>NC_090343.1:24698336-25323836 GCF_035084215.1 Heptranchias perlo
TCTCCCCCCCCCCCTCCCTTACCATCCCTTCCCTTACCATCCTTCTCCCCCCCCCTCCCTTACCATCCCTTCCCTTACCATCCCTTCTCCCCCCCCCCCCCTTACCATCCCTATCCCTTACCATCCCTTCTCACCCCCCCCCTTCCCATCCTTCTCCCCCCCCCCCCTTCCCATCCTTCTCCCCCCCCCCCTCCCATCCTTCTCCCCCCCCCTTCCATCCCTTCTCCCCCCCCCCTCCCTTACCATCCCTTCCTTACCATCCCTTCTCCCCCCCCCCCCCCTTACCATCCCTTCCTTACCATCCCTTCTCCCCCCCCCCCTTCCAATCCCTTCTCCCCCCCTTCCCATCCCTTCTCCCCCCCCCCCTTCCCATCCCTTCTCCCCCCCCCCCTTCCCATCCTTCTCCCCCCCCCCCATCCCATCCCTTCTCCCCCCCCCCCCTTCCCATCCCTTCTCCCCCCCCCCCTTCCCATCCCATCCATCCCTCCCCCCCCCCCTTTCCCATCCCTTCTCCCCCCCCCTCCATCCTCCCCCCCCCTCCATCCTTCTCCCCCCCCCCCTTCCCATCCCTTCTCCCCCCCCCCTTCCCATCCCTTCTCCCCCCCCCCCCCTTCCCATCCCTTCTCTCCCCCCCCCCTTCCCATCCTCTCTCCCCCCCCCCCCTTCCCATCCCTCTCCCCCCCCCCCTTCCCATCCCTTCTCCCCCCCCCCCCTTCCCATCCCTTCTCCCCCCCCCCCCTTCCCATCCCTTCTCCCCCCCCCCCTTCCCATCCCTTCTCCCCCCCCCCCTCCCCATCCCTTCTCCCCCCCCCCCCTCCCCTTCCCCCCCCCCCTCCCCCCCTTCCCCCCCCCCCTCCCCTTCCCATCCCTCTCCCCCCCCCCTCCCCTTCCCATCCTTCTCCCCCCCCCCCTCCCCTTCCCATCCCTTCTCCCCTCCCCCCCTCCCCTTCCCATCCCTTCTCCCCCCCCCCTCCCTTCCCATCCCTTCTCCCCCCCCCTCCCCTTACCATCCCTTCTCCCCCCCCCCTCCCCTTCCCATCCCATCTCCCCCCCCCCTCCCCTTACCATCCCTTCTCCCCCCCCCCCTCCCCTTACCATCCCTTCTCCCCCCCCCCCTCCCTTACCATCCCTTCTCCCCCCCCCCCTCCCCTTACCATCCCTTCTCCCCCCCCCCTCCCCTTACCATCCCTTCTCCCCCCCCCCTCCCCTTACCATCCCTTCTCCCCCCCCCCCTCCCCTTACCATCCCTTCTCCCCCCCCCCCCCTCCCCTACCATCCTCCCCCCCCCCCCTCCCCTTCCATCCTCTCCCCCCCCCTCCCCTTCCCATCCCTTCTCCCCCCCCCTCCCCTTACCATCCCTTCTCCCCCCCCCCCCTCCCCTTACCATCCCTTCTCCCCCCCCCCCTCCCCTTACCATCCCTTCTCCCCCCCCCCTCCCCTTACCATCCCTTCTCCCCCCCCCCCCTTACCATCCCTTCTCCCCCCCCCCCTTACCATCCCTTCTCCCCCCCCCCCCTCCCCTTACCATCCCTTCTCCCCCCCCCCTTACCATCCCTTCTCCCCCCCCCCCCTTACCATCCCTTCTCCCCCCCCCCCTCCCCTTACCATCCCTTCTCCCCCCCCCCTTACCATCCCTTCTCCCCCCCCCCCTTACCATCCCTTCTCCCCCCCCCCCCCTCCCCTTACCATCCCTTCTCCCCCCCCCCTCCCCTTACCATCCCTTCCCCCCCCCCCTCCCCTTCCCTTACCATCCCTTCCCCCCCCCCCTCCCCTTACCAATCCCTTCCCTCCCCCCCCCTCCCTTACCATCCCTTCCCTCCCCCCCCTCCCCTTACCATCCCTTCCCTCCCCCCCCTCCCCTTACCATCCCTTCCCTCCCCCCCCTCCCCTTACCATCCCTTCCCTCCCCCCCCTCCCCTTACCATCCCTTCCCTCCCCCCCTCCCCTTACCATCCCTTCCCTTACCATCCCTTCTCCCCCCCCCTCCCCTTACCATCCCTTCTCCTCCCCCTCCTCCCTCTCCCCCCCCCCCTCCCTTCTCCCCCCCTCCCTTCTCCCCCCCTCCCTTCTCCCCCCCCCCCCCCTCCCTTCTCCCCCCCCCCCCCCCCTCCCTTCTCCCCCCCCCCCCCCCCTCCCTTCTCCCCCCCCCCCCCCCCCTCCCTTCTCCCCCCCCCCCCCCCCCTCCCTTCTCCCCCCATCCCTTCTCCCCCTTGTCCCAACATAATCTAGAACAAAAAGCAGAAAATACCAGAAACACTGTGGGAGATAATTAAGCTAAAATTTCAGGTATAGCCCTTCATCAGAACTAGGAAATATTACATGGGGATGAATTTGAAATGAACAGAAGAAGAAGAATGGGCAAAAGAAAACAGACACACACATGAAAGTAGAATGATCTGTAAAATATTGAAATGGAAAACAGGAGATGGTTAAATGGGTGAAGTGATATTAATGTGCAACAATGGGAACAAACATAATAAAGAAATTAAAGACATTTAAAAGAGAGAGAGAACACGTGAATAGCCGAGGAGGATGGGGCTAAAGCAGGTCTGAAATGGAAACAGCAAACAGTGGCAAAAACATCTAGAAACCGAAAATATAATAAAGAATAGTCAGCTCGGAATTCAAAAGGGGAGGTCTTGCTTGACCAATCTGTTGAATTTTTTGAAGAAGTAACAGAAAGAGTAGACAAGGGTAATGTAGTGGATGTGATGTACTTGGATTTTCAAAAGGTCTTGGAAAAGGTACCACATAGTAGACTCGTGACTAAGATCAGAGCATATAGAGTCAGGGGACAAGTAGCAGAACGGATAGCAAACCGGCAACAAAGCAGAAAACAGAGAGTAGGGTTTAAGGTAGTTACTCAGACTGGCTGAAGGTGGGAAGTGGTGTTCCATAGGGCTTGGTGCTGGGATCACTGGTGTTCACCATTTACATAAATGATTTGGATTTGAGAATCGGAAATACAATGTGAAAATTTGCGGATGACACCAAATTGGGAGGGGAGTATAGTTAATACTGAGGAAGACGGTGACAAAATACAAGAAACTTGCAGAATGGGTGTGTAAATGGCAAATTAATTTCAATACAGATAAGTGTGAGATGGTGCATTTTGGTAGGAGGAATAAGGAGGTTGCATACTTCTTGGAAGTAAGAGTCTAAATGGGGTAGTGGAGCAAAGGGATCTGGGAGCACAAATTCACAAATCATTAAAAGTAGCAACGCAGGTTAACAAAGCCATAAAAATGCAAACAAAGCACTGGAGTTCATTTCTAGAGGAACAAAATTGAAGCAGAGAAGTTATATGAAACTTATATAGAACCTTGGTTAGACCACACCTAGAGTACTGTGCTCAGTTCTGGTTTCCATATTATAAAAAGGCACTGGAGAAGGTGCAAAAAAGATTTACAAGGATGATACAAGAACTGAGAGGTTAGAACTATTAAGAAAGACTAAACAAGCACAGGCTCTTTTCTCTAGAAAGAGACTGAGGAGTGACCTGATAGAGGACTTTAAAATTATAAAGGGGTTTGATAGGGTAGATGTACAGAAGATGTTTCCACTTGTGGGGGGAGTCCAAAACTAGGGGCTATAAATATGATAGTCACCAATAAATCCAATAAGGAATTCAGGAGAAACTTCTTTACTCAGAGAGTAGTTAGAATGTGGAACTCTCTATCACATGGAGTAGTTGAGGCGAATAGCATAGATGCATTAAACTTACTAGATAAGTAGGTGAGGGAGAAAGGAATAGAAGGATAGAGTGAGATGAAGTAAGGTGGGAGGAGGCTCGTGTGGAGCTTAAACAATGGCATAGACCTGTTGTTGGGCCGAATGGCTTGATTTCTGTGCTGTAAATACTATGTAATGTAAAGTGGAGCAGAATCTATCAGCCTGGGGATAAGCAGGCCGTGCCAAAGGTGCAGACTGCCCTGCCTGCATGTTGTTCCAACAGCGTTGGATGTTAATATCACATCAGCCTCCTGTCTACCAACTATCTCCTGTTTCCGTTCTCCTATGTTTTGTTTTGCCCCCTTTTAAATGCCGTTCAGCTTTAATTTTTTTCCCGTTCTGGTGAAGTTACGCCTGAAACATTAACTTGTCTGTTCTTGCCACGGATGCTGACCGACGTGCGGCTGAACGTTTTCAGTATTTTCTGATTTGGTTTTAGATTTCCAGCATTTGCAGTTTTTTTGATTTTTATTTATATCGCTCAAATTTAACTGGCTTACTGGTAAGTACCCCTGACCATTGTCGCATTTTAAAATAACAAAAATACAAAATTTCCAACAGGATGCCCATCCTTGCAGAGAGGGATTTGGTGACAAAGATTTTGAATTTAATGGGTTGGGACAGGGGGAACTAATGTAGATATTATTAGATATATTATTGGATATCTTGTGCACTCATCATTGATACCTCATACACACACCTCCACCCAGCCGTACACATCATCACTGAACACTTTACAGACCATACCACTTTACCCAAAAGCCTCTGTAAATGCAACGTCCTCAAAGATGGCGGCCGCCTGGTGATGAGGGAGTTTGTGTCCGAGCCGCTGGACTGATTGGCGGGTTTCAGTCGCAGTTCTCATCCCGACACGACACGTTCTTGACGAAACCTGGTGCTGTTGGAAGCGGTGACTTTTGAGAGGTGAATAGGCGGCTTTTCCGTGGCTGTAAATCTTTCTGTCAGGAGGGGAAACGCCGGTAGCGAGCAACTCCACCTAACGCGATGGCGGCAGTGTCCCGCCTCCTCCCGGACGGCTGATTGGCGTAAGAGGGACCAGTGGCGTTTGCGATTGGTTCATGGTGCCTGTCAATCGGGGTGACGACTGTAAGTTAGGAGGTGGCGGCCGGCTTTAAGCTGGTCAGCGGCAGCCGGCTGAGGCCTAGTCCCGGGGTTAGCTGAATTTCGGTGTTTCTACACTCGGGAGGTTGAGGCAGGGTAGCTGCAGTGGCGTTCAGCCAGGTCCTATTCTTTCACTTAATGTTTTGCAATTGGCTCTAGGAGTTGGGCCTGTGCTGTTACACAAACCTGCACAAAGTGGAGCCCATTGCCTTTTATCACTCAAACAGTCAGCACTTTCACTTGTATGAAGTCAGACAACATAATTGCGCTGCTGCCACGTTTGCACCGAAGCAGATTTGAAATTTATTTTTAAAAAAACTGTTGGAAACCTGAATTACGAAATGCTGGAAATGCATAACCGCTCCATGAGTATTTGTAAATAGAAATTAAAGGCTGACATTTTGGGTTTGGACTCTTTGTCAGACACCTAAAATGCTAGCAACTGTGAAGAGAAATTATGTTAGTGTTGGAGACTACTTCTGATAAGGTCCACACGCAAAATATTGATCCATCATTTTTTACAGACCTTGAGTGACCTGTGTATTTTCAACCTTTCCTGTTTTAAAATTTGGAAAGGACGTCATAGAGTAAATCCTTTACAATCAAACAAAAATGTATGTGATCTGATACCTACTATTGTGGAACTTAAAGCATGGACGGAGACCATTTGACACATGCCTGTGCTGGTACTAGCTTTTCAACTAGAGCTATCTACTATAATTCTGCTTCATTTTATCCTTTTATATCCTTGCTTTTTAGATACTTATCCAATTCCATTCTAAATGATATTATAGCCTTCTGTGTGTTTCTCCCTTTGTCCAACATTGATGGTAGAGCCTTTCACCACTTTGGTCCTTCTGTGGAGCTATTTACCTTTAAACACCTCCAAGTCCCATTTCTTTGGCCAATCTTTTGGTTAATCCTAAACTCTCCCTTCATGTGTCTGCTGTCTGAATAGCCACTTGTGGTAAAGCATTTTATGTTCTCATTTCCTATGTCCTTGAGTTGTGCTGTATTTGTTTTTTATTGTCAAATTCACGTGGTAATTTAACTCTTAACAACTTTGTTAGAATGTGCCTTTTAATGTAGCAAGGCACTCCAAAGTGCTTCACAAAAAGGGGATGGCCAAGACTGAAGTGTCAAGAAAAAAAATTAGGAAAGATAACTGAATGCATGGTTGAAGAGAGAGATTTTGAGGAGATTTTTGAAAGTAGGGAGAGATACAGAAAGGTGGAGGGATTTAGGGATTGAATGCCAGAATGTAGGGATTGACAGATAGGACTCTGCCACCAATTTGAGAAGAGGGGAGAAGGAGGAATTTGGGGAGGTTGGAGGAGGGTGCAGTGAGACCAGGTCATGGCAGGATGTTTCGAGCCGGGGGTGACACAGGTATGGATGAGGGTATCGATGCTGTGGGAATTAGGTAAAGATGAAGGTGTAACTAAGCAGTACTAATAATGTATAGGATATGGAGTTTGAAACTCGGTTCAGGCTCAAACAGTGCACCGAAGTTTCAGCCGGGCTCAGCCTGAGCAAGCAGCCAGGGAGGGGGATAGAATCTAGGGTTAGGTGTGAGTTTCTGACTGAAGTGAGTAGGTTGATTTCAGTCTTGTCACTGTTAAGTTGGAACAACTTAATTTGTGAAACAAGCAGGCATACAGCGCAGTAGTAATTCTGCAGTTGAGAGTGGTGCTGCGAGGTGGATTGAGATGGCCCATGTGGAAACATCATGGCCCATATAATGTCTTGAGGGCCAGCATGTGACAAGGTATGGAGGGATAAGGATTGAACTTCGGGCATGGCTAAGGCATAAGTTTTCAACTTGGAGTCCCCAGATGTTAGAGGGTCTGTGAGGGGCCTACAGGGAGTTGCTTAGGTTATCAGATTTCTGTCCATCAGCCATCAAATTTCCAAATTTTTCCACTATTGTTGATATTAGCATATTATTTATCTTGCTGTATACTAATAAACATTTTTTTGCAATAATGCCGCTGTTTTCCTGTGGCTAGTTGATATTGGGAGTGATTCATTATTTGCAAAGGGCACCCCCTCCCGCAAGGTTTTAAAAACAAGGGCCCGATTGTGCTGCACCCATTTTTTGGACGAAAAATGGGCGCTGCAGGCTCAAAATGGTGCATGGCATGCTCGTGCTCAGTCCTCACCGTTAATGTGCCCTGTAGTCGTCCAGGGCCTCTGCCTGAAACTGGCGGTGGGCTCATTGTTTATGCAAATCAGGGGCCTAATTCCTGTTTCAGGCCCCTTTGTGAAATTGGGTCCTGATTTGAGTGCAGCATGTGCTGTGCATGTTGAGGACAGTTTTATCAGGTGCATAGCAGCCAAATCAGTGGTCCTTAAAGGGCCACCCAAAAGGTAAATGAAAAGTTTTCTACCTAGCTGAATATGGAGCTACTAGGAGCAGGATTCTACCTCTTTCCCCCACCTCTTTGGGCACGATCCAATTTCTAGGCCCATGGGTCTAAGTTGACTGGCTACAGCCGGACGAACTATTGTGGGAGTGTCCTAGCTGTATTGAGATAGGATGATGTGGAGATGCCGGTGATGGACTGGGGTGGACAAATGTAAGGAGTCGTACGACACCAGGTTATAGTCCAACAGCTTTATTTGAAATCACAAGCTTTCGGAGCTTTGCTCCTTCGTCACCTGACGAAGGAGCAAAGCTCCGAAAGCTTGTGATTTCAAATAAAGCTGTTGGACTATAACCTGGTGTTGTATTGAGACAGGTAACTGGAACCATGAGGGAAATGGACCAAATGAAATTACCAGTCGTGTCAAAAAGCCATTTAGCGGTCAGGGAGGCAAGGAAGGATAACTTCCCACAATTGTAGTCACAAAGGAGGTCATTAACGACTTTGTTAAAGGCATTTTCAATGCTGTGGGCAGAACTGAAACCAGACTGAAGGGATTTGAACAGGAAGTGGTGGACAAGTTGTATGTGGAGCTGATGCATTTTAGGTCTAGATTCAAATATTCCAATATCCTCTTTTCTGGCCTCCCATCCTTTACCCTCCACGAACTCTCAAATTCAGCTGCTTGTATCCAGTCCTGCTCTCCCAGTTTATGTAATGGCAGAAAAGCAATACAGTTCATGTTGGTGTGATATGAAGCTGATGGGTATGAGGAGACAAGTCGATCCACTTTAATCTGAAACACCCGATACAACTGCTGGAATCAGCAAGGTTCACAGAAACTGCTTAAAAGGGCTAACGGGGCACAATAGATAAAATAACAGATTACTTGTTCAACAAGGCACCAAAAAGAAGCTGGATATCCTGAAATTGACTGGAAAAGTTGATTCAAAGAAATCAGTTTTCAACAAGTTTCAGAATGTGGCAGTTCTGTTAAGTTGAGGCTATCAAAGATATTGCATTAAGAATTGATTACAAATTATCAAATTCATCACATTGCCGTTTTCGGTTGCATATAACAATTCAATGAGTATAGGTACTTAACTAACCATACAGTTAATTTCAATGTTTGTTGATATTGTAGATTTAGTGGATTGATTGTGGCAGTCAGTGATGGTGTATCAACTAACCAATCGATTATTTCAAAATTATTTGTTAAACTTAGGTTAAAAAAAGTGTCAAAAGTTCAAGTACACTTCATTATATTTTGAGAGCTGTTTAATATTTCAACTGAATGGAATGTGAATCATCTAAGCAGAGAGCTGGGAAAGTAAGACCTGAAAAGATAACATGACAGTAAAAGTTTAGGTATTTTCACTTTTATTGATTGATTTTGTTAAAAGTATGGTATTAAAAATCAGTAGATAAAATAAATTCAAATACAGACCAGAGGTGATTCAGAGTAGATCATTATTGACTCAGAAATTGCTGGAACAACTCATCTTTCAGCAAGTGACGTGAATTGAATTTTTTTCCCTCATCCTTCACCTTGTATTATTTTTGCGCTGCGAATTGCTGGAAGTGCGAGCTGGTGCGCGATGAGATCAACGAGGCATCTCGTCTCTGGTCCAATAGTCTATCTCCTTAACCAGTGAAATCGAAGGATAGAGAAAGAAATAGTGAATGATGGAGAAGAAAATAGGGTGAATTAGAGTTAGATTAGATACAGCAAGAGAAATAAAGAGCAGCAAAGAAAGATTGGATAATGAGACAGAAATGTAAGAACATTTTTTTAAAAAACCTCTAGGAACAATTTACAGGGTTCACATACAGTACACAGACAGAGCTCACATCACTGTTTAAATTCTTCACTTTCTGGCCCTCCGAGGTTGCACGAACGTAAATCTGTCATTAAAAGGGTCTTTGCATCATGAAATAGCTGCCCTAAATATCTGTGGCTTGATTAGTTCATACTGCGCAAATCCAGCAATTGTGTGACACTTATGGGGAGGTTAATGGTGAGCTACAGTTTTGTGATGCTAACAGCAAACCGTCCAGCAATTTGTGGTGATTGGCAATTCATGGCATATCTATTCCTCACTACGAATTGCTGGATTTTTTAACGTATTAATAGCGTCGTGCGCCGTGAAATCGCTGTTACTTTCCCTGCAATTTCTGGGCCATTGGCTCGCCACTCCATAAATTTATACTGACGCACTAACTTAGTCTTTACTGCGGGCACTTCCTATAATAGGAAGTGAAGAAGAGCCCAGCATTAGCTAGGACCCATGGGAGAAGTGAGAGGAGCACTCTCCCCTTGACAAATCAGATTGAAGCATTTTTGACTAGCTGCGAACAGTTACTGCAAGCCAGAACGTAAAATCCAGGAAGTGAAAGCTACAATACTAATATCATTTGTAAAAACAGTTATAGACAGTGGGGAAGAAAAGAGAGGGTAAGAAATAATTGAATGAAATAAAAGACAGAAGGAAAAAGTTTTAAATATTTAAAAAAAATTTTAAAACATTTTTTAACGACCAAAAACTATTAAAGTAAGGAGTAATGAGACTCAATATTTTTAAAAGTTAATGGTTAGTTGTTTGGCAGTCATTAAGACTTACCACAATGTTAAAACTTAATTTAGATCTTAATTAAGCGTACCTGTTTTGTGACGATAGTAGTTACTTTCCGGCTGGGCAGAAGAGCAAGTTGGCGCTGGTCCGTTGATTCCATGGATTGCAACCGGCGATATCCCTTTAATGCAAAGCTGTCAGATTGCAGTCGAACCAGGAGGATCAAGTTCCGGATTTCCGCATTTGACTGCGCATGTGCGAACATCGGAACTTGCTCCTCGATTTCGCCACTAACGACAGTGTGTGCTGTTGAGCTCACATTTTAAGCAATTTCTGGCCCCTTATGTTGAAAGTTTCACTTTCCTAGATTTATTTTTTTCTCCTCCCCTGAAGTTGTTGACTCTTTCGGGTATAGTTCCACAGTTGCTGGTAGCTCCTTGATGTCTTGGCCTAGTGGCCATTATTTATGTTTGAATCCTGACAGTGAGTGTTGGCAGGTTAAATAACCATGGGGAGGGTGTGTGTTTAATAGCAAAACCTAATTTTTCCCATTTAACCCAGGGCTAGTGAGATTAGTTGAAGTGACCCAACTACTGCCTTGGGTGAGATCATCTAACTCGGCACAGATTTGGGATCAAATCTGGAACCTCCCTGGTCTGTGTGGCTCAGCTGTTCCAGGGACCTCCCTGGTCTGTGTGGCTCAGCTGTTCCAGGGACCTCCCTGGTCTGTGTGGCTCAGCGTAAATTCGCTTAACCTTTAGGATAAGAGTAATTTGTTGGATATCATTTTGTCTCTGGAAAGATTAAGGTGTAATAATATACGGTCATCTGTGCACTTTGAAGCATGCAGATTATACTCTTCACACGTGGCAAAATCACAATGTAAGCAAGTCAGTCACCACTATCCAATGCCAAATATAGACTTAAAACCTTTACTTTACATTTACTGCAGGGACTGTCTGCACAATAGAGCAAAATGTTAAAGGGTAGAAATAGTGAGGCTCTGTGCCAGCAACAGGTCCACACTATTTCTGCCTTAAAACAAACTTAAAGAAAAGGTACAGAATGGACCTTCCCTTGTGTCTAGAGGCATAGTATAACTTTTGCTGTGATATACCAAACTAATTCCATCACAGCTTCAGTTTCAAAAGTCTAAAAGGAATTAAAGAACTTGCATTTACACAGCACCATATCACGTTCTCAGGATGTCCCAAAGCAATTTACAGCCAATGGGTTACTGTGAAGTTCAGTCACTGTTATTGCAGGAAAACCTGGCAGCTAATTTGTGTACAGCAACGTCCCAAACAACAATGCCATGAATAGCCAGTTGATCTGGGTTTTTTTCCCGTGGTGTTGATTGAGGGAGGAGAGTTGGTTCGGACAGCAGGAGAACTCCGTTTCTCTTTGAATAGTGCCGTGGGATCTTTTACATCCATCTGAGCAGGCAGACAATTTAATGTCTCATCTGACATCTCTGACAATGCAGCGCTCTCTCAGTACTGCATTGAAGTGTCAGAATAGATTATGTGCTCAAATCGTGGAGATGGGCTTGATTCCACAACCTGACTGAGATGAGAATGCTACCACCTAAGCTGTACTCAGCCAAAAATAAAAAGAGAAAATGGTGGAAATACACAACAGGTCAGTCTGCATTTGTAAAGAGAAAAGGCAGGTTATAACTTATCTCTTTTCTATACAGGTGGTGACTGACTTTGCTGTGTATTTCAAGTATTTTCTGTGTTTAATTTAGATTTTTAGCATTTCCTGTTATTTTTACTCACTCAAGCTGTACTGAACCACAAAATTGTTTGGGACACAAGTTGATTTGGGTAATTTCAATAAATCATGAATGAAAATTCATTTGATTAACCACATAAAATAGTTGAGTGTAATACTCAACTGTAGACTTCAATATTGTTCAAAGCAAAAGCTGTTTAGTGAGGGGGTGGTGAGGGAGAAAGTAAGTGTCTCATTATAAGTTTTTAAAAAAAAATTCTTGTTACCATTCTTTCTCCTTGGTACTCTGCAGCCCTCTGGTCTGAACATTGACATTAGTAACTCCACACCTTAGCTATATCCGCAATTTCTTTACAACAGGAGGTGCTCGTAATGTGCATCTAGCAGGGAGAGGAAGCGGGTCGATGCCAAGGTCGTCAGAACGCAGTGCTGCCAGGGGGGGTCTCAGCCTGTCGTGTTTACCTGTTTCTCATTCTCTTATTGGAACTAGTGGATCTATTGTTTTGTCAGCATTTTCTGTTTTAATTTCAGATGTACTCTATTTGCAGCCTTTTCTTTCCTCTCTTGTTCACTTTCCCCAATTTTCTTACCTGTTTGTGTGGACCTCTCCCATGTGTTTTCATCCTCCTTGCAATATTTGCACTTTTATCCTTTTTATAGCTTCATCGTTTCTGATAATCTTTTATATCATCAAACAGTTTTCTATAATGCAGTTTGCAGGTCATTCAGGCTCCCTCTGTCATTGATGTTGATTCTTTACCTTCCCCATTCTTTTTCCAACCACGCTAAAATGCTTAGTTATAGGAACAGGAGTAGGCCATTCAGCTCCTCGAGCCTGTTCCACCATTCAATTAGATCATGGTTGATCTGTGTCCTAACTACATCCACCCGTCTTAGTTCCATATCCCTTAATACCCTTGACTAGCAAATATCTATGATCTCAGATATAAAATTATTAATTGGGCTAGCATCTGCTGTTTGAGGGAGAAAGTAAGTGTCTCATCATATATAAAAAAATTCTTGTTCCCATTCTTCTTGGTACTCTGCAGCCCCCTGGTCTGAACGTTGACATTAGTAACTTCACACCTTAGCTATATCCCCAATTTCTTTACAACAGGTGGTGCTTGTTATGTGCGTCTAACAGGAGAGGAAGTGGATCGATTTTGGGAGAGTGAAGAAGTGTTTCCTAATTTCTCCCCTGAATGGCCTGGCTCTGATTTTAAGGTTATGCCCTCTTGTCCTAGACTCCCCCACCAGTGGAAAAAGTTTCTTTCTATCAATTCCTTTCAAAATCCTTAAAACCTCAATCAAATCACCCCTTAACCGTCCATATTCCAGGGAATACAAGCCTAGTTTATGTAATCTCGCTTCATAATTTAACCCTTGGAGCCCTGGTAACATTCTGGTGAACCCGCACTGCAAGGCCAATATATCCTTTCTAAGTGCGGTGTCTTTAGGCTTCAATTCTGATGAAGGGTACACACCCAATACCTCAAAACCTGCCTCTTTACAGATACTATAGTACTGACCAGCTATATTTCCCAACATTTTGTTTTTATTTCAGATTTCCAATATTTGCAGTTTTTCTTTTTATAACAATTCATTCCAAATTGTTGTGAATTCTTGATGTGTTATGAATATACTTGTTCTTTTATTGATATGAAGAATGAAAATGGTGATACTGACCCTCACAATATCAGGCAATGCGGTACGCCTTTCACATTTACCTTTTCTAAAGTGATTTCTGCTGCAAGGATCGAACAGTAACTACCGAATTGTGGTGTACTGTGTTGTAATTTTTTTCTTTGGCTTGCTTCTAGACACCATGGCAAGTCCAAGGACAAGGCGGGTTCTTAAAGAAGTGAGAACTCAAGATGAAAACAATGTATGTAACCATGAGAAAATGTTAATACAACCTAATGCATACCTACTGTTAAATGCAGTTCGAATTCACTGAAACATGAATGTTCCACAAGTCTATAGAGACAGTTAAGCATTTAATCTTGCATTTATACATCAAAACTAAGACTTAGCATAAAGAAAATTTTAACAATTGAGATTTTTGTAAACAGTAATTTTATAACTTACTTTGTTGATTGATAATGGATGCTGCTTGTGCACAGTTTTACAATCCTGGTATGTTTCCTATTGAATAATTATTGTATGCAACTTAAATAAAATGTCACTAAATAAACTTGTTGGAGACAAGTGTCTATTTTGGGACATTATTCTCAGTTTTGCAACATTTTACTACAGTACTATAATTCAAAAGAAAATGTAAACCTGAAAGCTTTTTGTCTATTATAGTTGAAAAGCAGCACTTAATACATTTAATATACTGTTATAGACATGAGTCAGTTTACCAAGATTTATTTAAGATAACCCTTTGCAACGTCAGTGAGTTGGTTGCATTAACTTGCAGTGCAGTTCTATGTAATATAAGATGGGGTAAATAACTTATTAATGTACATGGAAATAAAAGGTTGGTAGAATGTTAGAGGGCTGTAAGACACTTGAAGGATGTTTTAAAGTCAGAGTGAAGCTTGAATATTTAGTCATTTAAACTGTATTAGAGCTTTGAACAAACTTCTCGTGTTTTTGTTTCCTCGTTATTGAAGTATAGTTTAATTCCGTTTATCTTTTCGTTGTTTGGCCTCACTGTTTGTTACCTCTGTGCATCTATGTTAAGCTTCTGTACAGTCTGTATTACGTGACAGGAAGAGGACGTTTATTAGAAATTATGGTGCATGGCCAGGGTCATAATTGTTGCAGTTGCTGGAGGGATTTACTGAGAAATAATGTTTCCAGAAAGATAGCACTCTTCTGTGTGTACCACATGTATTTATAATTGAATAAAATCTACAATACCTGACAAAGGCCTTTTACATTGGGAATTCATTCTGAATTTTTAAGCCATCAGTATAAATGAGCAGAATTAGGAATGATATTCCAATTTTTGTGACTGTCAGTGGGTTCTTGCCTTAATTAGCTCTTTTTTCACCCTATTCTAATGCAAGATCTGCTCTGTCATTTAAGTTCAGGGTCTCTCTTAGGGCAGCTGCGTAAGTTGGATTACAAAGGATTTTTATCAATTTTTGGTGATTCTATTCTTTTATTCTATTAGTTTATAATTTACACTGTTGGTTTATGGTGACTGAACAAATCAAATTCCATTTCTGTTAATATAGGAATATGGGACTTTTATCCAATTTCCAAGAAAACCACATGAGTGGCTTTGATTACTGTAAATGTTTTAAGTAACTAACATGACAGTCTTTGATGGAGAATGACACTATATTTCTACTTATTGGTTATGTCTATTTTCTCTCCTAGATTTGCTTTGAATGTGAAGGTTTCAATCCGCAGTGGGTCAGTGTGACCTACGGAATATGGATTTGTCTTGAGTGCTCAGGAAAGCACAGAGGTCTAGGAGTCCACCTCAGGTATATGCATGGGTTAAAACAGAAGGAGAGCTAACTGCAAAATAGAAGTTAAATATTGGTTCCACAGTTGATTTGTGTGACGAATTGCTGAGCCATACAGACCATTGCACCCCTGCCCGAGATCAGTATCCCTGATTTAAGGAGAGTGAAAAAATATGTCCCGCTTCCAGTACCAATACCTGTCTAGTTTCTTTTCTGGAAGTGCATACAGGTGGATCTTAATTGAGGACAGGATTGACCTAGTTGAAAAGCCTTCTGACATTGTCGAGACTTGTATAACAATGGCCACTTGGATGAGGCACCTGAAAGTGACTGAACTGTACTCTAACAAGGATTCTATGCGTTCAGGACAGGAGAGGACACTTGTAAATAGATATAACATTAAGAAATCTTAATATTGTAAGAGGTAGATTTTTCTTTATTTCTCTGTGCACAAGGTGAGGGATATTGCTGTTAGGGTATGGAACTCTTCCTGTTTCAGGGTCCCAGTGTGTGCATCAAGCACTCCAGGTCAGGTATATCTCAGCCATAACCCTGTACTTTGCCCCAACAACATGACTTAGCCCCAACTTCAGAAGAGCATCTCCTGCACCAGTGTGACATTTTTTTCCACTTCATACTCAGCCATCTTATGGTCACTCTGAGTGAGATTGCCAAATCGTACTGAATAACAATTTTTTGCTGTGGACCCAAGTTCACTAGGAAATGGATTGAGACAGCCCAAACTCATTTCTCATAGGACCTTGTGGGCGAGATGGACTTGGGTCCCATCAGTCTGTGCTGGATTTGAACCTAGCGATCAGAAATGAAAGGTCAATGTCTACCCGTGTCTAACCCACTTTGCCACACTATCCAGCAGCTGTTTATTAGGGGATTAGTTGTAGATGTTTTTGAAGGCTGTTCTTGTTTCTTTATTCTCCCTGAGGATGCTGATACCAATTGTAGATCTCTCTCCAACTGTGCTAGGAAAACTTGTCTGAGGGCTTCAATACCACACCATGCATTGCATTTACCCACTAAGTCATTGGAGTAGCATATATTTGGAAGATATATTCTTTATGCTAGAAATGAGAATGAATGTAGTAGGCCAATTGGACCTAATTTGCATATTTCAGTTGCATCATTGGAAGACAGACTTTGTATTAATCTCTCTTTATATAAAAAAGGCTTTTTGATTTATTTGGTCTCATGGCTCAAATGTTTCTGGTGAAAATAATTTAGCATAACATTACAGATGCATTTTGTATTTTAATGTCCCGATTAGAATCATAGAAAGTTACGACACAGAAGGAGGCCATTCGGCCCATCATGTCTGTGCCGGCTGAAAAAGAGCTATCCAGCTCAATCCCACTTTCCAGCACATGGTCCGTAGCCCTGTAGGTTACGGCACTTCAAGTGCATATCCAAGTACTTTTTAAATGAGTTGAGGGTTTCTGCATCTATCACCCTTCCAGGCAGTGAGTTCCAGACTCCTGCCACCCTCTGGGTGAAAAACGTTCTCCTCAGCTCCCCTCTAATCCTTCTACCAGTTACTTTAAATCTACGCCCCCTGGTCACTGACCCCTCTACTAAGGGAAATAGGTCCTCCCTATCCACTCTATCTAGTCCTGTCATAATTTTATATACCTCAATTAAATCTCCCCTCAGCCTCCTTTGTTCTGAAGAAAACAACCCCAGCCTATCCAATCTTTTCTCATAGCTAAAATTCTCCAGTCTTGGCAACATCCTCGAAAATCTCCTCTGTATCCTCTCTAGTGCAATCACATCTTTCCTGTAATGTGGTGACCAGAACTATACGCAGTACTCAAGCTGTAGCCTAACCAATGTTTTATACAGTTCTAGCATAACCTCCCTGCTCTTATATTCTGTGCCTCGGCTAATAAAGAAAAGTATCCCGTATGACTTTTTAACCACCTTATCTACCTGTCCTCCTACCTTCAGGGATCTGTGGCCATGCACTCCAAGGTCCCTTTGTTCCTCTACACCTCTCAATATCCTCCCATTTATTGCATACTCCCTTGCCCTCCCCAAATGCATTACCTCACACTTCTCTGGATTGAATTCCATTTGTCACTTTTCTGCCCACCTGACCAGCCCATTGATATCTTCCCGCAGTCTACAGCTTTCCTCTTCGTTATCAACCACATGGCCAATTTTTGTATCATCTGCAAACTTCTTGATCAAGCCCCCCACATTCAAGTCCAAGTCATTAATATATATCACAAAAAGCAAGGGACCTAGTACTGAGCCTTCCAGGACCCCACTGGATTATTGAGACACTGCATAAAGTTACTGTTCTGTTATCGTTGAACTCACAGCAAATGTCAGTGTTTTTTTGAATACATAGAGCTAGTCTTGTTGCCCAAAGCTTTGAGAATCTAATGTACGTTTAATAGGTAAAATAAAATAAATTGTTTCCTACTGTCCTGTAGCTTTGTACGGTCTGTCACCATGGACAAATGGAAAGATCTAGAGTTGGAGAAGATGAAAGTTGGAGGCAATGCAAAATTCCGTCAATTTCTGGAGTCGCAGGATTGTGATCCATGTTGGTCACTGCATGAGAAATATAATAGTCGTGCTGCAGCTTTTTACAGAGACAAGGTACTATAATCATTATTATAACGTGGATTAAATGTTATTTAGTGGGTCATTAACTATGGAGATAAACAGACATTCTGAGGCTTTTTGTTAAAATAAATTTCACTGCATTAGCTACAACTTCCATAGATTTAAATAAAATGTACAATCTTTTTAAGTAAAACTGTAACTAAGCTTTACTGCTTCATCTGTTTGTTACTGCTTTGATACTTATAATGTCCAGTTCAAACTATTATTGTTTCCCTGGCCTGATCCTAGCTTCCACTGGTAGCAAAATCTTTGGTGCAGGATAGTTCTAAAATTTCAAAGTCAGGTTTGTTAAGATACATTTGGTCATCTTTAGTTTGTTGCCTCGTTGCCATACAACAAGTGATCATAATATCTATGGTAGATAAGTATGATGTATCACATGCCCCAATATTTGTACTAAAATATGTTTAAAAGCATAAATTGTCCTTCATTATATTTGTCCCTAGTTAATGATGATTGTCCATGTACTTTCATCCATTGTCTCGCTGCAGAGATGCATGTTTATGAGCTGTTTACTTTCTGAAAAATACATGTACTGCATTTCTATATTTTTTTCTAAAAATTAAAAACCTATTTAAGTTAAACTTCTAAGTATGATCATGGCTCAGATGGGAGCATTCTTGCCTTTGAGTCAGAACATTTTGGATCCAAACCTCATTCATGGATGTGAGAGTGCTGCAATGCCAGAGGTGGTGTCCTTCGGATGAGACATTAAACCAAGATCACATCTGCCTGCCCAGTGTTTCAGGTGGATGTTCGAGATCCCATGACACTATTTGAAAAAGAGTAACAGTCACTGTGCTGTTCATTGTCTGTGAAATGCTTTGGAAGACATGGTAAAGAGCTATGAAAAAAACAAGTTTTTTTTTCTCCTATGACAACATAGATTAATCTATTTAGAGATTCACAAACTTTATATTGCTGTTAATTGAGGCTAGGGTGGTATGCCTTTAACTAGATCATAAGAAAAATGTTCGTCTATTTTTAATGAAAACCTATTGACAAGAAGAAAATAAACTTGAAGGACGTGCATATTTTCAGAGTTCAAAATTAATCACCAACTATCTTCAGAAAAGTACAAACAGTAATAGCAAGGGATTCTAAAGATGACTTTATTTACAATGCTGCTCTCTACAGGAGAATCCAATTTTCTCTTTTTCCACCAATTTTTACCCCCTTGCTCTCCTGAAGTTTTTTTCTTCCTGGGGTAAAGTTTCATGGGTATTGTTCCCCTCATGGAACCTTGCCCGAGTAGCTTATCCTGTGTGTGAATATTGTTTTGGCTACCTATTTGATTGCTTGTTGATTTTGTCCTTAACTACTGTCAACATGTACACAGTTCCAACAGGGGCCATTGGATAGTGTTCAGGAGCGGGAGGCCTTCCCAATTTTTTTCATTCCCTAACCTAGGAGTGATAGTTTATTTTCATAGGAACCTAACTACCACCTGGCTGAGACCAATTAGCCATAGGGCAGACTGGGAATTGAACCTGGATTCTCCTGATATGTAAGTTTCAGTTACGCAGTCTAAACTTGCTGCACTGCCAGGGGTGCCTAAGCCAGGACATTTGAATGGATGCTACGAAATTGAATGTGCAGAGAATTGTAGGTTAGTATGAGGTAGTTGTGGTTGGATACATACTGCAGTATTTCATAATGGAACAACAACAAAAACTTGCATTTATATAGCTCCTTTAAGGTAGAAAAACATCCCGATTCACTTCACAGGAGCATAATCAGACAAAGAATAGAGGTGGTAATTGGGATTAGTGTGTGTGTGTGTGTGTGTGTGTGTGTGTGTGTGTGTGTGTAAAAATATACATTTTATAAACTTTTGAGCATTTGCCTATCCATTTCTTTTAGTTCCTATGATACTGTGTTTACTTGTGTCTTCCTTCAGCATGTTGTTGGTGGGAATATCCAAAATGTGTAAATCATTAAGAAAATAATTAATATTATGCACCTACAGTGGTAATAGTTACAGAGATGCAAAATGATCCACAAGTTGAGCCCAGATGGGTACCTCACTGTCCCTCTTATTAATAATTAGCAACTAAACAAGAAATCATTTGAGCCAATCCAGAAAACAGCTACTACTATGACTTCCCCACAGTCCCATGTAAAGAATAATAAGAAACTTTTTTAGGGGCGATGTTTAAAAACACAATTTTTTTTGTTATATCGTCTTGTGTATGTTCTGTTGCTTTGTGCAAATAGTGAAGGTTGGGGTTCAGCATACATTTTCAACTTGTTTCTTAGCAACCGCCTTAACAGCCTAGTTTCTGCATCATTAACAATGTACACATTCAATTTAATGCAGTTTTTTCAAAAAAATCTCTGGATCCATAATATGTTATGAAATTATGAGTAAAAAATTGCAAGCTGACTCATCTGTCAGACAACACTACATGCACTTATTTTTCTTGTTGATTTTCAGATCGCTGCCTTAGCTGAGGGTAGAGAGTGGTCTATTGAAACATCAGAAGCTCGAAATTGGACTCCACCACAGCCTAAAGTATCTATTTCTTCAGCTCATCGGTATTTAGTCGTCATTTTTTTTTATTACCCAGAACTAGTATTCCACAGTTGCAAATAACTTATAGTCAAAGCCTGATAAGATCCAATAGGTTCCAGCAGGATGTCTAAACTTTTTGTCTTAATAGATCACTTAGTTACATACCATGGAGACAGGCCTTATAAACAATGGTGATATCATGTCAGTGATTTGACACCAAAATTCAAATAAACAGCATGATTTTGTTAAAAGCAAAGCCACGTTAAACACACAGGAAATTAAAACAATGAAATTTGACTTGTATAATTCACATAACACTGTCCACAGACCCAGATCGCTAATGAATTCCAGTAACCAGATTGAACTTAGCCAGCATTACGTGCAATTCTCAAGTGCTGAACCGTGACGAACTCTAGTCACCAACCTGCTTTCTTCATGTCATTTTTGGGTTTTTGAGTTAGAATTTTCTTGGGCTCAATGTCACTGGCCACCCCATTAAATGGACCCTTCATCCGCTATGCTCTGGAGTGTCCAATATTTTTCTGTCCAATATTTAAACGATAGCGTGACCCAGGGATTGTAGCAGAGAACCTTTGCTCCATATATTGGATACTGAAATGTACCATGTCCTGCCACACACATACTTCCTTTACAACAGGCAAATTGAAAAGCAATCTTATTAAGATGAGGCACAACTTCAAATCAACAACTAGTTTATTTTACTTAAAATATATGCATGAACAGTATACAGTTTTCACAGTGAGAAGAGTCAATTTCCCTATGCTCCTTGGATATGAAAAATAATGACACAAATTATGAACTCACTAAACCTGGGTTCATTAGTTCTCTAGCCACGCTTTTCAAAGCCAAGCTGGTTCAGACTGTTAACATATAGATGGCTTCGTGGTGCTGCTGTATGATCACAGCTTACCCTCTTTATTTACACGTAAAAGAGAAAGTGAGAGAGCCTTTTCGATCCCTCCGTAAGTCTGCATAGACAATATATCTTTCATGATTAAATTAACCCACAATGGATATTTCAGCAGCATTAATTGAAAGCAAAGACGACCATCTTCATTGGCTTGAGATTCTTATCAAAGGCTTGACTATTTATCTAATGGGATCTTCCCATTGTTTCAAAACTACAGCAATTGGCTTGAGTAACAGTATCGTTGCTTTCACATCTGGGATGGGCTGCTATGCCCTCTTCCCCTAGAAAACTTGTATGACGTAGATTCAACCTTTTTTGAGCTGATGTTAGCAGTACAAAAATATTGTAAGTTACGAAGTTAAGCTCAGGCGACAAAGACAAAATCCAATTTGCCACACCCCATCATTATAATGTGATTCTCGGACTCATATCTCTGACTACATATAGATCAGTGTAATTGCCTAACATAAAATTAACAATCATTAAATACATTGTTACTAAGGTCAAAATAAACAGTTGTGAGCACATCATTGTCGACTCCTAATAGTATCCAAGCTTGTTCCTGCTTCAAACACAATCATACTGCTTAACTTTTTAAACCAAAAAGTATTGGAGACAGTAAGTTAACAATTTTAAAGTGGAAGTGGAAAGAAATGGAAGAAAACAAGATTGCCCCGTAAAAGTTCTGTCTGTTTCTTGTATCTGTGTGCTTTTAGTATATGACCAACTTGTAGGATACTTACTTCTCAATCAGTATGTTGTGTTGGCTCAAATTCTGGATCTGTAGAGAACTTTGTTCTGGTTCACATTGGCTGTCCTTCCCCTTATGACTGAAATTCAGGAAGCTTATGTGCAGAAGTAATCTGTGGTAAGCTCTACTATTTGGACTTTGGTTGATTATGTTGTCTGTACAACTGCCCCATCCTTATTAA
This sequence comes from Heptranchias perlo, assembly GCF_035084215.1. Taxonomy (NCBI): domain Eukaryota; kingdom Metazoa; phylum Chordata; class Chondrichthyes; order Hexanchiformes; family Hexanchidae; genus Heptranchias; species Heptranchias perlo. The sequence continues at coordinate 24,720,316 of NC_090343.1, forward strand.
ATGCTTTTTCTGGCAAAACTCTAAGAATTTAATTGTATCTGCTCAATTTGCATATGCTTGCCTACACTTCAAAGTAATTCATTGTATGTGAAGAACTTTCTGACATTCATGAGACAGTGGTAAGTGTTACATGAATACAAGTCCTGCCTCCTGTCTGGGCATGTTTGCCCCAGAGCACTTTTTCTTCTCTTTGGCTGTGTATTAATTAGAACATATTTAATCTTTGCAGGTTTCAACGGAGAGACTAATTTATCCAAGGGCTGTCTTTTTTTCTTCTTCATTGCTATTTAATTTTATATCTGTTTCTGCTGGGGTTTGCTTGTTTGATTTTGGCAGGTTTTGTAGTTTGGAAAGTCTGTACTCAGTGCTACTCCATTGTGGTGGATACATTTTAAATCCATCAATGAAGGAGCAGCACGAGAATAGACATTTTATAATGCCAGGCCTGCCAGATTGAAAAGACCATGAGAAATGTAATCTGAAATAAAAGCTGAGCGCTCTGAAGGGTGGTGAGTTGCTGGGGCTCCACGGGTTGGATAGCCAGGATTTCATAGACACACAGGTCGTAGGTTTTTTTTTGTAAAACCAAGGTAAAAGGCCAAGATCCATAGTTCAGTGCATTATTTAAAGTTGTAAAGAATAAAAGTGTGTTGAGATTCAGTAGATTGGCCTCTTCAGATATGAGAACAATATTCACACCTTGGATGGACTTGAGCTTTACAACAACAACTTGCATTTATATGGGGTTGGAAGCTCAGCTCAGGGTCAAATAAGACATCAACGTTGCAGACAGTTTGATTCAGCCTGAGACAGTGGCTAGGAAGAGGGATGGAATCAGTTAGTATGGGGACCAGAAAGGGAAGTTGGGTGGTCAGCAGTTTAGTAGGACTAGGATCGAGACAGCAGGAGATGGATCTCATGGACAAGATGAGCTCGGAGAGGGCGTGAGGGGAGATAGGAGGAACTAGAGAAAGATGTGAGTTCAGGGCTAGGGCAGGCAGGAACCTTGGGAGAAGCTTGGCTTGGTGGGCAAGGAGAAGGTAGGAATGTGGCAGAGGCAGTTGAACGGATGGTCTCAATCTTAGTGACCAAGAAGTCCATGAACACCTTGGACTTGTTGGAGGGGGCAGTGAAGAGGGGTTTAAGGAGACAGTTGATAGTGGAGAAAAGAAGCCAGGGGTTATCTTTGCATTACAGGATGATCAGGGACTATTGAACAGTTTTGGCAGAGGGTAGGACCTAATAGTGTATGATGTGGGCCAACCAGATTTGGTAATGAATGGCTAAGTTGTGTGCCCTAAATATTCACATCAGCATCCCTTGGACTTAAGGGAGTAAAGATGGCAAAGACAGAGAATTGAGTTGTTAAGAAGTGGTGTTTGGCACAAAAGAAGAAACTATGCATTTTGAGGCAGATTTAACAAGGAAGGAGATGTGAGAGTTCCATTTGAGGTCAGAGGAGATATGTTGATACATGAAGGACTTAGGGTTAAGCCATCAAATGCAAGAAGTAGTAGCTGTTTAGACTTGAATGGGACAAAGAAATTTTGTTTATGGGTGGGGGGGGAAAAACTTGAAGTGTGAGAAGCAATCTAGATGTTGTGACTCAACTATTGGACTGAAGAGGTGCAAGCATTGGTTGTATGCAAAAGCAAAATACTGCGGATGCTGGGAATCTGAAATAAAAACAGAAAACGCTGGAAATATTCAGCAAGTCGGGCAGCATCTGTGGAGAAAAACAGTTCACGTTTTAGGTCGATGACCTTTAGTCAGAACTGGAAGAAGTTGCATACATATTGATTGTCTACAATTTGAAGGAAGTTAATGCAGGTAGAGTGGAAACAGCAGCAAAAGAGTTGATAGGATTGGATGTTGAGTGAAGGAGGTCATTAATAGAAAAACCTTTTAGAAGTATGTATGATTCTAAGTGTAATAGAAAAGGTTAATCTGGAGCAGTATTTCAAGTTAAACCATGATTGCAGGACAAGGAGAAATATAGGTTAAAAACTGGCAAAAGGCAATTTTAGGACTGATGTCTGGGAGCACTTCTTCATGCAGAAAGTGATTTAATACGTGGAATAGTTTTCCAGGTAGGATAGCGGAGGAAAAAAGTCTGTAATTTTTAAAGAGGCAGTTAGATACTGTGATGGGGTGGGGGGGGGGGGAGCTATGGGTTTCTTTGGAACAATGAGCTTAAATAGGCTCGATGACCTCTTATCTGTACTTATCTTTTTGATTGATAGGAAGCTGGAACAGCTCAAGGTTATTGGATATATTCTGAAACTAATAAGATCAAATTATTGGAACTGGTACTTTTTTTTCAACACTGAATAATTAGATCTTTCTCATGAGGAAAATAAACTTCATAATTTACTACTTCTAATGCAATATTCCATCAAATATTAATGTAAAAAAGAAATATTTGGGGGCAGTAAAAATTCAATAAAACTAGTGGCATAGCCCACAGTGAAGAAGAAAGAAAAATTAAAGACTCTGAAAGTACTGCCACCTTCCTGTGCAGCTGAGAATAGGTAACTGTCGCGGACTAAGGGAAACCAAATTTGAATATCTGTCAAGACTATCAGCACAACTTTGATTGGACCTTCCTTTATAATTTTAAAGTTGTAAATACAAAATTTCCACTGTGACAGAGCTTATGTTTCCCTACTAAAATAGGAAAACTCAAAAATGAGTAGGTATTATAATAACCGGTTCCATACGGATACTAATTGCATGCGGTTAGCCCACACACGGTGGTTCCGATGCAGACAGCACGTTAGATTCGTGATGTCTCCTCATTTACCTGAAAGTAGTGCAGCACGGAGGCTTAGCTATGTTCTCTCCAGCTTTGGCACTTCTCACCAGCAGGAGGGCCCAAATCTCGTGTGAGTTGCTTGCACCCCTTAAAGACAGCCTGCACGTACAAAATATAAGATACGGGTCTGCACGGAGTCTGAACGGAGATCAGACATTACACGTGTAAAATATAGATGCAGGTCCCGTCCCTATGTTTGTAAACTGATGAGTTATGTTGAAACATTGAATAAGGGTTGCGCACAACTAAATCCCACATCCTCCAATCTGCATGCCAAACCTCACCAATCTGCCGATCTGAGTTTGTTCCAGGCCTGCGAGAGAGCGTGCATCAAGGTTCTGTGCTGATTCACTGGAGACCTTGGTGCAAGAGGTGTACAGAAGGAGGGGCATCCTATATCCGCAGGCTCCCTTGCAGGCCTGGTACAAACTCAGATTGGTGAGGTTTGGCGTGCAGATTGGAGGATGCGGGATTTCGTTGTGCGCCACCTTTATTCAACGTTTCAACATAACTCATCAGTTTGCAAACAAATGTACGGGACCTGCACCTGTGTTTTATATGTGCAATGTTTGATCTCCGTTCAGAGGCCCTCCAGATGTGCTCAAGAGGCAGTAGGGGACAAAGTTAATGCCAGGAGGATAGCACCACGTGCAGGAAGAAGTGCAATGCTTTGACACGAGTGGTCAAGGTGAGGTGAGGTCAAGTGGCATCTCCTATCAACTGCACCACTAGCCACATTCACTGCTCCATGCACTACATCCTCCATCACCCACCTACCAACAAACTCTTTCAATCAGTACTCAACTCTTCCAATCAGATGCTTCCCCTCACCCTCATGTTACCACTGTTGCAAGCTGCATACCCACAACTCACAGGTCACAAACACAGGCAGCTATTCAATCATGACAGGCACATCACCCAAACATCCTGCAGGATATTCACCGACATACATCCCGCTTTCTCGCAGGAGAAGGTGGTGCATAACAGGAGGCAGCAAGTGGCAGTGGCATTTAGCCCCTCGAGTCTGTTCTACCATTCACTGAGATCATGGTTGATCTGTGACCTAACCCCATATACCTGCCTTAGCCCCATTTCCCTTACTACCCTTGGTTAACAATTTTAAGTCTGAGATTTTAACAATTGAGCTAGCACCAACTACCATTTGCATAAGAGCGTTCCAAACTTCTCCCACCCTTTGCGTGTAGAAACATTTCCTAACTTCACTCCTGCAAGTCCTGGCTCTAACTGTTCGGCTATGTCCCCTAGTCCTAGTATTCAATTATAGGAGACCTCCAAAAACAGGTACAAATGCATCAGCAACCAGCAGCAATAACCCAGCAACTAACCCATATAGTAATTGCTAAAATTGCCACTGTAGCTAACTTTCAGAAATTGCCAAATTAAGTTCATAAATATCAACAAGAAACATCTGAGCATTGAATAATTCTACCAACATAACAGCGTTTTCACCTTGATCTATTATTTGTAGAACATTGCAACGCTTAATTTGAAAATCAATCTACAGCAACTAACCTGTAAATCCTGCATGGTCCCTTTAAATAGCGCTGGTGGCGGGCCCTCCAGGCCGTCTATGACCTGTTTAGCTGGTTGCGGTTAAGAGTGCATTGGCTGCAGCGTTAAGTGCCAAAATGGTGTCTGTCACTTTAAATCAGCGTTGTACACTGATCTAACGCATATTTTCCTTACTTTAAATGCAGCCGGTGTTCATTATCTGCGCCTGCGCGAGCCCCTTTACCAAGATGGCGTCCACATGTCACGCTAGAAGCGTGCGCATGCATTCCGGACACCATTTTGGAACTTCAGGAGGCCACGTAGCATCTACATCCCGGGTACTACACGGCCAAATTTCTAGCCCATAGTCTGTGTATATTCTCTGTTTAACATGTATACTAGCAAGGAACCTATTCCTGAGACTAGCTAAGGAATCAATTGAGAAATCTTTATGTTCGTCATGGTTATCTATCTCTATTTCATTATTAAGGGTATATATATTATGCATTTATATAGTTTTTTTGTATTTTCAGTAGTAACGCTGGAACTAACCAAACCTCTGCATTATCCTCTGATAAAGTGTTTGAGGACTGGCTGAATGATGATAACTCCTACCAAAGGTAAAATGATGCATCATTTCACTAATATCAAGAAATGTATGATGTTTGTTATTCCTATTGTGCTGTTTTCATTTGAAGGAGTGGTGATTAATTTCCTTTTGTTATTTAAAGTGGTGGAGGATATGGTAATCAGGATAATCGTTATGTTGGATTTGGAAACACAGTATCCCCTCAGAAAAAGGAAGATGACTTACTCAACAGTGCCATGACTTCTCTTTATTCGGTATGAAGATATCTTAGTTTTGTTGCAGTTATAGTTTTGTTTCAGAACTATAATGGAATATTTCTTTGGGCTGCTAGTTAATACCTAATTTTAATTATGCATGACTACTAAGTGACACAGTTTTCTTATAAATTTTATCTTGTAATGTGATATAGATTTGGGACTAACCTTGTACCTGTAATCTAAACTGTGTATTCATGGTGTAAATGGTTTAAGTCTGTTTATTGAAGAAAATTGATTTTTATGCTGGCTTTAACAACCTGCCTTCAGACTTGAGATTTTTGTGCTGTAGATTGATTTTCAAATAGTGTTGCAATGTTCTACAAATAATAGATCAAGGTGAAAATACTGTTATGTTGGTAGAATTATTCAATGCTCAGATGTTTCTTGTTGATGTTTATGAACTTAATTTGGCAATTTCTGAAAGTTAGCTACAGTGGCAATTTTAGCAATTACTATATAGGTATTGTAGTTTTAAGAACATAGGACCAATTAATCAATTCAATTCTGATCTCACCTTGTGTTTACTTACAGCAGTTAGACATTCTGGCCTTTAAAGGGACACAGATTCATGATTTGCAGAATAATACTCTGCTATTCTTATAGTATCATGAAATCTATTATTTCTACCTGAGCAGGCAGATGAGGCCTCAATTTAATGTCATCCAAAAGACAGCATCTCCAACAAATCAACACTCCCTCAGTACTGCACTGAAGTGTCAGCCTGGATTTTGTGCTCAAGTATTGGAAATGGGCATGAACCCACAACCTTATGACTTGCAAATGTGCTACCACTGAGTCAAAGCTGATATTGGGAGATCTGCTAATATGTATACAATATAAAGTAAGGATCCCAAGATCATCTATTGGGTTATCCTGCATATAACCTTTTTCAATTATGTAAACCTCTTACTTTTGGCTACCCTATTTCCTACTTTGGAGCGCATAAAACTCCAAACAGTAACTTGACTTTCTAGTCGTGTACATAAATGTATATAATATTTAAATCTTTAATGGGAGCTTAGTGCTCAAAACTTTGAACTGTCCATGTGAATATAGGAAACCATCTTCTCTTCTAGTTAGTTGTATACATTGCTTACTAATTGACCAAATTGCTTGTTTGGAGTATATGGAGACGGAGGAGAATTATAGTTGGCATGATTGAATATCCTAGTTGTTGAAGACTTGACATGACTGATAATTTCTGAATGTTATCCATTATTGCACTTACAATTGCGAACCTATATTACTGAAACGGAAAACTAATATAGTTACTATAAATGAGCAATGATGAATGACATTGAATCAGTTCATTAGGATATATTCACTGTTTTACAGGGCTGGAGCAGTTTTACTGTTGGGGCAACCAAGTTTGCATCAGCAGCAAAAGAAGGTGTAAGTAGCACTATCTCAGTTTCTGATTTTATTAACATACAGAAACACACTTCCAAATGAATAAATGTAGCGACATATCATTTTTGCGAACATTCAAGTTTGCTAAACCTTTCCTATTCTGTTAATTTAGTGACTGATCTATAGGAAAGATTCAAAAGCCTAAATACTTATTTTAAAAATACACAGGTTTTAGCAAACAAAGTGTAAAAATCCCAAGTGCCAGGCATAAAAACATTCTTTTTTTTTATATTCAATTAGGTAGTTTTTTCCATTGCCATTTTTCTCCATCATGGCAACTCTGTTTATTAAAACAAGACTAATGTTGAAGCATGACTAATTTAGTCTTGAGACGAATGAAGGTATGGAGGCAAAATTAATCATCTTTATTTCGTTAAAACAGGCAGCGAAACTTGGAAGTCAAGCAACACAAAAGGTACCTTTTATTCCATGTTGTTCCATATTCTTTATGTTTGGTATTGCCAGGTGTGGCTAAGATGGTTTACCAAAGTTAACAGGCTCCACCAGAACAAATGATGGAATCTAGATTTTCTGCTTCAAATTAAGCAGCATCGCAAATGTAAACATGATCCATGTTACAGCATTGAATATTTCCAAAAAAGTTTTCATTTATTGTTTTCTTTTTAGAAACGGCTTAACCGTGCTCTCTGTCAACTGTTCTGCATTTAGTGATGCATTTGCTATCGATAATCTGAAGTAAATGGTCTTGTTGGGGGGAAATGGTGAATTGCTAAAAAGTGCTTGTTCTGTCCTGGTTGCTTTCTTGCTGCGTAAAGGTCTGGGGCTACAAGCAGCAGCCGGAGCCGGTAAAGTGCCTACTTTCTGTGCATGACAGATTCTTCATCAGTAACTGTACTTATTAATCGTGTACTGTGGCATTAATGCCCTCCCTTTACTTTGGTCGACATCACTTGATTTCATAATTCCCATGTAGTCAGTCATTTTTCAGGAACTTATTTTGAACCATAAGTTAGTCTGTGCAATTAATGCAGGTTTATTAGATGTTTAGAATACACGGTAGCAACCTTATTATTGTTGAGCAGTGGTCCATTTCTTCTGTTTTGCAGTCCAGTGGCTTGCAGAAGATGATCGCTAGTATTAACAGTGTAATGACACAATATAAAGATCCCCATTAATTTGCTAGTTTCCCTTCTTAATTTCCTATATTGTATTCCAGCTTCATTTTATTAAGGAATAGTTACATCCAATATATGTGAAAGTTGTCAGAAATAAGAAAAGGTGCTAGACCAAATTCAGGTATTGTGTTTTTAAAGAAAAATTCTTCCTTGCCACTTTCTCTCCTGAAGGCAGTGACTGATGCTTAGGTAGAGTTCTGGGTAACAGTCCAAGTGATCGTTCTTTGTCGGTCTGGACACTTGAGTTTTGGTAGGTTGTTTGACCTTGCTAGTCATCAGATCCTTTTCTCACAGTGACCATACACGTGTACTTACCAGCACGGTTGCTGGGTATCACTTATAATTGTTAGTAATCCTGTCTGTTTAAAGTGAGAATTATTGAGATAATTTCCTGCTTGTTTAGACACTTAGAAATGCCCACCAATAACTCCTTTTTAAAATTAAAAACTGGCCAATATTTATGTAACAAAAAGTATCTTTGCTTTTTCTCCGACACAAACAATCTTCCCTGCCTTTGTGGAATACCTTTTACAGCTCTATTATAGCTTTATTACTGATTTTAGATAGAAAGCTTCAAAGGTCATAGTGTCTGAGTAATTGCAAAAGTTAATGGCTTACAAATGCGATTACATACTAGTACAGAAATTCTCTTCAACAGTGGAAGTTTAGCTAACTGGTGAACAATTTTTGCTAAATGAGTTTGGAGATCATCCAGTAAAATTTTATTGAGACCTTGGGGGTAAAATTCAACTTTAACGGGGGTACAAAACAGGCGGTAGTGGATCGGCCATCCCACTACACACACCGCCTGATTTTCCTTTCGGGCTGGGCATGTATCAGGCGGCTAATCTGCCAGTACCCGTTTTGCACCTCCATCGAAGTTGAATTTTACCCCCATTGTATTTAAGATGATATTGTACTGAAATTGAAATTTTGGCCAAAGTTAGTTGGGGACAAATGGTCCTATGAACCTCTTAGGATTTTAAAAAACTTTTATAATTCAACATATAATTTTTCATAGTGTTACTTGGGAGAGACCTTTAGAATTCAGACTCAGCTGGAATAAAGTTTGACTGTTTGCCTGGCTATGAATAAAAACTGTAGTATGCCCTGCTTGCCTTTCATGCATTGGGTAGTTGTGAAATAGATGCCTGGCTGAAGCTTTGCTCACTGTCATGAGAACTTGTTGTATTGACATTGTCTTTGTGTCCTGTCTGTATGTATTGTGGTAACTTGCTAGAAGTTCATGCTGAAGCTGAGGCAATTGTATTGTTGAGCTGTTTGCTTCCTGCATGTTTGACATATATCTAAGATGTACACTTTTCAGTACTGATAAACTCTTTTCTTGCTTTTAAATAGGCTACAGAGTTAGGTCACACAATTAGTGAGAATGTGATCAAACCTGCTCAGGACAAGGTAACATAGTCCTTGCTTATAGGGCTCAAACTGATGATCAAGACACTAATTACTTGAAATCATGGTTAAATCATAATTTTAGACAACCATTTTCTCAATCAAGCATTTGTAATATACTCGAATGTAAGCCAATGTATCATAGAATTAATAATAAATTACCTATTGTTTGCATTAATATGGTGCAGATTGTCAATCTGTACATTTTACATTTTATAGTTTAGTAGCTATAAAAATGTATATTTCCCATTTCATTTTATGGTTGGAGTATTAGATTTTGGAGTATCTTCAAAAATTAAAGTTTTGTCCTTTAAACACTGAAGTCCTTTTTGCTCGGAACTGCTTACGGTGTTGTGTAATCACCTATAGTTTATAATACAGTTTATTAAATTGTTAACTTAATAAAGCAGTTGCAAAATTTCTGTCACTGCTCTTAATTTTTATTTTGCAGTGATGTTTTTAATTATGCATACTTGAATTTTTTGAGAACATTTTTCTGTTAATGGTTTTTAAAATTGGAACATTTTATTCTCTTTTTAGTTGAACTTTTCAAGCCTCATTCCATACCCAGATGATCATGTTGAATTCTAATTTCTATCCCATAAGGATACCTTAATCAAATTAATATATAGTACAGCTAATACTTATTTCACAAACAGTGGATTCCATTTTCATTCATACCTATTAGTTATACAGTCTGACAGTACCTATTCAACTCTTCCATTTGTTTTCCAGATGAATTTGTATGGTTTTACTGTTTCTTAATTGTATATCCTGTCATCTTATTCCTTTGGCAATTTGCAGTAATATGCACTGTCATTTAATATTCCATTTATATTAGAATTATTCAATGTACAGCAGAGACGCAGGCCATTTGGCCCATCTGTTGGTCGCTTACTTGGAGAAAAGCACTTAGACTAATCCCACACACCTGCTTGGTTCCATACCCTTTAATAATGTGTCTAAGCAGCTATTTAATTTCCTTTTTCCATTTAAGGTTTAAGTCTTTTTGCTATCCTTCCAAAATGTATTACTTTAGATTTTTCTACATTGAACTCCATCTGCCACTTATCTGGTCATTCTGCTGCCCTATCTATGCACTCTTGCTGTCTTTAATCTTTTTCACAATTTGCCATACCCTCCCCTCCACATATTTGTTATGAACAATTTTCAGTATTCCCTCAATTCTTCAATCTTGATCATTTATGTATATAGTAAATATAACAGCAGCCTCAACACTATCCCTGTGGAACATCATTCAGCAAACCTGTCCATTCCAAGCAACTTCCTTTTACCTTTATTCTTTGCTGTCTGCCCTCCAAGAATCTCTCTCTTCATGTAGCCACATTCCCCTTAGTTCCACGTGCCATTATCTTTGCCGTAAGTCTTTTATGTGGTACCTTTTATGTGCTATTGTAGATTGCTTCCAGTGTAAATTGTCTCTAGGAGTCAGCCAGAAAAAAACTGGCCAAACAGCAGGCAGTATCCTTGGTGGCCATTCACCTTTGCTATCAGTGAAGCATTGCCCCTAGACCAGGAAACAAAACCGCATTCGGAGGTGGTGCTCCCTCTTTTGGAGATGTGTCCCCGCTGAGGGCTGCCTCCAGAGGTAGTATTATATAAATGGAGGGGAGACGTCTCTGATGTATTCAGTCTGACACTAACACTAATTGCAAAATCTGATGTGACTAACAGTTTCCTAACAATTTTGCCCTTTTTTGTGCAGCAGATTATAATCACTTCAGTATTTGTGTGTTGTCAAAAGGGAAATAAAAGTGTTGTTGTTGAAAGTTGCCCTCTTTCTATCTGTTTTATTTTCCAATTTTCTGCTTTTTTCCCCCGAAGGCACTGACTTTTGCTGGGATACAGTTCCACAGCTACTCGTGGCTTTCTGGTACCTTGCTCAAATAGTCATTCTTTAAGTCTGAATTGAGGCAATTAGTGTCAACAGATTGTTGAACTGTGGAAGCTGAACAGAGCCTGTCCCTTCCTGACCTCCCCCACCACCATGCACTACTATGAAAGTTTTAAATCTCATTAGTAAAGATGTATAGAAAAACTGCGAAACATTTCCTCTAGTGGCAGACTTATGTTGTGGAATTCCCAGCCTAACACTCTCTGCCTCTCCATCTATCCCTCCTCCATTAAGACCCTCCTTAAAATCCATCTCTTTGATCAAGCGTTTGTCATGCCTCCTAATATCTGCTTCTTTGGCTCATGGTCCATTTATTTCTGGTTATGCCTCTGTGAAGTGCCGTGGGCCACTTTTTTTCTATGTTAAAGATGCTATATAAATGCATTGTTTTGTATTCCTGCTTATAATCTAAAGAAGTTTACCATGTTCTAGACAAGGACTGGAAATATAACCTCTTTCCATATGAAAAATTAATTTTAAGAACTTTAATAAAAGGTCTCCTTTTATTTCTCCTATTTTTACATTGATAAGAGTATTTTAATCATTGGATAAATAAGCTGATAAATACAGCTTTGCAAATAGTACTTTTTTCTTAATTAATTGAAGGCATTCTTACATATACAGGTGAAAGATGGAAAATTTTTAGATGATGTTTCCATTGGTGTGTCACAGATTGCTAATAAGGTATGCAGAAGGATGCAACTGGTCATGTCTCAGAGCCAGCCTTCATATTCTGTGCAACTGCTGCTTGAAGCTCAACAGTAAACTTGAATTATAGGCCATTTTCTTTAAAATGGTTGAATCCCTAAATGGAGCAGTATAAAAATAAGTTGTGGAATTTATCATATTACACAAGTTCTAGAAATCACTGCTGTTAGTTGGGCTAACTGGCAACTAAAAAGCTTAGTGATGATGCCATTGGCAAAATGGGCAGAACTAATGATATTTTAAAAGATTTCATATGAAACTGTATTAGGTTGGACTTATACCACATTGTAGTGTGACTATGAAGCTGTTGTGCAAATAGAGTGGGGCACAAACTAACTCCAGAGTGAAGCAGACTGAGTCCCAACTCTGGATTTACACTGCAACTTTAGCATCAGTGCAAACCAAAACCACTTCACGCTACAGTTTACGAGAGTTGTTGTGTAAATGCCATCTTGGGTGCACAGTTTCCAAATATGGAGACTGGCTTATTGTGGCCACACAAACTTTTTTTGATTCAGTGCTAATTTGTTTTTTCCCTTTTTTGCTATCATTGGTAATTGATGATATGGTGAGTGTCTATACTGAAAATTGTTTGTCAATCAAAATTTTAAAAAGTTAATTTTTTTTCTTCTCTCTCTCGCATATAACCAATAATTAAAGTTGAACCTATCCTTAAAGTGCATGTGGTTCTGGATTTTTAAAAATTTAATATTTAAACAAGAGTATTAGGCAACAGAGCCTAGATATTACTGTTGACGATATTAGTGAACAATACTCAACTCATTGGAATGTTGAATGACCTTCCCCAGCTCCTATTTTAGGAAAGGAGTTATCCCATTTAGAATGAACAGGTTAAAGCCTGAATTCTAATGGTGTACGGGGAGTATCATGTTGAGTGTTTATTTGTTAATGTCGGCAACTGTATTTTCTAGGCTTAGTGTTAGTAAAATTAATTGCTAATAGTGTGTAATTTTTCTGATGTATGTGTATATTAGAATAGATATATACATGGTCTTGGATTTCTGCTACTATGAAAGGTTTATTTGGTCTTTTTGTTAATATTCATAGGTACAGGGAGTGAGCGTGAAAGGGTGGAAAGATGTCAGTTCGTTCTTTTCCAATAAAGAATGTGAAACATCTGCCCCAGAAAGGTAATGCACAATTAAATGCACCAAACCTAAATACACAGCATCACATTTCTATAACTCGATGCTTTAGTGAATCATTGTGTATCAAAATAACAATGGAAAGCTGGTTTCAAAGCAGAATTATGTTTTCTGTCATTCTCTGGATGGTTATGCACATGCTCCAGATAGTGGTAACTACTTGAGCTGTTCTAAGGCATGGCCAACATTGCAGTGCTTCCTCCTCCCATAGAAGATTACTTTAAAAAATGCTTTAAAAATCATTGTTTTTTAATTGATTGGAAATCTTGCAGATTCTGATCCTTACAATCTTCATGCATAAAATTTAGGTTTGCTACTGTGAAATTGTATGCATTCAAGGTAAAATGCACATTTTACAAAATGTACAGTTTGCGTAGGATTTTTCTCTTAATAAATTAGCTTTTTTGTATGCTCCCAGTTGCGGATCATTTTGATAAAACATGCAAGGAGTTTGCCATTTCAGTGTCATGAGAAAGAAGGTGTTATACTTTTATATTAATGCTTTGTATCAATTGACGCAATTTCAGAACGGCACCTTATTTTGTACCCGGTCCTAAAACCATCCTCTTCTGTGTCTGAGGTCTAGTTATGAGACCAACATGATGCTCTTGACTCTGAGTTCTGTCACTGTTCAAAAATTAACTTAACTTACCACTCTCTGATAGGATGTTTGTGTGTAGCATTCTATAATGTAACAAAAATACAATTTTATTGCACACTTACACTTGTATCATGCTTACACTGAAAATCTTCCAATATAAGGTGCAGCTTGTACGACAAGTTCCTATATTGTAGTTCATTTTTCAAATACTTGATCAGATCTCATTTTTGGTATATTCTCTATTCTATAGCCATCCAGTTGGAGAAAGTTATCAAAACAGTGGATTTGAAGATGGCTTCTGGGAAAATTTTGGTCTGGATGAGAATTCAAAGATGAAGATGTCCCCAGGTGCAGGTGTTTGGGGCTCTGGTGAAAAGAATGATGAAACCTGGGGCACAGAGGACAGCACAATAAAGCAATCCAACCATAGTGATGCCTGGGACAACTGGGACGATAACTGGGCTGCAGGCGGGGAAAGCAAGAATAAAAAATCATCGAAAAAAGAAAGCACAGGAACTGTGGACGATGGATGGGACAACCAAAATTGGTAGCTTGGGAAAGTGCCTCAAATTGAAAGGACCTGCAATTCATTTTGCTTTACTTTGCTTCGTTGCTGTCGTAAACCGATTTGTATTCCTGTCTATAAAGAATCAATGTTTCAGAAATCTATTTTTCTTTCTAGAGACTGGTTACATGCATATTTCACGAACAAAAGAAGTCTTCATGATGAACAGTCAGTATTGTAATCAGAACATTGACCCTTTACAGCATGTAGTTCGAGTTCAGCTGTACCATTTTTACACTATGCATTGACAAATACATTTTTGTATTTAAGGGGATATAATTTTTCCATTCATTCACTTTTTTTGTGTACATAAATATTCATTAGAAATCTGTAGGGTATCATGGAGAAAAACGTGATGTTAAATAGTGCAGTGATTAATTTTAGCTCAGGTTTTCTTTCAAAAACACAACAAACGTAGCATTTACTGCATGTGCTATATGTCTGTTTTCAGCTTTATGATGTGTAATTGTACCAGGCAAGGAGCACTTGCGAATTCATACTTCGTGTTCTCAGTGATTATTATAGGTTTGGTACCTAGCTGATTGAAATAAAACTGTGGATTATTAATTTAACATTAATTTATTCCAATCATAATTGTTTTCTACTTTTTACTCTTTTCATTTTACATGCCTTACTAATCAGTCTGTAAGCTTGAAGTGACTGTTGCTGGTATTAGCAAACAAATGCTCAGTGAATTTGTATAACATTCCTCTGCTGTCTTAACACAGGCATTAACCTGTTAACACTAATTGGTTAACACTTCACAGCTAAAATAGTCGATAAAGGAATATCATATGAAAGCATTAAATATTCATCTGTTAGTGCTGGCAATAGTCATTTCTAGGTTTATGTCTACTTTTAATTTTTCTATTTGGATCATTTTATTGGCCGTTAGCATTAAACTAGGACAATATGTGTTCTATATTCTTGCCTTTTAAATGTATGACGTGGCATATATAAATATCTTTTTTACTTGTGTAATGTTCAGAGGTGAAATGCATTCTCTCAGCTGTCAGATTTAATTTTCAGAAGTATGTTGGTTTGTAAGTGTGGTGGCATTTGTGTCTGGTCTGCTCCTGCCTCCAAAACCTACCCCAAACATTCCAGTTGCATATAGTGTGAATGTGGGTATAGTACAAATGATTAATCTTTCAGTATTGGATCTTTGACAAATTCTGTGCAATATTTTTGAGCATGAGCAACAGACTAATGTATTCTCATTTCTGTACTTGGGGATGATTGAGCTTTTATGCCCTAAAAGCAGACATAGAAGTTTTTTCTGATGTGAATGGACATCTACAAATATAGCAACTTGTACGTTGCTAATTACTTTGCACCCATTTTTGTGTGTGATTGCTTATTTGATGATGTATAACAATAAAGCAGATTAAAAATGAATGGGAAATGTTTTGCTTAATTGCATGGAAAATGTATTTCTTAACTACCCAGCTTACTTTAAAATTTCATTCTACAATTAAACTTTACATTTTGACACCCTAAAGCATTTATTGAAGAACATTTTGAGCACAAGAGTGTTGAACACCTTAGAAAAGTTAATTCAAAAGGTGACCCTGGCAGGATCGAACAACTTTCAAATGATTTGAAGCTCTTGATTCACAGTTGAAACCCATTACCTCTTCCTTTCCACCCCCTTTTTGGTTTGTTCAGTTCCATTAAAGGTCTCATTTCCATGGTCTCAGTGACATGAAGGGCCTACACCCAAAACTTTAACTATTTGTCTTTGCAGATGCTGACATACCAACGATATGTGATTTATTTTAAGCGAAGAGATGGACTTTTTGTTAGTGTGAGTGGGATCTTGGCCTTTCTCACAAGTAGGAATTATGTACATTATCCATAACGTTCTTTTCTGTACTTTCTTAAAAATGACCCCCGCGCCCCTTTAAGGTCACACTGTGCCGCATGATATACTTTAACTTAGAAAACCTGCTTCCAGTCCTCTACCATTGTCGCTCTTTCATCGGTCAGTAGGTGGTGCACTTTTTCCAAATCACGTTTTCTTCATTTCAGAGAAATAGTTACCAGTGAGGAAGCTGGACTCTGCTTGGTGGCTGTTGGGATGGCTAAGATTGGAATCTGATTGTTTGAAGATTCTGCAAAATGAATGTCATGTCATTCAATAGTACAAAGTGTTGGGAGCTCTTCATCAGTTCTGCTGTGCCAACTTTAACATTACAGATACTGACATTTATATTTTTATGTTGTCTGTTAAATATGGTGCTGGTATATTGGAATCAGCCATAAACTCTATTGACATTATATACTCTGGGATATTGAAAGTGATCTTCGTTTCTCTTTAAGTCCCAAACCTAAGTCCCTTTCTATTCCTTTAATGGCCTTGAGTTAACAACGGGAAAACCTTTTTTCTTTTAAGTGTGAGTAGGGAGGTTGCTGTCCAGTGCCATATTCGACTTATCATCTCCATAATTGAGATTTCAATTTCCAGGATTATGCTCATGGGATTCCTTAAACCTCCAGGGATTTGTGAGGGAAATGTTTTTCAAAATGGTAGTGACTGCTGGCTTTAAGATTCACAGAAAATCTGATGTTTTATGATGTCTGAGTTGCTGATCAAACAACTAGAAGCCTATGTAACATTGGAAGTCTGTACTGCACAGCATTGGATGCTGTATGGCATGATGTCCACCCGGTGATGGATGCTGATATGTGACAGAAAGACAAACAGCAGATTCTTGAAGAGCAGCAATTTGGAGGAAAAGTGAGAGAGGAAACCAATAGTGAAAATTGGGACAAGACTGAAGAACTAAAGTAGGTGCAGAGAAATCTTGAAGTAAAGAGGAAAACGCTAAGTGAGTGCTGCTTTTATGTATGTGAGTGAATTTTGTTTGGATTATTTCTTTTATGTTACTGTTTTCTATCCCACAATTTTCCTTTATCAAGCACAGGGTCCTACACAAAGCACCTGGTCTCCACTGAACGTTTTTCCACTGACGTTTCAAAATGGGAACTCATTGTGTGGAGCAATACTTCTTAATCCATATCTTACCCCCATCATAGTGCAGTGGAGATTTTGATAGGCTGCATCACTCTGCTTCCTTATTCTAGTTGATTTTCTGTGACATTGCTCATGGACAAAATATTCTCAATGATCTCTTTTGCTGTAACTGCCTCCTGCTTGTCATCCGCTCTAATTCTTTGTTTTACTCTTTCCTCCTTCTTCCTGCCTTTCTCCCCCTCTTTTTGCTGTTTCACTATCTCTCTCACTGTATGTGTCAGTCTCTCTTTTGCACATCTTTGACATTTCAGTGTCTCCATTTGTTGCTGGCTATTTTTTTGTATGTTTGCTTTTATTGGAGGATGCTCTTTTGTCTTCAATTTTTAGGCTTCTGTTAACTGTTTTTCCCTCATGCATTTGTATGTTTTTGGTTTCATTCGTTCAGTGGGAGAGGAGTAATTTTGTTTGATTAGAGGAGGAGTAGCAAACGGTGGCGAGGAAGAATAAATTAGTAAAGCAGGAGCTGTGCAGAGGCTGTAGGCTTAGGCTTATAATGAGGCTGAGATAGGGTTTCCACCCCTCAGAATGACTGAGAGTTTCCCGGAATTGGGGGTTCCTCTCCTGAGTGCATCCTCCAGCAGCCCGGGAGATCTGCAATTTAAATATCCCTCCACAGTGCGCACCCCCAACTCAGTGACATCACCAGCTGCTGTCGGAGAAGCCTCCGGCTCGGTGACATCACCCGCAGAACTGCGACTGTGTGAAGCGCAGTCGGGAGGGGGCTGGGGTCTTGGAATTGGGGGGGGGGGGGGGAGGGGGGGTGGTGGTGGTTACTCGGTTTCCCCTCTTCCCCGCGCCTGGCTTCCCCTCTTCCTCGCCTGATTCTTGGAACCTCACACAACTGATACTGGGGTGAAACTACGAGCCAAAATACTCAATTACAGAGGACCCAACCTTTTATAAGGCAAATGGAATAACATTTGTAGATGCCATGTGATCAAATGTCACGTGGTCAGAATGTCATGTGATGAAACCTCCAGGAATGCTTCTATCAGAGTTAGCAACCCTAGGCTGAGACTGGGCCCCAGGAGAGGGGCATGTGTGGCAAGAAAGATGCTGGAGGCTGTAGGTAGGGAGATTGCAGGTAGGGTGAAGATGATACTGGGTGCTGTTAGAACTGACTAAGTTCTTTGAAGGGTCTACACCTGAAACTTTAACCTGTCTTTCTCTCTCCAGATGTTGATGGATCTGCTGTATATTTCCAGGGTTTTCTGTGTTGTTTTTCCCCCCAGATTTCAAGCATTTGCAGTTTGTGTTCTGGCATGGATTTCGTTACCACTAGGCGGCACTTCAATCAATGTGAGTAATATTTCCCAAGAAATGCAAATTCACCTTCACCTCTGAATTAGTTGTGACACACACGTTGAAAGGGAAGAGCATTACTTTTATTTTCCTACCCAACATATTTTGATATATATATGGAGCAAAATATTTATAGAGCTGTAAATTTTTAAAAATTATAATAGAATATAGATTAATGCAGGAGACTATTTTCTTTTCAGTTAAGTAGCAATGATGGTTGTAGTTGTCATGTACAGTACAGGCATTAAAAGTGCTGGTTATAGGGAAAGGAGGGTGTACACTATATATGAATCTGATAATGCATGTGGCTCATGGTTTTTCATTCTAATCACTTTACACTCTAGTTGTATGTCCTGCACATTTAGTGCTATTTCATGTCTGATCCATTAAACTTGGGTTTGCAATTTTTTTTTAGACTGGTTTCTCATTTCTGGACATAGAAGCAAGATTTTACTATTTCTTTAATTGCCCAGTTCAGCTTAATTGTGGCCATGTCATCTTATATCTTAACTGTTTGGTGCAACAGAATTTCCAAAACCATTTCTGCAAAGTAGAACTAGAAATTACCTGACAAATGCCATGATGACAATTTATCCAATTAGAATCAGAAATTGCTCCAAATCCTTATCACACCTAGCTTTTCTATGAATGTTCCAGTAGTAATCTGGGAACATAAGAACATAAGAAATAGGAGCAGGAGTAGGCCATAAGGCCCATCAAGCCTGCTCCGCCATTCAATAAGATCATGGCCACAAATGGTGTGGGAGGTCTTATGAAGAAAAAAATCTGAGACTATGTGTCCTTCATTAGAGCACTCATTAAAGAGTTTTCCATTTGCTTTGAAGTTTGCCAAACAGCTGATGATATAGTTATAATAAGAACATAAGAAATAGGAGCAGGAGGAGGCCATACGGCCCCTCGAAACTGCTCCGCCATTCACTAAGATCATGGCTGATCTTCGACCTCAACTCCACTTTCCCACCCTATCCCCTTATCCCTTGATTCCCTTAGAGTCCAAATATCCATCGATCTCAGCCTTGAATATACTCAGACTGAGTATCCACAGCCCTCTGGGGTAGAAAATTCCAAAGATTCACAACCCTCTGAATGAAGAAATTTTTCCTCATCCCGGTCCTAAATGGCCAACCCCTTATCCTTGAGACTATGACCCCTAGTTCTAGACTCTCCAGCCAGGGGAAACATCCTCTCAGCATCTACCCTGTCAAGCCTGCTAAGTATTTTACACCTTTCAATGAGATCACCTCTCATTCTTCTAAACTCAAGAGAATATAAGTCCATTCTACTCAATCTCTCCTCATAGGACAACCCTCTCATCCCAGGAATCTAGTGAACTTTCGTTGCACCCCCTCTAAGGCAAGTATATCCTTCCTTGGGTAAGGAGACCAAAATTGTACACAGTACTCCAGGTGTGGTCTCACTAGAGCCCTATATAATTGCAGCAAAACCTCCTTACTCTTAGCCTTTATTGCATTGGGGTTGGAGTATAACATACCATTTGCTTTCCTAATTGCATAAAGATGTTGAGGCTTCTTCTTTGAGATTCTTTCAGAGTGGGCTTTTTACCTTTCAAAATGGGTAAAATTTTCCTTTCAAATAGTAGCAGAATTGATTTTTTTTTTAAGGTTCAATGACACAGGTACATGTTGACCAATATGTTAGCCACAGGTCACATGTGGCTAATTGGGAATCTAGATGTGGATAGTCCCACTTCTGATTAGTAAATTTTAAAAAAATGAGTAATAGACACAGTCATTGGGCATGTGATCTCAATACTCATATTCACATGGCGCATACCTTAACCTTTTTGTGTGTGTGTTAGTAAAATGGTAAGATGAAAAGCAGTGTGGGTGAGTGATTTTTGATAGTTGGGAGTGCTTTACTTCCTTCGTTACTGAATCAAAATCATAGTATGGTCACAGCACGGAAGGAGGCCATTCAGCCCGTCGAGTCTGTGCAAGAGCAATCCAGCTAGTCCCACTCCCTCGCCCTATCCCGTAGCCCTGCAATTTTTTTCCCTTCAAGTAATTATCCAATTCCCTTTTGTAAACCACGATTGAATCTGCCTCTACCACCCCCTCAGGTGTGCATTCCAGATCATAACCACTCGCTGTGTTCAAAAAAAAAAGAAGATTTTTCTCATGTCGCCTTTGGTTCTTTTGCCAATCACCTTAAATCCTATGTTCTTTGATTCTTGACCCTTCCGCCAATGGGAATAGTTTCTCTCTATCTACTCTGTCTAGACCCTTAATGATTTTGAATACCTCCATCAAATCTCCTCTCACCCTTCTCTGCTCTAAGGAGAACAACCCCAGCTTCTCCAGCCTATCCACGTAACTGAAGTCCCTCATCCCTGGAACCATTCTAGTAAATCTTTTCTGCACCATCTCTAAGGCCTTCATATCCTTCCTAAAGTGCGGTGCCCAGAACTGGAGGCCAAACCAATGTTTTATAAAGGTTCATCATAACCTCACCATAAATGGTGGTAGATGTCTGTTAAGTAAATGTACACGTGAAGTACATTTATCTGTATTGTGTGTGTGTGTGTGTGTGTGTGTGTAAGGCGTTTTCTACTAAAAGTGCATGTGGCTAGAACTGTGTCGCTGTAGTCACACCTGTGGCTAGTCAGCACTTTTTATTGAGTGACACGGCTATAGGTGAAATTGGATAAATATATACAATCGTTTAATGTTTCAGAAAAGGGGGAGTTCATTGTTGTCAGTATTGCAACCCTTGAACTTTGCAACCTTGGTTTGAATAGGATGGAAGGCTTCCCTCTGCTGGCTGAAAGCGGCATGTGTGAACAAGTTTGCTCAGTCTCAGCCCAGTTCCTACTGGATTCACTGTACAAAATTGCTCACAATTGGACAAATTCACTGAAGACAGAAAGATAGTGGCTGTGAAAAATGAGAAGATGACAAAACTTCACTACTGTAGAAGGGGTTGCTCTTCTGAAAGTGGGACTAAAGCATCTTGTTGGGTGAATTGGAGGATGCTTTAGTTTGCATTTGTCTGCACTGTACCTGACTGGCCATAGTCACAAGCTCTGTCGGGCTTTTAAAATTGCCGCAAGTTGCTGCTTGAAAGTTTTATTTGAAGGTTTCAAAAAGCAATATTTTTTAAAAAAACAAGGCTTTTAAAAATGTCAAACAGCAATTTCAAAATAATTGCAGGACCACTGAAAAGCTGGCAAGGTAGCAATACTAGAATAGATCTGTAACTACTTGACAGTGGTACTGACATTCTTTATCTTCAGAGGCATTCATTCAAAAAAAAATTACATATTGGAAAAGCTTTAATTTATATTTTAACAATTATTTCTAGTACAGAAATGGTATGTTTTATTCATTCTTGGGATGTGGGTGTCACTGGCAAGGCTGGCATTTATTGCCCATCCCCAGTTTAGCATGAGACGGTGGTGGTGAGCAGCCTTCTTGAACCACTGCAGTCTGTGTGGTGAAGGTGCTCCCACAATGCTGTTGGGTAGGGAGTTCTGGGATTTTGACCCAGCAACAATGAAGGACTAGTGATATATGTCAAAATCAGGATGATGTGTGACTTGGAGGGGAACTTGGTGGTGATGGTGTTCTCATGTACCTGCTGACCTTGTCCTTATAGGTCTTGGGTTTGGGAGGTACTGCCGAAGAATCCTTGGCGAGTTGATAGTACTGTTGACGACTCCTTCCAACATTTTGCTGCTGATTGGGAGTGGGCTGGTGGGACGGTAATTGGCTGGGTTGGATTTGTCTTGGTCAATTTTCCACATTGTGGGGTAGATGCCAGTGTTGTAGCTGTACTGCAACAATTTAACTAAGTGTGCAGCTAGTTTTGGAGCACAAGGCTTCAGCACTACAGCCGGGATAATGTAGCCTTTGCTGTGTCCAGTGCACTCAGCCGTTTCTTGATGTCATGTGTCGTGAATTAAGTTGACTGAAGACTGGCATCTGTGATGGTAGAGACTCGGGAGGAGACAGAGAAGGATTATCCTCTCGGTACTTCTGGCTATAGTTTGGTTGCAAACAATTCAGCCGTACCTTTTGCACTCACATACTGGACTCCGCCATCATTGAAGATGGGGATGTTAATGGAGCCTCTTACTCCCATTAGTTGCTTAATTGTCCATCACCATTTGCATCTAGATATGACAGGACTGCAGAACTTTAACCTGACTTCTTGGTTGTGGGATTGTTTAGCTCTGTCTATAGCATGCTGCTTCCATTGTTTAGCATGCATGTAGTTCTGTGTTGTAGCTTCACCAGGTTGACACCTTATTTTCAGGTACGCCTGATGCTGCTCCAGGCATGCTCTTCTACACTCCACTCATCTGGCTTGATGGTGTTGGAGGAATGAGGGATATGCCAGGGCGTGAGGTACAGATTGTGGTGGTATACAATTCTGCTGCTGATGGCACATAGCACCTCATGGATGCCCAGTTAGATCTGTTCTTAATCTATCCCATTTAGCAAGGTGGTAGTGCCATACGGCACGATAGAGGGTGTAGTCAGTGTGAAGACGAGGTTTGGTCTTTGCGAGGACTATGCGGTAGTCACTCCTACCAATGCTGTCATGGACAGATGCATCTGTGACCGGTAGATGGGTGAGGACAAGGTCAAGTAGGTTATTCCCTCGTACGCAAGCCAGATTGTCAGCTGTGACCTTCAGGACTCAGCCAGCTAGGTCAGTGGCGGCACTATTGAGGCACTCTTGGTGATGAATTTTGAAGTCCCCCATCCAGAGTACATTGTGAGCCCTTGCTACCCTCAGTGCTTCCTCCAAGTGGTCCTCATCATGGTAGGGTACTGATTCATCAGCTGAGGGAGTGTGTTAGGTGGTAATCACTAGTAGATTTCCTTGCCCATGTTTGACCTGAAGCCATAAGACTTTGTGGGATCCAGAGTCAATGTTGAGGACCCCCAGGGCCACCCCTCTTCCCCCCCCACCCCGGCCAAAACTGTATAGCACAGTGCCCCCACCTCTAGTTGCTCAGTCGTGCCTGAGTTTTGTCACCAATATCCAATTTTAAAGAAATGAAAACTAATACTCCATGTTCTTCCTATTTCTTTTGTTACAACCAGAAATATCAACAATGCAATAGTATCATTCAGTACATCTTTATTCTGTCTCTTATTTGGATAATTTATTCAGAGATGCAGATAAGGACTACCCTTTACTTCATGAAGTCTCAGAACCAACATATATAATAATTTTACAAGCCTAGGTTGTATTTCTATCACTGACTCTCTTGACACTGTAAGTATAAGTTTTACTATCAAGATTTGGGAAGGAATTGGAAGTGGGGGAGCATCTTCATATTACTACTGGTTAGCAGTAAAGCTGTGTGCTGATACTGATAACTTATTTATATATTCATTTAATATTTAGAGTGCTGAAAGTCTATGTGATGACATTTAAATGGGCCCTGTAACAAGTTGCTAAGATATATGGGCTATACTTTCCATAATTTCTAAATAATTCTCATGAATGGGATTTTCAAAATAGTTGAAATGTTCTGCAGAGAAGTGAAGGATACTTTACATTTTAGCATGACTTTCGTGTTCACAATAAACAAAAATAAAATCTTAATTGTTTTCTGCTTGTATGTTTTCTTTTCCTATGTTCCTATCACAGTTTCACATTCGTGGTGTAAATAAATACTTGATGGTAAGCTATTAGATGTGGAACTTGGGTCTTACATTTGTGGGTTACTTGATGTTTTCCCTCTAATCTTGGAGAGCTATTCCATATGTAGTTTTCCATCAAGCATGCTCCATTTAAACAGTGGCTGCTTATGGTATCAGGAGAACCAGTGTGGAAGAATTACTGAGCTCAGCAGCAAGAGGCACCTGCACTATCAGCAATAGATACCATTGTTGACACGAGGGCCAATTTTCTGGTCTAGTGTGCCTGTGAAACTCTCGGTTCCCAGGTGCAAAAGAGAGGAAAGGGGATGGAGACACACGTCAAAAAGCCTCCAGCCCCTTTATTTTGCCTAGGGATTTCTAGGGTTGCTCCAGGGTTAGTGTGCTTGTGCTTGCAGCGGATTCAAGTAAATGGAAGACATGATAATGAGATTGGAGGGAGTGTCATTGACCCTCC
The DNA here is from genome assembly GCF_035084215.1 of Heptranchias perlo. NCBI lineage: Eukaryota > Metazoa > Chordata > Chondrichthyes > Hexanchiformes > Hexanchidae > Heptranchias > Heptranchias perlo. The sequence continues at coordinate 24,744,856 of NC_090343.1, forward strand.
ACCTCATTTTCTTCCAACATTGAAAGCGAACTCATTTTGAGGGGCATCCAAAAGAAATGGGCCTTAGGCCCTGTGCCAGCCCTTCTCCAATCGGAGGACCAAGTAAGGTAAATCTCTTTTTCTTTCACGTACAGTAGGTTAGATGGAGACGGAAGTCTTCTGGTCACTATTTTTGGACAACAGCCAGAAGGCCCTAAAGCTGGTGGCCATTATCGCTCAGGTCTGCAGCAACTGTTGCATTTCTGCACCTGATGCCAGGCGCAAGGCTCTGCCAGGGGATCGGCCTGCATCTGAAGTGTGTTGGGCTGAGGCTAATGACCTGAACCCCCAATTTAAGTCATGTCAGATAAGTGCACTTTGGATGCGCTCAACCTGACTAGTGACCAGGCACGGGGAGTGGGAGAGCAGGGAGCTGTTTTGGCCAGTTTTGTCATTTCTACTTTCAGATTAATCCCTCAAGCACAGTTGATGAGATTGATAATATAACATAATCTAGAAGATACAACAATTTAGGATGCGACCTCGTCAATCTTCTGGATTTCTGGCTTTTGAATAACTGGAAAATGCAGAATGGTTTTGTAGATTGGTTTCAGCAACTGAAAATTCTAAACATTATTTGATCCAAGATTCAAAATGGAGCTTGGGAATCAGGAGAAAAAAGACTGGTGACTAGAAGTTTAAAACATTTTTCCTCCCTCCTTTTTCTATCAATTTCCCCCCTACCTTCCTTTTCTCAGGGTGTTGAAGGTGTTAACTTCCTGGCTCCACAGTTGCCTTCCAGTGCCTCACCAAGTGGCCATAGTTCATGTGTGGACCCAGCGAGCGAAAACTGGCAGATCATTTGACTGTGGGCTGGCATCACAGCTGAGCTTGATGCTCGTCAGCCGCATGTGCACTTCCAGCCGGCATCACTGATAACAACCGATTGGGAACCTTGCCTGACTTTTGTTTTCCTTCCTCCCCAAACCAGGGATGATAAAAGGCAATTAGACCTCCTTAAGCTGTGATGGTTGAGATCAATAACTTCAGTTGCTGTTGCTTCTAAAAGAAACACCCATAGTTTATTGGGAAACAGCTGATTGCAGCAACGTCAAGGGCCATTATTCCATTCCTATTAAATGTGACTTATGGACTTAGAGCTGCTTATTTCAAATCATTAAACTGTTCCTGTTTTCAGTACATTATAAAGCATTCTTTTTGAAATAGGATTAAAGTTTTTACTAGACATGCAGGTCATATTCCAGACGGCACACCTTGTATTTTTATTCATCCAATGTCAACATAAACTTTTCTGTGATACTTATTTAATTTTTTTAGATGGCATTTTCTGTGTATATGTATTAGTTGTATTTTTTTTCCCTCTTATTTACTGACCAGGAGCTGGTAGGATAATCTGACTCATGAGTTCCTCTGTGACTGCTATTAGTGCTACTGTATGTTTGACAAGAAATTGCAATGACAGTTTTGGTCTCTTTCTTGTGAAAGTGGCCCATATAAAATATTTGGCTTCATCTATTAGCCTGGACGAACTGATTTAACACTTACTATAAAAGTCAAGCACTATATTTATACAACATAGCAGAGATCCTGAATAAGAGGCAGAGTTTGGGAACCATTTACTTTGGGTTTGGTAGCACTCTCTACAATGCTGACATTTTACCCCAGTGGATAAGTTCATATAGATATTTTTAGTGTGTGAGTGTAAACCCATTTGTTCAGACAAGCCCAAATGGAATCTGAAATCATTTTGTCAAGAGAGATTTGTCAGTTACCCTTCCATTCCCAATTAAGCCCTGTGTTTCACAGAAAATACATGACTGAATATTAACCCTATTCTATAAATCAGAACAATGGAAAAGAGTCATTGCCTAGTTTTTTCAAAACTGACACAGATTACTTCAGTAGCCACTGTTTTCAAAATTATATAGTCAATTGAGTAGAAATGTTACTCATTATTTATTAGAGGTGTACATATTCTTGTATATTGCTGATTGCATTGAATATTTGGGGAGCTTTATTGGAAACTTTATTGGATTCATTAACAATAATTTGCACTTATATAGCAGCTTTAACGTAGTAAAATGCCCCAAGGTGCTTCAAAGGCCAAATCAAAATCTAAAATTAAAACAAGTAAATAACATTTTCTATTCTTTAACATTGTTCTGCTAAATACTGAAGATTTTTTCATGTATATGTGAGCTCACTATTAAATGGATTAAAAAAAAACTTTTGAGCTAAATTCTGTATTCGCTTTCCATGCAGTGAATTGAGTTGAAGCCTTGAATGGTTAACCTTTAAATTCTTCACAGTTTAGATTGTTGACCTTCATATTCTTATCACGAATTGCTATAGCAGCACAGAAACCGTGCCCAATAGCTAAAAAGTAAATAGACCACTAATAGAAACAACTGACTGTAATAGATGAGGTTGTTCACTGGTGGAAAATTGACCGACCTATATGTTTGCAGCAGGGTTCTTTGTACTACAAACCTGTTATTAGATACAGCAACCAAGTCTGTAACCTGAGAGATGTGTTGTGAACAGTGAATGGCAGCAGATCAATGTCAGCACAAATGTGGGTTGAAAGCTCTATAATGAGCAAGTAGCAAACCACATTAATCTTTAGTTCTTAATGGTGGACTACAGTGATCTTAACAGAAACAGCATATAACACTATTAGAGGAAAAGTGCTGATCAATAACACGAATCAAAAACTCTCAACTCAGTCAGAGACAGCACAGTTACTGTAGTAACTTAAGACTTCACAGCACACTGCTGGTGTGAAACATTTTCAGCTTCAAGCAACGAGAAAAATGTAATCAGTGTACAAATAAAGGTGATTCCATTTCCGTGTGTTTCAATTGCCTGAAGATTATCCTCCCTTTTGTTTCCTCTTCCCTTATCATGCACCGTTTTTTAACTGAAATGATAAGGAAGCAGCTTGCCTCCAAGCCTTTGCAATTCCACCTTGTAAGTATCCAATTGGAAGTGTGGAAGAGTTGCCTTGAGTTGACTCAAGCTCCTGGCTCGTTCGCTCTCATGGCTGGGAAGTGTGCTTCCATTTAGTAAAATGAATCCTGTAGCAAATATATAGATCAGTTAACTGTAGTGTAAGTCTATTTTAAGCAATTTACATCTGGGTGACCATTGCCTGGAGTATAGCCTCCGATTAACCCTAGCTGGCATGCAAATTCTCCCTTCATAGCTTACCCTCCAGAAAAGTTTGGTAGGAATCTGGAAACACCAACAGCTTGGAGCGAAGGCTGCATCTTTAAACAACTCCTGGATACATCACTCTCCTCCCCAATCTGGTGCAATGGAGGACTCATGGAAAAAGCTTACTGTGCATGGAATCAAAACCAAGCATGAGAAGGGCAGGCAAGCTCTTCCACAGATCATGATCGTCCAGCAGTTAAACGATTCTTCAATCATTTTCACTACCTCTAAGAGCTGATGATGCTTCTGAAACATCAATGCAAACTGATCCCTTTAGAACTGACTTCAGCCCCAGCCTATGTACCATTGTGTGAGCAACAACAATAATATTTACACTGGGTGCTGTCAAATAATAATGGAATGAAAACTATAATGAGAGACTTTCACATCTTCCACATCAACAGCATGAAAGAAGGTCAACTTGAAATCACAAACCAAATGTACTGCATCTGTACAAACTCAATACCTTCCAGACTGATGAATTCTGGTGGGGCTGTGGCTAGAAGTATATGCTTCTGCATACGTTTTGGATATAGCCTACCCACATTTATCTGTTCTGGACAGCAATTCAGAAGGCCAAAATTACCATGACTTTCCTCAACAGTTTATGATCCAGCTGCATACTCAATAGAGAATGCAGCAAAAAGTGCAGCTCCCTGCACTATTCCCACAGAAAATGTGTGGCATGCATGTCACTGAACAAATGAAATCTACCCAGAGCAAGAGAAGTACCAGGCTATTTTGGAACCTTTTCCATCTTTCCATCTTTCCATGATCCCCTACCATGAACACCTTGACACATTCCCACAAAAGAAGACAGACCTGCACAATTGGGCAGGGAGAAGACAGCAACACTCAACTTGTTGTTCACAAGGCTGAAGGAAGAAAGAAGTGCCAGGCAAAAATGAAGCAAAAGCAAACTCAAAGTGGTGGCATAATACACAGTTTAAAGGTGCAGCACCCATGGCTGGTGAAGTGAATGTTGTGGTGCGTGAGATGGGTGCGAGGAGGTTTGTCTTCTCCAGGGTACAGTCCTATGGAGCAATAATACAACATATCTGCGATAAGCTTGAGGCATAAAAGGTAAGGGCTTAGGTTTCCTTTACAGCCACTGGCAATGCTGTGCCTGTAGTAGAATTTGGCTGCAGGCCAGCACAACTTTATCAGTGCCTCCCTGGTGAATGGCACCCTACCAACATAGAATTCCCCAGAAAAATCTGGGTAAGTGCATCTCTGCCAATGTTTGTGGATGGTAAGAATGGCAGGTGAGCAGAATCCTCCTATAGTATAACCTCATCTGCTTTGTATCCTTCTCCAGATCTTCCTCTGGAAAACATAAAAATAGTTGGAATCCCATAAAGAAACCCACTACCCACATTTTAAAGACATAGGTTCTGGCACTGCCATTTTTGCTTATGGCATAAAGTCTTCTCAATGGTGGGCAAAAAACATAGTTTAAAAAATGTCCAAAGTATTTACAAAGCTCTCCTCAAAACCAGTAATTTATCTTCTGACCCTTGAAATACTCACTTCCACATCCAAGTGCTGTCTTGTAATCCTGGAAACCCCATTGTGAATGAACAAGTTGATGAATTACTTCAAATCCAACACTGTAGTCAGGAAATAGTGGTGACATCTTTATGATGTCCTCCAACCATTACTTTAATTATGTAATGAATTTCCTGTCTCTGGCTTTCTGTGCCTTTTGATTTTGCCTGAATTATACATTTAATAAGTGGAGATCAGGCATAACTGAAAGCATTATTAAATATCCTAACCTGGAACTGAGATGATGAAAAAGTGCATGAAGATTTGTAGTGACTGAATAAGTCAAATTCTATTATTATTTGGGATTATGGGATTTTGACCAATATTTTGGGGATTGTAATCAGCAATTCTGTCCATTTATCTGGGAAAACATGGAAATTAATGTCTTTGAATTACAACAAATCAGAAAAAGAAAGCCGTAACATTTAATGGATTAATTCTGGATGAGAGCACTGTTTTAAAAATATAATATTCTTCAATAATTCAGTCACTTAGTTCAGCCAGTTCTTTCCCTCTCCACCATCTCTGAGCCAGCTGGAGTGCTAGACCTGATTGTGAGCCTATCACATCTGTCACTGTAAGATGCACTGCTTAGGAAATTGGGTCAGGCTGTAAGTGTATGAGGATGTACAACTGAGTTAACTCATCCCACCCATATAGCCAATGCACCAGGAATACTATTCTGCATCATTTTTTTGGAAATTATATTTTTATTTCTTAGATTGCTGGTGATAGAATCACTATACAGTATTAACAATCTCAAATTAAGATATACAGCTCCTTTAGCTATCAATGTTAAGGTTAATGCAGATCAAGTGATTACTATGCCTCACACCTCCATTCTATCTGCAAGTGTGACCTTGATGCTCCCTGTTGCTTGCCATTTCAATTCCCCAATCCACTTTCAATCCGACTCTGGCTTTCTACACTGTTCTAATGAAGCTCTAGGAACAGCACCATAACTTTTTCTTGGGTGCCCTGCAGCCCTCTGGCTTTAATATTGACTTTAATAACCTATGACCTTAACAATAGCCTCCACTTTCTTTGTGACAGAGGATTCTGGTAATTTGGGACAGTGTGTTTGTGTTGGGGTTGGTGGTGGGGGGGCGGGGGCAGAGGAGAAGAGAAGGGAGACGGGTTGGTGCTTGGGGTGGAGATCCTCTGTTGCATTTTGTTGCTGGATAACTTTTGTGCCCTTTTTTGTCGGCCTGCTTTTCTTCTATTCAGACCGCTGGGTCTTGCTAGCTTCTCCTGTTTCCATTTCAGACCTGACTTCAAGAAGGTGGCTCACTGCTACCTTCTCAAGGGCAATAAATGCTGGTCTTGCCAGCGACGCCCAATCCCATGAACAAATAAAAAAAAAACTTACCCCCACCACCTCAGCTATCCACATCTTCTTTATCTCTCATGTCTTTAATTTCTATTATTATTATGCTTCCCATCATTTTATGTAAATGTCATCTTTGCCATGTAATTGTTTGTTCTTTAAAACACATTACAGGTCACTTTACTCATATTTCCTTGTGTTTTATTTTATTTTCCCTCCCCTCCCTTTGTTCTGATCCTATTTAAATGCTGCTCAATTTTCATTTTTCCTGTTCTGATGAAGGATTACACCTTAAACAATAACTCGTCTATTCTCTCCGCACGTGCTGCCTGACCTCATTGTTTCCAGCTTTTTCTGTTTTTGTTTCAGATAGTCAACATTTGCAGTTTTTTTTGTTCTTTATTTTCTGAATTAAGGTTGCTGGAGTATATATTAAGGTAAGCTATGGAAAATCTGTGACTTGTCCATTGATAGTTCAGTACAATTTCTCCAAAAATCTGCTAATACTACATGGTTTTGCACTGATGTGGAGCAGAATTGGATGCACATTGGGCACTAAAACAGTGGCAGAGCTAAACACAGAGGAAGAATAGCAAAGACAGCAGAGGGAGTAACAGAAGCACACAGAGGGAAAGTAAGACTACCACAGGAGGGAGTGCTGAAATTTGCTCCCTGTGGAAGGAAACACCATTTTGTACTCTTGTCTACTTGTTTACTAAAGTTTCTGTAAATAGGAATTTCAACTCTAAGGACAGTAACAGAAAAATACAGATAAGGGGAAGAATAACAGACATAAGGACGGAGTAAAAGTGTGATTTTTCTATTGAATTTATGTAAACCGTGAAGGGAGAGGGGGTAACTGGGTAATACAATGGGTTAGATACAGGACTTTCACCTCTGGAACCTGGGTTCAAATCCAGCACAGCCTGATGGAATGAAAGTCTCTGCTGGTTTTAAGTCTTATGTGAAATGCGTTTGCGCAATCTTAACCTAGTTCATGGTGGGCATGGGTCCACAGCACAAAACTGTCCCTAAATTTGGCACAAATTGTCAATGTCACTTAGAGAGGCCTAAGGATGGCTAGTGTGGGAAATGGGAAAAGTGTCACAGTAGTGGACAGTATGGTTGCTCTTCTGAGATTCCTCACCTTGAAAAGCATTAAAAAAAGGACTAGGATTGTACTATTCCATCTGTCAATTAGATTGACGAATGAGGTAAAGGGACCCTGTCTGGGTGTATTTGGGATGCCCTGCCTTATCGGTTGTAGGGTGCTCCTGGAACAACGATACAGAAAATAAGGAAATGTACCAGATTTCACCTCTCTCTGTAAATTTCTGGATTTTTATGGAATGTGTGCCCCCACATCCTAGAATAATAGGCATCCGTTCAGCGCTTGACGACCATAATGTAAAGAATAAATGAGTCCCGAAACTTCTTGAGCTGACCCTGACTACCATAGTGGATTCGTTTATTTCATATGCCACCCAGAGATGTGCTGGTATTTTCAGCCAGTTTAAAAAAAAATACAGACACTTTCTACATAAATCTGAGGTGGTGTACAATGTACTGATTTATATGCAAATTTGGACCGAACGGGTTTGCTTGGCTCTCAGCATATGCTACTGTTCGCTGCTAATCTAGTCCTTTTACCGATAACATATCAGATTGCAGAATGTATTCAATCAGCGGCAACCTGTTTAACTCCCAGGTACAAAACAGACCGAGAGAGGGCAGAATCCAAGAAAGCTAACGTTGAATAGGGGGACATTGGCGTGGAAGTGTCAAGACTGAGCAATCCTTCAACAGGCTGTGAAACTGACCACAGGGAGCCGGGATTCCAGAGCTCTTGGTTCTCACCACAACCAGCAGGTGCAGACAGCACAGAGCTTAGGCAGGCGGCCAACTTAAGCGGGATTTCTATTTAAAAAAAATGGAAAGTCTTCAGAACAGCGTGAAAAAGAAAGCGACTGAAAGGCATTACAAGGCTGAAGTACTAATTACAGGCGAGCAATTAAGGTATGGAGACAGTACGTTCTCTACAGATGACAGCGGGGTGCATATTGCTGCACGATTGTAATGTGCGGAAAATCCCGAAGCAAATTTGAATTTTAAAAAAGTATTGAAAATGCATATCCATCTAGTTAAGTTTGCAACTATTTACGAATCAGGCAGTGGTTGGCTTTTTGACGCAAATGAAGCGTTCCGTCCAGTTTATACCGGATAAAAACGTTTTCCACAATAAAACTTGCACATTAAGATCGATTCCGGGTCTTTTAAGTTTATGCAAAAGCAGTGCCCTGTCTAATTATTTCTGTAACTAGATGAACTGAAGTACATGTACAGAATAGGCTGCTTAGCAGGAAAATTAATACACGCTCTCCAAGAGATAAGACTTCCTTTTATTGTGCATTACTGACTAATCACAACAGATTTTCCTTTTTTCTCCCATTAAAATAATTTTTTTACCAATTTCCATGTCGCTAAGGTTAGTTAACGTCAGCAGTGGGTTTGTAATTTGAAAATGTTAGTATATTTATTTAGAAAAAAATTAGCTTTAATGGGTCAATGTTGTCTTGCAAAAGTACGACAAGGCATCATAGGGCTAAATACAGAATTCTAACATAGCAGTGATCGTTGAATTTCTCGTAATCTTAGCAAGAAAGGTAGACTGTACCCAATACTGAGGCTATTCGGAAACATCATTATAATTATAGTTGACGAGAAGACCTTTTAGTTCTGAGAGTTTTGATGATACTATTGTAAGAGGTGGTGATATAGCCCCTGTCATCTCCCACCAGCAATTCTGGTCTCCAGTGGCATTGCTCATGGTAGGGCAATGATGCACTGTTTTATAAGGATAGGAGCATTATACCAGCTAAGGTGCAATGTATTATTCTGCTGCCATGGTACAGCTGTATGTAACCTAACTTGTCCATTTGAAGCATTGCCTAATTGCTGCAACTTAGGCACATCCTGAGGTCACTTAGAGGCCAGTTGTTTCTCTAGCAACAGGAACTGGCTGGCTTTCTCTTTTAAAAAAAGATTGTTATGTGTCTATAACAAAGTGCCTGAAATGTGCTGGACTCAAATATATACATGGTAATCTTGCACGGTTCTGGTGCCAGGTGGAGCCTTGTTGGCCACAAACATGGGTGGGAGATTGGGCTATAACATTGTAGTCCTTATTCTGTAACTGATGCTTGTCGCTAGAAGACTGATAACAAAGCTGTGCCAACTTAACCCCATAGTGTTTGGAAGAACTCAACTTGTTTCTAATAGTGACAGCATCCAGCTAGTGAACGCTGCTGGCCAGGAAGAGAAGCTGGCATTGTGACATTGATGTTCTGTAGTGCTGCTGTGCGAACATGTTTGATTGCCATTTATTGATACAGGAGGTTTTAATAAAAAAGACGTGTCATTACACCAGAACAACTAGATCCATAAACAGATATAAAGGTTAGACTAATAGACAAGGTCAATTTTGAATAATTGCTTTTATCAGTATTTACGAGAGTATTGGAAGAATAATGCAACACTTACAACCAATATTTGTGGGACCTTAGTACTGTTTGACGGATGTAGACATTTTACAAATAGATTGTAATTAGGAATTTAGGAATATTTAAAGTGAAAAAGATACCAGACTAGGAGCATATATGAGTGTGAGAAGAGGCCATTCAGCCCATCTGGCCATTCCATCTAGAGTCCATATATAAGTATTCCATCTTGGACTTTCCTTCTGCATCATCTATTTATCTCCTCCTCTAGGAACACTAATTTATGACACAGTTCATTCCACAGAGTACCACATGCCTAGAAAAGGCTGAAACACTCTAGGCATGTGGTACTCTGTGGAATGAACTGTGTCATAAATTAGTGTTCCTAGAGGAGGAGATAAATAGATGATGCAGAAGGAAAGTCCAAGATGGAATACTTATATATGGACTCTAGATGGAATGGCCAGATGGGCTGAATGGCCTCTTCTCACACTCATATATGCTCCTAGTCTGGTATCTTTTTCACTTTAAATATTCCTAAATTCCTAATTACAATCTATTTGTAAAATGTCTACATCCGTCAAACAGTACTAAGGTCCCACAAATATTGGTTGTAAGTGTTGCATTATTCTTCCAATACTCTCGTAAATACTGATAAAAGCAATTATTCAAAATTGACCTTGTCTATTAGTCTAACCTTTATATCTGTTTATGGATCTAGTTGTTCTGGTGTAATGACACGTCTTTTTTATTAAAACCTCCTGTTCAGTTAGATTTTTATTTTATTTGTTCTTTGGATGTGGAAAATACCAATAAGGCTGCATTTATTGCCCATCCCTAGTTGCCATGTGAAGGTGGTAATGGGTCTTGTTGAACTGCTGCAGTTGAATAAAAGCAATATGGACCATCATGGAAGTTGCTGCTATTAACCATTCATTGTGTAGGTTAAAACACCAGGCTTCAATCTGCCTTTTATCTAGTGAAAGTAGTAAAGATGTAGATGAGCTGACACATAGTTGAATTTTCCTTGACAATGAAGTGAAAGAAAGTTGCTATGGTAAAGTTAATTGAAAGCCCTGTTGATACATGGGAAGATACAATGATGAGATCAGTGATATCATGGAAATTTTAGCACTGAAAGAGGTAATTTGGCTCATTGTATTTGTGCTAGTGCTGCCTCCACATTCAAGCCATCTACTTTATTTGCATTTTCCTACTCTTTTTTTTCATAACTTTTAATATTTTCGCATTTCAGTTTTTATTTAGAGCCCCTTAAATTTCCTGACTCTTTGGCTTTAATAGCTACTTGTGTTGATGCATTCTGTACTTTAATCAACCATTGTGTGGAAAAAACATTCTTCTTACCCCCCTCCATGCTTCTAGTACTAATCCTCAATTTATTGTTACCGATTCACTGAGCTGTGGAAATAATCTTTCACTAATTACCTTCTCAAACTTTTTCACAATTTTGAACACTTCTATGAGATTCCCATTGACCTTCTCTGAATACAGCCCTAGTTTTTCAAACCTCTCATCACAACGCAATCACAAAATTGAGATGCTACAGTGCCACCATTGTCAGGAGGTTATAATTACAGTATAACATTTTTTATAGGCAGTTTCCATTATAAATGTAGACTTGGGAATTTATAATGGAGATGTTGCCAGTGGGAAATAGGTTTTGTAGAGAGGAAGTTTGCACAGACACAGGGTTTTCAATATGTTATAGATAGAGAATGAGAGGTCCCAACACACATTCTTTGGGAAGATCATCAACTACATCTTACTAATCCAAGAATCATCCGTTTACTGATCCTCTCTGCTTTCTTTTCACCATACCACTATGCAGGCTGCCACTTTACCTTTATTGCTTTTATAATTAATCTTCTCAACAAATTTCTTGAATGGCACTTTATCAAATAGCTTGGAAATCCAAATATACTACATCCACTGAATTTCCTTCATTTATCTGATTAGTAATTTTCTTGAATAAATTGTTTTTTGTTAGTCGAGCATGATCTGCACTTTATAAATCCATGTTCACTGTCAATTATTAGTCTACACATTTTAAAAAAAGTATTCAGCATGTTATCCTTATTATGATCTCTAGCAGTTTTCCCACTAGCAGTATGAGGTTAACCGGCCCATAGTAACTTGGCTTATTCTCTTTCCCCTTATTTGAACAGGAGTGGAACATTTGTCACCCTCTCCAGTCCTTTTGGTAAAGTTCCTGTTTCCAAATAATTTTGGAAAATTATTATTAGTACCCCTGCTATTTCATGACTAACCTCTGTCAGCATTCTGGAATATAGACTATCCAGGCTTGGTGATTTATCAAATTTAAGTCCCATTGACCTTTTAACGCCACTGCTTTTTTAATATTTTGATCTATTATTTGTCCTCTGTCTTCCTTTGTCACCCCTGCAATCCTTCCTTCACTCTCTTTGTAAATATAGAAGTAAAATACCAGTTAATTATTTTTGCCATTCTTTACAATCAGATTGTCATCTTGCCTTTGGTATGCTTTTAGTATTTATCCTTTATATAATTCAGCTATTCCCTTTTCATATAGCCTTTTTAATTTTTCCAATTTTCCTATTTATTTATTTTTCTTCTAAGTTGCTCTAATCAACTTAATCATCCATGGAACTCACCTCTGCTGCAACTTCTTCTTTCTTGGTTTTAATGTTTTTAGGCTGTGCCATCTGCTGGTCTGTTGTTCTATCTGCCAACTTTTCTGTCCAATTAATCTTCGCTATGTCCGAATAGAATGAAAAGAGTGCAGGATATTTCAAATCCAGATTAAATATACAATGCACAAGATATTACCAGTCTATGATGGTTATACCTCCATTCCAGTTTCATTACTATTGTGTAAAACAACATTATATTGTCTATACTAGGATAAGTCTGTTTATACAAGTCTGTTCTGACCAGTTACTTGAGCAGCCTTTACAGACTCTGCTGTCTACCATTTCACACATTGGCAATAAACACAGAAAATACAGGAAATATACAGGTCCATCTGTATAAAGGGGAGGTTAAAGTTTTGGGTCTATACCCTACACCAGAATTTTGTCATATTGTTTGATTAGCTAATTTTCTGGTGTTCCACAATGAGTGCAGGTCCATCCCGATTAAGAACATAAGAAATAAGAACAGGAGTAGGCCATACGCCCCCTCGAGCCTGCTCCGCCATTCAATCAGATCATGGCTGTCAAAGTGATTGCTGTTTTTTAATCAATGTATTTGAAACCTGTCATGTTCACAGATTGTTCTGTATAATAATTTTGCAAAATAAACATCTGATGATGATAAATGCATTGGCAGATGTGTAATGCCAAATTCAATTCCCAAGAAAGGCTGTGTCAGCAGACCTGATGGTACAAATGCAATGTGACAAATTTTCATCTTCACCGTATGGGTAGTTATCTGGTGGAGCAGATTCCCTGTCTGGTATAAAACCCACCTGTTCCACCAGATTACTGCCCATGCAGTGTAGATGAAAATTTACTCCAATATGTGAATGCCTAATTAATCACAATGCTGTATGGTTCTTCAGAAGACCCCAATCACAGCATGTCATGCTTTCAGTGATGCTGCATGAAAAAAGGCATACTAGGGTCATCAACAGCTGCACCCTTCAAGATGTCATGAATCATATCATTGTTGCACCTACTCAGCATTGACCATGGGAACTCTTGTCACAGTAGAGAGCCATATGGAAAACTGTGCATGACATCTACCAATAACGTGCAACATAAGGCTGGCACAGCCAAGGATAGCTTCATACTCCCTCTACATCTTTCTAGGCATGCTGACCTGTGGGAATGATGCTGTAGAGTGGCAAAGAGAGCCATGTTTCTTGCAACCATCTCGTGGATCACCTTAACTGCAGCAGCCATCAAACAGGGAGTTGCATGCTGGGCTTGCCTGTAAACTCATGCCTGCCCACTGGGTTTCCTTTCACTTCATATTTTCCTGTCACTTCTTAATCTCCTCCCCTTCAGCCTTGGCAAAGGCTGAAGATAGGTTCGGAAGCCTATTGAGCCATTTGTAAAGCTGAAAAGATTTGGTCCTCTATTCTGCCACTTCTCTTTAATTGTCCATATCACTTTAAATTTCATTGACTCGCAATTTTCTGCTCTCGTTTGTTCCCTGGACATATCCAAATCTGCACCAGGAGCTATGCGCAATTATGATAAGCTGACCACGGATATTGTGTGCAATCAGCACACTTCACTTTGGGTGAACTTTGCACCTTTAAACTGCACTGTATTGGAAAATCTATCCTATTAACTTTTCCAAGCCATTACCCCAGCAGTGCACCATTTAAACAAAACTATTAAAAAAAAAATTGACAGAATGAAACAAAATGTTGAAGCTTCCTACCGATGATAGATTTACATTGGCTGTTTTAGAGTCGCAGGATTCTTTTGTTTATTTGTAAGCTGATTCTGACATTTGTCACAAATTTGAAAGTATATTTTTCTCTCTGAATTTTCTTAACAGTTCAATCCAAGCATCTTATTTTTGTTTCTTTTTTGTGAAACTACAAGAGTTATTCTAATTATTTATTTGTCTACTGCTCCAGTTTTGTCCAGCTAAGTGCAGAAAGATCATGGCTGGTTTTAGTTTGAATTTAAAATGTTGTTCAGAATTTGACTGGGAGTTTGGAAAAGGAGCTGTTGCAATATTAGTTGTTCATAAAGAAATATTTTGTTGATGAAAATTGTATTATAGCTCTGTTTTATTTACCAGGCTTCGTCTGCATGATGGAAAATTAATCAAAGACCGTCGCTATCATCTGCGAACCTATCCAAACTGCTTTGTTGCTAAAGAGCTAACTGATTGGTTGATAGACCATAAAGAGGCACCTGACAGGGAGACAGCCATAAAACTAATGCAAAAGTTAATGGATCATAACATCATTCATCATGGTATGTTACTATCACAGTCCATTAACAGTTTTACACCATATGTCTTTAATGCCATAATGAAAAAGGACTAAATCCCTTCTCAGCTGTATTATTAAGACAGATAAGTCTAATGGAGGGGTGGGTGATTCGGGCTAAATGTAATTGGCCAATCCACCTTACCCTCAGTATGCTTCCTAATCACTGGCACAGTGAAAGAAATAATGGAAAACTGGGTCAAGTGGGCAAGGATTTCAATTAAAGAAATCTAAGTATAATGGTACAGCAGAATTAATAGAAAAATACATAAGCTGAATATTGATCTCATGTAGCTTTATGTATATGTCTTTAATATAAAATGCCAGGAGATATTTATATAGTAAGTTAGTAACAGTCTCATCAGGAGAAGACCTTCGGTCCACTAATTCCACCTAGCCACAGTAATCCCTTGGTGTATTTCTAATAACCCTGAATCCTATTTGTTGACAAGAACCTGTCTAGTTCCTTCTTGAAAACCATTAAGATTTCTTGATCCACCACTTGTTTTGTTAATCTGTTCCACATACCTACCACGTTTTTAGTAAAAAGGTTCCTTCTGCATTTCCTATTTTCTTTTGTTGTCCTTACTTTGTAAATATGATCCCTTGTTCTTAAATTCTGTACATAGCAGAAAAGCTTACTTGGATCCAATTTGTCTAAAATTTTCATAATTTTGAACACTTCTATCATATCCCTCTCAGTCTATCTTTTCAAGAAAGAACTGACCTAGGGTAGTCAGTCTTTCTTCATATGTCATTCGTATATAGCCCTTTTTTGTCTCTCCTCCAATAACTGAATATTCAAAATAACTGAATACCAAAAATGCACGCAGTACTCCAGATGTGGTCTCACCAGGGCCAAATACAGTTTTAAAATGACCACTCTGGATTTATATGCTATACCCCTTGCTATGCATTCCAACATTCTGTTTCTTTTCTTTAACAGCCTGGGAACATTGTGCTCATGGTTTTATTGACTTGTTCACTAAAACCACAAGGCCTCTTGCCTGCTCCAATTCCTCAAGTACATTCTCATTTAGCACATAAACTGCATCAACCGTCTTTCTACCAAATCTCATAACCTTATGTTAGATCTCTGCTCCTCCATTACAGGCCTCTTGCACATCCCCGATTTCCATCGCCCCACCATTGGTAGCCGTTCTTTCAGCTCCCTAGGCCCTAAGTTCTGGAATCCCCTCCCTAAACCTCTACACCTCTCCGTCTCCCCCCCCATTAAGACACTCCTTAAAACCTATCTCTTTGACCAAGCTTTTGGTCACCTGTCCTAATATCTCTTCATGTGGCTGGGTGTCAAATTTTTATTTGATAACGCTCCTGTGAAGTGCTTTGGGATGTTTTGCTACGTAAAAGATGCTATATAAATGCAAGTTGTTGTATTAAATTGCATCTGCCATTTCTTCACCCACTGATTGGACTTATAAGGATTCTTTTGAATTTGTTTGCACAGATATTCATCATTTGCCGCTACTAATTTGGTATTGTTCGCAAATTTGCACACTTTGCTCACTCCTTCCTCTAAATTATGCCCCAACATGGCCTTGTGGCACTCCACTGGTAACTAGCTACCAACTAGATACCTACCCTTGCACTACTACTTGCTGTTGTCTACCAACCAACCATTTGCCAATCCATTTTAATACATTCCCATTTAGCCCATGAGCTTGGACCTTATGTAGTAGCCTATTCAGGGCTCCATTAACGCATGGGCCTACAGCATTGACTTGTTTCACGGATAAATTGCTTTTGCATCTGAAAAACTACTCCATTGACACCCTTCCAACTTTCCTTCCACATCTTTTTCTTCCAGTATCTCTTCCCATTTTACTATTCCCATGCATTCTCTCATACTCTTTTAAAATCAGCTTGTTTAAAATTTAGCTTTTTAATTAGCTGCCTTTTGTTTTCTATCCTGAATGTCAGAACATTATAGTCACTAGATCCCAATTATTCCCTTACTTCTACTTTGCTTACTGTTCACTCCTCATTCGTTGGAGCTAAATCCAATATTGCCCTAGAAATGTGTCCCTAATAATATCAATATCCTACTCGCATGCAGGTGGTCCCCTGCAGGTGGCCTGTAGCGTATTTCTATTCATAACTTTTTCTCTTTATTCTATCCAAAGAGATTCAATACCACTTCTGTTATAACTAGTCCTTCTCTAACAAAAAATGCCACAATTTGTAATTTGTTCTTCAGTTTTCAAGAGTGAAAATAGAACTCTAGGGGATGGGGTTAATAATGGATGTGTATTTTCATCTGTATTCATTATTGATAATTTTAAAAATAGGATTAGAACTACCTGCTAAATAATGAAGAATGTTTTAGTTTAGTTGCAAACCTATTATTGTATTTCAAGTGCAATTTTGCTAACCCATTATATTTAAAAAAAATATAAATTTATTTAAAATGTATGAAATAACTGCTATCAAGATGAAAATATCATCATCAGGGTGTCTTAAAAAATTAAATTATTTCCAATGGATTATAATTGATTATAACATGATTTTGAGAGGAGAAAAAGAATAGGGAAACAAAAGTATTGAGGTGTATTTCCCTGGTGCCAGTGGCCCATGTTACCTTGTTTGAGTGGTCATTCTTCACCTGTGAGCCATGGCAGTAATTTTGTCAGCGTATTCAAACCTGACTTTCCAGCAGGGATCACTGGATAGTGATCAGGATCAGGAGCAGGAACCCTTGTCTAGCCTGTGGATGCTAATAGCAATTCTAGCACCCTCTTTCCCCACCCAACTCCCCTACCTCACTGCATATATCAGGTACTGACCATATTTTCTGGTCCGAATGGCTCAGTAGCCATAACAAGTGGTTCACTGACTCACTGGGACATCATAGGAGCCTCATCCTTTTGAATAGTTTTGTTTAAATGGTAATCACTTGGGTGGTGTTTTGGAAAGACCTAGAAATTGCACCCTGGAATACTGAGGTACAAAGTAAAGGGTTAACACTTCCTTTTAAAAAGCAGTGAAAAGAATTTCATTCAATGCGTTAGGCATTTTATTATAATATCCGATTGTATAATTGCAAGGCCATGGAGTTCTACTGCATAAAGGAGCTGAATTGCCACATTCTGGTAATGCTAAAGCTCTCGAGTCGATGATTATATCTGCTGATGCTAATTCAACTCTCTCACATAGTTGGTCTCCGTTGCTCTTTCAAACTGCCATCTATTCATTAGAACTCAATATATAAAGATGATCAATGGAAAAGGACAGAATGAAACCAAAATTCTTTATAACCAACTGATTTTTAAGAGGGCACCAGATGGTGAGATTCCCCCTTTAACATACAGCATATTCATAACCTAGATGCAGGACAGGTAGCTTATTGCAGTCCTTAATTCTTTGATTTAGTTGTTTTTCTGATTTTGTGAATACACTTTGTAAATGTATTTGAAGTGGAGAGTAACCATCTGATAATTGCACCCGAGGATCACAAGCCTGGTAGTGATTCTTGAAGATGTTTGTTACATAGATTCATAAGTTGTCTATTTTTGTCAGCTGAGTTTTGTCATATGAAAATTTCCAGGGCTGTTCTTTTTCCATCTCATTCTCCGCTCAACTACACCCATAGAAATGCACAGCATAATCATATGAACATGTGTTGGAAGCTTATCTGTTGCTGATATATGTATGTATGTATATTATGTTTAATTCTTGAAGTAAAAGATTAATAAGGATGTAAATTTACCAAAATGCTTGAAAGAAGCATACTTAACGAAACAAAAAATCATGTTTGGTTCCCCTGATGGGTCAGCTGGTTAAGCCAGTGAGCAGCCTTGGGTTCTATCCTTTCTGTCCTGAGTTAGTTGATCTCAGGTGGGGTGGTGGTAGGGGCACTCCAATTGGTCTCATCCCCCAGGAGTCAGGGAGGGTAAAATTGGTTAGCTTCCTGCTCCTGATCTGGATAGTGATCCAGGTTTGAAGTTCTTCTGTGTGGATGTCAGGTGAGGAGCAGATTGAACTTGGCTGTGATGCTCATTGTGGTCAAATAGACTACTGATGCCTGCTATCTTGGTTCATAAGCAAATAATGGCAACCTGGGTAAAGTATGGGAGGGTGACTGGCACTCATCAAATATTATCCCAGTAAGAGTCAATGTCTTTGGGAGGGGAGGGGATAAAATTTGTTGGGGGAACAAAGAAGGAAAAAAAAAATCTTTTGTATAAAAAATAAAGTAACCTACTGCCAATTGTTACATGCAACCATGAGTGCTTACATCACTGCACATTGAATTGGATGGTTAATGGGTCATTGCATTGTACAAACTGTAGTACAAGAATTCCACACATGCTCGTAACAAGGCAGTGTCTTTCATTTACAATTTATTTAATCTTTAACACCATGGAACCTGTATTGACAGCTTGCTGACACTTGCATGGAGATTATTTCGGCAAAGATTACCAATACTTGCATGGAGAGTTTGCTGCGTGCAGTTAGAACTTTCTCAGATGTACAACTAACAGCTTAGTTTTCTCAGGCAAAGTTCAGTTAGAAATTAAATTCTTTTGTGCTCTTATATCTCTGTTCACTGTCTGTGTGATATTTGCTTGTACGAAGATTGTAATAGTGACTTGTGGTGCTAGACTAAACAATACTATACATAAAAAGTCTGAATATTGACATATATCTTGTAGAAAACTTTAACAGCATAAAGATTTAAAGCACCACATATGGTTATTGAACAAGATTTCAATATCCTGCACTAGCAAGAATACTTACTTTTTACAGCATAGTAATTACTAAGGTTGTAATTGAATGTTGCCTTACACAAAGGATAATGGGGAAAATGTGATGTATGTAATGGAGGTACCTCTCTAATACCAACAAGAAATGTAAGAATATTGGGGCAGATTTTACAATTTGGTGCCCCCAACATAATTTTGCACAACAGGAGTACACATTGAGAATTTAGAAGTGGAGGTCATTGTGCCCGATTCAAGTGCTGCATGATTTTCTGTCTATTAAAATTAATGGATGGAAAATTGTGCGAGCTGAGAATCTACTGTTCCCTATTATATATTTCATTTGTGTGAAGCTTTGTGCTGGGAGAGCTAAATTGTGAAATTTACTTGTAATTTATTTTAATGGAATAATGATACTCACTATTAATTAGAGGTATTTTTAACCTCAGCCCAAAACGCCCCTCGATTTTACTGTGAGGTCTTTCATCACTGCAAAGTGTAAGCTTTTAATTGTAATTAGCTTTCAGTAAGGCAGAGTATCCTGCCTTAAGTACACTGGTGACATGGTTTTGAGCTTTATTAGACTCCACATTTTATTAATTTTTTTTCTCAAGGACTTGCAAACATGTAGCCTTTAACTTCAAGAGTTTCCCTATAATGTGCTCTCCTTTCATAAAGAAGCTGACTCAAGTGCAGGATAATTCCACTAGTTGCAGCACCCCTCCATTACCTTATTCATGTGGTGCTTCTTAGTCAAAATAGTGACGTAGGTGGGGGGGCAGGGAGCATCATAGCTGAGTCAACATGCAAACACTTTTCCAGCAATATCCCTGAATAATGGTCAGGAGTGCAAGTGCTGTTTGACCTTTTCTTTCCTCACCCTAGCTTAGACCAATTGTATCAGCCTTCCTGTCACTCCAGTTGAAACCAGCTAAATCATCACAAACCAGGGATTGAACCTGGGACCTTGGTCTGTAAATTTCTGTATCCCAGTAGGTTCTACATTCTACATTCCAAGAACTTTGCAAGACAGAAATTTCTGGAGGCCGCTTTGGGGTTATCCAACATGACAGTGCTCATGTCTCTTCCATGGTTTTGTAATATTTATATTTTGAAAATTTTCAGAGAAACAATCCAGATCAAATGTTTGAATAAGACTAAATTTAAGAAACTACCAAATGGGATCAATGCGGTTGAAAGAGCAATAGGCAAATTTTCAGTCTGAAAATGCAGTTTAAAGGAACATCTTTCCATTTTGGAAATTGGTTTGAGGGGCCTGTCTTTGTGCAATGTGGATGTTTAGAGAGCATTCATTGGGCCCGATATTAGGAGGGCGGCGGGTTGGCAGCGGGGGGTCGACTGGGCGCGTGGGTAATTGGGGTGCTCCACACGCGATTGCAGCTTGATTGAAGGTACTTACCTTTGCTTCCGGGTTTCGCGCTGGAAAGCTGCGCATGTGCAGCATAGGCTGTCAGCTGGAGGAGCCCTATTTAAAGGGGCAGTCCTCCACTGACTGATGCTGCAGAAAATAGGCAAAATTACAGCATGGAGCAGC
Source organism: Heptranchias perlo (assembly GCF_035084215.1). Lineage (NCBI taxonomy): Eukaryota > Metazoa > Chordata > Chondrichthyes > Hexanchiformes > Hexanchidae > Heptranchias > Heptranchias perlo. Next base: position 24,765,674 of record NC_090343.1, read on the forward strand.
CCAGGAGGAAGGCTGCTCCCAGGTTTAATGATGCCTCACTCCAGGTCCTACTGGATGGGGTGAGGAGGAGGGGGAGGACAGAGATCTTCCCCCTGGCGGGCGGGGGGAAGTGGCCTGGCTCGAGGTGGCAGAGGAGGTCACCAGCACCAACAACATATCGTGCACCTGCATACAGTGCAGGAGGCGCTTCAATGACCTAAGTAGGTCAGCCAAAGTAAGTACACTTACTCATTCCCCTGCACTCCGTCTGCCACACATCTCCTTCTGTACTGCCAACACTACTCTATCATGTCACTCCTCACACCAACTCAAAGCTCGTCCTCATCTTACCTGCACTTACTCACCTCGCCAGTACTCATCCCACCACTACCACTCAACCCAATCCTCATACAATCTCATGGCTCTATCTCATACTCACCCTCTCATGCATCTCTTTCACGGTCAGCCTCATCCAACCTGCCACTACCTGTGCTGCAGCCACAGGGCATGCATCATATATGTGCAGTAGGAAGCGTAAGGCAAACGTGTCGTGAGCATGAAGGGGATGCACAAGGGTGTTTGAGGGTTTGTCATGGTTTTTACTTATATTTAATTTCTGATCAACTCACATTACATATTATATTGTCACCACTACTGCCACATCTTTGCGAATCTTGTCTGGTTTGTGCAATAATGCCCTTTCCTGAGGATCACTATGAAGACCCACAACTGATGCCACCCATTGTGTCACTGCAGAGTGGGTGTAGGTGTATTTGCAGGGCTCTTTTGTGCAGACGACTGAGAGACATCGGCGATGTCCCCAGTGGCACCCTGGAAGGATGCAAAGGAGAAGTTGTTGAGGGCAGTGGTGACTTTGACAGCGACAGGTAAGAAGATGGTGCTCAGGCCAGCCGGGAGCAGCTCGGCATGAAGGAGGCTGCAGATGTCCACGACTACATGTCGAGTGACTCTGAGCCTCCATGTGCATTGCTGCTCAGAGAGGTCCAGGAAGCTGAGCCTTGGCCTGTAGACCCTGTGGCGAGGGTAGTGCCTTCTGCGACGCATCTCTCTCTGCCGTTGCCCTCCCTCCTGCTGTGCAGGTGGATGTGTCACAGCACTGTGTTGTGGAGCTCCACGTGTCAGAGGTGGACGGCGGGGCCGGCGAGGCTGGTGATGCTGTTCTTCCTCCGAGGAGGTCATGACTGCAGCTACGGCGGCCCCCATCCGGAAGATGTACATCTGAGGGGGTCCGCAAGGTAGGTACATGCCTCTGGACCCCGGGGTAAGTGTGCAAGTTTGTGAATTTGATTGTTAGGAGGAGGATGATGGAGGCCAAACTTTGTCCAAAGTCACAGAGTGGCCTCCTGCAATGAGTGAGGGTCTACCCCCCCCCCCACCCCACACCCCACTGTCAAATGGACCTTTGCAGCTGCCACAGGCTGATGGCTGCAACAAGTCCATTTCAACTGGGAGTGTTTCCCCCAGTACGGGAAACAGTCCCAGTTAACATGAAAATCCCACCACTCCTAAAATATCAGGTCAATCAGGTCTGTAAACGACCTGAAGTACCTGGTTAATTACTTTAAGTGGCATCCCGCCGGCTTTAATTGCCGGCAGGAGTCCCACATGCGGGGGCTGCACGCACATGTCAGCGCATCAGTGGGGAACCTGGAAGTGGGCGGCTTGGAGCCGGGCTTCGGACCCGCCCCGGGAATCCCCGATTTTCGCAGCCTCTCCGCCACGAACGCACCCACTCGGGGGTGCGAAAATCGAGCCCATTGAATTTGTGGCTTCTACTCCACTTATAACTGTGCTCAGAGCAGAGTTCCCTTCACCATCACTTTACAATCCTGAATTCCTATTAATTTCAGAATAAGCCAGTTTTCTGAAAAAGTGGGTGATGTTTGAACAATAAGACAAAACCAGATCCTCTTCCACAACGAATGTTACTTATGTCTGCATTCAGATATTTCTACTTTCCTTTAATAGACATTCTTTTAATGTTCTCTTTGTGAAGGTTACTTCTACAGATTTTCTTTGATCTCAAGTGAAAATGTATTTTAAAAATACTCCTGGAGATTCATTCCACCTGGAAATGATGGCTGCAGAATCTGTTCTTGGATGGTTGATATCATATTAAAGTTCCTTCTGCATCACAGGCCCGTTTTCCATTTATCTCCTACATTACAACAGTGATCACACTTCAAAAAAAATACTTTATTGGCTATAAAGTGCTTTGGGACATCCTGAGGTTGTGAAAGATGCTATATAAATGCAAGACTTACTTTCTTTCTAGTCAATGCAATTATCATAATGTCAAAATTGATCTTGCCACATTGGAAGAATATTAATTGCATTGGAAAGGCACTGTTATAAAATGAAATTAATCAATAGAAAATATTTTTTAAATTTCAGTTTGTGATGGACATTCAGAGTTCAAGGATGCAAAACTTCTGTACAGATTCCGAAAAGACGATGGAACATTCCCATTAAATAAGGAAGTGAAGGTGTTTATGAGAGGTCAAAGTTTGTATGAAAAGTGCGTTGCTTATAAAGTTCTTGGGTATCTGTCTCTGCAATCTGTGATCTGTCTGTATATCTCATTCTGATATCCTTTCGCCTGAAGTCAATGAGCTTTACAATTACAACAGTTATTTTGCACAGTTGAGGTTGCATCCCAACCCTAACTAGAAGAGACAAACTGATCCCAGTCAAACCAGTCCAGCCTAGTATCTTCCTATGCGTTCTAATTTGAACACTAGAGAGGACGAATGTTCAATTTTCAAATTCAGGTATCTCAGTTCATCGAAAAAACATCAACTTTGCCTGAAAACCTTATAAAATAACTTTTTACTCCACCCTCTTGATGTTTATTGAATAAAAATGTTATAAAAACTTTCCTTTAACTCTAAACGCTCTCACGAGTATATGCTCTATGCATGAAAATGTATTTTAAACAATATATTTAATAAATAAAAAGAAAAATTTCAAATGCTGGAAATCTGAAATTAAAATAAAAAATGCTGGAAATAGACAGCCGGTCCATTAGCACCTGTAAAAAGAAAAAACAGATTAACATTGCCTCAGAAAAACTAAAAGCTGAAACAAAAAGGGGCTCCTTTAATAGGTGTCAGCCTTAGCTCAGTGGTAGCACTCTTGCCTCTTAGTCAGAAGGTTATGGGTTCAAGTCCCACTCCAGAGACTTGAGCACATAATCTAGGCTGACACTTCAGTGCAGTAGTGAGTGAGTGCTGCACTGGCGGAGGTGTCGTCTTTTGGATGAGAACTTAAACTGAGGCCCCTTCTGCCCGCTCAAGTGGATGTAAAAGAACCCATGGCACTATTCAAAGAAGAGCAGGGGAGTTCTCCTGGTATCCTGGGCAATATTTATCCTTCAACCAATATCATTAAAACAGATTATCTGGTCATTATCTCATTGCTGTTTGTGGGACATTGCTGTGCGTAAATTGGCTGCTGCATGTCCCTACATTACAACAGTGACTACATTTTAAACTTCCTTCATTGGCTGTAAAGAGATTTTGGACTTCCTAAGGTTGTGAAAGATGCTATATAAATGTAAGTTCTTCCTTTCTTAATAGTGTTGAACAAAACAACTATCAAATAATAAAGTCAGCGCATTGCAGGCTTGGAAAATCACCAGTAAATACTGATGATATATCCATTTATTTCTTTTAGGAGATGTTTATGATTGTCTGAACGGTAATTAATGGTGTTCCTTCAACTTTTATGTAATACAGATGCTGGGGAACTGGCTCAGACTGATATATGGGTTTTTATGGACATACACTTTCCAGATTGTAGAAGGTTGCTCAACTTGTTTTGTGCTTGGAGCCTCAGGGTGTTGTTTGAATCCCAGCCAGAAGTGCAAAGATTCATGTTCAAGTAGTACCTGCCTATTGTACTTGTTTGAATCATGCCTTCTATCAGGTTAGAACAAAGTGTTATTGATGTCCATTAGGAGAGTGGTCTAGACTGTCCCAGCTTCCCAAACCATATTCATTTTTGGATTTGTACATCTCTGCACAGTTGTTGTTCTGCAATTGACAGGCTTATAAGTTCTGAGAACACAATCATGAAATTACAAGAAGAAAGTGGAGTGAAGTACCAGCGTGCTGTTTTTGGCTGTGAAATCATTGACTGGCTAATAAAAGAAGGGGAAGCCTCATCACGGAAGGAAGCAGTGGAGCTGTGCCGCAGAGAACTTGAACATGGAATCATTCAACATGGTGAGGAAAGTCTGGCAACAGCTGTTTATTCATTAGATCTATCTATTTCTAGGACCTTTATTGATGTACTTTATATTTATAAATTCTGCCACCCATATTCTGTTCCACACTAAATCCCACTCATCCATCATTTCTGTCTTCGCAGACCTACACTGACTCCATGTCCTCCAAGTGTAACGTTTAAACATCTCATCCTCATCTTCAAAACCTGCCTTTACTCTACCCCATCTCTGCATCCTCCTCCAGCCTTATATTCTCCCCACTCCTTCGCCCTACCATTAGTGTTGAGGCATCTTGGCTCCACTCTGTGGAGCAACCACCCTAAACCCCTAGGGCTTTCCACTTCTGTCCTCCTTTAAAAACTGGCAACAATTAATATTTTTCTGTCTGAGATAGAATTTTGATTAGGGTTTAGTTCTCTCTAAAATGCAAATACTCTCCATGACAAGTTTGAACATATATTTATAGGCTGAGGGCCAGGGTTATTTGCTAAACTAGTTCAATGAATTCATAGTAAGAAATGGTGCTGTCAGCTTTCCAGAATTCTGGTACGAAAAGGTTTAAGGGCTGAAATTGAACTAGAGCAAATATTATGATCCTTGAGAGTAAATCATTTAAAACTTGAGTAACCTTTCTGATCCTATATACGAAAAGTACAATACTACAGTTAATGCAGAATGTATAAAAGAAAGAGAGCATGAAAAGAAACTCGCAAGGGATATCAAAACCAATACGAAGAACTTTTATAGTTATATTAGGAAAAAGAGGGTGGTCAGGAGCAGTGTTGGCCCCTTAAAAACTGAAAGTGGAGATATTGTCATTGACAATGGGGAAATGGCGGACATGTTGAACAATTATTTTGTGTCAGTATTTACAGTAGAAAAAGAGGATAGCATGCCGGAAATCCCAAGAAAACTTATATTGAATCGGGGACAGGGACTCGATAAAATTAACATAGGTAAAGCAACAGTAATGAAGAAAATAATAGCACTAAAGAGTGACAAATCCCCAGGACCAGATGGGTTCCATCCCAGGGTTTTAAAGGAAGTAGGTGAGCACATTGCGGATGCCCTAACTATAATCTTTCAAAGTTCTCTAGATTCAGGAACTGTCCCTCTAGATTGGAAAATTGCACATGTCACTCTGCTTTTTAAGAAAGGAGAGAGAGGGAAACCGGGGAATTATAGACCAGTTAGCCTAACATCTGTTGTGGGAAAAATGCTGGAGTCTATAATTAAGGATAGGGTGACTGAACACCTCGAGAATTTTCAGTTAATCAGGGAAAGCCAGCATGGATTTGTGAAAGGTAGGTCGTGCCTGACAAACCTGATCGAATTTTTTGAAGAGTGACTAAAGTAGTGGACAGGGGAATGTCAATGGATGTTATTTATATGGACTTCCAGAAGGCATTTGATAAGGTCCCACACAAGAGACTGTTAGCTAAGATAGAAGCCCGTGGAATCGAGGGAAAAGTACAGACTTGGTTAGGAAGTTGGCTGAGCGAAAGGCGACAGAGTAGGGATAATGGGAAGGTACTCACATTGGCAGGATGTGACTAGTGGAGTCCTGCAGGGATCTGTCTTGGGGCCTCAATTATTCACAATATTTATTAACGACTTAGATGAAGGCATAGAAAGTCTCATATCTAAGTTTGCCGATGACACAAAGATTGGTGGCATTGTAAGCAGTGTAGATGAAAACATAAAATTACAAAGCGATATTGATAGTTTAGGTGAATGGGCAAAATTGTGGCAAATGGAATTCAATGTAGACAAATGTGAGGTCATCCACTTTGGATCAAAAACGGATAGAACAGGGTACTTTCTAAATGGTAAAAGGTTAAAAACAGTGGATGTCCAAAGGGACTTAGGGGTTCAGGTACATAGATCATTGAAGTGTCATGAACAGGTGCAGAAAATAATCAATAAGGCAAATGGAATGTTGGCCTTTATATCTAGAGGACTGGAGTACAAGGGGGCAGAAGTTATGCTGCAGCTATACAAAACCCTGGTTAGACCGCACCTGGAGTACTGTGAGCAGTTCTGGGCACCGCACCTTCGGAAGGACATATTGGCCTTGGAGGGAGTGCAGCGTAGGTTTACTAGAATGATACCCGGACTTCAAGGGTTAAGTTACGAGGAGAGATTACACAAATTGGGGTTGTATTCTCTGGAGTTTCGAAGGTTAAGGGGTGATCTGATCGAAGTTTATAAGACATTAAGGGGAACAGATAGGGTGGATAGAGAGAAACTATTTCCGCTGGTTGGGGATTTTAGGAGTAGGGGGCACAGTCTAAAAATTAGAGCCAGACCTTTCAGGAGTGAGATTAGAAAACATTTCTACACACAAAGGATTGTAGAAGTTTGGAACTCTCTTCCGCAAACAGCAATTGATACTAGCTCAATTGCTAAATTTAAATCTGAGATAGATAGCTTTTTGGCAACCAAAGGTATTAAGGGATATGGGCCAAAGGCAGGTATATGGAGTTAGATCACAGATCAGCCATGATCTTATCAAATGGCGGAGCAGGCACGAGGGGCTGAATGGCCTACTCCTGTTCCTATGTTCCCTCCGTTCAGTACTAGTGAAAAAGCTGGTGTAAATATAAAGTGTGGAGTAGTTAAATGAGTATAAAACAAAGGGAAATATACCTGCCTGTGTGAAACACCTCTGGGTCAGACATAGCACAGTTAGATGTAAAATAAGGTTCCCTCTACTCTTTCAGCCACAATCTCATATGAGCACCAACTACTGCGCCAGTGTGACATTATCCGTTTTCCACTCTGGTGATCTTATGGCTTCTCTAAGTCGAATTGTCAAGTTTATGCCAAATTAGGGGCAGTTTTGTGCTCGGGGCCCACATCCACTTGGAACTCATACTCAAATTCAGGTATGATCCTTACAGATACTAGACCAATGAGACTTTCATTTCATCGGTCTGGGCTGGATTGGAATCCAGGTTTCAGCGGTCAAAGACAAATGTGTGTCCCACTGTGCTAGCCAATGCTCCAGCATCCCCAATTGTTGAATACCAGTATCATTCTGGAAATGAAAGAGCCTAAAGTAACAAGACTGTATTGATTGAGCAAATGGTTTGTTGTTTTGCAGTCTCCAACCGTCACCACTTTTTTGATAGTAACTTACTGTACCAGTTCCGAATAAACTTTCGCCGAAGACGACGGCTCACTGAGCTGTTGAATGAAAACTCGTGGACAGCAGAGGAATCCCACGACAGCCCATTCTGCTTGCGCAAGCTGAATCCAGAACAGGGAGGCTCTAGTTTCCTCTCAGGTAGAAGGTTTTACGAGTAGTATATATTTGTGTAAAATGTACTTAGATGTCTGTTTATACTTGCATAAAACATGTTGTTTGTTTCACTGCTCAAATGTGAATACACAGGACTTTTGTCAGAATCAATGTTCTGGACACCTTTCCAATTTATACAATTTGTAAACAAAGTTGTGGAAGTCCCTTTTCCTGGTGTTGATTAATTTCTTAACCGTTTTATTCTTTAATTTCTTATTGCTACAAATTCATTATTTTCCAATGTTTTCAGTGAAGTATCACCAGCTGATTTTGGTCTTTTTTTTTAGAAATATGGAATTCATGTTAGCAACCTATTGGTTAAGGTGTTCATCCAATAACAGATATCACAAGATGGGTTCCACTGGTCAGTGAGTTGGCAACATGAGGGTATGAATTTAAGATAATCAGCAAAAGAATTAGGAGAGAGCTTAGGCGAACCTCTTTTTGCAGAGGGTTGTTAGGACATGGAATGACCTAGCAGAGACACTTGTGTAACTCGAAGCCATTGTTTTTAAAAAGGCAGTGGATAAATATTTTTTAAAAGAAAAATGTAAAAGGGTATAGGAAAAGAATATGGCAATGGAACTAACTGGAGAGCTCTTTCAGAGAGCCGGTGCAGGCACAAAGGGTTGAATTGCCTCCTTGACTATTGTAAAATTCTATGATTTTTTGGATGAAGACGACCCTTCGGCCCATTTGATCTCATCCTTCCAGAATACTGACCCTACTGTCTAATGCATCAGTGTGGACTGTGAAAGTCTGAAAATAATGGGGACAAGCTAGTAAGGGGTATGCACACAGGTATTCTTCAACCTTTCAAAAACATTTTCTGCCTCGATGGACTAGATATTTTACTGGGTTTTATCTTCCAGGTTAAATCAGTTAATGTGGTGGTTATCTTACTATTAATGGAAATGAACCTCTGATAATAGGCAGCCAATGCAAGGAAAACCTAACTCGTTTCCTGTTTCTAATTTCTAGTGCAAACCAACAAAGAGATAAAGGTGGTTTCAGCTGTACGCCGGAGCAGCATTACCTCTGCTGTCACAGGAAGTACAGCCTTTTACAATACAACCCCCAGCCTCGCCTGCTTGCCTTCAGTGGAGTGTAACCCTAAATCAGGTCAGAGCAGTGCAATCTGAATATGCAATGACAGTAATGTATGTAATTTGGGCGTAAAAATTCAGTTTCAACACTCCAGATACATGCCAGGAACACATATTGTAAAATTATACATTCCCAGCTACTGGGTCAATTAAAATTGTCAAGGTTCGGGTCGATAGATTTTTGTTAGGTAAGGGTATCAAGGGCTATGGATCAATGGTGGGTAAATGAGGTTGGGGTACAGATCAGCCATGATCTAGTTGAATGATGAAATAGGCTTGAGGGGGCTGAAAGGCCTACTCCTGTTCCTATGTTCCTATAAGCCGAATGTTTACCCCCTAATTGCTGCTGTGTGTCTGCCCTGTCAAATCCAATCAAACTACTAAAATAGTTTTTAACTTTTCCTCCAGGAGAGACAACCAACTGGGGCATGATTTTAGATATTTTAAAAAATATCTAAATATATCTCCTTCTCAAATCCTACTGAACTTTTGCTTGTTGGAACCCAAACTGTAGAAGACTGTGTGTACACTGGGGTCTGAGATGTACAGATCAGGTCTCAAAGCAGCAGATGCTGGGGGTTTTACAACTGGGTTTGGAGATCCAGTTGATCGCCCATCGACCCTGTTAATATGCCGAGACCATAATCCTTGGCTCTTCTGATATACTCTTGCTGTAACTCCAGTGAATATATAGCAGAAGTGTCACAATCTAGATTAGGACTCTGTTATTTATATTAATGATTTGGATGAGAATTTAGGAGGAATGGTTAGTAAGTTTGCAGATGACACCAAGATTGGTGGCATTGTGGACAGTGAAGAAGGTTATCTAGGATTGCAACGGGATCTTGATAAATTGGGCCAGTGGGCCGACGAATGGCAGATGGAGTTTAATTTAGATAAATGTGAGGTGATGCATTTTGGTAGATCGAATCGGACCAGGACCTACTCCGTTAATGGTAGGGCGTTGGGGAGAGTTATAGAACAAAGAGATCTAGGAGTACAGGTTCATAGCTCCTTGAAAGTGGAGTCACAGGTGGATAGGGTGGTGAAGAAGGCATTCGGCATACTTGGTTTCATTGGTCAGAACATTGAATACAGGGGTTGGGATGTCTTGTTGAAGTTGTACAAGACATTAGTAAGGCCACACTTGGAATACTGTGTACAGTTCTGGTCACCCTACTATAGAAAGGATATTATTAAACTAGAAAGAGTGCAGAAAAGATTTACTAGGATGCTACCGGGACTTGATGGTTTGACTTATAGGGAGAGGTTAGATAGACTGGGACTTTTTTCCCTGGAGAGTAGGAGGTTAAGGGGTGATCTTATAGAAGTCTATAAAATAATGAGGGGCATAGATAAGGTAGATAGTCAAAATCTTTTCCCAAAGGTAGGGGAGTCTATAATGAGGGGACATAGATTTAAGGTGAGAGGGGAGAGATACAAAAGGGTCCAGAGGGGCAATTTTTTCATTCAAAGGGTGGTGAGTGTCTGGAACGAGCTGCCAGAGGCAGTAGTAGAGGCGGGTACAATTTTGTCTTTTAAAAAGCATCTGGACAGTTACATGGGTAAGATGGGTATAGAGGGATATGGGCCAAGTGCAGGCAATTGGGACTAGCTTAGTGGTATAAACTGGGCGACATGGACATGTTGGGCCGAAGGGCCTGTTTCCATGTTGTGAACTTCTATGATTCTATATGTCAGGCTGACCTTGCACAGGACATTCCTGTGGCCTTTGTTGGGGCTGGTGCCTCCAATAGACCCAAACAAGGCCAAAGGTGTACAGGTAGCCAGACTGAGGTTGGGGACTACCAAGCCTGGCAGTTCCAGCATCGCTGGCCTCTGATGCCCGGCTGAACTTTGGTAGCCAGTCCTCTCTATGAAAGGAGGTCTGGTTCATGGCCTGGGCCCTTGAAGGAAAATGGTAAGTTTTTAAAAATACTTGTTAATGCGGACCCATTACAAAGGGGATGAAAGGTCACTTTTGGTTTCTTTCCAGGTTGGAGACTAGTAATCCTTCCTCGGATCTGGCAGTAGTGGGCTAATTTTTCCACCATGTTGTGCACCCAAGAGCTCACCTAATGAGATATCAGTGTTCAACTCATACATGGAGGTCTCCGATATAAAGATCTCTATCTTGCTCAACCTTGCTTCCATCGTAGTGTGTAGATGCCAGTGATGTTCCTTGAACTCCAATTTGAAGTCAGGCCTACTGATCAATAGCTACCATTCACTGTTTAAGCCTGCAACCTCTCATTGGCCTTTCCACACCACCTGTTTGAAGTTGTACCTTCTCCATGGAGTGGCAATGTTCCTGTGCTGTAACTCACAGGGTTGTGGAGGTCCAGGTGGCTCAGTCATGTGTTGGTGCCTGCTACAGTGATGGTGGTGGTGTGTTTGTCTTCTGGTGTGATAGAGTTGTGGTTTGAAGTCTGAATGGTCCAGGTTGTTCTGTGGAAAGAACACAAGGTTAGATTAAATTTAATTATTCTATATTTATGAAAGGGGAAAGTATCTCTTGTGGGTACCTACTGCACAGCAGATAATATTCATAAAGAAGGCCAACTGTACTTTAGACTAAAATATGCTTAATTAATTCCAGGAAGGGAGCAGGTAGGTTGCCTGAGCTAGCTCCCTCTCCCATAGCACAGAGGTAGATGAATGTTACAGGAAGCAGTCAGGAGCACAGCAGCTGTTAAGTAGAGCGGTGTAAAAACCTACTGAAGGAGAATGCCACTCCTCAGGATCACAGCACTAAAGGCTCAGCAGATGGTGAACATGAAGACAATGGGAAGCCAGGCCACTTTTTGCCAGTCCCCTCTCCATTACCCCTGCTGATCTGCTCTGGACAATAAACTGCCAAGGGTCCCAGTTCAGCAACTTCAGTTCACTCATTGCCCTCAGTCTGGCCCCAGCTCCAAACTGTTATTTCTTAGGCCTCTATTTAAAGGACTTCCTTAGCCCTATTTAATTCCTTCTGTATTTTATAAATATAATCAAAAGCTTCTATCTCTGTGTTGTCTTGTGTGCACATTCTGACATTGCTGCAGAGCTGAGCTCCTCTATCACATTGTTGACTGTTTCCCGGCCCACTCCACTCCCCCTTCATCTCCTGTCTTCTCTAGCCTCTTGGTACCCATTCTCCCAAATTTCCCCAAATCTTTTGTCTCATGCAACTTGCCCGTATCAGTTTCCTGCCCCATATGACGCTTTTCCCCTGCCCTGCTTCTCTCCTACTGTTGCTCCAGGCTAATGTCCATAGCATCCCTCTCTCCACTTCTACCATACTGCTGCAGTACCCATCAATCTTTTTCCCAGATCAGCAACTTCAGCTGCCCATCTCTCTTCCCATCTCAATTGATCATTGTTCTGCTGGGACTCCACTGGATCACTGGGCCACCCATATCATCCTTGCAAACAAGACCTTCTTCCCCATTCACAAGATTACAAGATAATTATGGATAAGGAATGCCATTTGGTTCATAGTTTATCCAGAAAAATCCTTCTGTTCTCCTCAACCTTATTTTGGATGAGTCTATCAAAATCCTGGACCTTACTGAAGCCTGGCTCATGGACAGTGACTCTTTTCCCCCTCAACAAAGTCACCTTGTCTGGCTACATGGTCCACTATGTTTGATGCCCAAATCATAATATTGGCCAAAAGGCACTCATTGTTTAAGAGGCTCATTTTCTGCTTGTTAAAGTTCCGACCTGTGAAAATCATTGCTGTGCTATGAAAGTTCAAAGCCCTTTCTTAAACATAATGAATGGTGGAGATACTGAGAGGAAACTTTGTGCCAACAGCTTTGTAAATTCATTGTGTTTGAAAAATAAGTTTGCAATTAGAGATCCAAGTTTCAAATGTGGAATTTTTCTCCTCTTGTCATTATGTAAAAGTAGTTACAGCAAAGCTTTGCACATTGAAGATTTTTATTGATAGCATGAACCTTTGTGAGCATTTCTAATCTTTGATTCCACACGCTGACACCAGCAGAGGTCAATGTCATTTATTTTGCATCCAGGTATCCTGCCCTAACAGGCCTGTAACAATCTAGTCTGAGCTGCATGCGCTGTTAAAAGTGTTATTCCCTCACTGTTTGTTTAGACCATCCATTGTTGTGAAATGTTTCACAGGTATTAATTAACTGTATGGTTTCAAAAACTTTCTATTTTGTATAAAAACAAAGTTGCAACCATTTATGTTTTAACCATTAATGAGGCTCTGAATGCTGTTCTGGGAGCATTGTAGTTGGTTATTGCCATAAATAGTTATTTATTAGACAGCCCTGTCCTTGTTCCTGTTTTCCCACCTACAGTCTCTGCTTGGCATGCTGCATGTTTTAATCTGATCACATGTCTTTGAGATGTACTGTGTCAAATAAAATTACAACTTTACTAGAGTCTAAAGCCTGTTAAATAACAATTATTCTGAGGTAAACTGATTTAATGTAATACAAAGGAAATTAACAAAAACAGTCAGTTCAAATACTTCAGAGATATGAGGTATTTTTTGTAATTACTTTGGAACCTATTTTAATAGATAACAGAAATAAGTGCATATAAATATTTTGGGGGTAAACTAAAACATACAGCTAACTCATCGTCGCTGTTCATGATGGAATTGTAAGATGGAAGATGGGCAATAGGATATTTGAAATATAGTTCAACTATCATAAACTTAGCTGGATTAAACTAAATAACAAAGTCACAGGAATGATCAGGAATAGAATGACTTTTCTGGTCTTTGCTATTTTAGCATAGTAAATCTCATGATTTAAGAGGGTTTGTTCAATTTATATCTGGACACTGAACCTCAAAGATTTTTCAGTGGGGAAATTGTGCTGCCAAAAGCTGACAAGGAGCAAGTAGGTATTCAAAATCAGAGAAACTAGGTCATGAACTGGTTTTACCGAAGAAAGCTCCAGGCTAGAAAAAAGCTCATCACTAAGTTTGTAGCATTCTTGCCTCAAGTCAGAAATCTGAGAGATCAAACCCAACTCCAAGATCCAGGCTGACACTCCCTGTTTAGTTGTGGAATTTTCCCAAATAACAGTCACAGCATTCCAAAATAATTAATTGTGTTAGGAGCTTTGAAATGCTATGAGAGATATAAAAATGCACTATATAAATACAAGTCTTTCTTTTCATAACTGTGCTAACATAAAATTATTCCTTCCTACCAGTTGGCAAAAGCCTGCTAGAATAGGGCTTGGTGGGTTTCTCATGTAAAGTCATTTTATTGGTTTTAAAATGTTAACATACTGTGTGCGACCACTTACTGGTGCTTAATGTTGTAGTGTTGAAGAGATCAGTAACTAATGAAGAACTCCTGTCACCTGGAGCACCTTACTTAAAGAAAACATTAACAGTAAGTGTGCATTCCTCAAAGCTTTAATCAGTTACTACGGTAGCAGTAGAGTTGTGGTACAGTCTAAATGGAAGTTTTAAACTGATTAAACTGAAATACTGCCACGGGAGAGTTAAGCATGCTTATCTCAAATTGTATGAAATTTTGTGTAAGATCTAATGTTATCATTGTGCAAACCATTTCTGTTAACTGCAGTTTAAAACACTGGGCCTGAAACCTTAGGAATGAGCGATCCCGGCACTTAAGCTTTGGTCGTGCCGGCTGGTGATCTCTGCTGCTTGAGAATGTGGGGTCAGGAGGCCACCTAATTCAAATGCCACCCCTCAAAAGTACCTTTAACACTAGATGTGCATCTTGGGTGCTCACCTTCTCCTAGAGGCCGGGAAATTTACCCGTCCAGTGTCAGCCTGGGTGGGGAGGGGATGCCAAATTCCCATCCCCACCTGGGAAAAAAAAGTTAACATGCCCTCATCCCTTTTATAACGTGGCCAGGAAAAAGTGATTAGATACAAGATCTTCAGGGCTCAGGCTGCATCCCAGGCCTGGTCCCATGAGGTGGAGATGCGTTTTCACCAGTCGAGCAGCTGGTGCACTAACTTTCACTGGGCATGCCAGCTGGCTATCCTGTCAATGCCAACTAAGGGGTTGGGATTTATGAGAACTCCTGATGTTGGGAGTCCCTGCCCTAGCCCCACCCTCTCTGATGCTAATATAATTGTAAGGGGTGGGTGGAGCCTCAACCCACGAGGCCCCGATATCAGGCCTATTTTCCGGCCCTTCAGCCTCACTCCTGCTGCAGTTGTGGCAGGAGTGCACCAAAAGTGTCAAGAATTCTCAGAGGGAGAACATCTTGGAAAATCACAGGCATCCAGCTGGGAGCAGAGAATCTCCAAGTCACCCCTATAAAGAAAACATGGAAGTCCTTTGTTAAATCTTTAATTGGTTTATGTGGTAGTGGCTAGGTGTTTTGTGCTTTTTATCCAAATTTTAAACTTGTTATTACTATTTAGCAGAAAATAATATTTACGTTATTAGGCCTTATTGTGGCACTGAAAGAGATACTTTAGTCAATAAAACACAACAGCCCTGTAATAACGGCATGGGACAACAGTGTACAAATGATTAACACATGTATCTGAAATTCCTTTCTCTGCTAATTTAGTGGAAGCATTAACCTGCTTAAAATAAATTAATGAATGGCTCCAGTGAAATAACAAAGAGAGGAATTTCAGAGGTATGTGTTAAATGATTGTACCTTAGTATCCCACAGCATAATTTCAGAGCCTATGTAAGTAAAAAAAACCTTATATTCATGAATACTTTTTTTTGGAATTCATTTAAACAAAATATTATCAAAACTTTCTGGGCAAGGAAACAACAAGGGGGTAATTTTAACTTTTGGTGATAATGTAAAACAGGCACTATCGATTGGCTGCTTGTTATACACCTCACCGGAAATGGAAAGGAAAATCAGGGAGATAAAACGACCCACTATTGCCCATTTTTCAATATTACCTAAAGTTAAAATTACTCCCCAAGGGATTTCTTTCCCCAAACTGATGGCAAGATTGAGAGGCTTTCCTATCCAGTCCGCGCAATGTGCTGCCCTGTTCTTCATAAACCACTCCCAATTCCAATCAAATTTTTAGACCAGTATTGTAGTCCATGGTAATTTTAACTCTTCATTACGTTCAGGGAAATCGCTGCATCCCTGAAACAACCAGTTTCAGTGATTTTCAGTTCAGGGACTACAACACTGAAATAAGCACTAATATCACAGTGATAAAGATGCTCATCCATTAGGATTAGTTTGATTACTGTAATAAAACATAATTTTGCATAAAACATAACAAAAATAAAACATAATTTTGCATAAAAATTAACCCTTCACCTGTTCTTGCTTACAATTCTCTTTCCTCTTCTCTCGCCTAATTTTTTTTAACTTTAACTTCTAATAAACTTTACACCAACCTATTTTTATTTTCCTAAATTTCAAATCTTTCACTTACCTGTGTTTTTTGCCTCCCTCCATCCTTTTGGGTTCTAAATGTCATTTTGTCCATCAAATCTAAAGGCAAAAACCTAAAGATCAACAGGGTTATACTGTTGCTATATTTTTCATCAAAAGTTAGGAAGGGCAGCTTTCAATTGCAGTGTAGCAGTGTCTGGCTGATCAAATCTATCGGTATTGCTTGAAGGGTTTGATTTCAAGTTAACTTTATATACTTCTATATACGACGATCCTTCTACTCATGGTTAGCAGTGATTAGTCAGATTGCTAGAAAGGGACACCATGAGAACCAACCAATTCGCTAGAAAAAGCCACCTGTATATTCAGTTTTTTACCAACGTAAATTAGTGAACCAGCAGCACTAAAATTTTAGAAAGAAGTTCAGGCCCAGTTTTTTTTATTTTGACCATTATGCCAAATTTCTTTTAAAATTCAATTCTACTTAATGTCAACTATTTTTCTTAAGAGTGAGCAGAAACTGAAATGTCTGAATGTCTGGCTGTGTTGGTGTTCGGCTGAACAGAGTGGTCAAACCAAACATTTGCACTCATCTCTACTTTTCCTGCAGCAAATAAAGATTGATCTGAAGATGTCTTCATTGTATATTTAAAAAATACTTTTGTAGCAGCAGCATAACCCTGTTGATCTTTAGGTATTTGAATAGTCAGCGTCAAATGTAATGCAGATTATACTGCTCAAAAGTTTCATATATTTTATCTGGTTCTGTTACATTTTTGGGGTGAATCCTCTGCTAAAAATTTTAATATTTCTTTTCATTTATAAGGCCATCAAAAAGGTGTGACAAGAAGAAAGAGCCATGTGTTAAAAGTGGGTGGATCTGTCTTCCTTCAGCTAAGTGGAGGAAGCTGTGAGCATACCCCTGTGCTAAATACCTTGTGTGGGCCGTGCTAATATTGACAGAGGTTTTTAAATATGAACTGCATTGATAGATCAAGACACAAAACAAACTAAAACCATTTTACTGGCACCAACATTTAAATCTGGGCTCTGAGACAATAGTATTTTGGATCTCAATTGCAAAAATAAAGAAACTTTGTTCATTCCTAAATGTTTTTCTTTTGTCTGCGTAGTTCTCAGATCTGTCTGACTTATATAATTGCTGAAAAAATAATGTGTTTTTGGTAGTTAAATGTTGTTGTGACATTGGTGTGACCTTCAAGCTGCTAGTCTGAAAGTTGAGTCTTTACCAATAATGCTCCAGCTCTTAACTATGTTCAGTACCTTATCGGTACAATCTTTGAACTACTCAGCTTTCACATTCTTTCTGCATCCATGGATCACTGAGATGTCTAATATCTTTTAACTGTGCTTTTCTTTTGCTGAATTGCTGTACAGTCAACCGAAAATATTGGCATAACTCCCTCTATCCCTATGATGTGTATTTCAGCAAATGGAATTTTCCATTACACACTTTTCCAATTGTCGTACAGCATCTGCACAAATTTATTTGTAGTCAAATCTTATTAATACATTTCAACAGCTCTCAATATTTTACACTTGATTTCAGGAGCATTTCTTATCTCGCACCTAATCTTTGACCTGAACAACAAAAAAGCATTTTGTTAGACAAGGACACTGTTAGCACACTTGATAATTAGGGTTTAAATCTCTCCACTGGATGTATTTATTTTAATACATATTTATACAAGGGCAGAAATTGCAAGGTCCTGCCACTGACATTGAGGCCTAGAAATTGGGTCGTGTAGCACCTGTTTTTCAGTCGCTATATGGCCTCCGAAGTCCCCAAAGTGACGGACAGGAAGCACACGCACACATCCAACCAGATCCTCCTCCCCCCTTCCCCCGGACCATCAATTACCTTTGCCGTAGCTGCAGCTTGAACGTCTTGCACTTACATACTTAGGACTCCTCCCGCAGCGCCATCGGTATGGCAATGAGGTATGAGGCAAAATGTCCGGAGCTCCTCGGACCTCGCCTTTTGTGCGCAGGATAAGTTCCCTGCATGGGGGGAGCGCCCATTTTTGGGTGCTCCCGAATTTCTAGCCTGGAGCCTCAATAGACATGAGTGCAGAGCACAGAACTGGGGCTACAGCACTGCAGCCCTTGCTCTGATCCATCATTGAATGGGGCTCCATTGCCAGCAATATTTTGCCCTATATGATGTGCAAGGCATTGTACATAATAAGCACCTTCCCCATAAAATGATATAAAACAGATCTGATAAAACAAAGTTATTTATGTATGTATCTCTTGATTCCAGATTGTAGGTGATGCAGTGGGCTGGGGTTTTGTGGTCCGAGGAGGAAGACCATGTTACATCCAGGCAGTGGACCCAGGTGGTCCAGCTGCAGCAGCTGGAATAAAGGTAATGTTCTAGATTGAAGAAATCTGCTGTAAAAAAAAAAGTGATTTTTGACACCTAAGGAACTGTATGGTGTGGTGGGTTAGACATGGACCTTTCACCTCTGTGATCAGGATTCAAATCCAGTCCACACTAATGGGATGAGATTCTCTGTCTGATGGCTATAATGGTCCTGTGTGAAATGAGTTTGGGCTGTTTAATTCCAAAAATAATTTGAATGTTGACAAAATATATATGATAGAAATGAATTAAAAATGGCAATCAAAAATAGGAGATTCTCTGTTGTGCTTTGTGGACCAACCGTGTACACAAAGACAAAACAAATTGGTAAGGGAGACCTTGAAATTGATGTGTGATTATTTGGGTCATTATTTGTATTTGCTTGGACTGTTGTGAAGATAGTGGCAAAAAAAAACTATGTTGGTGAGAGAGAAATTATAATGAGTTACCCGATGGCACTGGTGGTTGGTTTGAACTTAACGAGATTGGATTGGAAGGTAGTAAATGTAACCCTGCTATTCAAGGAGGGAGAGAGAAAACAGGGAACTATAGGCCAGTTAGCCTGACATCACTAGTAGGGAAAATGCTAGAATCTATTATTAAGGACATAGTACCGGGGCCCTTAGAAAATTATAATATGATTAGGCAGAGTCGATACAGTTTTATGAAAGGATAATCATTGTTGGACAAATCTGTTAGGATTTTTGAGGGTATAATTAGCAGGGTAGAAAAGGGGGAACCAGTGGATATAGTATATTTGGATTTTCAAAAGGCATTTGATAAGGTGCCACATGAGATTGTTACACAAGATTAGGGCTCATGGGATTGGGAGTAATATATTAGCATGGATTGAGGATTGGTTAACAGACAGAAAACAGAGAGTAGGAATAAACAAGACATTTTCAGGTTGGCAGGTTGTAACTGGTGGGTTGCCGCAAGGATCGGTGCTTGGGCCTCAGCAATTTACAATATATATCAATGACTTAGATGAAGGGATTGAGTGTAATGTATCCAAGTTTGCTGATGATACAAAGCTAGGTGGGAAAATAAGCTGTGAGAAGGACACAAAGACTCTGCAAAGGGATATAGACAGGTTAAGTGAGTGGGCGAGAAGGTGGCAGATGGTGTATAATGTGGGGAAAAGTGAAATTATCCACTTTGGAAGAAAGAATAGAAAAGCAGAATATTTTTGAAAAGGTGAGAGACTAAGAAATGTTGATATTCAGAGTGATTTGGGTGTCCTTGTACATGAATCACAGAAAGTTAACATGCAGGTACAGCAAGCAATTAGGAAGGCATATGGTATGTTAGCCTTTATTGCAAGGAGGTTGGAGCACAAGAGTTAGGCGTTCTTGCTGCAATTATATTGGGCACTGGTGAGACCACACCTGAAGTACTGGGTACAGTTTTGGTCTCCTTACCTAAGGAAGGATATACTTGGCTTAGAGAGGGTGCAATGAAGGCTCACTAGATTGATTCCTGGGATGAGAGGGCTGTCCTATGAGGTGATATTGAGTAGAATGGGCCTATATTCTCTGGAGTTTAGAAGAATGAGAGGTGATCCCGTTGAAACTTTTAAAATTCATAGAGGGCTTGACAGGGTAGATGCTGAGAGGCCGTTTCCTCTGGCTGGAGAGTCCAGAACTAGGGTCATAGTCTCAAGATAAGGGATCAGCCATTTAGGACCGAGATGAAGATAAATTTCTTCACTCAGGGTTGTGAATCTTTGGAATGCTGTACCCCAGTGGGCTGTGGATGCTCAGTCATTAATATATTCAAGACTAAGATTGATGGATATTTGGACACTAAGGGAATCAAGGGATATGGGGATAGGGCAGGAAAGTGGAGTTGAGGTAGAAGATCAGCCATGATCTTATTGAATGGTGGAGTAGACTCGAGGGGCCGTATGGCCTACTCCTGCTGCTATTTCTTATCTTCTTATTATAACAATATTATTAGCTGTTTGGCAAACTTCAAAGCAAATGGAAAACTCTTTAATGAGTGCTCTAATGAAGGACACATAGTCTCAGATTTTTTTCTTCATCATAAGCCCTCCTACACCATTTGTTTTCCTGCCAAGAGCTTGGTGGGAAGAAGTAATGGAATGTACCCAAATCAACATCACTACTCCTCTAGTTGCTAAGAGACACACAACAGGAGCTCCACATCTAATTTCCCTCTTCCAGCAGAGACATGCCTGGCCTCCTCGTGATGCCTCCCTGCTCTGTGTAACTCAAATGAGGAACTGAGCAGAATGTAAGAAATTGCAGTTAAATCCTCTCGCTCATTGGCACTGTATATCAGTTCTCTAAAATGCCACAAAACATTGCCTCTTTCATTATTATTTTGGAAATAGTTGGACGACTTAAACTGTGTTAATGAGTGCCCACACATATGGAGAACTGGAACATGGCTTCTTACTGTTAATGTCCTTGAAATTATTATTCCTTGAGTGTTGTTCCAATTTTAAATCTTAATTTGTGACTGATTTAACTTGAAGTTGTAATGCTCCACCAATATATTTGAAGTTTTGGGCTGTCGGATTCTGATTCTCTTTCACCAGAATGCTCTTGTGTAGTATCAGATACCCCCTGCTCCTGTATTAAACATGTTTTTTGTCTTTTTTTCTCCATCTTACTTATTTCAGCAAAGCTGTCAACATCGATTCACATTTTCCCTTTTGATTTCTCAAGTTTTGTGCCCTATCCTCTGTTGTGTCCCTCCTGGGCTACGGTTCTATGGACACCAGTTGTCTTCCAATACCTCACCCACGTGGCTGTTCTTCATGCATGTGCCTCAACAGTAATTGTCTTCAGGCTATTGGACTGTAAGGTAGCAGAGCTTGCGTCCCTGCACATGCACTTCCCGCAGGGAGTCACTGGATAGTGATCAGAGGCATGAACCTTGTGATCCGTACAAACTAGGACATTCCCAGGTTCGATCTCAAAGCTGCGCTGTTAGTTGATCTCAGTCAGGGTCGAATTTTCCACTCGGGCAAAATTGCAAACGACAGGCGTGACAGGGTGTGATGCGTACTCGGCTGACGATAAGAGGGTTTATCCCAGTGCAGTTTCCTGAGTCAGCCTAATTTTAATTATGTTGCTGAGCTCCCAGTGTTAAGAGAGTCACTCGTTGGGAGCTCGGTTCTTGGGGGTGGGAACTTGTGTGCGGCTGTATGATTTAAAAGCTTACAACAGGTTAAAGGGGACACCACACTTAAACATTTTGTTTTGCTTCTAAAATAATTTTTTTCACTTAAAGAATGTCTGTCAGTCCTGCAGAGATGCTCGAGAGGATATGTGAAAGTGCTTCTACGTGAAGTCAGAAATTATGCAAGTCCCCAAGGAAAGCAGAACAGCAGCAGTGGCAGAAGGTGACTGGGCCAGTGAGCTCTATGATCGCCCATGCATGGTAATTCGTGCCACAAAATGTTTTAATGATCTTGCCAATGCAGGCAAGGCAAGTGAAATCCGCCACACCTTCTAAGAATGAACTGTACTAAACATATCTGCCACTTACAGACTTCTCCCCCTCTCCCCTCCCCCCCCCCCCCAGTCTCTCAATTTGTTTGAATTGTTCACCATGAATGCTCGGGAAGCAGTACAGTGCCCTTTACATCCCCTGGAAGTGTTCTTTCATTTACAAACTTACATGGAAGCTCACTACTAAAAGCCTTACGTGGAATCTAATTGCTTGGTGCATGCACCCATGATCTTCCCCATTATGGGCTGCAGGATACCATCTGGGTTTTACTGCATTGCATGGTATTGGATGTAATTCTTTTAGCATTTTGATGGAACATAACAGCCAGGAAAGATTGACGACAGGTGGTAGGCCTTCAAACGTGAGACCTCTCACCTGCTATGAAGAGGAAACTTTGAAGATCCTGTGGATGGAAGCTGTGGAGGAAGGAAATGGGGAAGTGGGAGGGCAGGTGCTAATGGTAGGTTTATGATGACATTCTGCTTCTCCAATTCTACTGTACCCTATATTACCAGTCATCAAACTATTCATGAAACCCTTATGTCACTCCTTGTACTCAGTCACATGTGAGTTCTTTCTTTTCAGCAAAGCATTCTAATCTCTCTTCCTCTTTTCCTCTAATTGCACCCAAAGAATAACTGCCACTTCCCACTTCATCTGGTCTGACAAGCACTTCACAGCACACGCCATCACTCACTCTATCCCTCCCCAGCAACAGCTCAGATCTACCCCAGGGGAATTAGAAAGCAAGTCAGAGAACAGCAAACTGGGTGATGCACAGAGCTTTGGCCTTTAGAGTGCTTGGATTAGGAAGTAGAAAATTAGACTTAGTGCCTGTTACAAATTTTGGGTCTACCTTAGATATTCTTTTGGGTTCAGTGATGCCAGTCACTCCCATTAGCGGTCCTCATGTTACATTTAGGAGTGTACCCATACTGCCTAATATCTGAGCAATATCTAAGCTTTATATTGTGTCTTTCACATGTGATCTCAGTCCGCCTACTGAAAGTTTGGAGAACACTTTAGTGAGAAACACCAGATAGGAATCATTAGGATGTTTCAGTTTAGAGTCAGCAAGTGAACATACAGAGTGACAGTAATAATCAAAAATTCACTTCACTTATCTTCAAACCCTTCCTCGTAAATAAAAACAATAATAAATCATTGCACACATCCCATTTTAGTGGGATAACAACTCTTCTTGGTCAGCCTTCTGGTTCTGACTGGCTCTGGGCTTAAAGCAAGTTAATAATCCCACACTTGGCTGGGCTCCCTTCCCAGATCTAACTAGACTAACTTGCTGGGCTCAAATGATTAGATCATCCCAATGATAATAGATGTCGATATTTATAGGAAACCTGAGACAAGATACTGAATTACCTATTGACCCCAGTCATTATGTAAACACATCTTCCATGCCTGGCTCATCAACACACACACTCCTCTTTGACTCAGCCTTTATAGCACTAGCTGTAAGGAGACTTCTAAACCTGTGAGAACCAACTTTAATTTAAATGCACCACTTTAATGTAATTCATTTCCAAATCCTTTCTGTAGAAAATGGTCAAAAAGTACAGAAGCGTACCCATTCCTCATCTTTACCAAGTGATCACTGTTGGAAGTGCACATTTGAGTTCAAGGTTGGGTATGGCTGTGATGTTCCTTGTGGTTGAATAGCCTGAAAAAAAATCACTGTTTAGGTTCATACATAAATAATGGCTACTTGGATGAGGAATCAGAGATCAGCAAGAGTTAGTAGGAGAGAAAAACTGTGGGAGAAAAAAAATGAAATATCTCCATTTTCCAATGGACTAATCAGATGGAACTGTTCTATGTGCACTTCATTCATGAGTGCCAAATCTGATTTGACTTAATTGCAGCAAAGAGGTAGCCATGCAAACCATAAGTAGGTTTATGGTACCAGGTAATCACTTGTGCCAGTTACATGTTTATGGGCACTCCTCTCATAACCACACTAAGTGTACCTGACCTGAATAGCAAAAAAGGCTAAGCACTATGTCAATAAGAACATATTCAAGTAAACAAAATGTAAAAATCGAAAGTCTTGGAAAACTGCCAATTCTTGGTTTTGTGCAGTTATTGTTGTCCACTGATTGGAAGGAGAGTGGCTGAACAGCTGTACTGTAATATTCCTGTACTAGCATTGGAAGGAAAGTTGGATTTGATTCAGAACAGATTGCAGTAACACCATGACAATTTAATTAAGATACAAACTAAATATTACAAGTCATGTTTCATAATTTGACACAACTTTGGCTCACTAAGTGCTGAGTCACACTGTACAACTAGCTCATGTGGAACATAAATGCCAGTGTAGACAAGTTGGGCCGAATGGCCTGTTTCTGCGCTGTGGACTCAATGTAACTTATAAGGATGAATCTAGTGTGACATTAACATTTTTAACTAACATTCAAATCAGGTTATGAAAGGACAAAGATCATTTTAAACCAGTCTGAGAGCATTGTTTATTGAAGATAAAACTACTGGCCCTACATTTAAAACAAGCACATAATTCCTATAAGTCATGAAGTATTTAAGAAGCTATAATTGCTATTGCTTTTACTCACTGGTTCTTTGATTGATGTACTGACAGAATGGTGCCAGAGGCAAGCTGTGACTCTGATTCAGTCTAGTATTAACCAGAGAAAGCTAGTCTCACATTTCAAACAATAACAAATGCATTGTAACCATTATTTTACCATCACACTTCAGTCATTGAGCTTTAAACAAGGCAAAAGCTTGTACTCTGGCTGTATCTACTATTGGTTAAATAGGAAATAATCTTTTTGTATATGTTTTATTGTATTACAGTTAAATGAAAATTAACCGACTTTTTATAAAATCTTCTCTCTAGTCTTTACACAAGTCATTTTCTCCTTTGCCTCCATCAGCTGATTAGTGTTGGACTTAAAGCCCCGATCTTTAAAGATTTATTTTAAAAACAATCAAAATGAAATAATAATGGAAATGTCTAACTAATATAGAAAGAAATACAGTAATTGAAATATGTCCATAAATTGCAATTCCAGTTAGTTCACATTGTGCAACCAAACTACACAGAACCATTAATATTGACATTGAATGTTGAAACATTGACAGCAGGTAGCTTTCCGTTTTCATCAGATTAGCTGTTGTCTCTTTTTGCCAGACCAGACTCTGGCAAAGATTTTGCAAAAAGCACTGATTCATTTGTGAACTAGATTTCTGTGTAGTGTGCCAGTAGAGTTGTGACATTGTCATTGTGTGTTCTTGTCGTAATTGAGGCTTTCCTCCAGATTGTGAGTGTCAAATGGAATTGAAGACTAGGAAGTGCTTAAATTCAACATTGTTGCACATGTTTTAGGGGCCTAAAGTGGGTGCAATGATAACTAATTTAGCAGGGCAGAGGCCTGCGCCCAATCCATATGGACGTTCAGGTCACTGCTAAATTGGTTGGGGCCTTTTTTCTGCCTAAAATGAGCGCTGGCCTCATTTCAATATTAAAATGAGGCTCCTGTATCCATTTTAGATCAGGATCGCTAATTTTGTTCAGGCATCCCATTACAGTTCGCCTGTTGGGGGCTAACCAATTCCGAGGCCCACAGGTAAGTCTGGGAGGGGGCAAGGTTGGCAGTGCAGACTTGCAAAATTACCCTTATTGCTTTCTTATCTTGAGACTATGTCACCAAAAACCCAGAACTAAAGAAATAACGAGAATTGTGACTCCAGTATGGATACCACAAGGCTATGACAACCCCCTCTCATCTAAGGAGGTTTACAGTTCTGTTATTTCGACTTACTTTAGAATAGCTGCTGAATTTGCAAAATGGCCTCAATCTCTGAGAAAATGTGATCTTCAGGTTTTTTTTTTAAAAACTGTGTACTGTATAGTCTGGCTAGCAGTCAAAGGGGGGAAGTGATGCCAGAGGGAGAAATATAAAGTGATTCAAAGGAAAAGTAACTTGCGGTAAAGTAAAAATATTAGAAACTTGGGTCAATACTGCCCTGAATACATACCAAAAGTTACAGAAACAGGGTTATATGAAAATACAAGGGAAAGTCAACAGTAAAATACAGGAGGGAAAAATATATTCCTGTAAATGAGAAAAAATAATTTATAATTTTGTGGACTCAGAAATTTCCACACTAAAGGAGGCTATTTGGGCATCCTATCAATACTAGCTGCACATCTCAGATATCTATTCATTGTAGCTATCTACTATAATCCACTGTCCCTGTTCTTTCCCTCTATCCTTTAATATTTTTCTTCAAATGTTCATCTAATTCCCTCCTAAATGTTGTGCTTGATTCAGCTTCAACAGTAACTTAGGATGGTGCATTTCATATTCTTGTAACCCACTGTGTGATAATTCCTTTGCGGCAGAACAAGGTAATATCTGCAATATTGAGAATATTGTGTTTTATTCTACAAGTACAGGATTAGTCTGTTGCAGCCTACTGAACCCGTCCCTGATCTTCACACATCTTTCAATGAAACTTCAGCTAATTTATGATCTGCTTCAGTGCACATTTCTGCATCAGTGTCTCTCTGTTGCTCCACCTGCTGTGCGAAGTGTGTTACTGCTTGGTTTCAGTTATTTTATACAATAGTTTGCTTTCGGGATTCAATTATTATTTATATTTTCATATGGTTTTTTAAATGTCAACTTCAGAGTTCTTGAGTATGACATTAACATGCCAAACCTCAGGAAAGCAGATCTGCAGGTGACACCCTTTTATTGGGACACTGACCATCAGAATGACACTGGACCTTGCAATAAAGGCACGGAATTTCGTGAAAACTTGCGCCATAGCATCTACGGCGTACACCATTATTATAATTCAGAAATTCCAGGAAATTATGGCGAGTGACTTATGCCATTACTTACGCTATGCCATAATTCCCTGGGACTTTTGCGATACCTCCAGTGACCCTCGCCGAAAAAGTGAGAGTAGCTCCGCCCTCCCATCAAAATCAATGACGATCTCGAATTTGCTGGATTAACGCGACGTTGGTCGCCATTTAGACCGTTACAGAATGGCATTGGTGGGCTTAGAAATCAGTAAAGTGTTCAATCGCTCAGCAGGTTGCTTATATCAAAAATAACTAACATATCGATATGTTGATCATAAATTTAAGTAGGCATACGCGCAGACCAGCTCTATCACTACACACTGAGCAAGGGCTTCATTTTATGATCAACTTAAAGTTTAATGTTGCTTGAATTGATTTTAAATGAATTTTTTTTTACTGCTGTTCCAGGAACTTCATTTTAATCTTATAACCTCAATTAAGCAATAAAATAAGTGTTTTGACAGCCAGGCATTTCCCCCGGACTGATATTATATTTGCATTATATATTTATTGAATTTGTATGCTAAGCATGGATTGCAACCGGTAATGACATATGGTTAGGGATCACACATAGTTCGGGAGACAACCCTATGCACGATTTATATATTTCTAAAATGCAGCCATGTGTGTGTTTTCCTTCGGTAATGAATAAGCAATTTAACTTAAAAGTATAGCTCCAACGCGGTGTTTTAAAGCAACGCTATGTTGGAGTAAAAGTACAAAAACAAAACGCATAAAATTAGAGGTTCATCCCAGAGCAAAGCATGTAGTTAATTAAACAAAAATCTGTAAAATTCTAATCTAAATCAGCCGAAGATGTGTCTCCCGGATCTTGTTCCCCAAGTTTTCTAGGACCGCCAAATAAGAATCAGCAGATCGAAGCAATGCTGAAATTAATAGGCACAATTTAGAGGACTATAGGAATGGCAAGAAACAACCCATTCTCAGTTGTTTTGAGCATTTTGTAAGTTTATATCTAGTGGCCATGGGCGGTCTTTTCAAGCCACAGTGACGTGCAGATTTGTGACTCGAATTGCTACAATCTAAAGTAGTCTCTGTGGACAACTGCTGTCACTCCACAGACAGTTTCTAAAATTCACCCGGGTAACTAAATGATTCTATTGAGCAACAGGAAACTAAAGATGTGACAGGCAGTGGTTAATTAACTGTCAATTGGTGAAATTAGCAATGTTCATTTCTAAAATGAACTTACAGGCGGTGGGCATTTTCTAAGCTATTCGCTCACTTCGCTTTGAAAGCGGCAAGGGTAATGGTATTTATTCATTTGTTAAACATAATAAAGAATGGATTGCTATTATACAAAAAAATACCAAATAACCAACTCAAAAGGCAATAATCAATAAATATTCAGAGTTAAAAACAGTTAAAGATAACGGACTCTGACTTTTATGGATACGTTAAATAACCTGTTCCATTCTGTGTTGGATGTGTATCGGACATTGGCTGCGCTGTTTCTGCCTCGCCGCTATGCTCACTATGGCGTATTCTAATCAGATCTGCCGAAAATATTGGTGCAAATTCGTCACTAGATGATCGGAGAGGCACAGTGATCTAACTTGTGGCGTTCGGGGCCAATGCACCGTTCCAGGAAATTCAGGGCCATAGTTTCAGAAGTAAAATAATGTGGGTTCGATTGCCAGAGTGAGGGAAGGGGATGGGAATAGTCCAGTATTGCAGTTGAATGTTGTCATGCAGTGTATATATCGCATTAATACGTGCACACTTTTAAAAAGTATTTTCTGTTTTTATATCAGGTCAGACAGTTTGTTGTTTCCGTGAACAGCATGCATGTAATGCATTTGGACTACAAAACAGTCAGCAACCTTATTATGACTGGACCACGCATTCTAGTGATGGAAGTTATGGAAGCAATTGAATGATCAAGGTGATAGTTTGATTGGTCAAAAGCTGGTTGATTTCCACATCTATTCTCAGAAATCAAAATAGTTTCAAATACTGTAACTTAGAAATCATTATTGATGATTTTAGCACTCAAAAGCTTAAGCATATACATGCCATTTCTCATTTATTTTAAATGTCATACATGTGAGTTAAATATTTGCCCACTAATAAAATCAGTGGCGACAGTAATTTCTATTCTAATATTCTATTGCTGGGAAACTGTTCACACACATTTAATCTGTTTTTGTCATATATTTATGATTTTTTTGGTTTACCTTTTCTCGTCCTAGGACAAACCTGGGTTATACTGACACCCATTGTTCATAGAGCTTGCCAACTTTCTTCAAATCTATCAAATGGTGAGGAACTAGAGTTGCAATTTTTACAGATCCAATTATGCCTCTTTGTATAACTTAATGCTATTTTAAAAGCCCACACTGTAATCTTTGTCGGAATGTGACACTTACGAGAAATAAAATGACCTCCCACTCAAAGGAAACTGGAGCCAGGCCAGATCGGAAGCACTAAGGTCACTATTCCCTACTAAAATGAAAAGCTGGCTCTGGCCCAAGTTTCCATGTCACCACTGAAAACAATCCATGCTTATCTGAACATGGAACTGGCAGAATTCGGTTTTAACCAGTTTCTTCCAAAACCAGTAGCAGTTCTTTAGAGTCCCATCACAGAGCACTCTGTACTACCTCAGGGTTTCTATTTCTATCTCAACTAACCTGAAAAAAAGTAATTCCCGTCTGTTATAAAGGAGTGATGTATGTGCTGTTGCCTCTCTGTTTTTCTGATTAATGATATAAAACTACTGGTCAGAGGCAGCTTATATGTTTTCTATAAAATCTAGTCTTCACTGACACAAAATTTTGCTCCAGAGCCGTGGGTCATGGTATCATTAGAAAGAAACTTCATTTCACCAAAGAAATTTCACACAGTACAAGTGCTCTCAGGCTACTTTTGATCAGCAATGTTAAAGTGTAGTTGCAAAGGAAGACTGACTGATGGTGGTAAGTGTAGAGGTATCTTCATTTTAGGATTAGACAATGATATAACTAATCATTTCCTCTTTAATGAGCGAGAATAGTGCCACATTATGGGCAGGTTTTGTGCTGTGCGCTACTTAAGACTACCCAAACACTTAGGACCCTTATCAGCTGTTAGAGAAAGGAGATTTTCAACCCATAAATCTAAGCCACATTCAAACCAGATTATTGAGGAGAAAATTTAAAGGGAAATATTTCAATTCAGTCCATGGCAATTATAAAGGTTAAAATGCTGGAAACACACAGTAGGCCGGGCAGCACCTGTGGAGAAGGAAAGAGTTAATGCTTCAGATCGATGACCTTTCAGATGACTTAACTCTGTTTCTCTCTCCACAGATGCTGCCGAACCTACCTTGTAGTTCCAATATTTCCAGTTTTTATTTCAGATTTTCAGCATCTGCAGTATTTTGCTTTTGTTTGCAGTTGTAAAGGTGTTCCTTTTAATTAAATTAATAAATTAACAAGTGAAGACAAGAGCCCAGAAATGACTAGTGATATTAGCAGCTGAACCCTTAATACATTTATATTCCTGTTCCTGCTTTTTTAATGGAGATGTAAATCCATGTAAAATAGGTTGAAATAGTGGACAGAGGAATGCAATTTGTATTAAACAGCCATTCATTATCATCACCAACAGTAATTTCTGGGCTAAGATAAATCAGACAGGTCTGCAGCAGAACTAATAAGTGCTAACTTAGGTATCCAGAAAATAATTGGTAAAGGTCACACCATTAAGATTGTCGAGAATCTGTTCTTGGTGTATATTAGTAGTGGAAGTTTGAATGATGACTATACAGATTATACACCAAATGCAATTTTAATATTGCCAATGAATTTTGTTTTACAAAAATATCTCCAGAATGTTAGATTGTAAAAAGTTATATGTCTTATGTAATATATCATAGAATGACAACTAATAGGTCTCAGGCTGCATTTATACCATGGGATATGGGTTTGAGACAGGAAGCTACAGAGTGCAAAGCACAGCAGGCTGAGTTATACTGTGGGCTGTGACTTACTCACCACAAGAGAGCTCTGTTCCCCCAATGGTTACATTTCTGATAGGAGATCATGGAAGGAGCACCTGCTTTATCATAATATAAAAAAGACTCAAAACTCTAAGGGCTGCGGAAATCTAATGGCCCCACCGAAACATTTTTCAGTTACAGTTTATGAAGCCCAAGCAGTGTGAGATGGGCTCTTGGAGAGGGTCTCACATCTCTTTGCTTGGGAGTCAGTTCAGGACCTGACATTTGAGCTACAAAGCCAGTTTTGTATCGACGAGCACCTAAAATCACCATTCACTGATGCAAAAGTGGTGGTACAGATGTAGTCTTGACAATTTTCAGACCTATATGATCATTGCTTTTACTTAGTGAAATGTTAATTCTTTAATTACTGAATCATCTGTGACATTTGAAATTATTCTATATTGAAACATTTGCAAATGACATGTAAATTTGTACTACTGAATACGTTAAATAAAATGGAATGTGACAAATGACTTCAACTGGACAGCATGTCTTTTTCAGTATTTTTTAAAAATTAAAGCTAAAAGGTTAATTTTTTTACTTTGGTGCAGAAATTATGTAAAAATTATTGACAGATTACATTGCATTAACTATACAAAAGTTACAACTAGTTTATCAGAGAAAAGATTATATTTATAGCACAAAGAAAGAAAAGCTTCTGTCAAGCAAATGAGAAATGGACACTTGTCATAGTGAGCCCCATCCTTCTAATGGACTGTGTACAGTTCACAATATAAAAGGCTCCTCCTTGATTTATCTGATCACCTAAGAAAAGTAAATAACCACAAGTGACCCCCATGAGAAGAGTTTAAGGAGTAGATTTCCTTCTGTTGTCCTGCCTGAAATCAAGCGGGATAGCAGTAGAAAAGGGGGTGAAACTGGGCAGTGAGCCCTACCCCATCACCCTGCCCCAAATTTCCCTCCCTCCACATGGGTCGGGACTACAACGAGCCACTCCTTTCCCACCCACTGCATACACATTATGGCAGGGGGTGACCCTGATTCTGGGCCATTTCCATCTGTTAACGCCTGTTTCTGCTGCTTCCTGGGACCACCTGGTTGGCCAGGGCAGATGGCACAGAAGGTGTCCATTTGGCCCATCGTGCTTGTGCCTGTACTAACTCTTCAACTGGAGCTGTCTATTCTAATCCCAGTTCCCTGTCCTTGCACGATATCTTTTTATATTCTTCCTTTGCAAATATTTATCCAAATCCCTTTTAAATTGCATTATTTCTGCCTCAATTGCAACTTGTGGTAATGCATTCCATGTTCTAATCACGCTCTGTGTGAAAAAAATTCTTCTAACTTCTCCTTCTAGTTATAATCCTGAGTTTATGCCTCCAGTTACTGATTCGTTAACCACAAGAAACAATCTTTCACTATTTACCCTCTCAAAACCTTTAATAATCTTAAAGATCTCTTTTAGGTCATCTCTCAACCTCTCGGTTACAGTGAAAAAAAAACTCATTTTTTTTAGCTTTTTTTCATAACCATAATGTTTATTTCTGGTATTATTCTAGTGAATTTTCACACTATCTTTCCCATGGCTCTAATATCCTTCCTATAATAGGGTGCACAGAACTGCATGCGATACTCCACCTGTGGCCAAATCAATGACTTTTATAAATGTAACCACTTCATTGCTTTAATATTTAATGCCCCATCAAGTCCAGAATTGCATTTAGTTTTTTATGGCCTTTTCTCCCTGCAATTTTAAAGATCTATGATTCTGCACCCCGAGATCATTCCGTTCTTCCACACTGTTAAGAGTCTTACCATTTAGTGTATTTATTTTGTATTTATTTTTAAATTCAATTAATTAAATTCAATTAATTAAATAAAAATCTGGAATTAAAATACTAGTATCAGTAATGATGGCCATGAAACTACCGGATTGTCGTAAAAACCCATCTGGTTCACTAATGTCCTTTAGGGAAGGAAGCCTGCCGCCCTTACCTGGTCTGGCCTATATGTGACTCCAGACCCACAGCAATGTGGTTGATTCTTAATTGCCCTCTGAAATGGCCTAGCAAGCCACTCAGTTGTAAAATCTCGCTACGAAAAGTCATAATAAGAATAAAACCGGACGGACCACCCGGCATCGGACCACAAGGCACCAGACACGACAACGGCAAAACACCAAGCCCAGTCGACCCTGCAAGGTTCTCCTTACTAACATCTGGGGACTTGTACCAAAATTGGGAGAGCTGTCCCACAGACTAGTCAAGCAACAGCCTGACATAGCCATACTCACAGAATCATATCTTTCAGCCAACGTCGCAGACTCTTCCATCACCATCCCTGGGTATGTCCTGTCCCACCGGCAGGACAGACCCACCAGAGGTGGTGGTACAGTGATATACAGTCAGGAGGGAGTGGCCCTGGGAGTCCTCAACATTGACTCTGGACCCCATGAAATCTCATGGCATCAGGTCAAACATGGGCAAGGAAACCTCCTGCTGATTACCACCTACCGTCCTCCCTCAGCTGATGAATCAGTCCTCCTCCATGTTGAACACCACTTGGAGGAAGCACTGAGGGTAGCAAGGGCACAAAATGTACTCTGGGTGGGGGACTTCAATGTCCATCACCAAGAGTGGCTCGGTAGCACCACTACTGACCGAGCTGGCCGAGTCCTGAAGGACATAGCTGCTAGACTGGGCCTGCGGCAGGTGGTGAGCGAACCAACACGAGGGAAAAACTTACTTGACCTCGTCCTCACCAATCTACCTGTCGCAAATGCATCTGTCCATGACAGTATTGGTAGGAGTGACCACTGCACAGTCCTCATGGAGATGAAATCCCGTCTTCGCACTGAGGACACCATCCAACGTGTTGTGTGGCACTTCCACCGTGCTAAATGGGATAGATTCAGAACAGATCTAGCAGCTCAAAACTGGGCATCCATGAGGCGCTGTGGGCCATCAGCAGCAGCAGAATTGTATTCCAGCACAATCTGTAACCTCATGGCCCGGCATATTGCTCACTCTACCATTACCAACAAGCCAGGGGATCAACCCTGGTTCAATGAGGAGTGTAGAAGAGCATGCCAGGAGCAGCACCAGGCGTACCGAAAAATGAGGTGCCAACCTGGTGAAGCTACAACTCAGGACTACATGCATGCTAAACAGCGGAAGCAACATGCTATAGACAGAGCTAAGCGATTCCACAACCAACGGATCAGATCAAAGCTCTGCAGTCCTGCCACATCCAGTCGTGAATGGTGGTGGACAATTAAACAACTAACGGGAGGAGGAGGCTTTGCAAACATCCCCATTCTCAATGATGGCGGAGTCCAGCACGTGAGTGCAAAAGACAAGGCTGAAGCGTTTGCAACCATCTTCAGCCAGAAGTGCCGAGAGGATAATGCATCTCAGCCTTCTCCCGATATCCCCACCATCACGGAAGCCAGTCTTCGGCCAATTCGATTCACTCCACGTGATATCAAGAAACGGCTGAGTGCACTGGATACAGCAAAGGCTATGGGCCCCGACAACATCCCAGCTGTAGTGCTGAAGACTTGTGCTCCAGAACTAGCTGCGCCTCCAGCCAAGCTGTTCCAGTACAGCTACAACACTGGCATCCACCCGACAATGTGGAAAATTGCCCAGGTATGTCCTGTCCACAAAAAGCAGGACAAATCCAATCCGGCCAATTACCGCCCTATCAGTCTACTCTCAATCATCAGCAAAGTGATGGAAGGTGTCGTCGACAGTGCTATCAAGCGGCACTTACTCACCAATAACCTGCTCACCGATGCTCAGTTTGGGTTCCGCCAGGACCACTCGGCTCTGGACCTCATTACAGCCTTGGTCCAAACATGGACAAAAGAGCTGAATTCCAGAGGTGAGGTGAGAGTGACTGCCCTTGACATCAAGGCAGTATTTGACCGAGTGTGGCACCAAGGAGCCCTAGTAAAATTGAAGTCAATGGGAATCAGGGGGAAAACTCTCCAGTGGCTGGAGTCATACCTAGCACAAAAGAAGATGGTAGAGGTTGTTGGAGGCCAGTCATCTCAGCACCAGGGCATTGCTGCAGGAGTTCCTCAGGGCAGTGTCCTTGGCCCAACCATCTTCAGCTGCTTCATCAATGACCTTCCCTCCATCATAAGGTCAGAAATGGGGATGTTCGCTGATGACTGCACAGTGTTCAGTTCCATTCGCAACCCCTCAGATAATGAAGCAGTCCGAGCCTGCATGCAGCAAGACCTGGACAACATCCAGGCTTGGGCTCATAAGTGGCAAGTAACATTCGCGCCAGATAAGTGCCAGGCAATGACCATCTCCAACAAGAGAGTGTCTAACCACCTCCCCTTGACATTCAACGGCATTACCATCACCGAATCCCCCACCATCAACATCCTGGGGGTCACCATTGACCAGAAACTTAACTGGACCAGCCATATAAATACTGTGGCTAC
The DNA here is from genome assembly GCF_035084215.1 of Heptranchias perlo. Taxonomy (NCBI): domain Eukaryota; kingdom Metazoa; phylum Chordata; class Chondrichthyes; order Hexanchiformes; family Hexanchidae; genus Heptranchias; species Heptranchias perlo. The sequence goes on from NC_090343.1 coordinate 24,800,796, forward strand.
GAGAGCAGGTCAGAGGCTGGGTATTCTGCGGCAAGTGACTCACCTCCTGACTCCCCAAAGCCTTTCCACTATCGACAAGGCACAAGTCAGGAGTGTGATGGAATACTCTCCACTTGCCTGGATGAGTGCAGCTCCAACAACACTCAAGAAGCTCGACACCATCCAAGATAAAGCAGCCCGCTTGATTGGCACCCCATCCACCACCCTAAACATTCACTCCCTTCACCACCGGCGCACTGTGGCTGCAGTGTGCACCATCCACAGGATGCACTGCAGCAACTCGCCAAGGCTTCTTCGACAGCACCTCCCAAACCCGCGACCTCTACCACCTAGAAGGACAAGGGCAGCAGGCGCATGGGAACAACACCACCTGCACGTTCCCCTCCAAGTCACACACCATCCCGACTTGGAAATATATCGCCGTTCCTTCATTGTCGCTGGGTCAAAATCCTGGAACTCCCTTCCTAACAGCATTGTGGGAGAACCGTCACCACACGGACTGCAGCGGTTCAAGAAGGCGGCTCACCACCACCTTCTCGAGGGCAATTAGGGATGGGCAATAAATGCCGGCCTTGCCAGCGACGCCCACATCCCGTGAACGAATAAATCATGGGATGTGGGCGTCGCTGGCGCGGCCAGCATTTATTGCCCTTGAGAAGGTGGTGGTGAGCCGCCTTCTTGAACCGCTGCAGTCCGTGTGGTGAAGGTTCTCCCACAGTGCTGTTAGGAAGGCAGTTCCAGGAATATGACCCAGCGACGATGAAGGAACGGCGATGTATTTCCAAGTCGGGATGGTGTGTGACTTGGAGGGGAACATGCAGGTGGTGTTGTTCCCATGTACCTGCTGCTCTTGTCCTTCTAGGTGGTAGAGGTTGTGGGTTTGGGAGGTGCTGTCGAAGAAGCCTTGGTGAGTTGCTGCAGTGCATCCTGTGGATGGTACACACTGCAGCCACTGTGTGCCGATGGTGAAGGGAGTGAATGTTTCGGGTGGTGGATGGGGTGCCAATCAAGCGGGCTGCTTTGCCCTGGATGGTGTCGAGCTTCTTGAGTGTTGTTGGAGCTGCACTCATCCAGGCAAGTGGCGAGTATTCCATCAAACTCCTGACTTGTGCCTTGTAGATGGTGGAAAGGCTTTGGGGAGTCAGGAGCTGAGTCACTCGCCGCAGAATACCCAGCCTCTGACCTGCTCTTGTCGCCACAGTATTTACGTGGCTGGTCCAGTTAAGTTTCTGGTCAATGGTGACCCCCAGGATGTTGATGGTGGGGGATTCGGCGATGGTAATGCCGTTGAATGTCAAGGGGAGGTGGTTGGACTCTCTCTTGTTGGAGATGGTCATTGCCTGGCACTTATCTGGCGCGAATGTTACTTGCCACTTATGAGCCCAAGCCTGGATGTTGTCCAGGTCTTGTTACATGCAGGCTTGGACTGCTTCATTATTTGAGGGGTTGCGAATGGAACTGAACACTGTGCAATCATCAGTGAACATCCCCATTTCTGATCTTATGATGGAGGGAAGGTCATTGATGAAGCAGCTGAAGATGGTTGGGCCTAGGACACTGCCCTGAGGAACTCCTGCAGCAATGTCCTTGGGCTGAGATGATTGTCCTCCAACAACCACTACCATCTTCCTTTGTGCTAGGTATGACTCCAGCCACTGGAGAGTTTTCCCCCCTGATTCCCATTAACTTCAATTTTACTGGGGCTCCTTGGTGCCGCACTCGGTCAAATGCTGCCTTGATGTCAAGGGCAGTCACTCTCGCCTCACCTCTGGAATTCAGCTCTTTTGTCCATGTTTGGACCAAGGCTGTAATGAGGTCCAGAGCCGAGTGGTCCTGGCGGAACCCAAACTGAGCATCGATGAGCAGGTTATTGATGAGTAAGTGCCGCTTGATAGCACTGTCGACGACACCTTCCATCACTTTGCTGATGATTGAGAGTAGACTGATAGGGCGGTAATTGGCCGGATTGAATTTGTCCTGCTTTTTGTGGACAGGACATACCTGGGCAATTTTCCACATTGTCGGGTAGAAGCCAGTGTTGTAGCAGTACTGGAACAGCTTGGCTAGAGGCGCAGCTAGTTCTGGAGCATAAGTCTTCAGCACTACAGCCGGGATGTTGTCGGGGCCCATAGCCTTTGCATTCAGCCGTTTCTTGATAGCACGTGGAGTGAATTGAATTGGCTGAAGGCTGGCTTCTGTGATGGTGGGGATATCGGGAGGAGGCCGAGATGGATCATCCACTCGGCATTTCTGGCTGAAGATGGTTGCAAATGCTTCAGCCTTGTCTTTTGCACTCACGTGCTGGATTCTGCCATCATTGAGGATGGGGATGTTTGCAGAGCCTCCTCCTCCCATTAGTTGTTTAATTGTCCACCACCATTCACGACTGGATGTGGCAGGACTGCAGAGCTTTGATCTGATCCATTGGTTGTGGAATCGCTTAGCTCTGTCTATAGCATGTTGCTTCCGCTGTTTAGCATGCATGTAGTCCTGAGTTGTAGCTTCACCAGGTTGGCACCTCATTTTTAGGTATGCCTGGTGCTGCTCCTGGCATGCTCTTCTACGCTTCTCACTGAACCAGGGTTGATCCCCTGGTTTGTTGGTAATGGTAGAGTGAGGAATATGCCAGGCCATGAGGTTACAGATTATGCTGGAATACCATTCTGCTGCTGCTGATTGCCCACAGCACCTCATGGATGCCCAGTTTTGAACTGCTGAATCTGTTCTGAATCTATCCCATTTAGTACGGTGGTGGTGCCACACAACACGTTGGATGGTATCCTCAGTGCGAAGTCGGGACTTCGTCTCCACGAGGACTGTGCGGTGGTCAGTCCTACCATTACTGTCATGGACAGATGCATTTGCGACTCGTAGATTGGTGAGGACAAGGTCAAGTAAGTTTTTCCCTCATGTTGGTTCACTCACCACCTGCCGCAGGCCCAGTCTGGCAGCTGTGTCCTTCAGGACTTGGCCAGCTCGGTCAGTAGTGGTGCTACCAAGCCACTCTGTGCCCTTGCTACCCTCAGTGCTTCCTCCAAGTGGTGTTCAACATGGAGGAGGACTGATTCATCAGCTGAGGGAGGGTGGTAGGTGGTAATCAGCAGGAAGTTTCCTTGCCCATTGAGATTTCATGGGGTCCAGAGTCAATGTTGAGGACTCCCAGGGCCACTCCCTCCTGACTGTATACCACTGTACCGCCACCTCTGTTCGGTCTGTCCTGCCAGTGGGACAGGACATACCCAGGGATGGTGATGAAAGAGTCTGGGACGTTGGCTGAAAGGTATGATTCTGTGAGTATGGCTATATCAGGCTGTTGCTTGACTAGTCTATGGGACAGCTCTCCCAATTTTGGCACAAGTCCCCAGATGTTAGTGAGGAGGACTTTGCAGGGTCGACTGGGCTTGGTTTGCCTTTGTCGTGTCCGGTGCCTAGTGGCCCGTCCAGTTTTATTCTTATTATGACTTTTTTTTGTGAGATTTTCCATCTGAGTGGCTTGCTAGGCCATTTCAGAGGGCAATTAAGAATCAACCACATTGCTGTGGGTCTGGAGTCACATATAGGCCAGACCGGATAAGGACGACAGGTTTCCTTCCCTAAAGGCATTAGTGAACCGGATGGGTTTTTACGACAATCTGATACTAGTATTTTAATTCCAGATTTTAAAAAATTAATTGAATTTAAATTCCCCAGCTGCTGAGGCGGGATTTGAACTCGTGACTCTGGATTATTAGTCCAGGCCTCTGGATTACTAACCCAGTAACATAACCACTATGCTACCGTACCCCATTAATCCTTAATGGACATTAGATATGTTACAAAAAGTAATAATGCAATTATTGTTTTGCAGTTCATGGCTTGTAGTTTCTTGGGGCTAAAATTCTGGGAGGCCCACTTCGTCAGCGGAGATGCAATAGAGCAGAACTCTCAACCACCCATGCAACCCACTGTGGAACCCGTCCAACTTACTTGAAGTAGGCCAGAGTGGCCTGACTCTGCAGCTCCCAAAGGAGCATTTAGGTCAACTCTGGAAGGTAATCAATCCCCTCTACAATCAATTATCTCCTCCTTCCTACTTTTTAAGGTGTTTGGAAGACCTATAATGCAACCTATGTGGTGTAGGTTCTGTTGGGCCTATCCGGAGGTAGATTGGGTGGGACGTCCTGGGGAAGCCTGGATAATACACCAGCCATATCCGCTTGACATTGGGGGTGGGTGGAAGATTTGTCCACAGCCCCCCAACCCAATGGAATTTTCCCGGATTCAGATTGGAATTTTGGCCTCTATGAATTTTTACAGCTGTGTATCAGTGGGTTTGCATTACAGCAAATAAATTAAGAATTTAGCTGCTCCCTATGTAGTAATGGCAAATTTGTGGATCAGTCACAAAAGTCCTGATTTTAACTGGATGACGAGGAGCAAGTGTGGGGTCAGTGGGGCAAGCGTCAGGCCATTTTAATTGCTAAGCTTCATTTAAATAAGTTAGGTCCGACTCCCGTCCGAACCTAGCATCAATGATCCATGGGGACCGTCCCCATCAAAGGTAAGTTTGGGGGGCTTCCAGAAGTGATCATTTGAGGGAGGGGGGGAGAAGCATAGGGGGTAGGTGAAGGCCTAGCTTTCCTTGTGGGGCCCGAAGGAACACTACTGCTCCTCCTGGCCCAATCGGAAACCTTTAAAAAATAAAAATCACTAACCTTCTCTGCATCTTCTGGGCCTGCTGCTCTATGGTGCCGGGTTTCCTTGGCGAGGCCAGCACCAGGTGCCACCCTCACTGATAGCTAGTTACAATAGTAATGTGATCTGATTGATGTTATCAGACCATAAGTTTTGAATCACAAGCCTCGCACCTCGGCCAAAATGTGCCTGTCGAAATGCTGTGTGTCGCACAGTTACAAGGATTTTTAATGCCTCATTAGGCGCAGGGGGTTAAAATTGGTTCTAAAGTTTATTTTTTAGTAACAAAAAAAATTATAAAAAGTTGAAATGTTTCTAAATGTTTCAGAGCAGCTTTTGAATTTAAAATGTAGGGAAAAATAATAAAATCAGCAACTAATTCATTATTTTATTTTTGGTAACCTGCAGATGAGTACAGAGCCAAAGATAGTAACAGCCTGAGAAAGTCACTAAATCAGTACTCATGGCTTGTAAACAAGTTGTAATTTATTTCATGTTCTCCAGCAAGGTTGTGTTGTAAATTGGCTGAACCTTCTGTTATATGCTGACCTCTCGGATGTAAATGGAAGATTTAGCTATTGAGAGTCCTACAATATTATCAGAGTATTCCTCGGAATAATTGTCATAACTGCGTAAGGCCAAAGGATGGTGCTATGAACAAGTAGCTTGCCTAATCTGAAATAAGCAATAATGGCTAATCGAGCTTTTGATTGCCGTTTTATCCCTCTGTATCTGTCACTGTTTCTAAATACACATTTTTTTGTTATGTTTTGTTGGGTGTGCAAAAGAGTTTTATCCAGAGACTGCAGCCAGTGAGAAAAATAAATATAAGGCTATCAGTGTAAAAATAGTACCAAAGTTATACAGATCAGTCATATATTTGACAAAAATGTATTGCTGAGTCTCCAATTTCAAATGAATAATAAATATTTAAGCAACAACTGATTTGCTTTGTGTTTACAGTATAAGTCATCACTTGGTTTGCTGAGTGATTTTAAAAAGTATATACATTTGACTGTCCATATCATTTATTACTATTATTACATCTGGTGAATAATTAGTTTGATATAGATAACATTAAGTTAAATGAGAAAAACCACTATAGTTTTATTTTTCCAATGAATAAATGGATGAATACATCAAAACATTAACCAGTATCTCTACTACAGACTGAGAGAGCCAGGTTCAATTGGTATGGTGTATGGAAGCCCAATCTATTTCCTCCAGGCTCTCTTGGATTTTTCTGGAAAAGTAAAAGTTGTGTTACAGAAGGGTGTCGTCATCCATCGGATGGTTCTGGTGGACTGTTTTCCCCAGATTATGTTAGGTTTTAGTTGACTTCAGAAAAATGATATCAAAAATATCTTTGGCTCCAATGTTTTTATTTAATGGCTTGACCTGTATAAAACAGTGGAAAAAATTAAATATTTTTAATTTTTATTGTCATTTGTGATTAATGGTGATTACTTGTAAATTTTCAGCCTGGTTGTCAGAGTAATCTGGGTTTTGTAGTTCCACAGGAGCAAGGCGAAAACTATAACTTTTATAATACATCAGCAACCATGACAGGAGACTTAAAAAAAAATCTGCATACTGTTCTGTAGGCAGGTTTTATGCAGTATGGGAGTGGGCAGACATCTCATGACTTCAGAGACTATTGTGTAAAACTTCATTATTCAAAACTGAGAAAGTGAAAGTTTTTGCAGCTAATCAAATCTAGCTTTTCTCAAATAAAATCAATAAGTGCTTGACATGTGCTTGTCTAAGATATTGACATGATAAAAGGAAATTCTTGCAATAGGGTGCATAACTTAAATTGGTCAAGATTTTATGAGAGGTGGGACAAGTAAGGATTACTTCGAGAATGAAATGTATAAAAGCTGACGCTTTTGATGCACAAGATCAGAGAAAGTCATACAATTAGACGGATAGGTTTTTGAAAAAGAGAGAGAGAGAGATTACAGGAGATCAGCGAGACTTACATTTGTTGTGAGAACAGTCCAGAGGAGCAAAGATTACCATGTTAAGCAGGACTTCCAAGCAGAGAAGTGTCACATGTGAGACTTTAAGTTTAAGAACTCTAGCCAGAGATCCTTCAGTGCATCACCTGTATATAAGAGTTAAGTTTCTGAGAACAGAAGTCACGTTAGTTCTACTGAGAGAGAACAGAAATTGGAAGAAGAAATAGTACAACAACAGATGGAGATTCATCGCATGACATCCCCAAGGTGAGCATGAACCTCTCAGACGGAGGTGAGACTACCAAATCTACAGTGACAACTTGGAATGATAAGGTTGTACAATATCAATAGTTTATTGCCAAAGCAGCAAGCTTCAGCAATAAGCTGAACTAACTAGACTTTAACATATACAGTAGACTTGCTATTCAAAGCTGTTAACTTGTCGGGTACACAAGGAGTCTAACAATAAAATTAACATCTCTGTCAATCTTGGACATTGAGCATAACTTTATTTTGTGGTAAGTAATGCCCAGATGATGCTGAGTTATGGTGATACACTTGAACTGTCTTTGTAATCTTAAATTTATTAATTCCATCATTAATTACATCTGCTTAAGTACCTTGCATATTTTTAATATGTAATAAAATACTACTAATTGTGTTATACTAAATGTGTTAATAAAGAAAGTCAGTTAATCATTTGTTGTCTCACTTCTATGATTGCTTTGGCAAGATTAATTGATTTAGTGTACTGGTCCTCTGAAGGATGGTTGGTTGTGCAGATGTGAATATAATTTGGACCGATTAATATAAGATAGTTCAAGCGAGCCAAATTTTAGGTATCTAATAATCCTTAAATGTGGATGATAAATCTCCAGATGGTTCTTTGATGAGCAGCTAAGCTAACGTGGCTAAGGATTCATCTCGTCCCTTGTTAGGTAATATACCTCGTTGTTTTATGGGTTTACTGGCCACATAATTCATCTAATGGTATATTTATAAAAGTTAATTTTACAAATAACTATTTCTTATTAATCTTCAACACCAATAATACAATCTATCAATAGCTATCTATATCTACATGTAAATAAATAAGTGTTGCATCTACCACACATCCATCACACCTTAAAGTATCACACTTGAAATCATCACTTGAAAGTATACGTCAGACTTGCGCCTGACTGGCTAAAATTTGATATTCATAATAGAAGTTGCAACTGAATAAGTAGGAAACTACCAGTGAACAAGTGCCAAGAAGGTATAAAAACTACCTATCAGTAATTGATAGTCAGCAAATACTTACCACTAAAACAACTAGCAAAGCAAAGAGGAACTAATGAAATCACTCAAAATATTTTTTTTAAATCATCTTGTTTTGTCAGTAACTCAGGAACATAGTGCCAAAAATAAGATTTCGAACATTATAAACACATTAAAAATGACATATTTCACAGTAAAATAATTAAATCTACCCACAGTATTGACTTTTCTGTGCCTTAAATTTCTGCAACAATGTTTCCCTCCAGAGGACTACGGCTCTTTCTGACATCTAGGATTTGATTTCTGGAGACTTCCTTGAATGAATCACCTGTGCAGCAGACAAACTCTCAGGTGCTCCAGTATCACTCCAAGCAAATAGCTTCCAGAATGCATTTAAAGCTGCATCTGCTCTAAGTCTAAGACCGCCACCATTTTTTTTTATTCACACAGGATTTGTTCTTTATAAACCCTGCTACCCCTCCCCCGACCCCCACATTTGGCAATGGCAAAGGACTGAACACATTAAAACCTATTATTGGGACTGGTGAATAATTTGAACGCAGTTGTGAATTTTTTTTGCATCAAAGCAACAAAACAGTAAACTATGAATTTTTGAATTCTGTCAGAGGTAACTTTGACAGGAAAAAGTGTAATTATATACAAGGACTTTAAATATATAATACGGTAATAGTGCAAACATGCTTTATGTTATACAGAACTGATCCTTTGGCCTTATCAGCCACTTCTCCTGGCCTTGGCCCTGGGAACATCTCTGTCAGGACAGGAACGCCTCCCCTCCCAGCTTCAGCCCGAGAAACACTTCAGATCTGAGTAGTTTTCTTAAATCTAATCTTCTACATAATTTTCCACTGCTTCACTCAGACTGTCCCCCTAAAAGCAGTCCCATTTTCCTTTCATTCCATTAATTATTATGGAAATTATTGAACACAAGAATTTAAGATTTTTGCAGCAAGAAAAAACCATTTGTTGCATCCAACCTGTTATATGCAAAGTCCATGGGTGATTATTGCATCTTGAACTCCCACCACAAATACCACCTGATACCTGCTTTAACACACATTAAGTTCCTTTCCCTACCTCCTCTGAAAAATAAATCAAGTGCTATTGCTAGCTCTGTAACACTCAGTTCCCCTTCTTCAGATATTGGAGCCAGCTCCTTTTTAAAGGCATCAATTGCCCCTAATGAACTCCCTTATCCAGGAATCTGTTCCACAGTTTCACTACTCCTTGGAGAAGTAGGTTTTTTTTCGAATATGTAAACTTCCTTGAAGCTTGTGAATTTTGTACTTGTGTTCTCTAATCCTATGCTCAACGTCTAGGTTAAATAGCTCCCTTATCTATTCCTTTCATTATTTTGAAGATATATCAAATCTCCTCTCTTCTTTCCTCTGGCAAAAATAGGTTCAGCTCCTTTAAACCTTTCTTCACTACTTAGTCCCCTAAGATCTGGAATCATCCTTGTTTTTCTTCTCAATCCTTTTTATTGCACCTTTTTGATGTAGGGTCACCACAACTGCACAGTATACTCCAGAATGGCATCTTTAAACTGAGAAATCTAGGGTGTCACAGTTTATAAAGCAGGAGGTTGAAGTCACTAAAAAAAAACAGTGCTAAAGAAATTAGCCACCATTTGAAAACATCATGATTTCATCAAACCACAGGACTTATTGCCTCAATTTTGGAAAAATGGGGAGGTGTGTGGCATAGGAGAGGAAACAGAACATTTTGGGGAAAAGTGGGATGGGGAGAGGGGGAAAATAGAGGGGTAAATGGGGACAGAGGATATGAGGGGAAGTGGAAGAGGAGGTTAGGCAAAGGAGAAAGAGAAAGGGTGAAGAGGACACAGTACATGATGGTGTTGAGGTGCTAGGGAGAATGAGGATGGGAGGACTTAGGGTGAGGGTTTGGGTGGGTGAGAAGGGACAAGGTGTGGAACTGGAGGAGCAGATATGGGTTAGGAGAGTGGAGTACACCCCCTTTACATTGTTTTCTGCTGCCGCCCGGTGACCCAACTCATCACCCCTCACCCAAATCAGGCCTGTCGTCCTGGCCAGACCCTTCCCTGCACCGACAACCCTAACTAGATCCCTCCTCTGATTTGGCATAAGCATTTTATAAACAGCTGCTGATATGCAAACTTTCATCACCAATTAACCGCCAATTAATCTCTGGATGAGTTATTTCCAGTAACCAGACTTTTTGGCTTTAAAGGGGCAAGCTATCTTAAAGCTGCACCATAGCAGAATAATCCATTGTGTGCTGCATCTGCTGTTCGTTAGACTTGCCCTTGCCCCTTTAATTTCCATGAGACTTGGCGCTGCAAGTTGCTGGAAGTGGGAGATCGAATCGACGCAATGTCCCAGGGCATCTGGGACCTGAGTGAACAGGGCAAGCAACTGTGTATCTCCTTAACCAATCAGATTGAATGATTGAGGATTGAACAGCACAGAGGCTGAACCAGGAAGTGTAAGTTAGCATAGTGAATTCAATGTCAAATCAGGTACAGAAAGTGAAATAAAAAGAGGGAAAGAAAGATTGGATTAAGAGACACAGAAAAAAGAGACAAAGAAAAAGTTTTTTAAAAATCTAATTTAATTTTAAAAAATCTCCAACCATTTAAAGCTGAAGGACTGAGACTCCACACTTGTAATGGTTAATTTTCAGTGCCAGGGAGGTTGTTTAACAGTAATTACCACTTATCACACTGTTAAAAAGGGGACTTAGACTCAACTGGACAAGCCCTAACTTTCTGTGGTGAGTTTAGTTCGTATCTACCATCCAAGTACAGGAACGTCACACCATTCAATGCGTTTGGTGAGTCCAATAACGAGATGCTGTTTTCGGGAAGCTAACGACGGAGCAGCGGATCTCGGACAGCAGCTTCCGGATTTTCGCGTTTAACCACATATGTGCCCTCATCTGAAGTTGCTGTGCGATTTGCGTATAAATAACGGTGAGCACCATTCACCTCACCATTATTTTGACAGTAAATTCTGGCCCAATATTTTTATTTTGTAATGAAACAGCATATGCTCCCATTTAACTTGATCAACCCTATGGGAGAACTGCTAATAATGAGTTTTAAAAAAATTCATAAAACTGTACTTTAAATTTAAACATACTGTACAATGCATATGTTTACCAAACACCTACAAATATATTTGGGGAAAATAGTAGTTTAGGTTATTTTGGTTATGTTGACCACTTAATTAGTAGTTTAATTGATGTTTCAGTCATTGTAAACATTTCCATGGATGGCAGTCGACTGGGAGAGGGCTTATCGCTTTAGTCAACAGGCTAGATATTTCTATGTATGAACAGGTTGCCAGTATTACATGGTAAGTGACGAGGCTGTTGGATCTTCCGGTCTTTTTGGACAGTGTAAATATAGGAAACTTCAACAGTACATAAAGTAATTATTCAAAAGTATTAATGAAAAGACTGTGATATCCTCATTTGGATAAAGCTGCTCATGTTTGTCTCCTTAGCAAAAGGGCTGTACTTAAATACTTTGTTACACCTTACCAGTTAGAATTTTGTTTCGGTTTCATACATGCGTTCGGAAACAAACTTTTTTTTAGGGACAAATAGGCTATTCAGCGTTGAAAGGGTTAATAAACTGTTGGTTCGTCACTGAGGGGCAGATCCCCGTTAAATTTTATTGGATGACACACCCTTGAGAATCGTAGCTTTAGGAAAACATCAGATTATAAACTGAATGATCATTCTGGATCCAAACTCTCCTTCAGTAAGTACAGTGTATGGAATATGTCATCGAATAAACGAGCTGTGGAAGAATCCATCTAAGTCTGGCGGTGGTAAAACTCCCGCTTTGAGAGGGAAGCCGGGTATTTATGTAGCATCAGAAGAACACAGGACCAGGGGATTATCAGCTCCACCAGGTAGAATTTCTTTTTGTTCAGTAAATTATTCCCAGATTAATGACAGATGATTTGTTAGGTGGGGGAGGGGAGCTATTTGTTCATTACTGGGGGTCATCTATTCATTATTTATGTAGCATCTGAAAATAATTTTTAAAAATACAAATCAATACAAAGCAAATGTGTAAAATAAGATTCAAATCACAGTATATTAAAAAAAACCCACAGTATTGAAGATTTGGGTCCTCTAAAATGTTTAGCATATATCCTGGCACTTTTGGGCTCTTCAGATATCTACATAATAGGAAAAGGTACATATGAAGGATGAAAGTAGTTTGTTCCTAATATACCTTTAGTTGGGTCATAATACTAGAATGTTTAAATCAGCCAAGTAGTGGTTTAATGTTGAACCTTGCAACATAAACCCAGATACACAGAAGAATCTTTAGAACCTGCAGTTTTAAACATATTCAGTCTCACTGGCAACAAATATTTCACCTTCTCAGCAGTAGAAGAGATTACTTTTATAAAATAAGTTTACTCTAATCCCCACTGTATTACAGCTGTATCAGTGGTTCTCAGCACAGTTGTGGCAGTTATAATTGATAATTTTTTAATACTTTACAAAATTTAATTTCTGTTTTTTAACAAAATAGTATCAATGCAAACTGACATGACTATATAAAATGAGAAATATTTATTATCCTGAACTATTGACCTGTTGGGTGAGGCTTTTCCTGATGTCAAGAGAGGTTGGTTAGTGTCAGGTAGAAGCGTATAGACAAAATTAAGTCAAATACATGCTTGTTCATGGGAAAATACATTAAACTGTTTAGAGTTTGTGCTGGAAATACAACTAAAATCTAGGGTAAAAATACAAGTTTCATGAAAAAGTGTGGAAAATTAAGCATATCAGCAAAGTTATAATAATATTGTTGAGGACATTTTTTTTGTTGTTACAATTGAAACTCCTTATGAATTAGTGAAGTTCTACCTTACACTTAAGAGTCTAGTTATACTGTTACTTTTCTATCATTGTGATTTTTTTTCAATCAATGCAATAATGACATTATAGCTGTGGAGTGTAGCAGTATGAGATCCCCTATAGGAGGAGGTCTCATACTGGTTTGAGTTGATGCTACAAAGAGTATGGGGGTAATTTCATGAAGATCTATTGCAGGTGGCAAAGGTTGGAGCAGAGCTATGATACTATAGTCCCAATTCTTTGACCTGCGCGCACTGCAGTGAGGCTCCATACTGGAGTGGAGCCTCACCAAATGATCCCATGTTACTCCAGTACACTGTCAAGCCAGGTTTGAAAAAGTACTCAAGAGGTCCACTGGGCCTCCTGGACAGTTTATAAACTAAAAAAGAGCTTATTCAAATGTTTTAATGCTCTTGACCACTCTCTCTTACTGGCTGGGAGTGAAGCTCTGTGTGGGTTTGTATGCATGGATGCACAGAGCTGTCTCTGGGTTGGGAGGGTGGGATTCACAGTCAGAAAAGACTTGGGGGAAAAAAAACTTACATTCATATAGCACTTTTCACGACCTCAGGATGTTCCAAAGCACTTTACAGTCAATTAAGTACTTTTTTGGAAGTGTAGTCACTGTTGTAATGTAGGAAACTATAAATTAGGGTGCTCTGGACAGTGAAACAATCCTGTAGCTACCAATCTGAAATAACTGCGGCCGTAGTTGTTTGTTAAAAAGGATACTCTAGAAATTGGGGGGAGAGGGGGGTAATTTTAATCTAACTTGCTCAGCGGGAAGCTGATGGGATCAGGGCTGCCCATTTTATACCCCACCTCATTTTACTCTCCATTGTGGAGAAAAACTCTGGTGCAGACATGATTGGGAAAATTGCCACCTTCTGGGCTGAGACATTCTATGATGTTCAAATATATAAATGATAATTGTAGAAAGACAAAGCCACTTTTAGATAATTATTTTGTTTTGGCTCGGAACTGAAGATATACAAAGTTGAAAAAAAAACGTCAAATTCTTTCCCATTTACGTTTGACTTTGGCACAGGTTTGTTTTCATATAATTAAGATGCACATGTAGGAACATGCTGCAGTTGGGAGCAGGAGCCCTCTGGTTTGTGAGTCTGTTGTACAATGAGGTTATCTTTGTAGTTTGGAATTTGCACAGAAAGCTTTTAAAATGCCAGGTTTTTCATACATTTACGAAATGGAGCATTTTCTTAAGTAGCTATGCTACTCACCTATATGAATGTGATAAATAAAATACCTGTTAACCTGGCAAAAGCTGAGATGTGAGGTCTGCATGGGAGTGCCTGAGGAGACTTTAAATGTGAGAAACAGGTCTGTTAAGCTTCTCTTCGCTGTTGCTGTAAAACAATCATCATGATTAGAGCTTCAGGGAAGTGTTCCTATAATAAAATGACAAGAACATTTAGTGACTACATTACAAAAAAGTAGTGTGGTGAACAGTGTAGTTTACACATGTTAACCTGTCTAAATTGAGGAACCTTGTGGCAAATTACTTCTCTTCCAAAATCACTACATGTTACAAAAAAATCCCTAACAAATCAAAGTAACTATGGACATGTGAAACGTCTTGCCATGCAGTATTGTAGCCGTATGCTTGCATCTAGCGTGACTCTGCGTTGGTCAGGAAAACTGTCTGCTTCTGCCGTTAATAGTCCAATGAGCTGCAATGCTTCACAGCTTCCTCATCCCCACCCCCACCCCAATCTTTTCCCCTCTCCTGAATGTGTGATTTTTGCCGGGATACTGTTCACAGGCTGTCAGCAACCTCGGGTGTCCTGCCCTAAGTGGCCATTCTTGTGTGAAGTTAGGTAGTGAGTGTTGACAGGTTGTTTTACTGGGGGAGGGGAAGGGGTAGAGAAGATCACAGTTGAGCATGACCATATCTATCTCCAGGTGTTGTACACACACTTTGTAACGGGGGACTTGGCTGATTTTTTTCCCCTCTCCAGGCCAGGAATGCTGATAGTGATTGTAGTGCCTGAGCATAGATCAACACAGTCAAGTGATCAGACTTTCCTCTTCTCTGTGGCTCAGTACTGCACCATACAGCACACTTACGCATTAAGACAGTGCTGCACACATTTTTAAGAATAAATTTCTAACATATAAACACTGGAGAGTAGCCCCAATTTTCCTTTTTAATTTGAGAAAAATTACTTTTAAAGGTAGATTGTTGTCTTGTGGTGGAATTAACAGATAAAAGCAATTAATAAAACAGGAGGATCAATCTGCACTTAAAAGCCAGCATGTTGCAGAAAAATAGAATCTGTTTACTCATAATGGCTTCTTCTGCTTCATTTCATCCCAACCCATTTGATTAGGGATGTTGTTGTAATGTTATAATTGCACTCCAATCAATACATTCCATTCCATTAGTGATGTAATTATATAATCTCACACCAACATCATCATGCGACATACACCAGTAAAATGCCTTGCAAAACCATTTATCTTAATGGCAACTCCCGGAGATGCTTTGTTTGCAGTCAGATATCTTTTCAGTAAGTCTTGTGTTCCCCTCCAAGCATGTGAAATTTAGCAAAATCAATTACCTGTCTGAATTAACAAGACTTTTCTGTAATGTTAATGGACTTGCTTGACGATGACACTTTTATGGGATTAGGTATTTTTTTTATTCAAAGTTTTTGAAGAGTATTATTAGAAAAATAAATCTGTTGTATTGACAATTCCAGTGCAATATCTAGATCATTTATGCTGTGGTGTCAACAGAGTGTGCAGTTATGCTACTCTAATATGTCAATATGGATGCAAAGGGCCATTATAAGGAACCTAATTTAACAAACTCAGATTTTCAACACAAAAACAGACTGTTGGCCCAACCAGTCCATGCTGGTGTTTATCCTCCATACGAGCAGTAATTCTAATCCCATGCCGCCACCCTGTTCCCCTATTCCCTGATCCTCAACCATCCTTCTAACCAATTCTTAAATTTTGATATGGTCTCTGCTTCAATTACTAACTCAGGTAGTGCATTCTACAGCCTCACACCCCTCTGCGTAAAAATATTTCTCCCGCTCTCTGTCCTAAATCTTACATTTAATCTTATATCTATGTCTCCTTATTCTAGATTCCACAATCACTGGAAAACTGATTTAAAAGCACTAATAACAAAGCCAGCTGTCTTCAATTAATAAAAATAGAAATATAATTTCCTTTTACTAAATTAAAACGAGCACATAAATAAAAGTCAGTATTCACAACATCAATGATTATGCAACAGCTCAAATAAGGAGATCCAGTGTGAGCCAAGTCCTTGAAAGCCAAGTCTCTACCCTTTATTTATATGTGTGGCAGGCATTTCAAAGCTTCTGACCACATTAGAGAGAATAAGATTTTAATTGACTATTGAGGAGGAGCACTCAGTGCATAGACCATGGAGGGGGGGGGGGACAGTTTTCCTCAGTCTGATGTCCTGATAAAATGTGCAATGGGAAAATAAAATAAT
The DNA here is from genome assembly GCF_035084215.1 of Heptranchias perlo. Classification (NCBI taxonomy): domain Eukaryota; kingdom Metazoa; phylum Chordata; class Chondrichthyes; order Hexanchiformes; family Hexanchidae; genus Heptranchias; species Heptranchias perlo. The sequence continues at coordinate 24,817,074 of NC_090343.1, forward strand.
ATTTTTTTAATGCTTAGTAATTCCTAATTAAAGATCTATTATGAGAAAATGGGGGAAATCTAAAGGGCCGGGAAGTTTTACATTCAGATGCAGAGTTGTTGTATTGTAATGGCAGAACCGCAAGATTTGCAAGTATTGGGACCATACATATGGGGGGATTTCTTGAGCTTTACAAGGTAATGGTAAAAAAACTGCTGTTGGCATGAATGCCAATTAATACATGTTTGTTACTCCATCCATTGCTACTGCTGGACAGCATGTCTTATGATGGCCACTGATCTATAAAGTTGAAAATGCCAGACATCTGAGTTCTCTTAATGTCTCCTACTTGGCTGTTTGCAAACTTTTAATTTTATTTATAATCTTAATTTACTGGAAGTATATGCTATATGCAAGACTTTTAATGTATTACCAGCAACTTTAATGTAGCAAAACATCCCAAGGCGCTTCAGTTTGCGGTTGGATCTGAGCAACAGAGGGATTGGAGTGGTGATCAAAGGCATAGCTGAAGAGATGGGTTATAAGGATGCTTTTGAAAGTGGGGAAGGATGAAACAAGGTAGTGGGAGGGGGTTGGGGAGAAAGTTGCAGAGACAGGGGCTGAGATGGCTGAACACATCAAAACAGTTTTAATTATCTTAGATTCTGTTGCCATATCACAGGATTTTGTGGTCACGCATAGTCATCGATTTCTTAATTACTTTACTTCAACGTTGCAATGAAATGTGTTAATGCAAAAATACAGTTTCATTACCTAGGGTATTGGTGCTTAATTGGCTCAGTTTCAGAACTCATTTAGTTTTTTTAAAACTGCTAACATCTTGCAGTGTTTGTGTAGTACAGCTGCAATCCTTTGAGAAATCAAAGGAGAAAATAACAAAATATTATGAAATTTGACACATTTAAGGGTATATGATGCATACATGAAGATGGAGAGTGAAGGGAATAGGGAGATATGCTAGAGCTATTTAAAGTGGGAAGAGGCTTGTGTGCTGTCTAAAAACCGATATACACCTGTTGGGCTGAATAGCCTGTTTCTGTGCTGTAGATTCGATGTAATTTGATTTAATCTGTTAAAACTGCTTTGTGTTGCTTTTTTATCACAATCACTATGTATTCACAGGTATATAATCTTTATTTTTTACATTTCTATGTTTTACCTCAATGATCCATTCCAATATAAATTGAGTATTCCACAAAATAAATATATTACAAACTATTTTACAATAAGTTCCAAGGGAAATCTTTGTGGTGACTATGTACTTCAATTTTCTTTGTAGATTTTGGTTACAGAGGCACGTTAGAAGAAGCTGTTGTGTGTGCTTGAATTTAAAGGAAAGATCCCTTGTTGGCAGCATCGTTAGCAATGGAAATCACCAATCTGTCCTTTGTATCAGTAGAATAACAAATGCAAAAATTAAATTTTTTTTAGTTGCTTACATAGACCAATTACATTGCAAAGTTATAAATTTGTGTAAATTAATCAGACTTCTGTCCCATTGCTTCTCTGATACAAACATACTTTCTGATTATCCAATGATTTGGAAAAACTCTGGAGAGAATGAGAGTTCTCCAGAGTCATTAATTGGACCTTGTCGTATACAGTCATTAAATGTGCGTCTACATGTTTTTTTTGTACACCAGTGCACATTAACTACAACCCCCCGTGCTTATAGGTTTTCACATATAGCAACCGTGCACTCAAGCTATCTAAATAGCATGCTTTTGGTGGGTAAAGAACTATTAACCAGTGGAAAACAAATCAACATTTAATCTGTATAATGAGCTATCATTTTGCGGCTGTGGTTACAAACAAGATTCACCTATGGATGATGAACTCTGAACATTGAATGGAAATTGTAAGCATGAATAGGCCATATTTTCTGACATGTACTGAAGACAACTATCCCTGTCATTGAGGTGTGCACTTGTACGTGTGTATTAGTAACACAGATATTGTAATTTAGGATCAATTACAAGATTTTGTAAGAAAATATTGTATAACTGACTATTGGATGATAACAATTGATCAAATGACACTGGGTAGTGGTTTTGAATCAGCAATGCTAATGGGATGAAAATCTCCATTTTCTGTCAGCTGTAAGGATTTTGTGAAACAAGTTTGAGTGGTTTCTTTTGGGAATAAGTTCACAGTATGAAATTGCACCTATTTGGTCTTATTTGGTACTTTAATTAGTGATCTCACTGAGAGATGCAACATGAAATTGTCACACTGATGTAGGGAATGATGTTATGAGGCTTGAGTTGAGGCAGTCAAGTGGGAGCTTTAGTCTGCATCTAACCTCAACAGTGTCATGTCTGAGAGTGCTCAATGCTCACATAGGGTCCAAAAGTGTTTCGCTCTAACATCCCTGCACTGATGTTCCTCTCCTTGATAAGGACAAAAATTTACACAACAAAAATAACTTTTTTGGTCAAGTGATGTTTACATACCTTTTTAGAATTATGGATCGTCAACAAAGCTGAAAAGGTAGCACAGAATAGTTAGAGAAACATGGATGTTCCAGGTATAGGTCTAAGACATGATTTTCATTTAATGCAGAACATAATTTTGAAACACAGGTCATTGCTTTTCACATTGTTGGTGTGTTTCTTTTTCATGGAGGTTAGTAAATCTTTTTATTGCAAGCCATATTATAAGTGCACATTGTACTAGGTGAAGCCCAATGTTGAGCAATATGAGTCTGGTTGGACAAGGTTGACCAGCCACACAATAATATGATTAAACTGTGGGTTAAGTTAAGTTTTGGAAATTCTGGTGTGGTGAGACTGACCTACATGAAAGCTCAGCTTGTGTATGATTCTTTTTTGTGTTTCAGTTATCAAGAGAACGCTCAAGTCCAGAACCTTGCATAGATTCATAGTCAGTTGAAAATTAATTCCATGTATATCCTTTTTATCAATAGGATTTGTGCTGTTTCCTGATTTTGCCATGACACTACGAAAGAGCTGTGTTCTTGCCTTTGTAACAGTGGTGCTTCATCTGATCTGCCAAGCGGAGGGACAAGGTATTTATCTTAGATGAATAAGAACACATAGCTTAAGGAAAATGAATGCAAAAGTCTGTGCAGAATTCAATGACCCCAGTTTTGGCTGTAGCTTATCTGTGATTTTCCTTTTGTTTAAAACCTATTTGATTTTTCAACTATTTTTCTGGGCACCCAGGATCCCTATAGTTGTTTGCAGTGATCTCCCCTTCCCACCCAACCCATTTTTGACTGCCTGAGTTTTGTTCCCTGGGCCATGCCTATCTACTCCCTAGCTGTCTGGCCTTAAGCCTCGTGCTTGGGCCTACCTGCCTACACTATTTCTGGCCTCAGTGTTGTGCTCCCCCTTTCAAATACTTGGTCAGACTTCGGGTCATGCGACTCCTGAACTCCCTGATCCCTCCATTCCTGCTACGTACTTGCATGCCAGCCTTCTCCCTGGAATTTTTCCTTCCAGTGAATGATCTTCATGGTGGCTAGGCCAACACTGAACTATTTAACATGAATCATTTATAAGCACTTAAACTTGCAATACTGTACAAATGTATAGTATTAATTGTTTCAGTGCTTTTTGCCTTTTCCCTTACTGGAGGTGGTGCAAAAATATTCAGTATGGGGATGAGGAGGAACCAGGTGTGTTAAAGTTATTATACTATCCAAATATATAGTATTTACTCTAAGTGCCATAACAAATTAATAGCCACTTTTTAGTTCAAATGTTGAAGTGCCTTTTAGCATTAAAAAAATTGTCTTTTCTCATCAGTGCAGGTGGCACAATGAGATTTGCCACAGAAGGAACCAAACATTTTAAAGTGGTTAAACCATGTAAAGCATAATTCTAAGTGCCTTAGCAATCTTTTAAAAAAAGTATCTCAAACATGAAAAAGGCCTTTAGTTCTTTTTAATTACCTTTCATATTAGCATGGGTGCTACAATGAGACAGCCATGGGAGAGCAAAATAGATCAGCTAGTAGAATCATAGAAGTTTACAACATGGAAACAGGCCCTTCGGCCCAACATGTCCATGTCGCCCAGTTTAGACCACTAAGCTAGTCCCAATTGCCTGCACTTGGCCCATATCCCTCTATACCCATCTTACCATGTAACTGTCCAAATGCTTTTTAAAAGACAAAATTGTACCCGCCTCTACTACTGCCTCTGGCAGCTCGTTCCAGACACTCACCACCCTTTGAGTGAAAATATTGCCCCTCTGGACCCTTTTGTATCTCTCCCCTCTCACCTTAAATCTATGCCCCCTCGTTATAGACTCCCCTACCTTTGGGAAAAGATTTTGACTATCGACCTTATCTATGCCCCTCATTATTTTATAGACTTCTATAAGATCACCCTGAAACCTCCTACTCTCCAGGGAAAAAAGTCTCAGCCTATCCAACCTCTCCCTATAAGTCAAACCATCAATTCCCGGTAGCATCCTAGTAAATCTTTTCTGCACTCTTTCTAGTTTAATAATATCCTTTCTATAATAGGGTGACCAGAACTGTACACAGTATTCCAAGTGTGGCCTTACTAATGTCTTGTACAACTTCAACAAGACATCCCAACTCCTGCATTCAGTGTTCTGACCAATGAAACCAAGCATGCTGAATGCCTTCTTCACCACCCTATCCACCTGTGACTCCACTTTCAAGGAGCTATGAACCTGTGCTCCTAGATCTCTTTGTTCTATAACTCTCCCCAACGCCCTACCATTAACGGAGTAGGTCCTGGCCCGATTTGATCTACCAAAATGCATCACCTCACATTTAGTAATATAAATGGTATGTATAGCTCCCATTTCCTGTCCATAATGCTTGTCCAACTCCAACTCCAAGTGTTGCCTTCAAATTTATGTACCACATTTTTTTAATAAACATTTGGAATTTACAGAAAAAAAACTCTCCAGGAACCAAAAATGATAGAGCCAGAATGTCTGCAGCCTCCTACTTGCCAATCACCTTTTTTTTAAAAAAAGAGGCAAACAAAACCAATCTTTGGACCTGCAGCCTGAATAGTAGATATGCTTTGAATGAACTCACCTGCTGTCTACTTAATAATTACTTGACTTTGTGGCTTTAAAGGCACACAGTTTTGCCGTAGCAGCAGAATAATACAATGTGCATTACACTATTCTTTATAAAACCATGTATCGTTCAACTTACTGTCAGTAACACTATAAGAAATCTGCTTAAGATACAGCACGAGGCAAATTTTAAGCTGTGCTACACAAAAAGCCTGTTATGCTTTTCCGATTGGCTCAAATCTCCCAGAAACCAATCAGAAACACTATTATTATTCACTCACCACACTGTTTCTCATTGCATATCTCTCAAACCTCTATCAGCTTAACATAAGCAACACCATGGGAAATCTACTACTGTATCAGTAACAGAAAATGCTTTTTAATTGACCTCAAGATGTTCCTAAATGCAGATAGCCTCTAACTTTGATTGTGTAACTGTGATTCAATTGTGATACTTACATTGAATTGTGTGTATGTTTAAATTCTATGAAATAAAGTATATTTTGAAATTTTAAAAAAAGCAAATAGCCTCTAACTGACCTCAAGATGTCCCTATTTAGACCTAGTAACCTTAAAGGGACTGACTACATTACACACAGCTGCACCTTCGAAGGAGAAAAATGCATTGTGTATTATATGGCATAAGACTTCTGCCCTTACAAATAGCATAACCTCTGACTCACTGTGAGCAGCATTAGGGGAGATCTGCTGTTTAAAAAAAGTTATTTCTAAATGCCAAAGAAGCACGTTTTATTCTGAATGTCAGTTTTCTTCTGGATATCACTTCTTGGCCAAGTTCTGTCTTTTAGGACTAGCAATTAAACTAAACTAAAATAAAACCAAAAAATGATACTGCTAGCTTTAGTCTTTACTTAAGTTATCATTTTTCATTTTACCAAACACTAATGAGTTTAAACCTAAGTATATGCATGCTGTGTAAGAGATGTGATTATTGCCTACATACAAAATTGTTGTTAACAAATGTTAGGATCTTATCACTTGAAGTATTACGAAGTCAGTCAAAGAGCTTGACTACCAGTGCTATATTAACAATTTTAATATGTTAGAATTGAATAACATCGATTGTTCATAATTTATGTGCAATATTCTCTTGTGCCCCCTTAGCCATTTAACAGCATAACAATTTCTGTATTCATGCGAGGCACAGGACAAATGTGTTTTATATGTGCAATATGAACTCTCCTTTGTAGCCTTCACTTTCATTCTGTCATTTGAATTTTTAATGGCTGTTGTACAGGAAATAAGAAAAATGAGTAGCATTTTTGTAAGTATAAAATCTGAGTTATAGTTGTAGATAAAAGTGAATTTTAAAATAAATACCGGTAGTTGTTAATTATTCACTCTATTCAGTATTCATTCCAACCAGAAATGCAGCAACAAAGCACTTTTTAGACCAACTGAACCAGTGAAATGCCTTTCCTCTTACAATCTCATAACTAATTATCTCCTCATAACTGTACATCATTACTGTCTGAAATATATCTTGTGAAATGTATTAAGGCTTTTAAAATTAAATAACAGGAACTAGTTTTCAGTTTATGTTTCACTCTGCACTGTTTAATTGATTTTGTTTAATTTACTCTCTTTTCCAAGGAGGAATTGCATTGATAGTTGTATATTATAGCTGTAGTAAGTGGCTATTGTTTCTTTTTACCCAGTGACTGGATATAGTGACTACTTTGTTTCAATAACACAAAAATACCAGCAAATGCTAATTAGGTTTGAGGATGAAAGATTGGATCACAGATCAAATGTAATTGTCCCAGGAAGACCAGTTTGAATCAGCACAGCTGTTACATTTAGCAGAGATTTGTGGCTGTTCATCGTAATGTGCTACAATAAAGATGCTATTGTTATCTACAGTACTGTATTATACTGTGGGGATTTTAACTTAATTCTTTGGCAATAAAGTACCAATGAAATTAAAAACATCATGAATGAAGTACAGAAAATATTGGAAATACACAACAGGTCCGTCAGCATTTGAAAGAGAATTAAGAGAGACAGGTTAATGTTTCAGATGTAGACCACTTTTCAGAACTGAAATTAATTTATTTAGCAACACTTACTGTTAAAAAGCAAAAAAAATTGCACTTATATGGCACCTTATCAAATCTTTCAGACAGGTCCAAAAGCAATTCACACAAAAAAGAATTACATTGTGTAGTTACAGTTGTAATGTGGTTATTATAGAAATAACTGAAAATATAAATAAAACAAATACAGTTAAATGGACTTAAAACTGAAGCAGCTTACAATAGGTCATATAAGAATTTGATCTGAATAAATCAGAATTTTTTGTAATGGTATTTTAAATCCATTTACTATTTAAGTGCTTCTAAATTATCATCGCATTACATTTTGGTGACAAATAAAAATGGTGTAAAATGCTCTGGGGTGATCTGAGGGCATGATAAAGTGCTATATAATCACAGGTTTGGCTCTCTTCAGACTACACATTTTCGCAACAAAATGAAATACATCACATTTAGTTTATACCAAAAATACTGTGTATAGTGGAACATTGTGTATTCCACACTCTAATGCAGTTTAGTGTTAGAAATGTACAGACAATTATTTTTAATGTTTTGTATTGCAGGAGACTGACAAGGGCACTCTGTACTGAGGTAGAAGGGAATCATCTTTTTCATTAGTGAGATTCCCAATAGTTTGAAGTCACTTCAACTAATCAGAGTTTTTAAAATATGTTGAAATTAAAAACTGGGTGAAATGTTCGATAAGTGGAAGTTGTGATTTGTAGTTTCTGATAAGCTACAGGCCCAGGATTAAACAAACAAGAATAGACTTTGATTCCTGATTGGTGATTTGACAATATAGCGTGATATATTTTAATTGGAGACCTGATTAACTACACCGAGAGGTGCTTTGAGATGTTTTATTGCTTTAAAGGTGCAGGTTGTTGGCGCTAATAATGACAATGAACAGGCACAATTTGCCCTGTCATGAATTCTACTCACTCACCTGACAAAGGAGAAAGCCTCCGAAAGCTTGTGATTTTCAAACAAAACAGTTGGACTATAACCTGGTGTTGTAAGATTCCTTACAACCCCAGTCCATCACCGGCATCTCCACATCATTAATTCTACTCAGTGGAGAGAAAGGGACACAAGACTAGAGTAGCCTTTAAAAAAACAGGATGGTATGTGCTGGATCATAGTCAGGGTCGAGTAAAGTTGTGAAAAGATTTTAAATTGTGAACGAACATTATAAAGTTGATGTATTAAGGGTGCCAACAAAGATCATTGATGACAGCGTAGTTGGAGTTCGGAACTTAGTTCTGGATTGAATATGGGCAGTGGTGTTCTGGATGACTAAATGCTTGGGTGAAAAGAGAGGTTTTGAGCAGGCATTCAACAGGGAAAGAAGTACTAAGGCAGAGGAGTTTAGGAAAACACTTCTAAAGTATGGGAGCAAGGTGACTGAAGGCTTTGCCGCTACTGGTGGAGTGGGGAAGGGAGGAGAATACACAGGAGGATAAAGTCAAAAGACCATAGTATGGATGGAACGTAGGGTTGGGGACGCCTGAGTGAGCAGCTGGAAGGGATGTGAGTCACTGAGATTTTAGCAGGAATCAAATAGGATATCCTTGTTCTTGCCAATGTTCAGTTGGAGAAAGCTCTGGCTTATCCATAACTTGATGTCAGATAGGCAGTCTGACAACACAGAGTTGGTTGTGATCACCAATGTTGAATTCGGTGATCTCCGTGTCTTTCTCATCAAGCCAGTCTTAGTGTTTTCTGGTTTTCGGCCCTAGGTCTTACTGGCTGCAGAGTATAAGGCATCCCTGAAATTTTCCCAGTCCATTTTCATGTTGACAGTGCTGAGAGGATCTTACACAGCTTGGTGGAACTGATTTTTCACTCCTGCTGCTTTAAGTTTGGCAGTATTTAATCTTGTAGGGGGTTTTACACCTTGTGGTCTTCGAAATGGAGTTATCTGGGGATCAAGTTTTGCTTGGGTGAATCTGTGGTCTGTCCAGCACTTGGCTCTCCTCATGACTCGTGTGATCTTAAAATCTTTGACATCCCTCTGGCGGACCAGTATGTGGTCAATCAGGTGCCAATGTTTGGAATGAGGGTGCATCTATGTAGTTTTGTATTTTCTTGAAAACCTGAAGAGTATGTTGGTGATGGTCAGATAATGTTCTGTACAAATCCTAAGGAGCAGTGTTCCATTATTGTTGCACTTGCCTATGACACATCTATCAATGGCTCCCTTCCAGGACTGGTGGTTAGCTCCTACATGAGCACTGAAGTCACCCATGATAATGAGCTTGTCCTTTCTAGGAACCTGTGAGATGACATGCTCTAGATCTTCAAAGAATTCATTTTTGGTTTCATTGGAGTTTGTCATGGTTGGTGCATAGGTAATAATAATGGTGGCATAACTTTTCTGAGAGAACAAAAGTCTCATAGTCTTCAGGCGGTCACTGACTCCTTTAAGAAGATTCACAACCTTAGATATTATGTTGGATTTCACAGGGAAACCAACCCCCGTTTATCTATGTTCCTCTTTGGCACGCCCTATCAAGAAGGTAGATATGTTTTTGCAAATTTCCTTTGTTTCTTCACCAACCTTTGCCATGGTATCATTGATGGTTGAGCTTTTTTCCCAGGCACTGAGAACTGACAACAATAAGTAGGAGAGGCTGGCCTTGCAATTTTCAGGGAGGCCAGCCCTCCTGTTACTGGTTCAGGTGTACTGCGTTACAGGTGGGTGGAATCCCAAGATTGGCAACACTGCAAATTTCTAGACTCTAAAATCATCCTAATCTTAATTTTTTTTTTACTTCAAATTAATTTTAATCCTAGTCTTTCATTTAAACTTATTTATATAGTTTGTTTTAAAGTTTCTTAGAATTTTTTTTGTTTCTACAATCAGGTAGATTGAAATTAACAGTTCTGTCTGAAGACAGACTGCAGATGAAATGGAAAGAAGTTGATGGAAACAAGCAGGGGTATAAAGTACAAGTAAAGCCGACAGCAGGTAAGGGAACCTTTTCTTACACTTCCTTGGTGAAAAGTAAACTGTACATATGGATGGATCATTGTAGACTTTTCTTCTCCTGCTCCCCTGATGGTGGTGACTCATGCAGGGGTACAACTGCATTGGTGCCAGCAGCACTTCAGTATCTCACCCAAGTAACCATTCTTCATGTACAAGACTTGACAATGAATGTCAGTAGGATGCTTGACCATGGGGTGTGGGGGGAGATGAGGTCATAATTCAGTCAAACCCAATCCTATCCTCGTCGAGCAGAAATTGATAGCCAAGTTCCGCACCCATGAGGACGGCCTCAACCGGGATCTTGGGTTCATGTCACGCTACACGTAACCCCACCAGTGAATAAAGGTTATCTGTTTTTAATACAACGGGTCATTTTCTGTCTTTCTCTTCCTTTAGAATGTTTCTCCCTCTCTCTCTGTTTTGTGTTCTGGCCGTTTGTATATTCGGTGGTCCTGTAGGTAACACCTCTCTGTCTGAACACTTTGATTGCCTTGACAACGGGCAGTTGGAAAGATTATCTGTAATCACCAGGTATTGTTCTCTTAATATAAATGCGAAACGTTCAAGGATTTCATTTCCACATTCACCTGACGAAGGAGAAAGCCTCTGAAAGCTTGTGATTTTCAAATAAATTTGTTGGACTATAACCTGGTGTTGTAAGATTCTTTACACTTTACAATATGGATCACTGGAAACAGTCAAGAGTGGGAATATTTGCTGATACATCTCCCTCCTAACCCAGGGATGCTAAGACCAATTGTAATACCCCTACTGCTGCCCTGGTGAGATCTGCTAACAGTAACGACCAGCAAGTGAACCTATGACCTTTCTGAGGTAAATTTCTCTACCGCAGGCAGTGATATAGACATTGAGTCATCAATGAAACTAAGTGTTTTTACGTTAAGTGAAATGATGCCATCATTCTCTGGGCTTCCTCCCAGTCACAGTAATGGAAAGATTCCTTTGGCAATACTTTACTGCCTGCTAAAAGGGGAGCTGAATCCCAATGGAAATTCTCCTGGACATTTAACCCCAATTTCACTGAATGAAATCACTGAATTAAAAAAGCATGTAGCAGCCAGAGTCGGCTGGAGCTTAGGCCGAGACATTAGGGTATGTCTAAGTAAAAAGGAGAACACTGTAAATGCTGGAAGCGCACAGCATTTGTAAAGGTAAAAGACAGATTAACGGTTTGTGTGCAGGACCCTTCATCTTCCACACCTCCCGTCCTTCTCTGTTTTTGTTTCTCATAGGACATGTTTCTCATATTTCTGGTGAATCTCACTTTTTGGGCTGTTCTTGCAATTTCTGTGAAAAATCCCAAGTCTCACTAATATTTTAATAATTTTGAGCTTAAAAGTGTAGGTTTTCATTACAGCATTTCTATTTTCTGAACTACAATTTTAAAATATTATTAACGGCAGTTTCCCTGATGAAGAATTTTTGGAATTAAATTCTGAACATTTTTTTGTGGGGTGAATGTGATGAGGAGTGTTGGTTTTTGATCTACTTTAACCTTAATCCAGCTGTGGAGCTTGCTGCTTCCGACAACTCCCCCATTGGATGATAGCATCATCCCCATTCCATGCTCCTTATCACTTCTTTGGAGCTAATGTAGGACTTTCAGGATTTTCTGTAGTGATAGAAAAAGCAGTAGAATGCCTGGTTTATGTTTAGACACCTCACAAACCACCCACTCACTCATCTGTTTAAGTCCCTGGTTTCACTGTCTTGAATTTGATCACTGTGCTTTTGCCTCACATATTGACTCAAAATGAGCATTTTTGTTTTTGGTCACTTTATGAATGCTCATTCCAATTGTTTTTAAGCTGTTAATGGAATTATAATATCCATGAACAGGAACAGGTAAAGGACATAATACAGGAAATAATGCCTCAACCTGAGATGACCTTTGTACATCATCCACCTCTTGGCTCAGCCTTGGCTCAGTGGTTGCACTCTTGTTTCTGAGGCAGAAGGTTGTGGGTTCAAGCAAACTCCAAGACTTCAAACAAACTTCCCCCACCCCAGGAGACCCTCCTCCCTGCAACTTACCTGCTTGCTGGAGAGCCTTGCCTCATTGCTGGCCGGCAACCTCTGGCAACCCAAATTTCCTCTCTTGTCCACTGGCCAGCGGCCTCTATTACCCATTTTGGGCGGGCAACTGACCGACAGCATGTAGATGAGACCTGGGAGTTAAAATACCGTGCGCCTCAAACTTAAGTCAGCAAGCGCGTCTCACAGTCGCCCCACCTGTCTGACACCCTCATGTGGTTACGATTGAGCCCAAAATGTTGGGTGAATAGATTCATCTCTGTACTTACCTGCACCTCCCCCTTTTTATATTTGCCTCCTCCCATCCCCTCTCCAGACCCTCATTCTATATCCCCACTCTTAACTGTGTAAGTAGCTCCCTACACTTGAAAAATTGGAAACCTGGCAGTAGGCATTGTTACTGCAGTTGACAGTGGAAAATTCAGTTCCTGCTGATGCTTTGTGCTACCGTCAACAGGAAGGTAGTGCTCATGGTGACTAAAGTACAAACCCCGGGCGCGGAGTTGGGGGGGGGTTCTACTTTATTTCTTTAGCTTCCTTTCCTCAGAGAAAACAGTGACTCTATTTGAAGAAGCAGCAAATAACACTATTTTAAACATCCAAAGTGGGGATATTCAAATTTCTCAATATTAATTTGTATTAGATTCATTTATATTTTCCAATCAGTTCCACGCTCCTCTTATTATCTGCAACACAACCAGAGAAAGTTCAACAATTCAATCTAATAAATAGTGATTTGACATTTACTTTTCCTCACTCTCAATCAGTAGGTGGAATTTCCTCCTAATTTTATGGCCAACAAGAACATTTCCACCCGACATTGCTTGAATCTGAACAAAACATTGACAGGATAGCCTGGCACTAGAGTTTGTTCCAAGTTTTATCATAAATGTCAGTTTCATCATGAACTTCCTTCTAGTTGCAGAAAAGCACAGAATTGAAAATCCTACTTAGTTACATTTATGGTCTTTAACTTTATAATTGATTTAGGCTGTTAATGAGCTCATCCAAAACTCTGCTGCCTGTATCAAACTCGTACCAAGTCCCGTTCACCCATCACCTCTGTTCTTGCTGACCTACATTGGCGCCTGATCCACCAACGCCTCAATTTTAAAATTCTCATCCTTGTGTTCAAATCCCTCCGTGATCTTGCTCTTCCCTATCTCTGTAACCTCCTCCAGCATTGCGTTCATCCTCTTGTGCATCCTCCACTTCCTTCGCCCTATCGTTGGTGGCCGTGCCTGCAGCTGTCTAGGCCCTAAACTGTTGAATTTCCTTCCGAGCCCTCTCCACTTTCCCTCCTTTAAGATAATCCTTAAAACCTGCTCTTTGACCAAGCTTTTGGTCACCTGTCCTAATATCTCCTCTTTGGCTCCGTGTCGACTTTTGTTGGATTACACTCCCATAAAGCGCCCTGGGGCGTTTTACTACGTTAAAGGAATTATATAAATCCAAGTTGTTGTTGTTTTTAAGCAGTTATGTAATGGCAGTAATGATATTTTACTTGCATGTGAGCAGGAAAATCCAGATTCTTGTACATTTGAGAATCTACAATTCCACTCTCTGGGTAAAGATTTGATTTAACAATGTAAATGCAAGAAGCTGGCATATGAACATCGCGATCCGAACTACAGAAGGGCCTAATGTAAAAGCATCTTAGGAGTTGCAGTGCAATTAATTAGTATTTTGAAAGAATTCTCTTAAAAATGCTATTCCTTATCCATAACAACTTGTGAACAAATTGCATTCTCAGGATTTGCGCATTTCAAAGCCGTGTATTTCACGGTTTTGTTAGCAACTTGCTAACTACAGAGAAAAACAGACATTCCCCTGTTTTTCATTAAAAGAGGAATTTCACCCCGTAAATATGTCCCTGAAGCATTTACATTTTTAAAGGTTGAAGTGGCTGCTCCATTTTTTAAGCACAGGGTCAGTTACAAGTTGTGTTCCTGTGTGTAAGTCAGGAGCTGCTTTCATGCCAATTAAAAAAAAAACCTAGTTTGAATACCTTCAGTATCAAATATGCTCCCTCGGCAGTTTGCCAAAACAGTGCTACATGTCTGTACAGATTAGTTACTGTAGAAAAGGCATCAATATGCTGATGGAACAAAGTGCCAAAACATTTAAAAAGAAAGTTTTTTTTATTTGATTGATTGATTGGTAAAATGGTCAATAATTCAGTTCAATAATAGTCAATAACTCAGTTCCTTCAAGGGTTCATTCGATGGAATGTCTCTACATCCACAGCAACCTGCACAGTTCATTAACGCAGTAAACCACTGTTGAATACGGTATTGTTATGTCCACCTTCAGCCATATTCACTTATAAGTATAAGGTAGTCAAACATAGCAGCTAATTTTCCAAGTATGGCTTGGTGGCAGGGCACCTTACCCACTGGCAGTGGAGCCTCACAAAATGACCCTTTAGTCTCTGCTTATTGATCTTGAATCAGTTCTTTGATTGTTCTTTCCGTTGGCTGCTAGTAACTTGCAGCTCATTCATGGTGCTGATTTCTCCATACACTCATAATACTCACTTCTTGATTTATGCATCAGTTTGATCTTCATATTAACATCAGTACCTTCTTAATCAAAATCTCAACAATGCAAGATATATACATATAAAAATATAAATTTCTATTGCTCTTTCACTCTATAGGCCCTCAAGGTTGCTGAATTGTTCATCAGGGTTCCAGTATTTTTGAAGCGGTCCATTCATTACGTAATAGATATGAGCTCACAGACTCAAATTGTTTACTAAATTTGCTGTCTTGTTGTTAGAGGGCTTCAGAAGGAAAATAGTAAGGAAGAAACTTCATGCTACCACAGTTTGTGTTTAGAGTAGGTTGAAGCTGAAATGTTGCCCTGTTTTTAGAGCAATATAAGGAGGCTTGATTAAATGTAGGCTTACTGCAAGTGTCCCACTCTGTAACCATTATGAATGTGCTTTTGTATTTACAGTGTGTTTCTTTCACAGGTATCTCTGAACGGGAAATAATCCTGAAGACAAATATAGCAAAAGCAACTGTTGTGGGCCTTTCTCCCACTCAAGAGTACACACTCCAAATATTACTGCTTAATGGAACCCGGGAACACCATTACGCCAAAAGAAAGTTTATCAGTAAGAATCTAGTTTGCAATCCACAGGAACTAACATAAGTTCTAGGACTTTACTATAGCCTGATCAATGGAGCAGTTGAAACTCATTTAGTGTAAAAAAGGAAATGAATGTATATCCTTTCTTAAAGAATTAGTCGGGCCTGCAGTTAAAATGGCGTGTGCATCCCAGTGACATCATCAGGATGTGACTTCGCCATTTAAATTAGGTCCCTGCTCCTCTGGGGCAGGAGGTCTTCCCATGCCTGAATTCAGGCACGTTAATATGGAGGGGTGGGAATGTGTCGGGAACATGGCGTGACCCCACCCCCCATCCCGCCATCTTAACTCTCCACTTGCACTGTTCCTGCCGGGTGGTGGGGGTTAAACGACCTCTTTAACCTGATACCCATCAACCACCATTACAGCATTTAAACTATTACTGCCCTGCACTCACTGGCACTTTTAACATCTGAGCAGCTCTACACCTACCGATAGATGAGCATTAAACAGTTTAAAAGCACTGATGTGCTGCTCAGCTGAACATTTCATTCTCTTCTGAGTTAGTTATATAAATAAATCATTCAGAAGGCTAGAACTAACCAAGAAATTTAGATTTATAGGCCTAGATTTTCTGCCTATCCCCTGCCAATTATTTTTTCTTTTGTGGATCTGGAATAGGTGGCGGGGGGGAGCGGGGGTGTGTGGGGGAAATTATATGGGACATTCTGCTGAATCCTTGCCTCCTACTGTATTCTACCCCCCCCCCCCCAAACCACCATTTCCTGATCCCCGGGCCCAACCTAATTCAGAAATGACATATACATTCTAAGATGAATCTTTATCTGTGTTGTTTGAACACTGGATACAAGGAAAACCTTTTTAGGCTCTGGTGAAGTGAACCTAGAAATCTTTCATAAATGGTAGGGCCAATGCAATGATTCTCAGAGTGATGGCGTGCATAGGCCCTAAAGCTAAGTTAAAAATCTTTACTTAAATAATTGCCCATTTTGCAGGCAGCACAGAAGCAACCTGCACCTTTACACTGCCACAGGCCTTCCATAGCAAAATTCCACTCTATGATAGTACTCCCTGCAATATGCCAGGGGGTCTACCTCCAAAATTCAAAGCATCCTGAGGCTGGAAAATCGGCCAGGGTCGCGGTGCATCTCCGTGGTGCACGGAAGTTCTGCTCCATTGGAGATGTACCCCAATTCTGTGGAAGCAGAAAATCTAGGCTACAATTTTCAATACAAACCACATCAGCATAATTATTAAAATTTGCATTATAGTTTAATGTCTCTGATTTCAAAACTCATGTTGATTACAAGAGCAAATATTTTCAGTTCCAATGTTATATGTCTATAAATCAGTCTTTCAAAATCTTGAGATGATCATATCAGTGAATAGGGTGTACAAATTCATTGCTCTGCTTAATTCCCTACAGTTTTCTACTCTCTAGAGCTGGATTAATGACAATGACTATTACTTTACTAGTTAAATTGCTGTTAAGCCACTTGAGAGGCTTGAAATGATAATCTTTTATACACCTAATTTTACCTCTCAGATAACTCTTTTCCAGACTGAAAAGCCCAAGTTTCTCCAGACCTTCGCCATAACTCAGATCTCTGCACTAGGGATCACCGTCATGGCTCTTCTCTGCACTACCTCCAGTGTTTGAATGCCTCCTTTGTTTCTCTGTGATCAGGTCTAGACACAGTACTCAAGGTGTGGTGTGATGAGAGCAGTATTCAGTTTGATCATGACCTCCTCTGAATTTTATTGTACTGTTTTGGCTATGTAATTCAACATTCTGTTGGCTTTGTTGATTGCTGCTCTGCATTGGCTGCAGATATTGAGCATTGAGTCTCCTAAGATTCCTAGGTCTCTTTCAACTTTATCCTTAGCTATTTCAACATCATTCATGGAGTACACGTGTCGATCATTTTTCCTTCCTATGTGTAGTAGTTTACGCCTGCTGCATTAAATTTCATCTGCCATTTTTCTACCCACATGCATATTTTGTCCGACTCTTTCTGTAACCTCTGAGTTGTCTCTACCCCTTTTGATTTCACTGCCCCTCCTACTTTGGTATAATGTGAAAATTTGACTAGTTTGCATTGAATTTCTGAATTCATCATTGATAAAAATCCAGATACCCATATGGGTTCCTTTACATCACAACATCCAACTGCTTCTTATCCAGAAGTCCATTCCAAGTGTTGACATTGGACCTAAATTTGCTTTTCATTAGTTTGAATCTGAGTCCCCATATCTCCTGTCACAGTTTAGTTCAAAATCGTACATTCAGGAGTTAGCTTTTGCATAGCATTAACTATCTTGTATATCTCTATAAAGTCACCTCTCAGTTGCCTCCTTTCAAGACTGAAAAGCCCAAGTTTCTCCAGTCCCTCCTCAGACCCCCTTTCTTCAATGTTAATGATCAGCTGTGTGGCTCCTCTCTGAGTTGCCCTCCGGCATCTTAATTCTTCATTGTGTCTTGGTGGTCAGATCAGAGCCACTGCTTTGAGACCTGGCTGCTGATCAATCAAGTAGACACCACAAATGTGTGGGAAATCACGAGTGTGAGCTGTTGTCCTATCACTTGCAGTGCAGCCTGTATTTATAGATTATATATGTATAGCCTGGTTTTTACCATTTGTGGGGCAGTTTCTATGTATAGACTGTTTCCAACAACTTGTGGTGCAGTTTGTGGTTATAGACTATATGGTGCAGACTGTAGACATCAATGTGCTGGACAATTGATTTGCTGTGTGCATTATATATCACTCCATTTTGTTTCATATTTTGTTTTTTAGAATAACAAATACTGCTACTACTTGGATTAGCAATTGTCATGACAGCTTTTATTTACGAATAGGTGTTTATTTTGCTCACCTTATTTTACTATAATGTTTGTCATGTATATCATATGCTTCATTTCAGTAAATGTCCTCAAAGAGCAACATTTAAAAAAAGCTTCCAAACATAAACAAAACAAAAAGATTACAGGTGCAGCAGGAGAGACTGGTACTCGATTGGATTTCAGTATCCCTTCAACAGAAAAATTACATGGAATGCAATCGAAAAGAGGTAGGGTGGGAAGATATCCTCTGTGTGTTAGATGTAACAAAATCATAAAACAAAACAAAACAAGAACATGTTTACAGTTTTGTAAGAACAAAGGAGCAGGAATATGCCATTCAGCTGATTGAACCTGATCTGGTTCATTGGGTGGCTGGAGGGGAGGATTTTGACTCCATCTGCCCAGTGGGAATGAGGCGGTAGTACACGGAAAATCGCAGTGATTCATTTACTACCCCATTCCAGCTAGTTCCCACCTCCACTGTTTTGGCTTGGCCCTCTGAATGGGTGGCCAAGGTGGCTGCCTGTTGTAGGCAGGATTTGTAATATGCTAATTGAGGTCCTATGACGTACACAGGAATCCAACACAATTTTGAGGTGCCAATGGGCAGACTGTGTGCTGCACACACTCCACCCATTGGTACTTGTCGTTGATCGGCCTAACCAGTGGTCCTTAAAGGGACCACTGCAGGATGCTCTTGAAAAGGTAGGTTTTAGTTTGTAAAAAGCTTTTGTGGGGCCAGGCAGAGCATGAATACTCCTCTGGTCCCACAAAAATCTTACAGCTCATTGCCAGTTCCTCTGTGTCCCAGTGCTCCCCAGCAATTGCCTCAATTCTACCCCTAAAAATGACACCGGCCTCCCACCGAGGACATTGGGTAAGCGGCATGATCATACCACCCACTGCTTGCCTGATGTCCACCCAGGGTTAATCTCGACCCCAGGCTCTCTTCCCTCATTACACTAAATATATTTCCATTTGGGGATTAGGAGAAAAGATTGTATTCTGTTTAGAATAAATATGAGTCTTAGCTTCTTTTAATGGTTGCAGTGAAAGGTTCAGAACGAAGAAAATCAGCTGATAAGATGTCGGAGAATAAAATGAAACGGAAATTGAGCATCACTGCTAATGAAAGTGGAAGAATGTCACAGGTGAAAAACATAACGCAAACTTTGCCAAAAAGTAAAAGAAAAATGGTACAAGAAAAACGAAAGGAAGAACCTGTGTCTGAAGAATTCCCAGTCAAAGGTGAGGAGTTTCTGTATAATTTTTACGTCTTTTAAAGCTGAACTATATAACATAGTTAGAACCATTTAGGTTTCTATTTATTCAGAAATTGTAGCATTATTAGCAATTTAAGGTTTGTCAGCAGTCTTAATGTTTTTATATTGGAGCATTTTCTTGAGGAAGCTCTTGCAGTGATTGTGGTGCATTGGTCACTTGGGGCAGGGTGGTGACTTTGCAATATAAGCCAGCCAGTGTATCCACACTGATTGATGTGTACTGCATTACATTATCATTTACAACTGTCTGCCCTTTAACATCAGTCTGGAACACATCTGTACTATGGCCATGGATGACAAAGGATTTCATCTGTCTGAATCAGCAGAAAATGAGATAGCATCAGAGCAGGTTGGGAGACACAAACTGATTACCACCCATTTCAGTTAGGACAAGTTTCAATGGCAAGGCCAGAGACTTCATACCCCAGTCTGAATGACACGATGGCTCTGAAAGTCCACAGTCGCACATACTGACCACCATACCAAATTTGTACTCAATTGAAACGTTGTACATATTTATATGGAATAGTTAAAAGATTAAATAAATTATTTGCTGTTGAACAGGTTTTGTTTCTGTGGTTCTAACGCCAGCAACCAATCCCATCACCTGTACTGGTGTGCTTCTATACTATTGCTACTATTAATAAATTCCCATCCGTCAACTCAGCAGTGATGATGGGGCCGAATGAATTCACTCCACTGTTGTCAGCTCTGAATTAGCCCGGCTGCTTCAGTTATCCGTATCCCTTTCTTGACATTGTCTATCCAGCGCTTCTTTGGTCTTCCTCGGCTTCTTGTTCCACATACCTCTGTATGCAGAGCCATGAAAGGTATTCTAGCTGTTTCCTTTCTTGAAACGTGCCCAGACCATCACAGTCATCTTTCTTGGATCTTCTGTACAAGCATTGTTTCTTGTCCAAGCAATGTTCTTATTATATCATTCTTGATTCTTTGCATCTTGGATACTCCCAGTATTCCTTTTACCAACTCATCTCTGCTATTAGTATTTTTTGCTCATCAGGTTTTCATAAACTCCTACCTTCATTTTTACGAAAATATCTTTAACCTTCCATAACCTGCTTAATCTTCCAAAATCAGCAGAAGCAAGTCCAATCCTTCTTTTGATGTCTTCTTCACAACTCCCATTACCTTCTCCTTCTTTTCCATTCTGTCCTGGGCTGGCCTAACCTTGAAGGCATGGCAGAGGTACCACTTGGGAGCTGACTCGTCCCTCTTCTCCCAAGATCAGTTGGATGTTGGCCATCCTCCATACAGTCCTGGAGTTGAGAACACGGAAACCTTTCAGAGCCCACCATTTGCTGAAAACCTGGATACAACCTCTAAGGGATATCAAATGCCCCCATATTAAAGGCCGAAGGTCTTTCTTGTCATTTAGAATTTAACAAACTTTCCCACCTGTCCAGCTGTATCGCTTCCAATCCTCCTGATGCTTCCCAAATGACATGACCTTTTGTCTTCTTTGTGTTAATCTGTAATCCAAATTTTCTACTCTCCACGTACACCTTATCAATTAGTCTCTGCCAGTCTGTTTTAGATGTTGCTGTATGAGCAATGCCATCAGCAAATCTGAGATTGTTTAAAAACATGAGGAGACTCCTCCAATATCAGCTTTTAGTGCAACATTTGTTACTGCTTCCAGTACTAGATTAAATAAAGCAGAGGTCAGTGTGTATCCTTGTCTCACCTTAGCTGTTAATCTAAACCATTTTGTCAGTTTTCTCCCCACTTTAACATTGCTCATAGAAAACATCTATAACAAGTCTATCAGTCTGAGAAGTTTCTCAGGTGTGCTTCTATGCCAAGCCAGAAATACATGTAACAGAGGGGATCTTGTGACTATTTACTTATGGAAATGCCTTTTCTGCTCCCCTTCTGGTTGCAGTATTGCTGGTGGAAGCTGGCTCTTCCAACTGGTAGCTTCATTCCGGTGGTGGCGATAACACTCAGCCACCTGGTTATCTCTTCCCAGATTTGTTTTCTGTCATGTGAATTGAAGGGAGGAGAGTGGGAGGAGTGCACGCTGAACCTAAAATTGTGTCCCTCCAGCCAGTAACTCTTGCACAAGGATGGACAATGAAACTAACCTTGTGTATGGCTGTGATAGCCTTAACTCTCAAATTTCCCTTCAGCACCTCTAGATTACTGGATTGTATGTAGGGGTCAAGAGGCTATTAAATTGCACAAATGTGATTATCACAGCTAATCACTTATTCAAATTTCCAAAATGGTTGGTGCCTAAGTGATACTCATATGAAACTATGGCATTCCCATGTGATGGTAAATTGAGGGGTTTTCGCTAACAATTCCCCATTAAACGGTTGAATGGACAATACCAGGAAATTCATCTGTAAGTTATAGTCACATCTACTTCAAAATTTGAAGCAAAGGAATTTTACAAACATGATCTGAAAAGTCTAAGGAATTCAGCATGGATCAAACCCTGATATGAGATCAGAACTTATATCACATGCAACTCTCCTCTGAAACAGAAAACAAAAGAGTGCATATTCTTTTAATATAGTGTTGTTTACTGCAAAAGGTGTCATCATGAAATGTAAAAATCTGCCAGTGTTGAAATTTGTTAATGAGATGAACTAGGGGCTGAGACTATTCCCATTTTAGCTCCAGATAATCCTGAAAGCTAACAGGTAGGTTTGTCCTAGCTGGTCAAACAGTGGGGAGCTTACCACTGCTCAGTTAGCTAAACTGCAGTGAACATTTAGTGGACCCTAACTCTTAGCTCTGCCAACCTGCATGTAAGCTCATTGGACTTGGGTAAGTGGGGTGTTTCCTACTGGGAGAGAGCGTGCACTCTATATTGGGGAGATTGGTGTCAGTCGCTTGGTTTGCAAACTGTTAAACACGGTGAAGCGCCTTTACTACGTTAAAGGCACTTTATAAATGCAAGTTGTTGTTGTTGATGGGTTTCCATTGTAGGTCAGACAGCCAGCTGATGAAAAGAAATCGGAGATACAAAAATATCAATCAAATATGTCACTGACCAACTGTCATTGCATCAAAAATGGATTGTGAAACTAAAACATTATAAATTCTGGATACTGTTTAACCAGGTTCAAAAAACAATTTTTTAATCATGTAATATGTTCACTACAGTTGTTGGAAGTGTAAAAATTAGAACATTATAACAACCAAGTCACTGGCTCAATTTGGATACTTGCAGCTCAACAGAAATTCCTGAAGCTGCAGATGTGAACCCTGCAGGCACTCATGCCACATTTTACGTCAATCTGCTTTGGATGCAGTTTTCCTTGTTCCTTCAATTTATCATTATAAAACTCAGAAAATTCTAAGAGTACAATGGTTACGTGCCCCCAAGCAAGACTCCAGTGGGTCTGGGGATCATTTCTGTAGCATTGGAAGAAATTTCTAAGCTCTTGCTGTTTTGTAACTCTTGCTGTTCTGCGACTCTTGCATTTAAATGTGTGTTATTAGATTGGATTGAATTTTATGATTTAGTACAACCACACGGAGCTTCGCCTGTTGAGTGTATATTTGGGAACTTGGGCATGGAGAACAACACGCCTGTATGATCTTCCGTCCATTCATATTAGTGAAACTCAGCAAGGAGATTGCTAAACCATAAAATGTACCTCTATAGCTGCTGCAACTTGGACTCCCATTTAGAAACAATATTAGCACCAAAGATTAAAACAATAAAATTGTAGTGTATCTTTTCTGAATCTTTTTGTAATGTGAGACTAAATGGCAATGTCAGTGCATGAACGATTAACACGTTTATATGATGTTCCTCTGTCTACTGCTTTAACAGGCTAAAACTTTTGTTAATATTTCCAGCCTGTAGCAGCAATGGAGTTGTCTCAATACAATGTTAATATAATGACCCTTGACATGACATTGCAGGTTCTCGGTTCAAGTGCCAGTCCAGTGCCGCTACAGATATTATAATTCTAATCGATGGGTCTTGGAGTATTGGCAGAGTAAACTTTCGATTGGTGCGTCAGTTTTTGATAAACTTAATCACACCTTTTCATGTTGCTGTGAATGGAATTCGAATTGGTAAGTACTGTACTTCTGCCCATTGCTTAAAACTTAATTCACGAGTTTGACTGGTTTTCCTTGTACCGTCTGTTCTATTTAATTAAAGGGAAGACTTAATGTACACATATAATCAAGGACAATAATAATTTCAAGATGGCACGCTTTCCCCAGGCTGCATTAATTGGATGCGATATCTGGCGTGAGGTTATCATCATACCTGTCCCACCTCTTTGAGTGAAACCGGGATGGGGGGTGGGGGGGGGTACAAGAAGTGCCCGCTCCATCCAATAGAATTTCACTGCAAAAATAAACGAGGTAGGGACCCAGTGAAACCAGTTCCCATTCCAAATTTTGCCCCCACCCCCCAGCCAGATGTATGTTCTTGTATCATCTCCCCAGGCCTAGGAATTTCAGGACCATACTGCTTTGACAGGGTGGAAATACTGGCAGCGGATGCTGCTATTCTTTTCCTCAGTTTTTTGGCTTGTTTTAATGCCAATCTCCGTGGGCAGTAGCAGCAGAAGAGATGCCCACAAATGCCCACTACACACAGTGCTCCATGAGGTCTCAGCAACTCCTTTCACAACAGCAAAACCTCCTTTTGATTTGTACTTTATCCCCTCTGCTGATGTAACCTGATATGCTACAACCCTTTTTTTTAACTGCAGATGAGTACTATGTTGACGTTTCATAGAGTAATTAATTAGAATCATTCGATCTCTTTAAATGAGAGCGCAGCAACACGGAAATGCAAGAAAAGTAGACACTGAAAAATGTAATAAATATTGAATTATAAAAAAATGAGTGTAATTGTAGATTCAAAAAGTTCTCCATGGTCTGTGCTAAGTCAGCTAGTCTGAGCTGGGACAGCTGTGGTTATGCTATAATTGCCCTCAGCAGCCTTGAGCTGTGGTGACGTGAAGGAAGGCCACTTGAGTAAGATATTGGAGAACTGCTGGCGCCCATGGAATGGTATCCTAGCAACAGTCAGTGCCTTTAGGAGATGATGAGAGAAGTAAGAAAAAGACAAAAAGTTCTCTATGCACAAGTCAGAACATACTGAGTGAGGCATAGGAACACTTTCATTCCTTTAGTACTCTTTTGTGGTGTGTCTGTAACTTAAGATATGGAAGAAAATGTACAAGATAATGTGTAATGTCCAGTAACACAGCACTCTCACTGTTAAAGATTCTTCCTCTTATAACAGGTTTAACTCAATACAGTGGAGAGCCAAGGACAGAGTGGGACTTGAATGCTTATTCTACTAAGAATGAAGTGCTAGAAGCAGTTCAAAAAATACGCTACAAGGGAGGCAACACATATACAGGTACATTATCACTAATAATACAATAGTAACTTCCAGTGGTAATTTGAATGTTCATTTTGGATTAACTATTTGCCAAATTATGAACATCATTGTACTTCCATGGCTTCTTGACATTTGTTTTCTTTTGGTTTAGAACTTTAATACAACCTACACAGGTAGTTCTAACACATGCTGAAAGATTAGGCAGCTCACTTCGACCATCTTCAAGCTGACTCTCAGATTTTTGTTGCCATTTTTGCCCAGCACGCTAACATATCGGGCCAAGTCTGCTGGAAAAATAATGGCATGTTAATGACGCATGCCATTATTAATACGCAGATTGGCCAGCAAGTTCAGGGGATTAAGAGATACGTCATGTGTTGCGAAGCTCCAGAGCGTGCTGGTCGATTTACATCGCTCCGTCCTTTGCTTCACACAAACGGCATCACGCCCTTAACCTCCCCGTTATTTTTAAGAACTTGCTGGATTTGCACATTAATTGCCCATTAAACTCACTGCAGAAAGTTAAGGCTGGTAATTCAGAGTGTAAGTACCCTTTTAATGACATGATAATTGTTAATGCAATACTAACCAACCTCTCTGGCCCAGAAAGGGAACAATTGAAACTGTTTGAGTCTCAATCCTTCAGGCCAAGAGATTTTAAAATGTTTTTCTTTCTTTTCCTTTCTGTCTTTTTTTCCTTCTCTATTTCTCTTTCTGTACCTGATTTGACTCTAATTTACCTATTTTAATTCACCCTCCTTCTCTGTTGTTCCTCTGTTTCTTTCTCAATCATTAAATCTCATTGCTTAAGGAGATAGACTGTCAGTCCCGCCATTTACTAAGGTCCCAGATCCCCCTTTGCCCTCGTCACACCGTTATCAGCTCGCACTTCCAGCAAGTTACGGCACAAAAATTTTTCAAGCGGAAAGGTGCAGGAAAAGGTCTAACACCGTGAGATGCCCCGTTCCTGCAAGATTTGGCCCATCGTCTCGCATTGTACTTTTGATTTTAACACTGGTATGCTGAAGACCTATTGGATGAGCAGAATGCCCTTGTACCAGGTTTGACTTAAACCAAGCTTGGTGCTATGAAAGTCTCCTCGTTCTGGATGAAAGGGTTTATATAAAATCAGTTTGGGTAGGCTCTTTGCTGTTCTTGGTGAGGAAAGAATTATCCATGATTTAGCAAGAATTATCATAGAAATTACAGTACAGAAGAAGGCCATTTGGCCCATCGCATCTGTATCAGTACAAGCTCCTTAACTGGAGCTACTTACCCTAATCCCACTTTCACCATATCCTTATTATATTCTTCCTTTTCAAATAGGTAACTAGTTCCCTTTTAAATGATGATATAAGCATAGTCTTTCCGCCTCTTCCCACTGATTTTTTGGTGGATCTGGGGTGGGCAGATGGAAAAATCCACTCTGGAATGTGTTCTACTGCATCCCTGTCTCGGATTTTACACTGACTGGTTGCATTGGGGGAAACCGTACTCACTGATCTGTGGACAGGTGAATGGTGAAAGGATCCAAATGAAGGAAGCATGAGCTTCCTGTGCCCCCAACACCATGTTTCCCCATTATTTGCACTTTTGGAATGCTGCTGGGCTCTGTTACCCAGCATTCAGATATCGATGGAGGGAACCCCAGGACAATAATTGAAGAGGGGCCTTCACAAGTGCTCTCAGAGCGTGGCTGTACACAGGACATTACATTAGTGTAATCCAACATTTTTAAGGGGAACAAAATTAAAACTTACTGGCCAGCTCTCTTTCACTGCGGCAGGCCTCCAGGACAATCACAGCAACTCTCCGCCCCCATATTTATGCGACTCAACAGCAAAAGCTCATGTCCTGTATGTAAATGACACCAGGGTCAGAATTATACTCCGGGTTAGCAGGGCATCTCTGGGACAGGTAGAAGACCCACCTCACCTGAGATGCGCTCCATTTGGGTGAGTGAGGTGGTGGAAAGCCTTGACCATAGCCTGTGTCTCAATAGCCACTTGTGGTAAATCGGTCTATGTTCAGATGACGACAGATCATCAACCTGAAATGTAACCCTACCTTCCTCTCTCCACAGATGCTGCCTGACCTGCTGAGTGTTTCCAGCACTTTCTGTTTTAATTTCAGATTTCCAGCATCTGCAGTATTTTGCTTTTTGTTTTATTGTTTAATTCACTGCCATTTATCTTCCAGGAATGCCCACCTTGAAGAAGTTCTACTCTTCATTGTGATTGTTGTTTGTCTCTTTTACCCTGTTCACATTCATTGCTATCTGTCTCCTTGTGTTTGATCATGTGTTCACTTTCACAGCCACATCTTTTTTCTCAGCAATTGTCTCTGGCTCTGAGTCATTTCACATGAATTCCAATTTAACTCTCACCCTTCCTGTTTCGGATTCACCCATGATCACAGATATCTCTGATATTCACCGTTACCCTAAACATTGTTCTTATCCGTCCCATGAGATGCACCGTATCCGCCATGCACCACTAAGTGCACGTTCTCGACCTTCCTCTTCAGCAGCACTGACTCACTTCATTTCAGAGCTGCCCTGGTGCACAGTTCCATTTCATCCTTCGCCTCATCGGGCGCTTTAACAAAAAAAAATTTTCTTTCACTATTTTCATTATCCCCTCTGACCTTCCCCTATCTGACCATGAACGATCTGTCCTCAGCAAAGGCCTCAGCTTCATCCCCCTCTCAATAAATTTTGAGCTCAACATGCTGCCTCTGCCTCCGCGTCCACTTTATTTTGGCCAGGAGTCTTCACCTACACACAGCAGACCCTATCTCCTATCTTCAGAATTCCTGTTGCACTAGGACTCCTCTCTCTGGCCTCTTACCCTCTAAGTGGTTCTGACAAAAGGTTGACCTGCGACATTAGCCCCACCTTCCTCTCTCCACAGAAGCTGCCTGACCTGCTGAGTGTTTCCAGCATTTTCTGTTCTGTGTTCTAATAGCCCTTTGTCAGAAAACAAATCTTCTAACTTCCCCCTTTGTGCTTCAAGTGATTGTGCCGAGTCTGTTCGCTCTTGTTACTGATTTGTCAACCAATGAAAACAGTCTTTCACTGTTTATGCTCTCAAAACCTTCCATACTGTTGAAAATCTCTATTAGATCCTCCTTTACCTTTTGTTTCAGTGACAAAAGCCCCAGTTTTTTGAGCCTTAGGAAGAGGCCATGTTATCTCAAGGTCAGAAAAACAGCAGGAATTGACTTTCTTTCTCTTTTTTGTGTATATATTTTTAAATATTTCTCACTTGTGATTTGTTCACACTTTGTACAAAGTATGGCATCTGAAATGTGACACATTTACTAGATGCACAACTTTTATATATATATATATATTTCTATAAATAGATTTCACTGCTTCTGTTTCTTTAGCTCTTGCCTTGAATCATGTTTTTAAAAACACCCTAAAACCTTCAGCTGGTGCTAGACCAGAAACTCCAAAATTCCTGATTCTACTTACCGATGGGAAGTCACAGGATGATGTCAACTCATCAGCACAAAGCCTGAAAAATGCTGGCGTTGAAATTTTTGCTGTTGGTGAGTATAACCCTTTTGTAACTGTTACTGCATGGGGAAGTCTGGAAGTGCATGATTACCCCCTTCAACATCTATCACGGTGACTTACAGTAATTCTGAGGGATGCGGTGGTACATTGATCAACTAAAGGTCTACCTGATTTCAAACTGATATTCTGAGACAGAGAGAAAAAGTTGACTAAATACAGATATAATTGTGTGATTTTTTTTTTCTCTAATTTTTCAATATTTAGGTCCTCTTTTTTTTAAAGTGGGTTTTGAATTGCATAACTTACAAAATTAAGCCCTGATTTAAACTTGGAGCGGGAATAGGACGGGTGGGGGTGGGGCAAGCGATAAACCTTCCTGACATCGCAGCTCTTAAAGCGAGGTTGCATTTCCTTCTGCCTGATTTGCTTGTTGCACTGCTGAAAGAAGGATCAAGCAGGAGAACGAGTCACAGGGCTGCCTCTCTCTAGCTCCTGGTGGAGGAGGTCAGGACAAGGAGGGCGGCACTGTTCCCCAGCACCCACAGGAGCATATCCAGGAAGAATATCCAGTAGGCCTGGACGGAGGTGGCTGAGAGAGGGTGAGTGCCGGCAGCGTCACCCCTCGGATTTGGGTTCAATAGAGGTGGGCTGTGGGGTGTTTGTGATTTTTCTCTCTCTGTTTTGTAAATGTTATTTTTAGTGGGGAGTGAGGTACTATTATAGTGACTGTACCTCAGATATTTTTGGTGTATTGTGATTGGAGAGAGAATTTATATTGGGGAAGAAATGTTTCATGTAATGTGATTGGTGAATAATGAAAATAGCCAATTAGTAAAGAAAACAACATAGAGATAGATTTTTATCTTTTACTGCCTGGGCAGTACATATCATCTGAGTGAAGCAGAGAGAAAAATCAGGCGGTGGATTGCACACCTGTAACAAAGCCTATCTGAATTTCCTTTCATTTATATTAAGGAAAATCAGGCAGGCTCTTTTAGGAATGTTCCCGGCCCAGTTGTCGTTCTTGCACTTCACCCATGCAGTGCTCAACGTTCAGGCCATAAAGATGAAAATCTATCCCATAGAGACTTAACTAATGTAGAGATCATTGCACTGTCACCCGTGAATGTGAAGATTGTGGATTCAAGCCCCACTATAGAATTTGAACACTTAATCCAGGCTGATATTTCACTTCAACATTGAGGGAGTGCTGCATTATCTGAGGTGCTGCCTTTCGGTTGAGATATTAAACTGAGGCCCTGTCTAGTTGCTTAGGTGGATGTAAAAGATCCCATGGCACTATTTGAAGAAGATCAAGTGTGTTCTCACAGTGTCTTGGCCAAAATCTAACCCTCAAGCAACACCAGCAAAGCAAATTGTCTGATCATTTATCTCATTTCTGTTTGTGGGACCTTGCTGTGTGTAAATTGGCTGCCGTATTGGCCTACATAACTACAGTGACTACATGTCAAAATAATTCATTGGTGTGAAGCATTTTTGAGATGTCCTGAGGACCTGAAAGATGCTATTTAAATGCAAGTTCTTTCTTCTTTCTTTTGCTGCAGAGCTGCACTAACTGTGACCTGAGCGAAGGTTGCCCTCCCAGTCTTTATGGTCAGAGAATGAAGACTTAAAGAGGGGAGAGAAATTACTTGAGAGAAGGGATATAATTAAGATGATAGCCTAGAAATTTCTAGATTCCTGCTCTATCTCTGGAAGTCCAGCATCATGGGACTTCTGTCCGTCCCAACTCCGACCCCATCTCAAATCGTGGGGTTGTATTAATTTGCATATCAGGGGCTGATGCCTGTACCCTTTACGTACAACTGAGTGACTATCCTGCAGGGTACTGGGATTTGGGAGCAGTACCTTGCTGATCCACTGAGGCAAGGGCTGGTCTGGTCTACATGTTAAAAGGCAAAAAAGTGCTTGCTGCTCCCTGGTTATTGTGTCACACTCTTAACAGCAATCAATCTTTCTGCGATTGATAGCCATTTGGAAATGGCATTGTGGGCTCACTTACAGCTGGGGGGTGGACAGCAGAAATGACTGCCCACCCCCCCCCCCCACCAATTGGAAATTAGGACACTGAGCATACAGGGGCTAAAAGTGACTGAAATGGGTTCCAGCTTAAATTCCTTCCTCTGCCCCTACAGCTATTCTGCGCGCAAAACAGGCCAAAATGTCTTTGCTATATGTCAGTCTAAGTGGTTAAAAAGGAAAGGATTTTCTGCTTGTAGGACAGCAACAAGTATGCAGGATTTTAACAAAGTAATG
This sequence comes from Heptranchias perlo, assembly GCF_035084215.1. NCBI lineage: Eukaryota > Metazoa > Chordata > Chondrichthyes > Hexanchiformes > Hexanchidae > Heptranchias > Heptranchias perlo. The sequence continues at coordinate 24,847,600 of NC_090343.1, forward strand.
TTGAATTATCCACAAGACAGCCTTTGGCTGACAGTGGTGGTATTTTCTTTTGTTCTAGGTGTAAAGAATGCTGATGAAGCTGAGCTGAAACAAATTGCATCCGATCCACTTGAACTCCATGTGCACAATGTGCTTGAGTTCAGTCTTCTTGACTCACTTAGTGACAGACTCACAAAAATTCTTTGTGGACAGATGAAGACAAAGGCAACCAAAGTGAAAAGTAATCATTTAAATGCATTGTGTTTCAAGATGCAACTTGTTCCCTTTTACTGCACAAACCTGTTGTGAATGAAATGCCTTATGGTAGGCATGAATCCATCCATATTTGTACTGAGTGCAGGAACCCTACTCTGACCTTCTCATTATTCAAATCTCAATCTTGAACCCAGTGCAGCTGCCTCCTTTACATTGGAAGCTCTCAGTGGGTCCTTTCAAAAATCATTGTGCTTTTTTCTTAAGCATGCAAAGGGAAGTGATGACTTCATTAGAAAATATGGCTTTCCAATTACATAATGACATGACTTTTCAGTAATGTTCTACATGTCATTAATAGAACACATGGCAGTGAAGTATACAGGCTGCAGGAATTCCGCCCCTTGTTTTCAATCCCACCATTTTCCAGGGGAAGGGCATGGTCAGATCTTCCTATGTCAATGGGTGTGTTGGGGGAGTTCTCATGCTACCTTGTGAATTGCACCTTAGTGGAACTCCGAGCTGGTGTCAGTCTCATTAGGATCTGCAAAAATTCCCCTGAAGGTAATTGATTCCAGAGGGGATCAATTACCTTCCTGAAGAGGTTCACTTACTCCATTGAGAGAGGGAGAACAGAAAAGGATTTATTTCTGTAGGGCCCCCTCTCCACAGTTGGGCAGTTCAAGGTAAGCACCGCTGGTACGTTTACCCTGACCATGCAGATGACCTTGTCTCTGAGATTTGGGGTGGGGTCTCTGACCTGGGTCTGTGGCAGGTGGGGTGGAGCAGACCTCCTGGATTCTTGGGGGCCATTGCATTTTACGCTTTACTATCCTTGAATTGATTCTTGGATGATACTTAGCCTGGAGGTGAGGATTCTTATTTCTGAGACTAGATGCAGTACAGAGGTTGCTGAGTATATATAACACTGAAAATTTTATTTAGATGTCATTTCCATTTGGTGAACCATAACTCAATGTTGCGCTGATGGTCTCTAAATAACCTAGTAGGTGAAGGGGACAAAAACACTTGGGCCGTGAAATTCCTGGGGAGGCTCTGGGAGTGCAAATCTGGGACAGAGCAGACCTTCCATCCGCCCACTGATGTTGTCCTTTGTCCCATTGGAAATCCTGTGGTCAAGCCAGTTTGCCAATGCTGGGCAGGTACGACTCCCTTTCAGGCACAACTGGCATATTCTCTGAGTGGGGGATGAAGAATTTTGCAGCGGCACTTTAGTGTAGGATTAGCAGGTTCTCAGGGCTCCGGTAATGTTTGAAACCTTTAAAAATCGCCTGTGTTTCCTTCTACCGGTTTCAACAATGTTGCATTAATTGAACTGCAAAATCAGCCTTGAAATTTTCAAACACTCCCACCCCCATCCCTAGCAACACTGATACCAGGGACTCGAGGCATTCCTGGCATCCATAGTTACATAATTGTGAAATATACGTTGTGCAGCATTGAATAAATTGGAATTTAATACACCTGTCCATTTGTGGGAAGGCGTATTATGAGCCTACCCTTGAAAATGCTGGGATTTTTAATGGGGCTGAAAAGGAGCAGAATCCTGCCTGATCCCAAATTGCACCCCAATTCTGACCCGTTCCCACTGTACCGCAGATTTGCCCTCTGTTCCCCCATGAATTCTGCGGCCCATGAACCATTTCAGCTAATCAAAATTTATACGGCAATTGAATCAATGCGGGGAGTTAGGAAGTCAATATTGGAAGTATCGGATTGTAGTGGTAATTAGATTCAGTAGTCTGATCTGAATTATCGTAGGAAGTGGCACCAGCTGTTTTCTGGTAGGGAGTCCCTTATGGTGGAGAGATCGGTACAACCAGTCTAACTGCCTGTTTGGTTCATGCATTGTTTTATTGCTCTGTTGCCTGCATTTACTGGTAGGTCTGTTTTGAAAACCACACACTCCATTAAATGAAAAATAATTGATTATTAAGAGGAGGCATTACACGAGATTAACACAATTGAATGTTACTCATGATGTCATAAACAATGAGACTAGATCTGTTTGGAGTGATGTCAGTGAGTGTGTAGTACAAATCATTGTGATGTAAGCAAGAGATCACATTAGGTGACTGGCAGAAAGATATCACAAACTTATTTTTTTAATGAAATATTATGTTCTTCACTATTAACAGATATTATGGAGGATGTGAACACAATGCAGCATCTGCTTTTCACTCCCAAGGCTAGAAATGATTGGTGCTAGTATTAGTGAATGAGCACTTAATGCATTCGTATGATATTCCTCTGTCAAATACTCATCTGGTAATATTGCCAACTGTAGCCTTCAAGCCTTCCAAAGACACAACCCTTCAGTGGGGAAAATGCTTGTCTTTATAATTGGGAAAAGTAATCACTAGCCTAGTGAGTGAAGATCAAGCAAATGGCCATAATAACAATAGTAGTATTGGTGTGACATTTATTTGAAGCCTCTTTCACCTACAATGCAGTGGCAGCAGCTCCCTTTGTTGTAAATTCTTTAATGTGTTGTGGCCACACAAGCAGCGAAGCAAGCAGAAAAGAAAACTGTGCCTTGAAATGAGTGTTTTCTTCTGATGTTGTTTCTTATTTCTACTGTCAGATGAATATGATAAGACTGACAGTGGCATCGTTTTATATCCAACCCCGACGAATCTGGTGATGTCCGATATAACAGCCAGGAGTTTCAAAGTCAGCTGGACGCATGGCCCAAAGAATGCAAAAAAATACCGTGTTGTATATTATCCAACCAAAGGGGAAAAAACAGAAGAGGTATCAAGTCAAACACTATGTTGCTGAGCATTTATATGAAAAGAAAAGTGCCCAGTGCCCCATTTTCCTTTTTACAGTGCAAAGGCAAAGTAACTGGCATCAAAATGCACAAATGTCGTTTTAATGTGAGCATTCAACAACAATGGCAACTTACATTTCTGTAACATCTCTAATGTAGAAAAACATTCCAAGATGCTTCAGAGGTGTAAGGGAAAAAAGATGTCAAGCTAAAGAAGGAGATAAAAAGCTTGGTGAATAAGGTGCTTTTTACAGAGGGTAAAGAGGTGGAAGGTTTTAGGAAAGGAATTCTAGAGCATAGGGCCTAGGCAACTGAAGGCACAATCACCAATGGTAGGGCAAAAGATTGGGGGGATTCACAAGAGTCCAGAGTTAGAGGAACAGAAAGTTCAGGGGAGGATGGTTAGTGCTGGAAAAAAATTACAGAAATATGGGGAGGGGTGAGGCATGAAGGGATTTAAACACAAGGATGAGAATTTTAAATTTGAGGCATCGGAGGCAAATGACAGTTTGCAAGGACAGGGGTGATGGGTGAGCAGGATTTGGTGTAGAATAGGATACAGGGAGCAGAGTTTGATGAGCTGATGTTTACAGAGAATGTAGGATGAGAGATAGTCCAGAAGAGCATTGGAAAAAGTGAGATGGAGATGACAAAGGCATGGATGAGGGTTTCAGTGGCAGATGGCTGAGGTAGAGACAGAGCAGTTGATGTCAGAGATGGAAATAGGTGGTCTTTGTGATGGAGAGGATCTGGTGTTGGAAGCTCTATTCAAGGTTGAATAAGATGTCAAAGTGATAAATAGCCTGGATTAGCATGAGGACAGTGGCAGGGGAGGAGGGTGGAGTTGGCAGGGAGGATACGGAATATGTGATAGGGGGCTAACAACGATGGCATGGATCTTCCCAATGTTCGGCTGGAGGAAATTGTGGCTCGCCCAAGACTGGATGTTGGAGATGCAATCTGACAGCAAAGAAGCGTTGGAGGGATTGTGAGAAGTGCGGAGAGGTAGAGCTGGGTGTCATCATTGTGCTTGTGCTTGTGAAAGCTGACCCCATGGCTTTGGATGATGATTCCAACAGGTAGCAAGTGGATGAAAAAGAGGAGAGGGTCCAGGATGAATCCTTGGGATTGGTAGGGGGTGGGAAGAGAAACCATTGCTAGAGATGCTTCAGCCACGATTAGGTAGATAAGAATGGAACCAAGTGAGGGTAAACCCAACCGAGGAGAGATGTTGGAGGAGGATGGTATGATCAACTGTGCCAAACGCTGCTAAGAGGACAAGGAGGGACAGCCACAGTCACAGAGAATATCATTTGTCAATTTGTTTGGGGCTATTTTGTTGCTGTGGGAGGGGTAGAAACTTAATTTTAAATGATACAGTTTACTTGTGATAAATCAAAAATTAGAATTGCACTGAAACAATTAGAATTGATTTAAGCAACAAAATGGGGATTTAATGCTTAAAAAATGAATTATGAGATACTCAAAATCAGTTGGGAAGAACATGCACCTGCAACCATCCTTTTATTTTATGGACATTGTTACTCATTACACAACATGATAAATAGCAGTAGATTTCCTGTGAGGTTGCTCTTAGGCTGAGGAGGAGGTTGCACAGTGTTTGGTCAAGCCAAGTGTGGGAGGAGCGGGTCCTGGTGGAGGTGGGATGGTGCAGGGCCAATTGTGGAGGCAATGGGGACTCAATAGGAGTGGGCATGCGGTAGTACTTGAATGGGGAAAAGAGCAAGGACTTGAGAATGCTTAGTGTGGAGGATAATGGAATGCAGAACAGGGAATTATCATGGCAATCAATTTCTTTTCCAGTGACTTATCTTGTGGCACCACCGATCAATCTGGAACGTTACAATCACATTGACAGAGATTAGATACTAGATTTGTAATAATGGATAGATTTTTTTACTTTGAGTTGTGAAGTGTTTTTGTTTTTCAGGTGATTGTGGATGGAACAGTTTCATCTGTAGTCCTAGAGAATTTACATTCCCTTACTGAATACCAAATGGCAGTATTTCCTATCTATGAAGATTTTGTTGGTGAAGGTCTCCGAGGCATAGGAACTACATGTATGTTACAGAAACACCTAGTGTTAAAGAGCTCTAATGTGAGATATTATTTAGATTGTAAGTAAGGTGCCACACTGATGGGTGGAGTAAATGCTACTTTGCATTCTCATTAACCATTAATGTGAGAAGGAATTTTAACCAATTAAGTAAAAGCAAATATCCTTCATGTCCTCTATATCCCTGAGCCTTATTAATTTGAATATGTCCTTCATACCTTCTCTAACAAGAAGACTCCTAGTTCTGAAAGTACTCCTGTTCCTCTTTTGTTTAACTGAAGGATATCTGGTCAGTACAGGCTTCCACTTTCCCATAAAGCACCCCAATTCCCCAGAAACTTTTCTCCTCCAAACCATATCCATAGCCATATGTAGATACTTTTAAAATCTTAGCCAACTTCTGTGATCCCGCACATGGCACTGGTAGTATTTCAGAGAATGTAAGTGTTTTTGAGCTTTTCTCCTTATCTCTCTGAAATTGCTTTGAAGGATTGCTGGACTAGTTTTGTCTATGCCATTGGTTCCAATGTGGATGAAGTTGAGAAGTTTTTCCCTGGACCGTTTTAGTAAGTCATTCACCCTTGAGCTGAGATCCATCAGCCTCATGCCTGGGAGGCAAAATACCTGGTGGTTCTCATGGTCTAATCTGCATACCTTCCTGTCTCCATTCTTACAGGTTGAATCTCCCATAACAATTACTGATATCCTCTTCCTCTCCTGTTTCCCTGCCCTACCTCTCCCAGTTACCTCTGAAATGCCCTTGGTGCTATGAGATATCGTAGCCATCTCCTCAGTTCCCTGCTTAACAGACATCATATTGACCGAAGCTTCATATCTTTTCTGGTGAAGCTCCTCATCCTGTTTGTGACCACATTCTGCTCTTGTTCCTTCCCCTACTTTTGAGTCTGTGTGTTTCATGTCTTGCCCTCTACTATTTTAAACTTCTCGGGGTGGCCACAAATTTCTGTAAACTGCATTCCCTTACGTCTATTAACGTGGCCAACTGTCCCATAAGTTTTGTGATTTGTATCTCAAGTGTTCCAATGCATTTGCATTTGGGGCATCCATATGAATCCTGCAACATGGGTGGGAGGTCGTATACCACAGTGAATGTACTGCAAGAGATGGCCTGCCAATCTTTAGGTTTTGTCAGTAAATGAACTAAACCACTATCAGCAACATTCTACAGAACTTAATTTCCTTGTTAAAATGTAACTACTATCTCATTCCTATTCTAACTGAGACCAGTTTAAAAATAGCTAATGTAGCTGAATATTATGTGGTGGTCTAACTCAAACTCCCACAGTTACAACTCCTTTGACATAAAAATAGACTGCTTGGCCCACCTGAACTCTGTCTGCTTGATTGTGATGCATTCTTTTCTATCCTTCCAATGTGGTACTAGCTCACTCACTGATTCCTACTTTCAAAAACGAATCCGTTATCAGCTCCTTCCCACCAAAACACTGAACAGTTGGATGCTGTTTACTGTTAATGTCAGTAAAAGTATATCAAACCTTTGCACCACTACCAGTATCTTTAACTTTCATAAAAATTGGGAGCGCGTGCTGTAAATGAGAAGTAGCTAAGTGGCTTTTAGGGACTAATCTTCTGGCAAACAGGATTTAACGTTAACTTCTGTTTATTTATTTGATTTTCTTAATATAAGGGATCGTCTCTTTTGATATCATTAGCTCTTTCAGGAGTAGAAGCCTCCAAATTACTGTTGCCGCTATTTATGGATAAACACATTAGGTTGATCTGGCCATTGTTTGCCGATATTTTTAATGCCTCTGATAAAACAAACAGGTTAACACTGCAGTAAATAGTAGATAAAAGAATGTCTTATAAGTACATTAAATCTTCACTTGTTGATATCAGCAATGGTCATTTCCAGTTTCCTAGCTGGTTTTAATTTTGAAAAAATCTTCATTTTTAGTATCTTTCCCATCACTGAATAATCTTACAATCTATGATGTCACACACAACAGTATGAGAATTAAATGGCAACCTCAAGAAGGAGCCACTCAGTACATGATCCTGTATGAGCAAGTTTCTAGTGATGAAAGCGATGAAGGAAAAGAGGTAATTTACATTACAGCATCAAAATGTTTATGTTCTGCTTTTATATCATTAGATCGTATTTCATATTTTTCTTTAAAAAGAGTTATTAGATCAGCTCACTTCTTGATGAAAATGTTCAATAAAGTAGAGATTTGATCTAATTGTACTGAAGCTACATGGCAATTGATGTAATACTGCAGTAGCTCATAGACTAGTAGAATGTACATTTAGACTAGAGATTTCCTGCCGGGTGGATTCCTGATCTCAAGGGTGTTGTAGAGTGGACGTGAAGTCCTTCTCCTTGGAGAAGGCGGCAGAATCGAAGGCCAAGTCAACCTACACTTTTTTTACCCACCTCCTTGTCTGTTATGCAGGATAGAGCTCTCTCTATACTGCTTCAACATCATGCTTCAACCTTAACAACAACTTGCATTTATATAGTGCCTTTTAATGTAGAAAAATGTCTGAAGACACTTCACAGAAGCAATGAGATCGACACCCAGTTAATCTGTTTTTGGTGATGTTGGTTGAAGGAGTAATAATTGCCAGGACATAAAGAGAACTTTGTGCTCTTCTTTGAATAGTGATCTGTCAGTACTACACTGGCGTGTCATAGAAACATAGGAAGATTAGAAGATAGGAACAGGAGTAGGCCATTCAGCATCTTTAAGCCAGTTTCGCCATTCAGTTAGATCACGTCTGATCTGTACCTCAACTCCATTTTCCCGTCTTTACACCATATCCTTTGATACCCTTATCCAACAGAAATCTATGAATCTCAGTCTTAAAAATTTCAGTTGACCCAGCTTTTTGGGGGAACAGAGTTCTGGATTTTCACTCCCCTTTGTATGAAAAAGTGCTACCTGATTTCACTCCTAAATGGCCTAGCTCTAATTTTAAGATTATGTCCTTGTTCTGGATTCCTCCACCAGGGGAAATAGTTTCTCTGTATCTACCCTGTTGAATCCCTCGCTTAGATCATCCCTCAACTGTCTAAACTCAGGGGAATACAAACCAAGTTTATGCAATGTGTCCTCATAATTTAACCCTTTATGCCCTGGTATCATTCTGATGAATCTTCCCTGTACCCCATCCAAGGCCAATATATATTTCCTGAGGTTCAGCGCCCAAAACTGAACGCAGTACCCCAGATGGGGTCTGTACAACTGAAGCATCACTTCCTCACTTTTTTTATTCCAACCCCCTTGAAATAAAGGGGGTTGGAATACAAAAGGAGATTAACATTCTGATTACTTTTTGTACCTGTGCACTAGATTTTAATGATTTGTGTACATAGACCCCGAAATCCCTTTTCTCCTCCACAGCTCCTGGTGTCTCTCCATTAAGAAAATATTCCAATTCATCTTTCTTGAATCCAAAGTCGATGACCTCTCACTTCCCCACATTGAACTCAATCGGCAATAGTTTTGCCCTCTCAGTCTGTATGTGTCCCCTTGTAACTTTTTACTCCCATCTACACAATTTACTGTGCCTCTTAACTTGGTGTCATCTGCAAACTTGGATATACAACTCCCTATTCCTTCATCCAAGTCTTCAATATATATGGGAAAAGCTGAGGCCCCAGTACAGAAACCTAGGGAATACCAGTTCTCATATCCTGCCAATTGGAGAATGTTCCCTTTATCCTTACTGCCTGTCTCCTACCTCCCAATCAATTACCAACCCATGTCACAAGGTTACTTGTTGTTGTCAGCCTATGTTTTCTAATCCCGGAGAGGGCTTGAAGTCACAACCTTTTGACTCAGAGCCTAGAGTACTACCAAATGAGGCAGCATATAGGGTTCGATTTTCGCACCCCTAAGCGGGTGCGTTCGTGGCAGGGGGGCTCCGAAAATCGGGGATTCCCAGGGCGGGCACGGAGCCCGGCTCCAACCCGCCCACTTCCGGGTTCCCCAGTGACGCGCTTAAATGTGCGCGCAGCCCCCGCATGTGGGACTCCCGCCGGCAATTAAAGCCGGCGGGATGCCACTTAAAGTAATTAACCAGGTACTTCAGGTCGTTCACAAACCTGATTGACCTGATATTTTAGGAGTGGTGGGATTTTCAAGTCAACTGGGACTGTTTTCCGTACTGGGGGAAACACTCCCAGTTGAAATGGATGTGTTGCAGCCATCAGCCTGTGGCAGCTGCAAAGGTCCATTTGACAGGTGGGGTGGGGGAGACCCTCACTCATTGCAGGAGGCCACTCTGTCACTTTGGACAAAGTTTGGCCTCCACCACCTCCTCCTAACAATAAAATTCACAAACTTGCAACCTCAACCCCGGTGTGCAGACACGTTTACCTACCTTGCGGACCCCCTCAAACGTACATCTTCCGGATGGGGGCCGCCGTAGCTGCAGTCATGACCTCCTCGGAGGGCGAACAGCATCACCAGCCTCGCCAGCCGCGCCGTCCACCTCTGACACGTGGAGCTCCTCAACACAGTGCTGTGACACATCCACCTGCACAGCAGGAGGGAGGGCAATGGCAGAGAGAGATGCTTCGCAGAAGACACTACCCTCGCCACAGGGTCCACAGGCCGAGGCTCAGCTTCCTGGACCTCTCTGAACAGCAGTGCACATGGAGGCTCAGAGTCACTCGACATGTAGTCGTGGACATCTGCAGCCTCCTTCATGCCGAGCTCCATCTTCTTACCTGTCACTGTCAAAGTCATCACTGCCCTCAACAACTTCTCCTTCGCATCCTTCCAGGGTGCCACCGGGGACATCGCCGACATCTCTGTCGTCTGCACAAAAGAGCCCTGCAAGTACACCTACACCCACTTTGCAGTGACACAATGGGTGGCATCAGTTGTGGGTCTTCATAGTGATCCTCAGGAAAGGGCATTATTGCACAAACCAGACAAGATTCGCAAAGACGTGGCAGTAGTGGTGACAATATAATATATAATATGTAATGTGAGTTGATCAGAAATTAAATATAAGTAAAAACCATGACAAACCTTCAAACACCCTTGTGCATCCCCTTCATGCTCACGACACATTTGCCTTACGCTTCCTACTGCACATATGTGATGCATGCCCTGTGGCTGCAGCACAGGTAGTGGCAGGTTGAGTGAGGCTGACCAGGAAAGAGATGCATGAGAGGGTGAGTATGAGATAGAGCCATGAGATTGTATGAGGATTGGGTTGAGTGGTAGTGGTGGGATGAGTACTGGCGAGGTGAGTAAGTGCAGGTAAGAAGAGGATGAGCTTTGAGTGGGTGTGAGGGGTGATGTTAGAGTAGTGTTGGCAGTGCAGAAGGAGATGTGGGGTGGGGGCGGTGATGTGGCAGACGGAGTGTAGGGGAATGAGTAAGTGTACTCCCTTCGGTCATTGAAGCGCCCCCTGCACTGTATGCTGGTGTGCGATATGTTGGTGGTGCAGGTGACCTCTTCTGCCAAGTCGAGCCAGGCCTTCTTGGTGGCAGAGACAGGCCACTTCCACCCGCCTGCCAGGGAGAAGATCTCTGTCCTCCCCCCTCCTCCTCACCCCATCCAATAAGACCTGGAGTGAGGCATCATTAAACCTGAGAGCAGCCTTCAACCTGGGAGCAGCCTTCCCCCTGGGCTGCTCCATGCTGTAATTTTGCCTATTTTCTGCAGCATCAGTCAGTGGAGGACTGCCCCTTTAAATAGGGCTCCTCCGGCTGACAGCCTATGCTGCGCCTGCACAGTCCACCCGCTGCGCAGCTTTCCAGCGCGAAACCCGGAAGCAAAGGTAAGTACCTTCAATCCAGATGCGATTGCGTGCGGAGCACCCTGATTTCACTGGGCGCGTTACCCATGTGCCCAGTCGACCCCCCGCTGCCAACCTGCCGCCCTCCTAATATTGGGCCCATAATCTTTGTGTGCTAGGTTGGAATAATCTGTTGGCGGGAACCCATAGAAATAGAGCCACAGCCTGTAATGTGGGCTTATAGTACATTTATGGACTAACTTCAGCTTTTAGCTGACTGTAGCTCCTGAAGCATGACACAAATATTATCATTACTATTCAAAGTTTAAAATAATAATTTACCGTGGATTATGGAAGAAAGATCGGCCACTGTTTAATGATAAGTAATTGCTAATGTTACTTTCAAAATATTCAAACTAGATTATTTTTGTAATAATAGGTGAGAGTTGATGCTCAGTACACAGATCTTGAAATAGAAGGTCTCTCTCCAAGTGCAGAGTATGTTGTAACGGCTTATGCATTATATGGAGAGGAAACAAGTGAACCAGTGACTGCACAGCAAGCAACACGTGAGTCTGATCAAGCCTGTGATTCTGTACAATTTTGTGGGTTGTGTAATCGATTTGCATCACTTGGCATAACATTTTGCACCTTCCCTGCCATTTTACTATATTTCTCCTATTGAGGTTTCCCTGAATCACTTCTTGACTAAGAGGGTGAGTAGATGGCCTATTCGAAGTGTTCTGTCAGTTCCAGTCATAAATCAATGACTCCAGGAAAAGTGCAATAATAACATGGTTTGATCACCCCCAATTCTCCCTATCCTCACTCTGGGAAATTTACCTCCAGTCAATATCTCCCACAGATCACTTGGTTGAATTGGGAACTGACCATGTGGTGACATTGCTGTTCACATCTTTGGTGTGACAGGTCATTGCACAAATGTGTTACATTGCTGGGTGCTTAAATGATAAGGCTTAGGCCTATCATTACAGGCTCTCTTTGGCATCAATTTATACAGTCCAGCTTTTCAGTTATACTCTTGTTAATCACCTCTTGACCAGTGTTGCTTATGGTTTCGATTAGTTACATTTAGCTTCCTTTGCAGTACATCTCTTTCATGTCGAAAAGAGCATACAGAAAATTTCTGCAATCTTGATGAAAATTACAACATCTACACAATTGAAAGTCTTGCCTCTAGTACATGTTTGTCACATTGTTACAATGAGAAAAATAATTGAACAGAACGATACAGACACCAGAATGAGAAAAGTGTGTGACAGCCAGGCAGAGAGACAGAGAGAGAGAGAAACAGACACACACACAAAGAATTAGGGAATGGATAAAGAGCAAACACATTTACAAGAAAAAAAATCTTTTTTTACCCTTGCCATGAGAAATCAACTATGTTATAATACATCATATGTACATGATATAACAACCACTATTATTTGCATTTATATAGTGCCTTTAACATAGAAAAATGTCCCAAGATGGTTTACAGAGGCATAGGGAAAATGGATACTGAGCCAAAGAAGGAGAGATTAGGAGGGGTGACCAAAAGCTTGGTCAAAGAAGTGGGTTTTAAGAAGGATCTTAAAGGAGAAGAGGGAAGTGGGGGGGATTAGGGAGGGAATTCCAAAGAGTGCAGCTGAAGGAATGGTAGGGTGAAGGAAGTGGGGGGATGCATAAGAGGCCAGAGTCAGAGGGGCAGAGAGTACCAAAGCAGAGATCCTGTGCAACCAGCTACAAACCAAGTGTAAAACTGCCTGGACTCACAAAGACTGACTGTTGGGAAGATTTGTTTTTAGTAGGACGTCAAGGTAGCTGGTCTTGGTAAGCATTAAGTTAGAACATGCCCATTTTATTTAGTTGGCTTTTGAAATACTATGTTATTTATTTGTAGTATCACTGAATCCCCCAACAAACGTACATCTCACTGAACTCCATCACAGTAGTGTTAAAGTAAACTGGAAGACAGCTTCTAGGAAAGTGAACGGTCATCGTATCATGTATGTAACGACCAGTGGGAATGACCCCAAACAGGTGAGATTTATGTTGGGCTGCTCAACACTTATTTCTATTCAGTTTGTTAAAAGCTTTTATTAAGCAATCTGTCTGCCACTCACTCTAGGTTACTCCAACGCCCTGAGACTATCATTCATTGTCACTTAGTCCCTGGATCAGGGTCTATGGTGAACTTGTGATGACATACATACAATGCCAATAAATGAATGATTGGTTGACTTGGCACTAATACTTTTTAAACATTCTCCAAATCTTGGGAGCTCTCAGTCTGATGATGAGCCTCATGTTTTTCTGACTGTGCATTGTCATCCTTACATAATACCATGAGAAATCAACTATGTTGTAATACATTGTATGTACATGATATAACAACTACTATTATTTGCATTTACATAGTGCCTTAAACATAGAAAAATGTCCCAAGTTGGTTTTTCAGAGGCATAAGGAAAATGGATACTGAGCCAAAGAAGGAGAGATTAGGAGGGGTGACCAAAGCTTGGATTTTTTATGGAAACTGCTTTTCCAACCAATGTTCTCTCTTCCCCGCCCCCCCCCTCCCGCCTACACACACACACACACACACACACACACACACACACACACACGTGTTAATGCCATATTGGGGGTCGGATGCAAAGGCATTGAATGACATCCTTTACCTAGTCCAAGCCTCTATCTTTCACGTATGAGCCCTGACAGCAAGTGTTGACAGGCTTTTTCACTGTGAAGAAGATCACAGCTGAACCTGCTTCTGTCCTCACCTGATGTCCATGTGTGTGCACTTCCTGCGAGGGTTGCTGGTTTGCAATCAGGAGCAGGAACCCTGGTTGGCTGATTCTGTTTTTTTCCCCTTCTTAACCCACCAAGCTGAGATCAGCTAACTGAGCACATGTGAGGGATTGAAGCTGGGATCTTCTTGCTTTATATGGCTCAGCCACTCACTGGATAAACTCAATGAGCTTTGTATGTGGAATCTTTTATAATTGGGTATTCACCTTTGCCTTTTTTAAATTCCAGGTTGAAGTTGCTGGGAACATTACAAATGTACTTTTGAAAAACCTGACTTCATTGACAAAGTATGTGATTACTGTACTTTCTATTTATGATACTGGGTCCTCTGTGCCTGTTACTATCACTGCTGAAACATGTATGTATTTTCATATCTAGCATTCATTGCTTATAGTTTCTTATGATTTGATTTTAAAAAGAACCAGTTATATGTGAGTAAAGGTAATATCATGTGTTTTTATTCTTAGTTAAGGTTCCACCTCCATCAGATCTGAAAGTCACTGAATTTTCAGGCACCAGTTTAATGATTACATGGAAACATGCAGCCAGTGATGTCGTTCTGTATAAAATAAAATGGATTCCACTTAGCGGAGGAAAATTAAAAGAGGTCCGTGTTACATATTTAGCCAATTAATTTGTGCCGACTGTCATTAATATCTGAAGGGGTTCTATATCCTGAAACAGTCCAACCTTTTAATGCATTGAGACAGTATTCTGTTTGTTAACCAATGTGGGTTATGTTCCTTTTTTGCCTCATTTTGATTGGTTATTGCATTGAGCAGTAGTGGGAAAGGTGCAAGAGGCTGACTCGAAGGGCTGAACTAATAGCTGACATTTCTAGCACTGGACACGTTGAATGGCAGCTGGGTTCTTTTTAATTCAAGGAAGAACCTGAATGAAATGAAGAGAATTGGGATCTCTTGGAGCCTCTGCTGCAGAGCAGAAAAGAACCAGGGAAAGATTGTGGCCTTGAAATTACTCTGTGTGGGACAAAAAGTGTGAACACATTTATTTGAAATTCCTCACAAATTGCAGAGAGATGAACATGTTAAACAATCAGACACCATTTTCCGACAGGATAGTTTGAGGCCTGAGCCTTCTGCAGGCAAAGACTTTTCACTGAGAGCCAAGGATAAAGCCTGTCAAGGGTGGAAGAACAGTTATTTTTCTGCAGCCCTCCAGAGAACACTGCTTCCCTAATTCTCTTCTGGAGAAAGGGGAAAAGGAGGGGAAAAAAAACGATTTTTCTGTAGTTAGTTCTATGTTAATTTTATTTAAAACTTGAGTTGATTTTGAAAGAATGGGATAGAAATACAAGATGACAAAATCTCCCTTATGGATATCAAATGTCCCTGAAATCAGGAACTTAGCTCCTTAATGCTGCCTACTAAAAGTAGGAAAGTCAATATTTATTTGTTGTAACCAAAGTTCTACGTATCTCCTTCATCTTCTTACATTGGAAACAGTTTCCCCATTTTAACAACCCATATTACACTGAGAGGTAGGGGGGTGGGTGCACAGGCCAAATTTCCATAAAAATTTGTGAGCCCTGACTCGAAGTTACTGGCCCAAATTTCTACAAGAATTGCACTTACTTTCTTGCCGTTCAGCTGGGTCCTCGGCTGACTGTTCTACTTTCTTTGTTTCTTAAGACTTCTTTACCAATTCTCTTTCCTTCCACCCCTTTTTTTCACTTAAGATATTTTTTCCTTTTTTTTTGCAATTTCATTTGCTTTTTTAAAATTTTCCTTTATTTCAATCTATCCACTGCACAAGCATCGGGAGCTGGCTCCCAGAATCCAAATTAAAAGACCAAATTAACGGCTCTGAAAAGAAAACATTAAGCACTTGTAAGATTAAACAGTTAGCCAGTGATCACAAAGCAAAACGGATGTGTTTGATACGATATTAGTTACATTTGCATAAAACATTCATCACCATCCTGTACTGTTCTGAATAAATAAGTTGAATTTCTGTATTTTGGAACTAATCAAAATTAATTTCTATTTAATATCTTTTAATAATTAAAATAAGAGGACACGTGTAAATCTTTGTCTTGTTAAAAAGAGAAAAATTGCAGATGCTGGAAATGTGAAGTAAAAATAGAAAATTATGGAAATGTATAGGAGAACTGTCAGCATCTATAAATAGAACTGTTGAGGAAGGGCCCATGCCCGAAATGTCAATGTCTTTTCTTTTTTCATGTGCTGACAAGCCTGCTGTAAATTTCTGTCTTGTTATTTTGCTTACAGCTCGATGTCAAAGGGAACATGGACACAGCAGTGTTAGAGGGTCTGGAGAAGGACACAGAATATCAAGTGTCGCTGTCTGCACTGTACAATGACACAGCAAAAAGCAATGCTATTGTTCTGCGCTATAACACATGTAGGTGGTTTGCTTTAAAGAGGTAGCATTCAGTACCCTAAAAAAAACATTAATATTTTTGCATAGATTGAAATGGACGTTGCTGTCAGTATTAAATCATTACCTTTGGATCTGTTTACAATGTAGAAGGCTGGCGTTTGGATCATTTTAACTACATGCTACTGGTGTAAAACAACCTTTTACACACACATTCCATTGAAAATTAGTTGCGCTTTTGTCAACATTATAACAGTGAAGGTATTGCAAAAGTACTTCATTGGCTATGAAGAGCTTTTGATGGCCTGAGGGTGTGAAAGGCATTATATAAATCCAACTTTGTTCTTTCTTTCTGACGAGAATTAAAAAGTACCCTGATTGAAAGGATGGTCCATACGTTGCCCTTGTTCATTAGAGTTTTCAAACTGGCATCCCCATGGTGATCAGATCTCTGCCTGTCTGTCATCAGATTTCTGTATTTGTTGACTTACTAACACATTGGGGTCGATTTTAGCCCCTAGTAGGTTTCGAGTGGGCAGGGGGTGGGTCAAGTGGAAAACATACTTGCAGGCATAAGTTTGCTAATAATCTCTTGTAAATGCCTTCTGGAAGTCCATTTAGGCAACATGCATAGACACTCCCCTATTCACTTTTGATGAGTACAAACATTAAAAAACAACAGGAAAATGGTCCTGATTTTTAAAAAGCAGGTATGTCACTGGTGCTTTATGCTAGTAAGCTGTGCGGGTTTATTTGGTTTACCTCCAGGAGAACCCCTGCATGCACCTGGAAGTCCCTAACCCTTGGCTATTGCTAGTCTGTGCCTAAGTTCTCTGAATTTAGATTAATGGGAGTGTGCAATTCATATTGGGCTAACAAAAACTCTAGGGCCTGATACTTGCGGGGAGCAAGTGAGGGGAGAGGTTTTGCGGCCGGGAAACCTGGAGGACCTGCCAAATTTAACGGCAAGACCTGATTTAAATTTTTTCAATCCATTTCCCTGCCGCAGCAAGCCAGATTGAGAGGCTGGCAGCGGAGTGGAGGGAGGGAGAGAGATCGCGGGTCGGACATCAGGGGCTGAGTCGGAGATCGCAGGTCGAACATAGGAGGGGTGAGTCGGAGATTACGGGTTGGACATTGTGGGGGGGGGTCAGAGATCACGGGGAAGTTAACGGGTTTGCGTGGTGGGCTGGGGGCAAGCTCCTCCTGGCCCACATACAGTGTTGGAAAGGTTCCATGCAGCCGTTCTCGTCTTCCTTCAACTGCTAGGTTTCCCGAGGCCTGGGAAACCCAACCGGCCATCATTAAATGTGAAAGAGAGCTAAAATGTGAGGCATGCAGCCTCATTAAAATATTTAAATGATTGGCCTGCCTCCGGAGAGCGGGTTAATTGTCCTCCCTCAACCCGCCTCCGTTAAAACCGAATGTGACTAAAAAAACAGCCATTACGATTCCAATGCTTTCCTGGCTGGCCTCTCACCTTGCACCCTCTGTAAACTTGAGCTCACCCAAAACCCTGCCTGTATCCTAACTCACACCAAGTCCCATTCGCCCATTACCCCTGAGCTCACTGACTTACATTGCTCCCAGTTCAGCAACGTCTCGATTTTAAAATTCTCATCTTTGTTTTCAAATCCCTCTATGGCCTCGCCTCTCCCTATCTCTGTAACCTCCTCCAGCCCTGCAACCCTCTGAGATCTCTGCACTCCTCTAATTCTTGCCTCTTGTGCATCCCCGATTTTCATCGCTCCACCATTGGCGGCCGTGCCTTTGGCCCTAGGCTTTTGAATTCCTCCCCTGTACCTCCGCCTCTCTACGTTTCTCTCTTCCTTTAAGACACTCCTTAAAACCTACCTCTTTGACCAAGCTTTTGGTCACCTGTCCTAATATCTCCTTATGTGACTCGGTGTCAAATTTTGTTTGATAACACTCCTGTGAAGCACCTTGGGATGTTTTACTATGTTAAAGGTGCTATATAAATGCAAGTTGTTGTTGTTGATGTGGGTGAAAAAACTGCAGAGAGTGCTCTCGGCCTAAGCACAGATGTTCCTCCCCCATTTTAAAATTAAAAACATAAATTTGTGGAAAACAGAAGGCTACTAATTATTATTAATGATTTGTATTTATTTGATTTTCTATAAGGACACTGACTTTGAGATCTCGTTTTAAAGCGGGTTTAAAATAACTCTTAAAACTATAAATAATGGATTTCTTCTATTACTAAATGATTTTGCTGTTTGTATTATTGCTTACACATAGCAGAATACAAGTTAGTAAGCCATGGGATATGACCTAAATTTCATGCGAGCTGAACTGACAACAAATGATGAAGCTGTGCATGAATTATGGTCAACACCATAAGTGTGATATTTGCCATATCGTACAGCTCTTCATCACATATCCTATTAATACCTTGTGTTGGACATTAATAGGATAAAATATGAATGTGAATTTTAAATAAGAACTACATTTAGCACAGATTGATACTGTGAATTGTTTTTTTAGCCCCCTGTCCCCTGTTGCTAACTCTTTCAATTGTGAAATCAGCAGCAGGAAATTTGGGAAAAAAAATTAAGGTCGAAATATTATGACACAAATTTGCCTACATTTTACAAATTGTTTTTTATTTATTGCTCTTTTCCGCTTGTTATTTTAGTTTCCAGAGATCCTCCAACAAAGCTTCTTGTCGAGGCCAAGACACCAACTAGCCTCCAAATCAGCTGGGATCATCCAAGTGCAAACGTGCAGCATTACAAGATATCGTATATGACTGTTAAAGGTGACCATGCTGAAGAGACAGTAAGTGATATTTATACTGTACATCATAATGTCATTTCTATTTGATAAAAATTGCCTCAGATCATTATAGCCCTATTATTGGAAGTTCATTTTCCTTTCAAAATTTGTTTCCCTAAAATTAAAAAGCATTAAATTCAAAATAAAGAACAAACAAACAGGATGTTCAAAGTATTTAGCTGTTACAGATAATATCTTAAATATCGCTATTGATGCATCTTGATGACAGAATTATAAAGTTGAATCTCTTAAGGGACTGCTAAACAAATGTTTAGATATGTTTCTGTATGCATAATTGGATTTTTTTTGAATACTATTGGATGCCATATCACATTTCGTGCTTAGTCAGAAGATACTTTTTTTATATAACATGGGCCCTCTAAGCTCTCAAAGCCAATGTCCCTCCTATTACCACTTCAGCCTGCAGTCAATAGGGTAGCCCTCTCCTTTTTCTCTTCTCTTTTTTTCCCCTTTGTTTCTCTCTTTCTAAATCTCTCTCTCTCTCTCTCTCTCTCTCTCTTTCCCTCTCTCTCCTTTCTCTTTTTCTTTCTTTATTTTTCTCTCACTTTCTCTTCCCACAAAAAGGCTTCTCTCTCTGTCTCCTCCCACAAAAGAGTTTTTCTTTCTCTCTTCAGTCTCTAACAGGATTTCACCTACATACGAATTAAGAGCAGGAGTAGGCCATTTGGCCCCTCGAGCCTGCTCTGCCATTTGATAAGCTCATTCTTTCTCTTTCTCTTCCCCTCTCCTCTTCTTTCTTTTTCTCCATCCACCACAACATGGTTTCCTGCTCCATTCTCCTCCTGACCCATCAGTCTGTTTCCATCTCCTTTCCTCCCCCTCCAACAATATCTGTGACTCTGTTTCTGTCTGTGTGTGTGTCTCTCTCTCTCTTTCCTCTCTACCTATTCTCTGAACTGCAGAACTAATAAAATGCAGGAGTTCTTTCAGCAAAGCTGGACTCCTCCATTGGGCCTGTTGAAAGAAATGTATTCCTTCGCAAATGTGTTGAAGCCCACGCCACACATGGGAATTATAGTCATTATATTGGAAATCAATACCAGTACATGGACATTTCCTTTATTTCCATCGGGCGCTCTTACGTTGGACCTCAGAATGTACAAAGAGCTGCCATTTGACAAATTGTGAAATACTGGAGTTAAGGGTGTATCCAGAGTCCAGGATGTTCACATTGTGGAAAGAGGGAAAAGAATCCATGTTTATGGGCAAGTTATTTTTTTGTGAATCCTTTTTGAGTTTATTGTGCAATAAATTTAATTTTTAGGTGTATATGGTTCAGTGGATCATCAAAGCAGCTGTAGCTCAGGTTTGTTTTGTTGGAATGTGATTGGTTAAACTTATTTTTTGGTGAAATGTAATTGTGGAGAAAATCAAAATTTGGGAAGAAAGCTTTTGCATAATATGGTGAACAACAAAAGTTGAAAGGAGAAAAATAACCTTCACCAAAAGGGAAGAAGAAAATTGACAGACATGACAGTTACAACGTCAGTGTCAGATGTACACATTTTTATTATAAAGATCCCACAAATGGACTATGTTACAATGACCCATAGAATATGATTAGTATCCTTCTCGTGTTACTGTAAATAATTCATATGTGACGTTGTTCTTTGAGAGTTATCAGCTCATGCGCCAGTGGGATATGTATCAGATCCCACAAGTCTTCATAATTCATGATTATATTAAATCAATGAAAATTCAGATTTTCTTCAGTTTGGAAATTAACTTTGTTCCAGTGAATGGATAGTTTTATTTTTAAATGAGCACGCATTAAGTTATTAGGTGGGCGTGTACAATTTTGGTGACTTGAATTTGTCTTTGCCTTCAGAGACCCTAAAATTTGTAAAGTCGGGGTTGCAGACCAATTACCATAGCTCAGACTGCTGCATGTTCCTATTAGCCTAATAAGAAATGCAGATTCAATTCCTCCTGTCCCAACTAGAGCAGCAGGAGTCCAATGTGTATTCATTCCTAGTCTACAGAAGAAGGCATGTATCTCTTACTAGCCCCCTCCCCCATAAGATGGGCAAGGATCATATAGGTACTCCAATACTAGAGAATTGTAAACAATTTTACAACATCAAGTTATAGTCCAACAAATTTATTTTAAATTTCACAAGCTTTCGGAGGCTTCCTCCTTCCTCAGGTGAATGTTGTGGAAAATCATTGTTTACAATTGTCAACCCCAGTCCATCACCGGCATCTCCACATCAATACTAGAGAAGCAGAGATTGGATGACCGTAGAAGACAGGTAGGGATTAAAGGCCACTAGCTATGAAACAAAGGGATGTAAAATTAACATTGTTGCTCCTGCTTCTCGTGAATGAAATGAGCGCAACAATGATGAATTTAGCAGTGTGTCGGCCCGTGCCTGATACGTGCGTTCGCCCGGACTACTGCTAAATTGGCCCTGAGATTTTTTTTTAGGCGGCCCTATAAGGAACATAGCTTTAATTTAAATATTAAAATGAGGGTCCTGCTCCTGAATAAAGACCAGTTTGCTAAATTTGAGCATGGAAGCCCCTGATTCGCTGGGTCTTAACCTCCACTAGGAAGACATTGCCCTAACAATTAAGAAACATGCTGCAGAAGCACTATTTGAAGGGAGAATAACTTTTGGGAGTTCCTGCACTCTGTCAAAAGATTGCCTCCCAACATTGTTGGAACTTGGGTATTCTGTTGGGTCTGCCTTTGGGGCTGTGACAAGAGAAGCAGCGGCAGTGACAGCAGCAGCAAGGAAGATAGCAGAGGGCTGCACAGGCTGCTAGAAGAGGGCGAAGGAGGAAAGGGCGGAGGAGGCCTTACACATGAGGGTGTAAAGGAACCAGATTTCCTACCTCAACTTTACAGAAGAGCTATGTGTCAGGTGACTCCAGTTCTCCAGGGAGACAGCGACTGAGCTCTGCCACCTACTCAAGCAAGAATTGCAGACCAGTACCAGGGCATCCACAGCACTGCCTGTGGCTGTGAACTTTTATGCATTAGGCTCCTTCTAACATCCAGCAGGTGAAATCAGTAACATCTTTCAGTTTGCTGTACACAGTGCAGTCAAGGAGGTTACAAATGCACTGTATGCTAGGCACCAGGAATTCATCACCTTCCCAGTGGAGGCTGCCGAGCAGGAGGAGAATGTGGTGGGCTTTGCAAGAATTGCTGGATTTACTCAGCTGGATCATTGACTGCACCCACATGGCTCTGCATGCTCCCATATAACACCAAGCCCTCAACTACAACAGGAAGGGATTCCATTCCATAAATGAGCACTTGTGCTCAGTGTATTTCCCAGTGTAGACCTCTCTACTCTAGCCTCTAAACTATGTGGGGTGCCAGTCTCTGAGCTGGTGATTGCTTGGGCAAGGCTGAGTGACACTGGTTCTTCTGGAGGGATGTCCTCCTCTTCCTCCGGTCCTGCTGCATCCCCTAGAGTTGATGGGCGCTAAATTGGGCCGTGTAGCACCAGTTGTTTCGGCAACACACGGCCTCTCCAACATCCAAGATGGCGCCTTGGCTGCGCACGTACATTTCCAGTGTGACGTGCGCTGGACGCCATCTTGGTATAGGAGTTCGCGCATGTGCAAATACCAAATGCCAGAAGAATGCAAAGTAAAGAGAAAATGGATACAAACAGTGTGCAATGCTGATTTAAAGTGATAGACACCATTTAGGGACTTAATGCTCAACTCAACGCACAGTCTTAACCCCGACCATCTAAACGTGTCTTAGAGCGCCAGGAGGATCCCTGCCAGTGCTATTTAAAGGGACCATGCAGGATTTACAGGTTAGTGGCTGGATTATTGCTTCTGGCTGCCGAGACATTTGTAACTGTTTTTGGAGGCCTCCTATACTTGAATACTAGGACTAAGGGACATAGCCTAACATTTAGAGCCAAGACGTGCAGGGGTGAAGTTAGGAAATGCTTCTACGCTCAAAAGGTGGGAGAAGTTTGGAACGCGCTTCGGCAAACGGTAGTTGATGGTAGCTCAATTGTAAATTCTAAATCTGAGATTGATAGATTTCTGTGAACCAAGGGTATTAAGGGATATAGGGCTACGGCAGGTATATGGAGTTAGGTCACAGGTCCAGCATGATCTCATTGAATGGCGGAACAGGTTTGAAGGGCTAAATGCCACTGCCACTTGCTGCCTCCTAATATGCGCTACCTTCTCCTGCAAGAAAGCGGGACAGGTGTCTGGGTGATGTGCCTGTCATGGTTGAATAGCTGCCAGTGTGCGTGACCTGTGAGTTGTGGATGGGCGGCTTGCAACAGTGGTAGTGTAAGGGTGAGAGGAAACATTTGCTTGGAAGAGTTGAGTACTGTTGGAAAGAGTTTGTTGGTATGTGTGTGATGGGGGTGTAGTGTGTGGAGCAGTGGATGTGGCTAATGGTGCAGTTGATTGGAGACACCACTTGACAGTTGACCTCACTTAGCTTGACCACTCATATCAAAGCATTGAACTTCTTCCAGCACTGCATCCATGTTCATGATGCTGTGTGCCTGGCATTGACTGTGTCCCCTGCTGCCTCCCACTGCCTTTTGGGTATATGTCTGGAGGGCCTCTTGCCCCCCCCCCCCCCCCCCCCCCCGGGGATATGGGATGTCCCTCCTCTTGCACCAAGGCCTCTAGTGCATCAGCAGAGAACCTTGGTGCACGCACTCTTGCAGGCCTAGTACAAACTCAGGTCAGCAGATTGGTGAGGTCTGGCATGCAGATTGGAGGATGTGGGATTTAGTAGTGCGCAACCTTTATTCAATGTTTTAACATAACTCATCAGTTTGTAAACATAGGGACCCGAGCTGCATCTGTGTTTTGCATGTGCGATGTCTGATCTCCTTTCAGACTCCCTGCAGATAGCAGACTGTTATTTTCAGCAAATAACAGGTACCAGCTACGTTTAAGAGATTTTTAAGGGACAGCCTTCCTTTAAGAGATTGGAGCTTCCCCTGCTGGTGGAAAGTTTGAATTGCATTGAATCCTAGTTCAACATTGATTCGGATCGCTGCTTGCAGGTAAGTCCTCAGGCCTGACAAAAGTCTCCACCCATGTAGGGGCCATTGGGCGTGGGGTAATAGTGGATCATGCTATCCCTGTCCAATAATAGTCCTATCCAATTTTTTCTCCGTTAGGATCTGAAAGGTAAGAGAGGGAGATGGGTTAGCAGTTAAGGGCAATGGTAAACAGAGATAGATGAGTGACTTCTGAAAGCAGCAGCCTTTTGTCATGCATAGTGTGTGAGGTGAGATTTCTGAGAGAAGGGAAAGAGGTTGCGGTGCCATGAGAGATCTACTGGTATCTTTTAAAAGCACACTATTATGTTTTGAAAATTGAGTGGAAAATCGCATGCTTATAACAGAATCTATCTGATTTTTCTTCCATTAATTTCAAAGGAAAGAATATCAGGTGGGTTCTGTTATCATGATCCTTCCCGTCAGATTTTCCTTTCTATGGTCGACCTAAATGATGCTTATCATTCAGATGGATAAGACAAAAATCTACCCCACCAAGTTTGCTGCTGTGCCCCCAACTTGGGGATATTCTGAATCGCTTACATAAATGTAATGTGATTACAGGGCAGTAAGAAAAACGATCAACAGTTTCAGTTGAATTGTTCCTTGATAATCAACGTTCTTATAGTTTTCTGTTCATGCTAGCTGCTATTGAGAAAAAAAATCAAAACAAAATGGTGTGCTTTTAAAAGATGTACTGGTAGATCTCTCATGGCATTGCTCACAGTAAGTTACATTGTTTTTTAAGGACAAGAGTGTTTGTCATGTAACACAAAATGTATTGTTCTACTGCTATGGTGGAGCTGTGTTTAATTTAGTCTGTTTTTAAGGCCACAAAATCTAATTGCTGTATTCTGCAGTCAAATGGTTCATTGCTGTTGGTAACAGAAGTTTGTAGACTGGTGGCTGGTTGTAAATTCCTGACTCCAGGTGAGAAGCAACCAGGAGGGAATGATTGACTTTCTTTTCTTTTATACTCAGAAGTGTGACATAGCAAAACGTTTTATATATTGATTTATTTGACTGTTTTAAATACACGAGTGAAGAAAATGCTTTTCAAGTTTTACCCTATTAATCTTCACTTTAAAATCCTGTCAATTTGCCCTGAAATTAAAATCTGGTTCAACCTGAATTTTAGATATTATTTTTAGCTCTTAATTGAAATTAACATGCCTCAATTCATCTGCCCTGTGTGTAAGTCATGTTGATTGATTTAATTTAACAGTATGTTTGTAGCACCAGAAAAATCAGCCATTGATTTTTGTCTCCTGAGACTTTAAAAAAATGATTAAATTAAAACGTTCAGATTGAGTATTGCATAAAATACGCATTATTGGTACACCTTAATTAGATATGAAGCAGTTTAAGAGTTTTCAACCACATTTAACACACAACAAGCAAAAGGATGATGTTTGATTTCATTTTATTTTTAAATGAGCAAAGCCTGAACATTCGTTAAATAAAATTCTCCAATATTCCAGATCACGCCTGTTAAGAGAAACAACATAATTATACAGCCACTAATCTCTGACACCGTGTATAAGGTGACAGTTACTGCTGTCTACGCTTCAGGTGATGAGGCCACTACATCCGGAGAGGGCAAAACCTGTAAGTATAATGATGTCAGGTTGCACTTCATGAACTTTCTTAGCTCACTATCTTGGATATGATGATTTCACAATAAACAAGAGTATAGTAAAGTATCTGCAGAGGTATCTAATCTAAATGGCAAGCTGTTGATCATTTTTGTCATAATAGGTTATCAAGACAAGGGACTTGAGGGCCATTTTTCAAGAAATATCTAATGGAGGTGCAGTTTCTGTTTTTGTTTGTATTTTCTTCAAATCCACATCTCAGCTATTTTCAGAGCATAAGAAATAGGAGCAGGAGTAGGCCATATGGCCCCTTGAGCCTGCTCTGCCATTCAGTAAGATTATGGCTGATCTTCTACCTCAACTCCACTTTTCCGCCATATCCCTTGATTCCCTTAGTGTCCAAAAATCTATTGATCTTAGTCTTGAAAATACTCAACGACTGAGCATTCTCAGCCCTCTGAGGTAGAGAATTCCAAAGATTCACAGTCCTCTGAGTGAAGAAATTTTTCCTCATCTCGGTCCTAAATGGTCACCCCCTTATCTTGAGACTATAACTCCTTGTTCTAGACTTTCCAGCCAGGGGAAACAACCTCTCAGCATCTACCCTGTCAAGTACTCTAAGAATTTTATACTTTTCAATGAGATCACCTCTCATTCTTCTAAACTCCAGAGAATATAGGCCCATTCTACACAATCTCTCCTCATAGGACAACCCTCTCATCCCAGGAATCAATCTAGTGACCCTTCATTGCACCATTTTTAAGGCAAGTATATCCTTCCTTAGGTAAGGAGACCAAAACTGTACACAGTACTCCAGGTGAGGTCTCACTAGAACCCTATATAATTGCAGCAAGACTTCCTTACTCTTATACTCCAACCCCCTTGCAATAAAGGCTAATGTAGTATTTGCCGTCCTAATTGCCTGCTGTACCTGCATTTTAACTTTTTGTAATTCATCTACAAGGACATCCAAATCCTTCTGACTACAACATTTCTTAGTCTCTCACCTTTTCAAAAATATTCTGCTTTTCTATTCTTCCTACCAAAATGGATAATTTCACATTTCCCCACATTATACTCCATCTGCCACCTTCTCGCCCACTCACTTAACCTGTCTATATCCCTTTGCAGCCTCTTTGTGTCCTTCTCACAGAACCCTTTTGCTGATTCTGAAACATTCACATTTTTACAAGATGCTTTTATATTTCAATGCCGGTTTTGGCGGCACTGCTGTATAAACCTTCCAGTGCTGTGCTCACCCATTTGCACTTCCACCTAGTGCTATTCTCTATCAGACGCCAGACAGAAGCAGAAATGATAAATCTGGCAGAAGCTCCTAAGGTTCATAGAACAGGGAGGCCATGAAAATACACTGTGGAATAGTAACATATTAACCTGACGGGCTTGTCTCAAATTACTCTCTTTGGACGTATTCACCCATCTATTTTAAAGTTTCAAGCCTGGCCACCAAGCAAGAGGACTTACTACTGTATCAGTGAGGGAACCTTTGTTGCCATTTGTTTAAATATAAAATGTCTATAAAATTAGTCTCTGCATCTGTTTAATTATATGAATGACCCAAGAATATAGTGTTCACATTATAGCTGCTAACATTAGGGCAAACAGAAAAAGCCACAACTGAAAGCTGACATGTTACAAGTATCAAAAATAGTATCCTGGGAGAGACCATTGGGCTCTGGAAGCAAAATGTGTTCAATTACAAAAATAGTAGTTAAAACTTTGTGACATATAATACCATAGCATTCATGACAAATATATGGTTATCACCCTTACCAGTTTTATTTCGTCATAATTATTAGCAATTCTATATGCCAGCTGATGCTATATTAAGCTTTTTCCCCTGCAGTGCCATTTGCTCCACCAACTAACCTACGTATCTCAGAAGTATGGTACAATCACTTCCGGGTCACATGGGATAAAGCTGAAACACAACCTATGGGATACGCTGTGATTTATCAGACGGCTTCTGGTAAGTGTAGATTTCACTTTGATTTATGGAAGGGTTACATGAAGAGCTAGGATTTCTCTTTGAATTACAGGGTTGGTAGTGAAACTTTAGTTCAGGCAGAACATTCTGAATGGAAACTCACTTCACACAGCATGCCTACCTGAAATTATTAATGAATCTATATTAGTGTGAGGAAAATAAAGATACTTCTGATATCATCTATTTAGAACCATTTCACTTTTCAAGATCTTTTATTCATAAAGGGAGTGAAAGGGGAGAAGGGAAAGGAGTTTTTACAATGAGTACAAGACTACTTTCTGACCCAATATGTAAGAAGTCCAACAGGGAAGGCAGTACTGCTAGACCTAGTAATGAGAAATGAACCAGGGTACATAAGAGAAGTGAGTATGGGAGAACATCTAGGAAATAGTGATCACAATATAGTAAGTTTTAAGATAACGATTGAACTAGATATAGATAGTACAAAGACCAAAGTAATAGATTTGGGGAAAAGCGACTATGAGGGAATGAGGATGGGGCTAAGGAAGGTAAACTGGAGAAAATTATTGAGGCGAAGAGGTAGAACAGTGGTCAATATTTAAAGGAGAGCTCAATAGAGTTCAGGAAAAATATATTCCACTTAAAAAAAAAAGAACAAATTAGCCAGGAATGAGATGCTATGGATAAATAAAGAGATGTGGAAAGTACATATGCAAAGTACATAAATAGTAAAGGAGAGGATGACAAAAGGAAACACGATGAGGTTGAGAAAAAGGTAAAAAGACAAATAGGAAGGCAAAGAGGAAATATGAAATGAAAATATCAAAGAATAAAAAAAGAAATAGTGAAGTATTCTATAAGCACATAAGTCACAACAGAAGAATTAAGATTGGGATAGGGCCACTAAGGGATGAGCAAGATAAACTTACAGGAGATGGTACTGAAATAGCAGAAATATTGAATAGGTTCTCCAGTGCTTCAGTTTTCACTAAAGAGGTAACGAGGAAAAAATTGCAGTAGTGGAAGTCAGGTGCTATATTACAGTTAAGATGAAAAGAAAGGAAAAACTAGCCAAACTTGAGGAGGACAAAACCTTGGGTCAAGATGGATTGCACCCGCAGATAGAAACATAGGACCATAGGAACAGGAGTAGGTCATTCAGCCCTCGAGTCTGTTCCGCCATTCAATTAGGCCATGGTTGATCTGTACCTCAACTCCATTTACCCATCTTTGATCCATATCTATTGATACCTTTATCTAATAAAAATCTGTCGATCTCGATCTTGAAAATTTCAATTGACCCAGTACCCACCACCTTTTTGGGGAAGAGAATTCCAGATTTCCACTATCACTTGTATGAAAAACGGTTTCCTGAACGGCCTAGCTCTAATTTTATGACTGTCTCACCTTGTTCTGGGTTCCCCCACCAGAGGAAATAGCTTCTCTATATCTACTCCATCAAATCCTTTTATCATTCTAAACACCTCAGTTAAATCACCCCTCAACCTTCTAAATTCAAAAGACTAGAAGCAAAGTTTATGCAATCAGTCCTCATAATTTAACCCTGGTATAATTCTGGTGAATCTGCACCATACCCTCCCCAAGGCCAGTATATCCTTCCTAAAGTGCGTTTATCAAAATGAAAGCAGAATACAGGTGGGGTCTGACCAAGGTCTATACGACTGAAGCATAACTTCCTCCCCTTTGTATTCCTGCCCCCTTGAGATAAAGGCCACCATTCCATTAGCCTTTTTGATTACTTTTTATACCTGTACATTAGCTTTTAGTGATTTGGGTACCTGGACACCCAAATCCCATTGCATGAGACCACAATAATAATTAGGGATAGTCACTTCCTTGACTATTTATTTCAGTTATCTACATTGACAGAGGGAAATGTTTTATATGACTTAAAATGATGTCTCATATAAACTGTGTACAGTTCTAGTCACCACATTACAGGAAAGATGTGATTGCACTAGAGATGGTACAGAGGAGATTTACGAGGATGTCACCAGGACTGCAGAATTTTAGCTATGAGGAAAGATTGGATCGGCTGGGGTTGTTTTCTTTGGAACAGAGGAGGCTGAGGAGAGGTTTTAATTGAGGTATATAATATTATGAGGGGCCGAGATAGATTGGATAGGAAGGACCTATTTCCCTTAGCAGAGAGGTCAATAAGCAGAGGGCATACATTTAAAATAATTGGTAGAAGGATTAGAGGAGAGTTGAGGAGAAATCTTTTCACCCAGAGGATGGTGGAGGTCTGGAACTCACTGTCTGAAAGGATAGTAGAGGCAGAAACCCTCGTCGCATTTACTTGGCTATGCACTTGAAGTGCTGCAACCTACAAGGCTATGGACCAAGAGCTGGAAAGTGGGATTAGGCATGATGGGCTGAATGGCCTCCTTCTGCGCTGTAAATTTCTATAATTCTATGAAAGAAGGCACAGCCTGGGAAATCATCCATTTGAACTTTCACAGTACTCTTATTTCAAAACTAAAGGCTGCTCCAAGTCTTAATGATCTTGTATTGCGATCACAGTCAGATTTTTATGATTATCTAACTTTTGGTTCAATTAAGATTTATAATTTGAAAATGATCTTGGTGTTATCTTCATGGCTTCTATGCAAAAACCTGCCAAACTCACAAACCTATTCTTCAATGTTGTTTCTTTGTATATTGTAGCAAGCAATTAGGAAGGCAAATGGTATGTTGGCCTTTATTACAAGAGGATTTGAGTACAGGAGTAAAGATTTCTTACAGCAATTATATGGGGCCTTCGTGAGTCCACACTTGGAGTATTGTGTACAATTTTGTTCTCTTTACCTAAGAAAGGATATACTTGCCATAGAGGGAGTGCAACGAAGGTTCACCAAACTGATTCCTGGGATGGCGGGATTGTTGTATGAGGAGAGATTGAGTAGACAAGGCCTGTATTCTCTAGAGTTTAGAAGAATGAGAGGTGATCTCATTGAAACATACAAAATTCTTAAGGGGCTCAACAGGATAGATGCAGGGAGGATGTTTCCCCTGGCCGGAGAGTCTAGAACCAGGGGTCACAGTCTCCGAATAAGGGGTAGGCCATTTAGAACTGAGATGAGGAGAAATTTCTTTACTCAGAGGGTGGTGAATCTTTAGACTTCTCTACCCCAGAGGGCTGTGGAGGCTCAGTCATTGAGTACATTCAAACCAGAGATCGATAGATTTTTAGATATTAAAGGAATAAAGGGATATCGGGATAGTGCAGGAAAATGGCGTTGATGTACAAGATCAGCCATGATCTTGTTGAATGGCGGAGCAGGCTCGAGGAGCTGGATGACCTACTCCTGCTCCTATTTCTTACATTCTTATGAGTAGAATAATATTCTTTCCCTTGTTTGCAGGTCAGGCCACAAAAGTTATGACTGGAGAGGATGCAGACTCGATAGTAATTAAGAATGTGCAGAATGGCCTGGAATACAACATCAAAATGTTTGCAGTGTATCCAAATGGCAACAGTACTACTGTTGAAGGAAAAGCTACAACATGTATGTTCCTATGCCTTGAATATAGGACAGGTTGCAGGCAGGAGGAAATTGCAAAGCCACAATAATCAAGGGGTTCTAACTCTATAAAGTGTCAATTTGGCTCAGTTGTTAGCACTCTTGCCTCTAAGTTAGAAAGTTGGAGGTTCAAACCCTGTTCCAAGACTTGAGCACATAATCTAGGTTGCCACATCAGTGGAGTACTGAAGTGGTGCTGCATTGGCAAAGATGAGATGTTAAACTAAGGTCCTATCTGCCTGTTCAGCTGCAAGCTAAAGTTCCTATGGTACTGCTTGAAGAACAAAGAGTTCTCCTGATGTCTCAGTCAACATTCTTCCTTAACCAAAAGCAGATTATAATAACCTGCTGTTTGTTTACATAACAACAGTGACTGCACTTTGAAAGTAATGCATTGTATATGAAGTGCTTTAAGATATTTTTGAGAGGTTTGATAAAGTGCTTGTTCCCTAAGTGTCCTAATGAAGTGGAACTGCAAACAGCTTCACACTGACATTAAACTTGGAGTGTAAGTCAGGTACCAAGGCCCAAACTAACTCCACGGTGAAGCAAAGTGTGACGACCTTTCTATAGGGAGTCATTTAGCTTCTCTCCAATGTCATGTTGGCTCCTGATGCTTGATTCAGGTTGCATTTAAACTGCAATACAGCATCGTTGAAGCCAAGCCCCTTCACACTGATGCTGTCAATATAGCCTTAGCTCTACAGTACATCTAGCTCCTTATTTATTTAGCATTAATTTTCATTTGCTTTTAATATCCAACTTACTGTTGTATATCATCTTGTTGGAGGTTGTCATCCTGTTGGAGAATTTTTTAAAAGCACTCAGTTGCTGCAGTAACTTCAGCCTAAAATCTCTCACTGAGCCGTTGGACCAAATTCTTCTAATTCTTCAACTTAGAAGCGTCAAAATAGAAGCAAAGTTCAGGACAGGCAGAGCTAGTGACATAATGGGATGCCCACATCACTGATCGAATCATACAGTACCCCCTGCTTAGAACACTTAGGGGGTCATTTTCACGCATGCCGCTTTGGCTGTAAACTGGCAGAGCGGATTCCCTGCCCATTATTGAACCCATCCAATTATCACGGGCAGGTTTTATAACAGGTGGGAAATCTGCTCTGCCAGTTTACTGCCCAAGCATGAAGGTGAAAATATTTTGCTACACAATTAATAGGTGCATTTCACTGACAAATGGGATATGACAATAGGAGAGCTCTACTACATGAAAATTGCTACTAGAATCTTAACATAATATCCCATAGTTACAGTTCAACTGAATCTATTCATCATACAGATGTGAGAGTGCTGCTATCTTGCATTAGAAACTGGACACTGTCCATTGCTGAATGTTTACTTTAAGGGTTATTGTAAGATTTTGTCAGTCTCTATTTACCTAAAGTGGATGTTTTGTTTTGCAGTATACTTGAATGTAACTGATCTTAGTACCTATCAGGTCCAGTTGACCACCATGTGTGCTAAGTGGGAAGGACATGCAGGAGCCTCTACCTACAGGATTGTCTTAGAGTCACTTAAAGGTATAGTTGCTCAGAGAATTCATTGAAAATGTTCAAACTTAAGCTTGTATTTAATTTTTCTGGGTGAAGTATTTTTCAAACTATTTTCTTTGCTTCTTTAACTTTTAAAAAAAATCTATACACATCGTGGAAAGTGAATACATTTATTACATTCATTCACAAAGAGCTGGAGCTTTCTCTTGTGCAGAAGTTTAGACACTTTGAGGGGAGACATTCCACTGCATCGCTGCACCCTTGGATGTGGACTAGGATGGAACTTCCACCACCACCCCCCCCCCCCCCTTCACCCTCCACTTCTTTTACTTGGCAGTGAACCTGTACCATTTTCCTGGGATGGGGCCATTTAAATAATGGGGCTAGATGCCTGCACCTGTAGAAGTGAAAGACTAGCACCAGCCTTGCAGAGGTGGAGGAACCCAGAGTTCTGAGAAGGGGAGTAAGAGGCCACTGGGGACGAAGAGGAGAAGATAGGAAAATTAAAATTTTCTTCAGGCCCACTCTGGCAAGCTCTTGTCCTAACAGCAATAGATCCTTCTGGGATCAATTGCTGTTTGCCTTTTTAATTTTGCCTTCACTGGGCCTAGAACAAGACCCAAGCCTGCTCTCAGTAGGTCCCACTGGGCCAATCAGGAATGCATCTGGTGGGATTCTTGCAGGAGCCTGGAAATGCTCTCTCAAATTGCTGCTGGGACAGAAGAAGCATTTGCATCCCTGCCCTTCCAATCGGGATTTGCAGCTCAGTGTAAATGGGACAGAAACTCAATGGATCTGGGCTCTGCCACAATTCTGATCTCCCTGCCACAATCAGAATTCTGGCCCCTCCAGGAGCGAAATTTCTAGACTCATTGTCTTTGTACTCATCCTTGTTTACTGTTAAAATGCATGGCAACTGAATTCTCATGCCAAAAGGACAATGCTTGGAGTGAAATTGTGATAATACCGTCATGCTACAATTCCAGTTACAAAATATTTTAGCTTGGGAAATAAATATGGGTTAGAGCTTAGCCTCCGAAGAACATCTTTTACTTAGATGCTGAGGAAATGCCACACTAGCTATCATTGTACCTACCCTGAATGAGCTTCTCAAATTAATGCCCAGCATCTTTATCATACCAGACCGAAATTTCAATATCTTCCACTACAGATGGAAAGACACAGGAAAACACTTTGCAT
Organism: Heptranchias perlo; assembly: GCF_035084215.1. Classification (NCBI taxonomy): domain Eukaryota; kingdom Metazoa; phylum Chordata; class Chondrichthyes; order Hexanchiformes; family Hexanchidae; genus Heptranchias; species Heptranchias perlo. The sequence goes on from NC_090343.1 coordinate 24,881,226, forward strand.
GCAGGAATAGACAAGTACTGTTTCAGGCTGCTATTTCCCAATACTCAGTACAGGATTACTGTTTACACACGCCTGCAAGACATGGAAGGACCTGCTGTTTCTGTTCTTCAGTCTACATGTAAGTTCCTTGATATAATACATTCTAACTTTATTTTTATCCCATTCAAATTTTTTTTTAAATCAGTACTTGTGCATATGAAGAATTTAATGAAGCTCACAATAACAGGTTGTGTCAAAGTATTTTTTGGACAGTATGAAGCTCATGCAGATTAAATAATACAACTACAGTATTGAAAATATAATTGGTGTTATGCTAACAGTTTCCACAGTATAGGAAAGTACTTTCCCACCTTCAATAGAGCTCACCAAACATTCAACACATCTAAGTGATCTCTTAAACCAGTCTTTCTTCCCCTGGTTCCTTAGTGAAGCTCCCTTATGAATTCCCTAACTCATCTCCTGAGAGCTGTCCTGACAAGGCACTCTTCCTGCAACATCCTCCCAAAAGGTGGACCTACAATTCATATTTCGGTAATTTCCCAGTTCCCATTAATATCATGGCTGTGATATAAAAGCTGATTTTATGAAATTGTGCCTTCAGCGGGGAACCTCATCCACCAGGAGTGCACGTTTCCCACAATTTTCCATTGTGTTGCTATTTCACCAATGATGCATTCTCCTTTTTCCCTCCTATATTCTCCCCATCTCTCCTGATTGTGATAACTCATGCTGGGTATGCTTCCGGAGTGATGACTGTCCTCTGAGGAAGTGGCCACTCTTGCATGGGCACCATAGCCAAGACCAGTCCTTTGTCATTGGACATCCAAGTGCACAGTTCCTAGCAGGGACCACTGGTAGATTTTCTTTTTGCCTTCCTACTCAGCCAGTTCTGGTTCTTCATTTGTTGCAGTGGCTGAGATCAGCTAACTGAACATAAATCAGGGATTGAACCTTAGACAATCTGGTCTCCATGGCCTTTATACACTGAGCTATTGGGGAGCTCTCACTAAGACTTATAATTGCAAAATTATAATTTAAATCCATTACATTTCTGTTTTGCGTTAAATGACAATCAAGATCTATATTAAGCATTATCCACCTGAGTAGCAGTGAGAACGTTTGAGACAGTTTCTTTCATGTGAGGGTAGATTTTAGTTGTGGAAGTCAGCATGCCCCACTAGTCAATACAAATGATTTCCAGTAAGACTTGGCTCTGTCAATCCCATTTTCCTCAGTCTTTTTTCACATTCATAACCCTGGCATAGCAGTTTGTCCATTGCACTCATGAAGCTCCATTGCTGTCTTTCCCCATTATATTCTGTTTCCACTAAGTAAGCACCCACACAAACAGCTCTTCATATGTTGCAGGATACAGGTCAAAACCACTTCAACCTGTACTTCTGCAGGTTATCAGAAAGGCAGGAGTTCAGTCTGCTGATTCATCATGGAATAAGCTTATAAAATAGGAAATTACATTGCATTTTGGAATTACTAATATTGCTTTATTAGCAGTTGAATACATTACTGGAAAATGTCAGAATGCATAGAGTACTCATAATGTAAACCTTACACCCCTTGTATGGCCTTTTATCCAATGAAATTTTCAGGTTAACCAGAGCTTTCTTACTAAACGATATCACAGCCCGAACCTGCTCTTTCTTCTCCCCTTTAACTCTTTCCAATGGTATCTTGAAAGCAATGAACTAATTTAGCTGCCAGAACGACAAGGATTAATACTTCAGTTAGTTATGAAGCAATATCACATAGCAACAGAAAGCTCTTAAAAAAAAAATGTTAAATGAAAATATTCAGCATTTCAGAGCTAGGTTTACTGGCCTTTCCAAGTAGACTTCATGGAATAATAAATGGAGTTCAAAACTTCCAACCAAATCGGATACTATGCAATGATAAGATTCAGTACCCCAAATTGTCTGACTGAAATCTCTGTTTATTAGATTTTCAAGGTGGCTGCCAAACATGAATGCTGTGAGACAAAAGTGATCTCACGCACTTGTGGAAGTATTAAAGCCCCATACCCACTTATAATGGTCTCCACTAGTATTAGAAAGAAAGTTAGTTTAAGGACTTTTAGAAATCAATAGCATAAAGTAAGAAAAGAAAGACTTGCATTTAAATAGCACCTTTCATGACCTCAGGACATCCCAAAGCACTTTACAGCCAGTGAACTCCTTTTGAAGTGTAGTCACTGTTGTAATGTTCAATGGATAACCATCACCCAAGAGTTAATAAAAATACTAAAGCCTTGAAATTAGTGTTGGCATCAACAGTAGACAAATGCTTTGATGTAGATGAATCTCATGAGTTCACATGAGATTCATCTGCAATTTTATCAGAGGCATTAACCCATTTATTTTGAATGGGGTAGCATCATGACTAAAATAGTAGACTATTGTATGAATATGCTAAACATTCATCTGCTAATATCACCAACAGTCATTTCAATGCCACTGTTAGCATTGAGTTTCTCACATGTAAAATAAAAGAGGAAATGAATAATAGTTTATATTTAGAAGAATAACTTTAGAACATTAAACATTAGAAATAATATCCTAAATTCTACACAGATCTACACTGTCAAAGCATTACAATGCATAGAATATGTAAAATTAGGACATAAATGATGCTGTATTACAGACTGTCATTGTAATGTTATTATTTGCAGCCCATGTTGAGAACTTGTAGTTGGAATTAAGTTAAATGAACTCTTTTTAGTAGAGTTAGGTAAAGCAAGGTTAACTTGCAAATATTACATTTGTACTGCAATTATTAAAGTATAAGCCGTGATTTTTTTTCTTGATGCCAGTACCTCTTCCGACAAGGTCCCCATTTGTTTCGAGTACTGTTCCTGGTGCCTTAAAAGGTAGGATTACTGCTGTTTCAAATTGTATTTCTACGCCAGAGCTACGCTGTTGTTACATCTCCTTGTGCAGGAGCTAGAGGGTGTTAATCTAATGAGTCAATTATAGTACCTTTTGTGGTTGACGCAAAGCAGCTTTGAATGGACATTGATCCTTGGACTTCACACCTGATGCAGTATAACTGCAGATTTGTGTGAAGCCAAGTTTCAAAAGCTTCCAGGTGTCTATCATAGGATGAATATGGATCGAATGTGAGAAATGTCACTTGTTGCAACAGCCACTGAACTTAAAAATAAACACACTTCGGGACAGTGCGAACAAATAAAGTTATGAATTTCTATTTGCTTCAGAAAAATTTGCACTTGTTATGTAATCTCTTGTAATAAGAATAGAAGTTTTAAAACAAAGCCTCAAAAATAAGAAACATTATTTAGAAATTAAAATTAATTTACAGTTAAACCTGTAGCTAATAAAATGGTTACATCAACCACAGCTCATGTTGATGCAGGTCATTCTGCTTTTAAAAAAGGAAAATTATGAGCAGTTTATTCACATTAAATTATTGTCAAAGTTTTCTATGGCCTGCATGTTATTGCCAGCAGTGTAATATCCCCAATGTATTTGTGATTTGGAAATAGTGGGGCAGATTTTCAAAATGCTGCTCGGGTATAAAACTGTCATTGCAGATAGGCTGCCCGTTACAGAAAATGTCCGTTTTCAGTTTTACGCCCGAACGTCAAGTTGAAAATCTACCCCAGTTTTTGTAGCATTAAAGCTGTGTTGAAAGGTGCCTTTCCTTATCTAACCTACAAGGTGGCGCTGTTGCTCTTTGGCCACCATGATTTGATTAATTTAGAAATTTACCTCAATTCCTTTTTCTCAAATAATAGTTGTGCATTTACAATGAATTAGAGAATCATTTGGTGTTGCATAATCAATAGAAATGAATCACTTAGAAAATTAAGGAGCTAGTATCTTTGAAATTCCTTTCAATAAAAACTCATGGTGTGCTGATGTTGCTGTTCTGTAAGCACTCAGGTTACAGGTAATTAAAAACAGCAGCAAACTCTGAGAGATGACATTTTGATGTGCCACATCTAAATATCCTTACGATTGATTGTCCAAATACAACAGACCCTGCTTTCTGACACTCGCCAGCAGATGAAGATTAGGTATAAGTCGATGAGGAAGACCATGCAGCCTATTTTAGTTAAGACCCGACAATGCCCTCAATTGTACTTATCCATTTGTTTCTTAAATAATTCCAGGGTTTTCTTTGCCACTTTTCTTTGCATGAAGAAGAACTTCCTGACATCAGTCCCAAGTTTACTTTTTACTTTTGTCTCCCTTTATCCTAACCCCACACTTTAGTTGAAATAATTTTCTGGTTCTACCTTTTCCATACAAGTTACTGTTATATACTTGAATAAGATAATTTCTTATATGCCTCCATTTGGGGCTGAAAAGCCCAAGTTTCTGCAGTCCTTCTTGACGCCAAGCTCCTCTGAGTAGAGATCTACCTTGTGGCTGTTCTCTGAACCAACTCCAGTGTTTGAATATTTCCATGGTGCTCTGGTCACCAGATCGGCCATAGGACTCAAGATGCCAATTGACCAGAGCACCATACAGCTTTGGCACGTGTTCCTCTGGCCTGTGCTGTACTGTTTTACCAATTGTCCAACATTCTATTTGCTTTGTTGATTGCCGCTCTGCAGAGGTTGGACGTGCTGAATATTGAGTCTTCTAGGTCCCATAGATCTCTTCTAACTAAAGCTTTAGATATTTTGACACCATTCAGAGTGTGTATGTTGTCCATTTTTCCTTCCATTGTTGCAGTACTTTACAATTATCTGCATTAAATTTCATCTGCCACTGTTCCGCCCACTTACATATTTTGTGCAACTTATTTTGTATTTCTTCCTCAGAATCAACAGCCCCATCTAGTTTGGTATCATCTGCAAATATGACCAATTTGTTTCTGAACTCAAGTCATTGATGTTCCAATACTGACCCTTGGTGCACCCCACTCGGCATTTCTTCACCTTCCTCCTACCTTTACACAAATGTTCTAACTAGTACTTGCTGTTTTCTACTCTGCACATGATTTCTTATCCATACCTGAGATTTACTCTGAATCCCCACAGCTTTGAGCTTAATTTGTAGCCTTTCATGTGGAACTTTGTCAAATGCTTTTTGGAATTCAAGGTGCATCACATTATAGGACTTTCCACAGTCCATGTGGGCTGTCACAGGGTGAAATAAGTCAGGATCGGGACCGATGTCCTCGCGGGGGTGTTTGCCAGTGCTGTTGGGGAAGGTTTAAACTAGAATGGCAGGGGGATGGGAACCTGAGCAGGGACACAGAGGAGGGAAACAAGGATAGAAACAAAAGGCAGAAAGGGAAGAAGCAATAGTGGAAGGCAGAGAAAACAAGGGTGAAAAACAAATAGGGCCATAGTGCAAAATAAAACTAAGATGACTAGCAATCTTAAAAAGCCAAGTCTAAAGGCATTGTATCTAAATGCACGGAGCATTCGCAATAAGGTAGATGAATTAACATGCAGATAGATATTAACAGTAATGATATAGTTGCGATTATGGAGACATGGCTGCAGGGTGACCAAGGATGGGAACTGAACATCCAGGGGTATTCAATATTTAGGAAGGTGGGGTAGCGTTGTTAGTAAAGGAGGAAATCAATGCAATAGTGAGGAAGGATATTGGCTCGGAAAATCACAATGTGGAATCTGTATGGGTGGAGCTAAGAAACACCAAGGGGCAGAAAACGTTGGTGGGGGTTGTCTATAGGCCCCCAAACAGTAGTGGAGATGTAGGGGAGGGCATTAAACAGGAAATTAGAGACGCATGCAAAATGGGTACAACTATAATCATGGGTGACTTTAATATAGATATAGATTGGTCAAACCAAATTAGCAATAATATTGTGGGGGAGGAATTCCTGGAGTTTGTACGTGATGGTTTTCTAGACCAATACATTGAGGAACCAACTAGAGAACAGGCGATCCTAGACTGGGTATTGTGCAATGAGAAAGGATTAATTAACAATCTTGTTGTGCAGGGTCCCTTAGGGAAGAGCGACCATAACATGATAGAATTCCTCATTAAGATGGAGAGTGAAGTAGTTGAATCCGAAACTAGGGTCCTGAATTTAAATAAAGGAAATTATGAAAGTATGAGGTGCGAGTTGGCTTTGATAGATTGGGGAACTTTACTAAAAGGGATGATGGTGGATAGGCAATGGCTAATATTTAAAGAACGTGTGCAGGAATTACAACAATTATTCATTCCTGTCTGGCGCAAAAATAAAACAGGAAAGGTGGCTCAACCGTGGCTTACAAAAGAAATTAGGGATAGTATTAGATCCAAAGAGGAGGCATATAAAATTGCCAGAAAAAGCAGCAAGCCTGAGGATTGGGAGCAGTTCAGAATTCAGCAAAGGAGGACAAAGAGATTGAATAAGAGGGGAAAAATAGAGTATGAGAGTAAACTAGCAGGGAACATAAAAACTGACTGTAAAAGCTTCTATAAATATGTCAAGAGAAAAAGATTAGTGAAGACAAATGTAGGTCCCTTACAGTCAGAAATGGGGGAAATTATAATGGGGAACAAAGAAATGGCAGAACAATTAAACACATACTTTGGTTCTGTCTTCACAAAGGAGGACTCAAATAACCTGCCAGAAATGTTAGGGAACCAAGGGTCTAGTGAGAGGGAGGAACTGAAGGAAACCAGTATTAGTAAAAAAAAATAGTGCTAGGGAAATTAATGGGGCTAAAGGCTGACAAATCCCCAGGGCCTGATAATCTACATCCCAGAGGAAGTGGCCCTGGAAATAATGGATGCATTGGTGATCATCTTCCAAAATTCTACAGACTCTGGAACAGTTCCTACAGATTGGAGGGTGGCAAATGTAACCCCACTATTTAAAAAAGGAGGGAGAGAAAAAACAGGGAATTACAGACCAGTCAGCCTAACATCAGTAGTGGGGAAAATGCTAGAGTCTATTATAAAAGATGTGATAACAGAACACTTGGAAAGCATTAACAGGATTGGACAAAGTCAGCATGGGTTTATGAAAGGGAAATCATGCTTAACAAATCTACTGGAGTTTTTTGAGGATGTAACTAGTAGAATAGATAGGGGAGAATCAGTGGATGTGGTGTATTTGGATTTTCAGAAGGCTTTTGATAAGGTCCCACACAAGAGGTTAGTGTGCAAAATTAAATCACATTGGATTGGGGGGAATATACTGGCATGGATTGAGAATTGGTTGACAGACAGGAAACAGAGAGTAGGAATAAACGGGTCTTTTTCCGGGTGGCAGGCAGTGACTAGGGGTTACCGCAGTGATCAGTGCTTGGGCCCCAGCAATTCACAATATATATCAATGATTTGGATGAGGGAACTAAATGTAACATTTCCAAGTTTGCGGACGACACAAAGCTGGGGTGGAATGTGAGCTGTGAGGAGGATGCAAAGAGGCTCCAATGTGATTTAGACAAGTTGGGTGAGTGGGCAAGAACATGGCAGATGCAGTATAACATGGATAAAAGTGAGGTTATCCACTTTGGTTGCGAAAACAGAAAGGCAGATTATTATCTGAATGGTGATAGATTGGGAAAAGGGGAGGTGCAACAAGACCTGGGTGTCCTTGTACACCAGTCACTGAAAGCGAGCATTCAGGTGCAGCAAGCAGTTAGGAAGGTGAATGGTATGTTGGCCTTCATTGCAAGAGGATTTGAGTACAGGAGCAGGAATGTCTTACTGCAGTTACACAGTGCCTTGGTGAGACCACATCTGGAGTATTGTGTGCAGTTTTGGTCTCCTTATCTGAGGAAGGATGTCCTTGCCATGGAGGGAGTGCAACGAAGGTTTACCAGACCGATTCCTGGGATGGCAGGACTGGCGTATGAGGAGAGATTGGGTCGACTAGGCTTATATTCACTATAGTTTAGAAGAATGAGAGGTGATCTCATTGAAACATATAAAATTCTAACAGGACTAGACAGACTAGATGCAAGGAGGATGTTCCCGATGGCTGGGGAGTCCAGAACCAGGGGTCACGGTCTCAGGATACGGGGTATGCCATTTAGAACCGAGATGAGGAGAAATTTCTTCACTCAGAAGGCAGTGGAAGCCAAGTCATTAGATGTATTCAAGAAGGAGATAGATATATTTCTTAATGCTAAAGGGATCAAGGGATATGGGGAAAAAGCGGGAACGCAGTGCTGAGTTATACCATCAGCCATGATCATTTTGAATGGCGGAGCAGACCCGTAGGGCCGAATGGCCTACTCTTGCTCCTATTTTCTATGTTTCTATCTTTCTAGGATATGATAGAATCATAGAATGATACAAAACAGGAGGAGGCCATTCAGCCAATCAAGCCTGTACCGGCTCTTTGGAAGAGCTATCCAATTAGTTCCACACTGAAGCTCTTTTCCCATAGTCCTGCAAATTTTTCCCCTTCAAGATTTGATCCAATTCCCTTTTGAAAGCTGCTATTGAATCTGCTTCTACCACCCTTCCAGGCAGTGCATTCCAGATCATGACAACTCGCTGCGTAAAAAAAAATGTTTCTTCATGTCGCTGCTGGTTCTTTTGCCAATTACTTTAAATCTGTGTCTAGTTGTTACCGACGCTTCTGCCACTGGAAACAGTTTCTCCTTATTTACTCTGTCAAAACCGTTCATGATTTTGAACACCGCTATCAAATCTCCTCATCCTTCTCTGCTCTATGGAGAACAACCCCAGCTTCTCCAGTCTCTCCATGTTACTGAAGTCCCTCATCCCTCGTACCATTCTAGTAAATCTCTTCTGCACCTTCTGTAAGGCCTAGACATCCTTCCTAAGGTGTAGTGCCCAGAATTGGACACAATGGACTCAACTTTAAAACCGAGCCGGGAAGGGGGTGGGGGGGTCAAATTGAGGTCGGGAAACCCATTAGTACGGGTTTCCCGGACGTCCTTATAATTTTGACGTAAGGACATCTTTTTTTTTTGTCGGTTTCTCGTCGGACTGACCGGCCTGTTTAACAGCCTGGTATCAGTCGGACGGGAGAGCAGCCAGGGAGAGGACATGTTCAGGTAAGTCTGCAGGTATGTCTTTGTTTGACTGGATGAGGGGGAGGCATGAGTGGGCACGAGGGCATGGGTTAGCATGGGGGTCATGAATCATCGGGGGTCAGTCATGGTGGGGGGTGTCGGAATCGGGGGTCATCGTGGGGGTCTGTGATCGTTGAGGGGGAGGATCGGGGTCAGAGGTTAGGAATGGGGGGGAGGATCGGTGGTCGGGGGTGGGAGGATCAGAGGGGGGAGGATGTGGGTCGGGGGATCGGAGTCGGGGGGAGAATTGGAGTCGGAGGGGTTCGTGATCAGGGGTTGGGTGTTCACAATTGTGTGTGGGGGGGGGGGAGAGAGAGAGTCTGCGATTGGGGGGTCGGGTGTCCATGATTGCCGTGGGGTGGGGGGTGGTGAGGGGGTCAGTGATTGGGGGTTGGGTGTCTGCGATTGTTGAAGGGTCTATGCGGGTAGGCTTGTTGGGCCTGGGAGAAGCGGGCCTGGGAGCGGCACGCCTTCTCCTCCGCGCCAACAAACTGTGCCTTTCTAGGCTCCCACCTGTTAGTTTCTGGCCTTTTCGTCCCCTTTCACAAGGCGTAAAACAGAAGGCCCGGGAATTCCGGCCCCCCTGGGGTTGAAATCAGGAAGTCGAGAAAAATGGAGGCCTGTAGCCTCTTTGAAAGGTTTTAAGGCCCGACCCTTCTCCTGGGAGCGGATTGGTCGCCCGCCCCTCTTTCCGCCCCGGTGAAAAATGGAAATGGGTGGGTTGGAGGTCGGTTGAGGGAGGGTCTGATATGGTGGCAATTTTCAATGCCCCCTCACCCCCAACCCACCCGTTTTTTACTTTGAAAATTGAGCCCAATATTCCAACGGGGGCCTGACAAGCGTTTTATAATGGATTGGCGTAACTTCCTTGCTTTTGTACTCTATGGCTCTATTTATAAAGCCTAGGACCCCGTATGATTTTTTTTTTTAACATCCTTCTCAACTTGCCCTGCCACCTTTAAACCCCTAGGTCCTTCTGTTCCTGCACCCCCTTTAAATTGTACCATTTAACTTATTATGCCTCTTCTAATTCTTCCTGCCAAAATTAATCACTTCGCACTTCTCTGTGCTAAATGTCACCTGCCATGTGTCTGCCCATTTCACCACTCTGTCCATGTCCTCCTGTAGTCTACTGCTGTCCTCCTCATTGTTTACTACATTTCAGAGTTATGTGTCATTTGCAAATTTTGAAATTATGTCCTGTATACCCAGGTCCAGGTCATTAATGTATATCCAAAAAGTGCAGTGGTCCTAATACCGACCCCTGGGGAACATCACTGTATACTTCCCTGCAGTCTGAAAAACAACCGTTCACCACTACTCTCTGCTTTCTGTCCCTTAGCCAATTTTGTATCCACGCTCTCTCTGTCCCTTTAATCCCATGGGTTTCAATTTTGCTAACAAGTCTATTATGTGGTAGTTTATCAAACGCCTTTTGAAAGTCCATATACACATCAACCACACTACCCTCAACAACCCTCTCCGTTACTTGTCTAAATCCATGTTAGCTGTTGTTGTTGTTCAGATAATTCTCAAGTTTACTTCTATAGTTGATTCCATGATTTTACACAGGGAGAAATAAGACTACTTTTTGCCCTTTTTGAAAATGGGCACCTATTAGCCTGTTTCCAAACTACAGGTACCTCCTGCATGTTCAACTCTCTCAATACTTCAGCAATCTCCTGCCATGTCTGCCTTAGTACTCTGAGATGAATACCATCCATCCCTGCAGTGTTATTTATTTTGAGCCCTTTTAGCCTATCGAGGATTTCCATCTCATTTATATCAAAGCCATTATTTCTACATGGGTTATCGCTACTGCTGCACTTGTGCTGAGGCCTCTGGAAACAGACTCAATCTGCCCCGCAGTTTATAGCTTTCTTGTCACCGTCACACCAACTGAAGCATTATTGAGTTCTAATTGATTTAGTTTGACTTCTTACTGACTTTCATTGTAATTGAACCCTTTACATTAAAGTTGCATTTGAAAATCTATATATATTCTCCAATAAAATGTTTATCTGAAGCAGTGAATAGTGTTCACAGTAGAAAATTGTACACAAAATTTGTATTCCATCCCGATAAACAGTTCTGCATATGGGCATTTTCAAAGTCTTTTTTTATATTGAAATGATGGGGCAGAAATTCCTCAGAATGGCGAACCAACACTGCTCGCCACTCCATAACTTTATACTAACCCACTAACTTACCGTCGTCTTTTCTTCGGGCTCTTCCTCGAATAGGAAGTGGAGAAGAGCCCAGCATCAGTTCAAGCGAAGCTAGGACCCTGGGAGAAGCGAGACGATCAATTTCTCCCCTCGACCAAGCAGATCACAGCGTTTTTGACAAGCTGCGTTCACTGTCTCTGCAGGCTTGAATTGTTAAACCAGGAAGTGAAAGCTACAACATTAAAATCAATGTAAAAACAATTATAGACTGCAAAAGAGAGGGTAAGAAATAATTGAATTAAATAAAAGAGACAGAAGGGAAAAGTTAAAAAAAAAAGTTTTAATTTTAAAATTTTTAATGACCATAAACTATTAAAAGGAGTAATGAGACGCCACATTTTTAAAAGTTAATTTTTAGTTGTTTGGCAATCATTAAGACTTACTGTTAAAAGTTAGTTTAGACCTGTGTTTTTAAGGGTACCTGTTTTGTGGCATAATTAATTACTTTGCAGCTGGGCAGATAAGCAAGTTTGCACTTTTTCAGTGATTTCTCCGATTGCAGCGTGCAATATACCTTTAATTCAAAGCTCTCATATTGCTGGCGAACCAGTAGGAGGAAGTTCCGAATTTCCGCGTTTCACTGTGCATGTGCGAACGCTGGAACTTGTTCCTCCATTTCACCACTAACATCGGAGAGCGTTGTTGAGCTCTCCGTTAATTCAGGAGCGATTTCTGCCCCAATGTGTATATTAACCACAGCAGTAATAGCTATAAGAAAATAGTGCGCTCCGATCCACCAGAATTTTCTCAGGACTCGGCCTTGATCGAAACATTGCCTCATCACCCAGTGTACAAATATTTATTTTGTTCTTTCTGTTATTCTTGTCTTCATTCCTGTCCTGAAGGTATTTCTGCATCAAACATGCAAGAGCAAAGCTCGGGGACTCTTGATTGTCCACCAAGTTGTATTGTCCAATAGTGATGAACTTCCTATATTATGGACGATAACGTGGTTTCCACTGTATAACAATCTCACCATTTCCCATGTAGGATAACAATAACACCCCAACAAATTTAAATACAGATTGTTGAATATTAACAGTGCTATACAAGTGCAAAGTACTCCTGATCAATTAGGTTATCAGCCTTTGCTCAACAGGTTAGTGGGTTCCCACCAGGGGTGTAGCCACCACTCAGGCACCTCAGTAACTTTGTTCCTGTCTTAATTTGCCCACATAAGTTTCCATGCAGAAGTCAAGGTAAGTTAAAGGAAGAAATTGGTGGACAGGAATGTAAAGCAGCCACAGGAGGGAAGGAATGAACTTGGCAGGTGATAGCTATGTTTCTACGTACCTGCTATAAATGGGCACTTTTTAGAGGTAGCTGTTACAAAGGTGTTAGATTCAAATGTGAATTTGGTACTGAGATACATAGAGAACTTTTGAGACAATCAGTGCTAGACTTTCTAGGGCATGGGGAGAAAAGGTCTAAACCAGATCGATTACATAATGAAAGTAACTCACTAAAACATGGTTATGATTTTGCAATACAATGATAAAATATCAACAACTGTGAGCAGACATGCTTGCTATGGGCAGGGAACCTAAGTTTGTCTTCACAATATAATTACTAATGAGGACGGTCATTTCTCCCATCTTAATTCTTCTATCAAGAAAGATCCTAAAGTACCCCATTGTAGTATGATTTGTTTCTTAAATGATTCCAGGGTTTTCGCCTCCACCAATCTGCCCAGAAGTCCATTCTTAGTGTTGATCTTTCTCTGTCTGAGCTCCTTCTTAAGTAAATTTACTTCTTCCATTGTGCCTCTTTTTCTGTTGTTTTCCAGATGCTCTGTTTGTTTACCATAGTTTGGGATTTTTTGCCCTTTGTAATTAACTCCCTCCACCATTTGTTATATTTCTATTTCTCTGTTACACTTTCTGTGTTTTAAAAGTATTTTTCTATGTCTCTGTAACTTTTTGCATTTCCTTATCTCATTCTGTTTATAAGACATTAAGGGGAACAGATAGGGTGGATAGAGAGAAACTATTTCCGCTGGTTGGGGATTTTAGGAGTAGGGGGCACAGTCTAAAAATTAGAGCCAGACCTTTCAGGAGCGAGATTAGAAAACATTTCTACACACAAAGGGTGGTAGAAGTTTGGAACTTTCTTCCGCAAACGGCAATTGATACTAGCTCAATTGCTAAATTTAAATCTGAGATGGATAGCTTTTTGGCAACCAAAGGTATTAAGGGATATGGGCCAAAGGCAGGTATATGGGGCTCGATTTTACCAGGCCTGCGGGTTTCCGGCGGGTTGGGTTTCGGGAGCATGGTCAACACGCTCGGTGAAATTAGTGGGTTGCCCGCGCGATCGTAGCAGGCAACACACTAATAGGAATCAATTACCTGCTCCTCCGGGGTCCACGCTGCTGGTCTGCGCGTCAGGCGGGCTGCGCATGCACAGTACGATCTGTCAGCTGGAGGCTCTCTAGTTAAAGGGGCAGTCCTCCACTGACAGATGCTGCAACCAATGGAACAAATTTCAGCATGGAGCAGCCCAGGGGGAAGGCTGCTCCCAGTTTAATGATGCCTCACCCCAGGTATCATCAGATGGGGTGAGGAGGAGGGCGAAGACAGAGATCTTCCACCTGGCGGGCAGGAGGAAGCGGCCAGCCTCTGCCACCAAGAAGGCCTGGCTCGAGGTGGCAGAGGGGGTCACCTGCGCAACCAACATATCGCCCACCTGCATACAGTGCAGGAGGCGCTGCAATGACCTCAGTAGGTCAGCCACAGTGAGAACACGAAGTCTTTCCCCTACACTCCATCTGCCACAACACTGCCCCAACCCCACATCTCCTTCGGCACTGCCAACACTACTCTGTCACATCACCCCTCATACCCACTCAAACCCCATCCTCATCTTACCTCCACCTACTCACCTCGCCAGTACTCATCCTGCCACTAACACGCGACCCAATCCTCATACAATCTCATGGCTCTATCCCATACTCACCCTCTCGTGCATCTCCCTCACGGCCAGCCTCACTCAACCTGCCACCACCTGTGCTGCAGCCACAGGGCATGCATCACATATGTGCAGTAGGCAGCGTAAGGCAAATGTTTCGTGAGCATGAAGGGGGTGCACAAGGGTGTCGGAGGGTTTGCCATGGGTGTTACCTATATTGAATTTCAGAGCAACAAACATCACACATTATATTGGCACCACCACTGCCATGTCTCCTGTCTGTTGTGTCCAATAATACCCGCTCATGGGTATCACTATGAGGACCCACCACTGATGCCACCCATCGTGTTACTGCAGAGTAGGTGCAGGTGTATTTGCAGGGCTCGTCCGCGCAGACGACTGAGAGACATCGGCGGTGTAGCCGGCTGCACCCTGGAAGGATGCGGAGGAGAAGTTGTGGAGGGCAGTGGTGACTTTGACAGCGACAGGTAAGCAGTTGGTGCTGGGGCCAGCCAGGAGCCGCTCGGCAAGAAAGAGCCTGCAGACCTCCACGACTACATGTCGAGCGAATCAGCGCCTCCGTGTGCACTGCTGCTCGGAGAGGTCCGGGGAGCTGCGCCTCGGTCTGTGGACCATGTGGCGAGGGTAGTGCCCTCTGCGATGCGTCTCTCTCTGCGGTAGCCCTCCCTCCTGCTGTGCAGGTGGGCGTGCAACAACCCCGTGTTGGGGGGCTCCACGTCTCTGCGGCGGACAGCGTGGACTGCGAGGCTGCTGGGGCTGGTCATGCTGTTCGTCCTCCGAGGGTGTCCACGCACCACCCATCTGGCAGGTGTTGGTCTGAGGGGTTGTGCAGGGTAGGTGGGTGGTTCCTCGGACTGGGGCTGCGGTTTCGTGTCGGTCTGTCCTCTGGCTTGGCGGGAGGTGGTGGAGGGCAGGGGTTGCCCTATGTGACGCGGTGGCCTCCTGCGTGGGTGAGGCCTCTCCCCCGTGGGGTGCACCTTGGCACCTGCCACAGGCTGCTGGCTGCAACACGCCTGGTTGGAGAGAGACTGTTTCCCCCAGTGTGGGAAACACGCTGCGATGCAGGTGAAATCGCACACTTCCTCTTTTGACAGCTGATTCAGCTCATTAACTGACCTCAACAAGCAAGGTAAGTACTCTCAAGTGGAACCCCGCTGGCTTTAATTGCCTGCGGGATTCCCACCAGCGGGGGCCACGCACGCAGCCCCGCACGTCGTCGGGGAACCCGGAAGTGGTCGGGATCGCGGCGCGACCCGGTCACGTGACCTCATATCGGGATTTTCGGGGCCCCCCCGCAGGAAACCCGACCCTTAAAATCGAGCCCATGGAGTTAGATCACAGATCAGCCATGATCTTATCAAATGGCGGAGCAGGCACAAGGGGCTGAATGGCCTACTCCTGTTCCTATGTTCCTATGCATATCTTTTTGTGTCACTTGTTTTTGATGTTTTTCTGCAGTTTCACCACTGTTGGTTTAAATTTTCAGTTTTCCTCACTGTGTCTGGGCTCCTGTTTCTGACTTTTCAGTGTGAAATCAATGGATTTTGTGTTGTATATGTTTGCCAGGGAGGAGGAGGGGAGTGGTAAAACATTTATTTTGGGAAAATTTGGTTTAAACAGGATGTAACTGTTTATATGAAGTCTGCACTGTGAAAACTCTCCAAAGTAATTTTTCATGTTAAAATGATGGCAGACTGATTGCCTACTTGTCATTGCTGTTATTTTAGTTCATTACTATAGAAGGAATGGTTTATTTGCTGGTAATTTACCGCTGGAAAATAAACTTGTAATACTAGTCAGTGCAGGAACTGAATTTGAAAAATTGGAGCTGTTTTCGTTGGAACAGTGGAGATTATGAGGTGATTTGATTGAGGTGTTTAAGATTATAAAGAGATGGGGCAGAGTAGACAGAAACAGAAGCCTAGAAATTGGTTGGCTCTGGCCTGCAATCTCTGCGCTGGAATGGGTAGGCCCAAGGCACACCCAATATTGAGCCTAAGGCCTCATTGCCAGTGAAGTAGATTTCAATTTCGGGCCATTGCGTCGGTTGCTGGCAGCGGCCCTCTGTTAGATCTTGGAGAAGGGAGGGAAGCGACCGTGAGAGAGGGGCAAGTGATCGGAAGGGAGCAGAGTGACCAGGAGAAGGGGGTGTGAGGGGGACGAGAGGGGGCTGGCAACAGTCTTCGGCTCCACATTCAGGTAAGTATTTTTAAAAAACCTTTAAAAAATCAAACTGATCTGGGCCTTTTCTGACCACACATCCTGCCTATCGCCAGGTTTCACTGGCAGCTCCATCACTGGGCCCGTGGCCGTGATTGGGAGTAAACATCATGTCGGGCTCAGAATGACATCATCGGACCTCGACAATTAAATATTGATGTGACTCCCACCTTCCTACAGCGGGTGCCTTCCCTGTCACCGGAATTGGCTGTGTTAAATTGATGGCAGGCGCAAACTCATCGGGAACACTATGGGAAGTGCCCAATTATCACTTTAACCATCAACCCACCCCATTTCTGCCAGGTGGGCAGGCCTTTTTGTTTTTACAATAGATAAACTGTAGCTATATGTAATTTTAAAAATAAGTAATGCTGGCAGTGATTTAAAGATACTAATTTAGTCTTGTGGTTGTAAGGTTACCTCTGTAGTGACATCGTGGACATATATCCATGAAGAATTTTTCTGATCGTATTTCTAGTGAAATTTTCAACATGTCTTTTGAAAATAATCATATCCAGTGGTTCTGTTAATTGGCCACAAAATGGTTTAAGATGTTATCAAATTCTTCTTTGTGAATCCAAGTCATCTTTTATGTTAAACTGCCTGTTCTAGTTTCAGAACTTTTAAACCTTAAGTTTTGTGAGTGGTTTGCAGCATTGTTTAATCAAGTGTGGTGGAAACTAATCATTCTCCCTTTCTTCATTAGCTTGCCATGATATCACAGCAGATTTTGAGTTCATAATCGATGGATCCAGGTTTGTGGGAGGAATAAACTTCAAGAAGCTCATTGCCTTCCTGTATGACAGTGTTAATGTTTTTGACAAAATTGGCCCAGAAGGAATACAGGTAATGTTTGATGTCTGGATCCAATATTTTCTGATTTCTTCTGTTATTTTTTATGATCCTGCTCACAAGCATCTCAGAAATCACAATTACTTTTTCTGTATAAAGAACTTATATGAAAACTCTTTTTATAGCTTATTATAAAACAGGAAATTATTAGCTTATACTTTTGCTGTTTAAATAAAAAATAACTAAGCTGTTTATTTGCATTAATAATTGTTTTTTAAAATCATGCCTCCATGTTTCTGTACTGAAAATGATCAATAGAGAATATGTTTTTTCTAACATGCTGATTTCTTTTTCACAGGTGTCACTGAATCAGTTTAGTGGACACATGAGAAATGAAATTCAGTATGGCTCCTTTGAAAGTAAAGAGAGTTTACTGGGAGCAATCTATGACATACCTTACAGAGGAGCAAGCTCCGACACAGGTATAGACACTGCAGACGGGTTGTGATCGTAGGCCAATGACTTGTAATCATCTAAGTTACTGTTTTATGTTAAACACTTAATTGTAACATTTTGTTTGAAAGTTAGTCCTCTGGAATCAGTAAATCTAGAAACTTATATATTTTATTCAGAAACCAGATGAAAAATATTTGATAGGTGGGTTTATTTTGAGGATCCAACAGCTTCTGTATTCATTACACATTCTGTTAAGTGACCAGGATAGATTTGCCTCCACAATCACAAGGACTTACTCATGGAGCACAAACATGGCCCATCCTCCAAACCCTTCACCATGTACCTGTACATCTAAAGAAATAATTAACACTGTATCCACCATGCACTATAAATGGTCATTTTAATATATAAATAATAAATTATGCTTTGTGTGGTTTTATTGCAACTGTAGCCATTAGCACAACTTGAAATGTGTATGTGAGGCAGATATCCTCAGTAGGTAAGGGTCTATCCTCCAACCCTTTCGTTTAGAAAAGTATTTTATTTTTTCCCACACTTCAGTTGGGAACATGGAAACAGTGGTAGAAAATTTATCCTGTTTTGCTAGCCATGGCAGCTCTATCTCCTTAATCTAAATTCACTGCACTTCCTGCGTTATCTCTAAATACCCTTACTTCCCAAATAAGTATCAATATCCCTTGTAAACACTTCAGTTGACTTTGCATCTTTGGCCTTCTAAGGCAATGTGTTCCACATTCTTACAAACCTTTGGATGAAGGTGTTTCTCCAGCACTCGCTTTTAACTGGCTTAATTTAAATTCTAAGGTATCGTTGTAGCAGATGACACTGCTCTGCATCTGGCTTTCTGGTGACTCAGATCCTGTAAAGACTTTTCTGTGCAGTTTGTGGCAGGTAGTTGTGCCAGGGCCTGCAAATATGGTCGGTGGAATCTCGACAGGTGTTACCAGTCAGGTTATGCTGCCTGTTGATCACCTTGGCATGTCTCCATTCATGTATTCTGGTTGAAAACACAGCATACTGTCACTGGAGTACTTCTGAGGAAGCAACTAACGTTGCGGTTAGTCAGACATTCGCATACCATAGTGGTGCAATCAGATATGCTGTCCGAGTTTCCTTTGAGAACAGGAGCCTCTGCATGCACTGCCAAAGTGAGGTTTGTTCATCTCTGTCTCCATATGTGGATGTCTGGGTACTGGCAAGTGGGCAGGTAACCTGCCTGGCATCCCATCTTTGGTCCTCTTTTATTTACAAACAACTCAGATAGGGGGATTTTCATTGGGAAATCAATTGGTGCAAGTACTGGTGCTGGGGACAAAAAATTACAATACTTGCCAACTGGTAAAGAAGGAATAAAAGTTGAGAAATGGCTAAAACCTTCCAGATACTTAACATCGCCTAGCAACCCTGGCTGTCCATTTACATCTGAAAATTCTGCATGCCAGAACACCAAGAAATGATGTGCAGGATGTTCCTACCCATAAATTAATATTTAAATGAAGTACTCATCTGTTTGAGATGCGCTGTCCCTATGCTGGCATTCCACACCCATACAAAATTTCACATGGGACAAAGTGGGCAGATATTGAGGGTAATGGATCTCTGCCATTTTTCCCACATTAGCAACCTATATTAGACAGCCCCCTATGGGAAATCTATGCTTAACTTCACGTAGCTGTTAGTTAAATGGTTTTTAATATAGGACTTATTGATCACAAGCTGTTAAATTTTGTTTTGTAGTCAAGGATGGCAAAACATCTAATGATCTGTTCTACAAAGAAGAAACTGTGAGGAGGAAAGGTGTTCACAAAGTTTTGATCATAATCACTCGTGGGACTGTACTTGGTGAGATAAGCCAAACTGTACAACAGTTGGCACTGAAAGGTGATTATAGGCAACCACCACCCAATCAAATGAACTGTTACTAAATAAATCATTGTTAATGCTTAAAATATTTTCAGCATGGTATGATAAATTAAGGACTGAAGCAGTAGTTATAGGTGCATATTTGTAAAAGAGAATAACAGACAACCACAATTAAGGATCAGTGATAGCTTATTTGTGTAAAAAAACAGTTTGGAAGACAGGAGGAATGTAGGTGACATCAGAAGGATACTATTACTGTGGACTCATACTGGGTTTCTTTCACTAAATCTCAAACAACCAGCACAATAACAATGACATCCCTCTGTCTGCCGCTTTAAGAATGCCCTCTTGTTGACATATGAACTCATAGCGTACTAGCGGATCCCCTGTGACCTTGTTCATGAGGAGTCTGGAATCTGACGCGTGGTTTGATATTTAGCTGCTAACTTGGCCTGTCCCTTTAAGTCCACTGCTCAAGTGGGAAAATGGTCTGAGTAGGCAAATCCAAGTAATTATTGATGCTTGTAAACTGCGGAGATCATTCAAAGGTCAGCTGTTGGCAGCCTGCGCATTTCAGGCTCCAGGTTAATGACTGACTTTCTTTAGCTTCATCATCCATTTTTTGGATGAGATGTTAAGCCGAGACCCCAACTGCCCTCTCAGGTGGACGTAATAGATCCCATGGCACTATTTCGAAGAAGAGCAGAAGAGTTCTCTCCAGTGTCCTGGCCAATGTTTATCCCTCAACCAACATTACTAAAAAAAATAGATTATCTGGTCATTATCACATTGCTGTTTGTGGGACCTCGCTGTGTGCAAATTGGCTGCCGCGTTTCCTACATTATAACAGTGACTACACTTCAAAAGTAAGGCACTTTGGGACATCCTGAGGTCATGAAAGGTACTAAAAAATACAAGTTTTTTTTTCTTCTTTCTTATCATTAAAAATTGTTTTGCTTCTATAAAAGGTGTGCCATCTGGAGTATGATAGTTGCACATTAGATACAAAACTTATATAAAAAAGGAATATCAGACTTTGAAATAAAATATTAACGGTATTTATATCTAGTTTGCTAAATGTGACAAGTACTGTAATTTGTGCTATGGATAATATAGGTGGCATCATAGTGGGCACCAGATAATACCTGCATGCCAAAAGTTTTGTCATTGTGAACTTCTTCCAATTGTTGTCACACAGGCTTCTTTATCTTCGTTCTTGGGGTTGATGATGCTGATGAGGAGAAAATGAATGAAATTGCGAGCACACTTAGCAGCAGAACTGTTTTTTACATAGATGATTTCAATGATTTAAGCACCATTGGAAACAAATTCATTGCATCCATTTGTCAGACTGTGTCTACAAGTAAGTGTTTTACTTTCTCAAACTGTATTTATTTCCCTTCCAGGCAATACAAAACTTCAGAGTGTTTCAGGAAACTGAACTTCATCAATGAAATAATAACTGTGATTACATAATACTGATCATCTGACGGCCAACTGCAGCTTTGGTTGGCACATCCATATGAACTGCTGTCTATTTAGTCAGATGAGATTGACTTTTGCAACTTAGCACTCCTGGTGCAGGACTTCCCATTGAAGAGGTTAGAGTGCCACTTGGCAGCCCATACGATTGTCCACCTGTTAAAAACGTGTGGGCTGCGAGTTGAGTGCACTGAAGTCTACACCTGAATTTGTAATGCGAAATCTCATGGACTGAAGCTCTGCACTGAGAATGTTAAATCATATACTTAGTCTCCTAGGTTCTTCAAAATTGTCAACTTAAAAGCACAATCTATAAATAATGACCAGGTAACTTGCACAATGTTTAAAGGGCTTGTATTATTTTTTACTTGCTGCATTTCTATTACTTTGAGTTGCTAATTTTTGCCCCCTAAATAAGATAAAAGCTATTCATTAACAGATTGACCAATAAATCTGAATGTTTATTGAAAGATATGTGTAATAACTGAAACAGTTCTCCAATTGCCTACTGCTTTCAGTTGGTATTGTTCTACCTTTGATTCAGATGATTGTGGGTTCAGCTGCAGGACTTCACCATATAACTTGGGGAGATACTTAGTGTAGTATTGAGGGAGTACAGCATTGTGGTAGGTGCCATTCTTCTAATGGGATGTTAAACTGTCTGCTTGTTCTAGTGGATGCTAACGATCCCATGGCGTTAATCAAAGAAGAGCAGGGAGTTCTCCCGATAACCTGGCCATTTTCTGCTCCCTCAACAAACAACACCAAAAACATATTGGCTCAGAATTCGCTGTAGCGCCCACCGTTAGTTAGACTTGCCCTTGCCCGGTTAATCTCCATGATATTTTGCGCCGCAAGTTGCTGGAAGTGCGAGATGGAAAATATTTCCAACAACAGTTAATACCTGAAGGAATGAGACTCCACACTTGTAATGGTTAATTTTCAGAGCCAGAGACATTGACTGGCAGTATCTAACACTAAACACGTTGTTAGACTTGAAATGACATGACTTAACTTTCTGTGGCGAGTTTAGTTCGTATTTAATGTGCAAATACAGCAACTTCACGCTGTTCAATGCATTTGAATGATGAGGCAGACAGCGAGATCCCGTTTTCGTGAAGCTAACAGCATCTCGGACAGCAGCTTTTGGATTTTCACGTTTAACCGTGATTCTGCCCTCACCTGAAGTTGCTGTGCGATTTGGGCATAAATAACGGGGAGCGCCATTAGCCTCACCGATATTTTGACAGCAAATTCTGGGACAATAACTGGTGTTTGTGGGACCTGGCTGTGTATAAAATTACTGAGTTGGCCATAACAGTCACTGCACTTAGTTGTATGTGAAGCATTTTGGGATATTTTTGAGTGACATGTTACATAAATGCAACAACATTTTCTTCCAGAGATTAGTAATTTATGATTAATTGACTTCTCATTGCTTGTTTTCAGCTTGTCCCTTGACAAATATTAGAGGCACTGTTGTACCAGGTATGAAGTGAATTGCTTAGCAAAAGTATAATTTATTTTGATTCAGTTATATCAATTGTACAAAAAGCAAAAATTCTAACATTCTTGAAATAATACTGATAAAATGGGAACTAAAACGCTGATGGCTTCAGTATTTTTTTTAACTAAAACCGGTTTTGTTTGTCAGCAAATCACATTTATAGTTTGATGTATCTCTTATAGGAATTAACATGATGGAGGCATTTGGCTTAGTAGACAAAGAGTATTCAGAACTTGAAGGAGTTTCTATGGAGTCTGACATTTTTACAGGTTCACCATCATATAGTATTTTTGAAAATGCTCAGCTTACACGTGCTACCAGGTATGTATGAGCTTCCGACCTCATATCCTCCCATACCCTGGGCACCACTACAATCAGAAACTATTAGCTGGTATTGATTTGAAATTGCTTATTGCCATATTGCATTGTGTTTGTACAATACACCAATGTCATGACGATATCAAGCTTCACGTTGCTAGAATCGAGAAACAGTCTTTACTATTTGTAAAGAACTTTAGGCAGTTAGTGTATAGCAAAGTTTGCTGTTCTCAATCCTTTGATAGAATTCCTTGAACACACAATGAATCTACATTATACTCCAGCTTATGAATATCCATTGCTGGCCAAACTTAGGATACCAGCTCTGATGCTTGAATGTTTAAATATTCCCAGCAAGCAAAGCTAAGTAGGCTGAAACTTTCTACAGTGCACAAACAAACACCTCCATGAGAATATTAGGAAATGCTGAAAGGGAAAAAAAATTAATTTAGAAAAAAGAATGCTTCAAAATGTTTGAAAGAACTCCTCAGCACTGTAAATAATTAAATCAGTAGCAATCACAATACAGCCCAGGGTCATTTAGGTGACCTGTACTTCTTGTACCTCCTCCATTCACTGCATGCCTGGCTGCAATTGCCAGAAAGTGTTTGGCCTCCTTGGAACTGCCCACTTGATTGAATTTCATCAGATCACTGTGGAGTGCAGAGGCACACCTAGGTTGTACCACTTCATGTTACGGCATTCCTGAGTGTGGGTTTCCAGCAGGACGGGGCATTGTTGGGAAGTGGACTTGACAAACATTAATTAGGCAACTACCGCCCCCCCTCTTTCCCCCCCCCCCCCATTTATCAGTTAAAATACAACTGTTTAAAAAAAAATAAGATTTCAAGAATATATATTTTAGAATTTTTTTTTGAATTGATGTATTTTTTTGTCTAGGAATATCCACCCCACAGGACTACCTCCAGAGCACACTATTACACTGTTGTTCCGATTACTGCCCAATACTCCTAAAGAACCATATGCAATTTGGCAGATTGTGGATGAAGATTTTCAGCCTCTTGTTGGAGTGGTGCTTGACCGTAAGGCTTTAGAACTCAAATTAGATCAAACGGGTGGTTTTTTAAAAAATTGAACTTCCAGCGGGGAGCCACGTTTTCGGCTGCTGGGAGTGTATAATGGGAACTCACGGGCGCATGAATTGGAACGATACAGAAAAAAGTAGCATGGCCCAAATTCGCAATATGCCCTTCCAGCGGATAGGGCTCACAGCTGGGAGTACAATTTTGTAAAATAACCCACTCAAAAATATTGAAGGATACCAGTTAATGCTTACTTTATGTTTAAAGTAGCATAGTTCTAATTTATACTATCCCATTCAACTTTCAGATAGCCAACAAACTCTGAACTACTTCAATCTTGACTATAAGAATGAATTTCAGGGAGTTACTTTTAACCAACCTGAAGTTAAAAGGATTTTCTTTGGAAGTTTCCATAAGGTACATATATTATTTTTAGAACCTGATTAGATCTCAATAGTGCAGTAACTTTTGTTTGCTGATTTTTGTGTATGAATGAAAGTAAAACTTTGATGTTTTAATTATATATAAATTTTTACAGTGCTTTCCATGCAATTATATCATATAGGAGAGTTGCTCAATTCAAAGAATAAAACTTGAAATCAAAATAAGATATTATGGAGCAAACATGTAACATTTTTATATAACAATCCTTTGACTGCTCGGGGAGAGGGCATTAACCCATTTCAAATAGTGCATTAAAATAGTGGACAGAGAAAACTCACACACAAATGTGTTCTGTGTGCATTTGTCAACCTCACATCTTTAGTAACCCAGCAACAATGAAAGTAATGTGAGGAATAAGGGAAAAAAAATATTGTACCAAAAGGACAAATGGTTAACAAGTGGACTAAGATAAATATGAAAACAAGGTAACGGAGATAAAGGAAGTGGTTAGGAGAGGTAAAATAGAAAATGAGGTTAGGAAAACAGGGAATATTAAAAGATATGTCAAACAGATAACGAAGCGGTGGGGTCGTTGAAAGATTCCAAAGGTGACATGACATCAGGTGACCAAGGAATAGCAAATATACTAAATTAATAATTCTGCCCTGTATTTAGGGAGACCATAGTCAGTTTCCCCACCATGAATTTGTGGAGGGAGGGAGGCACACAAGTTGAGTCTGAGGATGTTAAAGGAAGACAAAGCACCAGGCCTGGATGGACTTCATACAAGAGTGCATAAAGAAGTGGCCAGTGAAATCAGTCACTTCCTTACCACTATCATTAGGAAATCATTAGATATGGGAGTAGTGCCCAAGAATTGGAAAGCAGCTAAAATAACACTAAGAATAACCCAGGAAACTACGGGCAAGTGAGCCTAATATCTGTTGTGGATAAAGTATTAGAAGCCATTCAGTAAGAGGAGATAATGAAACATCTAAATAGATATGATCTAGTAAGAGGAAGTCATTATGGATTAATGGGATATAGGTCTTGCCTAACTATCTTATGGAAGTTTGAAGAAATGATGTGCCTAGAACTGAAATTCTGTGGATATGGTATATTTAGAAATCAGCAAGACTTTTGATACCTTGCCTTTAGCCTACAAGTTAGGAAAACATGTAACAGGAGGCAAGCTTCTGAGACAGATTGAAAATTGACTAAACCAGAGAAAGCAGAGGATGGCTGGTAATGGAGCTGTGTCTGCACAGCAAGGAATCACTATCACTACTAGAGTACCACAGAGATCAGTACTGAGGGCTGTAGCTGTTTGAATCTGGAAAAGAAATAAAGCTGTCTAAGTTTGCAGATGACACAAAATTGGGAGAGGGGGGAGTTCACACAATAGGGAAGAGGCAAACCAATACAAACAAATCTGGATAGGTTTGAAAGGTGGGCTGCTGAATGGCAAATGGCATTTACTGTGGACAAATACAAGGTAACGAGACTAGGGAAGAGAAATAAACAATGGGAATATAAACTAAATAGATCTAGGCAGAAGTACACAACACAGGAGAGGAATGTATTGGTGGATAGTTTACTGAAATGCAGTGTGCAGCAGTAGTAAGGAAAGCTAACCCGATCTTGGGATGCACCACCAGAGGGATAGTACATAAATCCCAGGAGGTGATAATGAGTCTGTACAAGGCACTGATATGGCCACTCCTCCAGTACTGATCACCGTACTACAGCAAGGCTATCCAGGCATTGAAGGACTGAAGGTTACGTAGAATGCAGCAACCAAACTGATATGTAGTTGAAGGCATCCTTACTTTGAGGAGAGCTTGAAGAGTCTGGGATTGTTTACTGTGTGCAAGAGAAGGCTTAGAGGAGATAGTCAAGATTCTAGAGGAATAGATAAATTAAATCCTGATAATATGTTCATGATTGCCACAAGCTCTAGAACCAAGGACATGGACACGTGCTTGGAAGAAGGAAGGTGCACAGGCAGTTTAGATTTAACCACTTGGTGAACCAGAGAGGCAGCAGAGGCAAATTGTGTGGAAAAAAATAGGGATAGATATTTGAGAAAGTGAACAATTGAAAGATATTTAATCTTTGGGATCTGTACAGGACCAGTCTTGTACTTTCCTTCGTTCCTTTGCAATACGTTAGATATTCTTGCATCTTTTGTATGGACTCATAAGATATTTCTTCATTGTCCTTCACCATATTAAGAATAAAATATTAATTACAAGTAATACTAAACCAAATCTGATCTTTCCTGGTCTCTTTAGGTTCATATAGCAGTGAGTAGGACAAATGTCAAGCTTTATGTAGACTGCAAGGAGATTGGAGAGAAGTTCATTAATGTTGTTGGGAAAATCTCCACAGAAGGATTTGAGATGCTCGGGAAACTGGTAAAAACTGGAGGCCCCAGCAGTGGTTCAGCACCAGTAAGTGATTAAGGATCAGGTTATTCATTTCTTTGATATGTTTTGTTTTGTTGATATTTTTGATTCTGTTTATTCGTTTGTTTAGTTTCAGTTACAGGCATTTGAAATGGTTTGCAATACTTCCTGGGCTGACATGGACAGGTGTTGTGATCTACCTGCACTGGTGAGTTAGAGTCAAATGCAAAATTGAGGCCTTAAATTTAAGCATGGGATCCTAGCACATAAACACTTAACAAGTTTAGCTGAAATTCCTTTCTCCACTGTACTCATGGAGGAGTTGTTATGTAGGGAAACATGGCTAGCAGTTACCCGCAGCATGGTCCCACAAAAAGCAAATGACTGGTTGGATGTTGGTTGAGGCAAAAATGTTGATCAGACACTGGAAAAACTGCCTGCTTTTTAATACTGCCATGGAATCCTTTGCGTGTAGTAGAACAGGGCCTCTGTTCAACATCTCGTCCAAAAGGTGGCACCTTCAATGATGTAGCACTCTTTCAGTACTGGACTGGAGTGTCAGCCTGGATTATGTGCTTAGGTTGTGGGGCTTGGACCCACAACCTTCTGACTGAAGCAAGAGTGCTACTGATGGAGCCAAACTGTGTCATTGGTATTTGACATGTACAATTGGCCCTGATGGGTAAGACACAATTAGAAAGTGGCCTTGCAGAGTCACAAATCTTTTATAGTTGTCTCTAGCTCAATTTAATTCTTTTTTTTAACCTAGCCAGACCAATAATATCCATGAAGATTTAATTAAATCACTCATACATTTCTTTATATTTCACTGGAGATAAAGCCCTTTACACAATTTACACTTGTCTACTATAGCGGAAATAAAATGAGTGTACTAATAAAGACCAACCTGGTGATAACATATGAAAAAAACTAAGTTTATATAGATTGGTGGATCTCTCATATTATTGCTCACTGTAAGTGAGGTGATATAAGGACAAAAGTGTTATACTATATAATGCACAATGTATTATTCTGCTGCTAGGACAGAACTGCATTGCTTCAAAAGCACAAAGTATCATTGTTGTTAAGTAAACACAGGCTTAGGTCAATCAGAGTTTATTTATTGTTTGCTGAGAGGAATGTGCAGATCAGAATGTGTTTGTAAATGTCAGGTCAAAAAAAGCTTCCTGATATTTTTGCATCTGCAACTATGTGTGATGTCTGGAGTGTGATGTATATATGCCAGATAGAAGACGTATATCTAAAATGGATAGAAAATTATATTGAAGTAAATTCACTAAAGAAGATTAATAGCAACTCCATTACAATATCATTCTCAACACCAGTGATTGTTTGTTTGTTTGTTTGTTTTCTATTTTGGGATCTGCCTGTCTCTGTTCTACATGTGCTCCATAAATTGTACTAATTGAAGTATTTTCCTGGTTTTAGAGAGATGAAGTGAAGTGTCCTCCTCGTTTCCATGCTTGCACTTGTTCATCAGCTGTCAAAGGACAACCAGGACCTTCAGGACCACCAGTGAGTTGATCATCTTTTATCACACAATAAACAGCGTAGAGTGACCATAATGCTATTGATAAAATAGAGATAAGAAATGTTGCAGTGGCGAGAGAATGAAATCAAAATACCTGACCGATATAATTAAACAACATAATGGATAAAAGAATTCTTATCTCTCTGGGAAAGATGATAAGATATGCGATTATGGGAACAGGCTGAAACTGCAGACTGCAGGCCTGGCGTGAGATTTTAAATATATTAATTATTCAGGAACAGCTTAAATCCTTCAGGCTCCATATAGAAGTTTCTATATCTAGATCAATCAGTTGAGATCTTTCAGAGTAAAAGGGATCTAAATTCGATACCATCTGATAACGGGAGAAAAAAAATCGGCACGCTGAACTTAGAAGAGAGAGGCTCAAGGACTATACTAAATTCATCTTCGGGCCTCATTGGAATAAATCTGGCGGGTTGCGGGTGCTAATCAAGGGCCCTGACACAGCTAGTCTGTCCAGGCCTTCAAATTTTGGCCAGGGGGAAGCAAATGGGAGGGGAGGGGGCAAGGTGCTTGTGGGATCTTGATGTGCACGTCTAGCTCCATATTAAGGTAAGTTTCTTCCGTGGCCTCCATTGGTCCCTTCAACGACCACTGGTTAAACTACAGCAGAGCCTGAAAAATGAGTTGCAATTTGCAGTGCCTCTCAATCAATTTCCTGAAAATGGGTGCAGGACCCTCCTTTCAATATTGAAATGAGGTCTGCACTCAATTCAGGTGGGTGCCAGGGCCACCTAGAAATAGGCCCTGACAAATTTAGCCGCAGCCCGAACGCACGCTTAAATGAAGCATGGACTGTCGCTCTGCTAAATTCGTCATTGTTGTGCTTGTTTTACGCCTATAGAATGAGCACAGTGATGTTGAATTTAGGCCCCAAACTATATCAGATGAGAAGTTAAATTAAGAATCAACTTGTCTGCTGAAGTGGACATAAAAGAGTGTGTAGCACTATTTGAGGAAATGCAGGGGCTTCTCCCAGTGTCCTGGCCAACCTTTTTCCCTTAGCCAACACCACCAATATAGGTTATCTGGTCATTCATTTGCTTGACCTTGCTGTGCACAAATTGACATCTGGGTTTGCATACATAACAACAGTGACTGCATTTTAAAAGTAACCCATTGTTTGTAAAGTGCTTTGAGGATGTGCTATATAAATGCAAATTCATTTTTTTTATTTCTCATTGAAATAGCCATTTGTTTGCATCAGGAATTTCTGGCTAATATCTAAATTGTTTTCCTACAGTGTGAATTTTCTTAAAACCTTTATTGTCAATTGCTTTAAGTCCATTCATGAGAAAGTCAGAGATAGTGGTGTTCATTGCACTCAGAAACTTATATACTTGTGAGATGGAATGCAGAATATACTGCCTAAGGTGGTATTCTAGTCGGTATCTCTTATAAATATTCTGCTTACTTTTGAGGGGGAATAGAGAACTTTTTTACATAAAAGTTTTGAGAGCACCTGTCAGACTTTAGACCTCACACTTGAAAGTGTCAAATGAATATAAAAATTTCATGCTGATGTCAATTGAAGGTTAATTTCTGTTGGGCAGAAAGTTTGCAGAGTGACTGGAACAAAAGAATTGCGAGGACCTACAGTAACGTTCCCTCGATAATAACAACTAGCCATGTAATTGACCTCAATCTATTTAGACCACTTCCCCACAACTGTTTCCAGACTATCTGTGAACAATGCTGTGAGATCCGTTAGTTTAGGTTATTAATCGTATCAAAATATTTCTCAGTCAGAAGATATATTAGGTCATTTATTCTTTATTCTTTGGTCCTGTGGGATAATATTATGTAAACACTTACCGCGTTTATCTGAAATTCCTCTTATTTCAGTGGAGTCGTTAACCTGTTTAAAATAAATGAGTCAACATCGCTGCCAGAATAGGAATGTCAAATGGATGCTTTAAGTATTCATACATCCACATCTCACAGCATAATTTCAGGACCTTTTACCTTATCTTTAATAGAACGCATTCCGGCAGTATCACAATTTAATCTGGGCATATTACAGTCAACCTTTATTGAAGCAAGTACTGTAATGATAAGGTTGCAGTTTTGAAAATATATGATTAACTTGAGAGCACCTGAACCTGAGTCCTGTCATCAAACCCATCTTCAATTAAGATGCTCCATGCTTTGTCCAACTTTCTGAGAAGAGTTTGAGTGCATTCATTCATCCCTTACTTTAAAAAAAATTCAAATACATTAAAAAAATTACTATGAATTAAATCTCTTACACCTGCACTTTTTAACCAAATCTATAGGGTCCTCCTGGTTTAAGAGGTGCCCAGGGTGAACGTGGGGAGCCTGGACCTCAGGTGAGTGTATGAACATGTTATACAATGATGATCTACTTTATTCCAAACTTGAGTTTTAATAATGGACCCACAAGCAGTTGTTTATCCAGAACTGATTCAACTTTCAGAAATTCCTTCAGTCCTAGCATGAGATTTGTTTCCTAGGGTCAAGAAGGTCCAATTGGTAATACAGGGCCTATGGGACTAGAGGGTCAACCTGGATCTCTGGGACCAAGAGGACTAAGTGTACGAGGACCTGCAGTATGTATGCCATATTCATAAATGCAAAACAAACACGAAAAAATTATATTAACATTCATAAAAATAATTTTTGAAGTATTTTGCCTCATTTGTTGGCAGTGTTTAGAGGATAAAACATGATTAACATATTGAAGAAAAATATGAATAGTTTACCAATGTCCTTACTTTTCATTCATTTGAAAAGGGTCCTCCTGGTGAAAAAGGACACATAGGTGAGCCTGGACAAAGGGGCAACCAGGTAAAGATTGAAATAGAAACATACTTTCTGCTAACTTTTTCAATTAATTACTTGACAGTAGAACCATTTTTACTTTAGACTAATGTGAAGCTAAGAAAAATATTGACCCTAAAATTTTGAAAAATTGGATCTTCCAAAAAAGAAAGTTTTCTAATAATTAAATCTATTAGTTTCTAAAAAAAATAGTCCATTTAGCATCTTATGAAGAGAAAGAAATTTTAAAGATGGAGGTGGGGTGGGGGGAGGGGTGCAGAGCAAGAGTTGGGTAACAAGTGACTGGAGACTTACTTATCCAATGCATCTGAGTAATGGGATCTCCTGCACCTGTCCTGCCCCACTTTGGAAACATAGCATAGAGGAGAGATAATTCCGTTCTGATGTAGTTTGATTTGCAAATTTCAGGACAGATTATTGCAACCTGAATTTTAAAGTGTTTTCTCTTGAGTTGAGCTGTAATTTTCTTTTTCCCTTTGCCTCTGGTTGCATAGCTGTTGCCAAGCAGCTGTTGTACAAAGTCTTGCTCACCCATCACCCTGTCCTCACTGACCTTCCCCGGCTCCAAATGCACTGAATTCAAAATCATCGTCCTCTTTTATAAATTTTTCCACCGTCTCACACCATCTTAGCTCTGCAACCTCCCCAGCCCCATGTCCCAGCTTGCACCTTATGGTCCTCCAACTCCAGCCTCCTGTTTAATTCACCAGTCCGGTGTTCTTTATTTGGCGGCAGAGCTTACAGCCATCTAGGTCCTATCCTCTGGAGCTCCCACAAAACCTTGCTTTCTGTTCTCTCATCTAACTTTTCTACTGTTACTTGTTCTGTTTCTCTCCTGCATGAACGTTGTATTACATTAAAGGTATTGTGCAAATACAAGTTGTCTTCATTGCCAGGGTTTGTACTGGGTTACAAAGTCACATCTAGAGGTGGCCAAGCTAGATCTAGATTGCTAACATTTATTGGAGAAATGAAACTGATTGACTCAATCAATTTATTGAAATTTATATCTTCAGCATTTTAACAGCCATGTTAACTTTATTTAAAATGAACCACTTACTGCCCTATTAAATAGCAGAGGTTTTTTTTTATTCATTCATGGGATGTGGGCATCACTGGCAAGGCCAGCATTTATTGCCCTTCCAGTGGTGGTAGTGAGTCACCTTCTTGAACTGAGTGGCTTGCTAGACCCATTTCGGAGGGCAGTTAAGAATCAACCACATTGCTGAGTCACATACAGCCAGACTGGGTAAGGATGGCAGGTTTCCAATGGGTTTTTACAACAATCTGGTAGTTTCCTGGTCACCATTACTGATATTACCTTTTTATTCCAGATTTTATTTAATTAACTGAATTTAAATTCCCCAGCTGCCATGGTGGGATTTGAACTCAGTCTCCAGATTATTAGTCCAGGCCTCTGGATTACTAGTCCAGTAACATAACCACTATGCTACTGTACCTTGAGTGAAGAATTTAGTAGGAGCACATTAAATGTTGTACAATAACACCACTGACAATAATGTCTAGCCTATAGTGATAACTTTCCCCACACAGCCGGTGTTTGTCTACTTTGTTTATTTGGCAGGTTTACAGCATTTGCTGAGAGCTCATTAGTAACTGAAAATTGTTTGCGATGCAAACAAAACTTCTGGGAAATTGGAGCAAAGATTAAGGTGGCTCCCATCTTATTTTTGAATGGTCTCTTTAGATATGGGAAACTGATATAGCACAAATGATTCTACTGTCTTATTTCCAATAAAATGAGAATTGTTACTGGTGATGCATGTTACATATTAATTAGCTTTAAACAGTACTCCCTAAACTTTCCTTGTAGTTCCCTTTAAAACTATAAGAGAAAAAGTTTCAATTGCAAGAATTTTCAGCAAATTATAGGCATGGCAGTTTCAAAGAGACATTAACCAACATGCAACATTATCATATGGTAAACTATGTATGAATGTGATAATGCAATATTCACTAGTCTGTGCTGAGTTAACTGACCTTAGCTGGAGTGGTAGAGGTGCTATAATTGACCTAGGTGCCTCTGGTACAGAAGGAAAAATGCTTCTAATCACCGTCATGTGCCCCGAATTTGCTGTGTCTCATGATATATCATGGGAATAAACAAAATACCTTCAAGCCACCATCTCACGTTTGCAAATAGAAAACTGTGCACTGAGGATTAGTGATGCAATGTCACTGATTACACCTGATGCTAAAATGTTTCTACTTTATGGAAGCTGAATTTAAATACTAAGTGTTCATCTGTGGATTTTAGTTGGATACAGGAATGTGATACTCCTCGCAATTGTGTCGCCTGTCAACAGTCATTATGTGGGCTCACACATGAAGACTGACCACTTGTGAGGTATCAGCAGGTGCTCAGCACCCATGGAGCTGTACCCCAGTAAGGAATCAATGTGTTGAGAAGGGGATAATTAGTGGGAAAAGGAAGATAAAATTGCAATTATTAGCATGCTGATTGAACAATACAGGACTGCACATTATCAAACCTAAATTACTTTATTTCTCCATAGGGTCTACCAGGTCCTCAGGGTCCTCCAGGGAGAGACGGCCTTCAGGGACCAAAGGTAAACCAAAATTTGTGTAAAAGTAACTTAACAGCAATGTGATGTAGATGGTTCTGTACATAAAAAATGCAAAATATACTGTTCTGCTGTATTTCATGGCACATTAAAGGAGAATCAACATTTAGAAGCCACTTTCCCAAGTTTTTAAATAGAACATTGATCAGTGACAGGATTGGTGATACAATGTCACTGATTACACTTGATGCTAAAATATTTAGATTTCATGGAGGCTGAATTTGAAAACCATGACCGAAGCATAAAAGCCGTATTGCTATTTTGCACTCCAAGGTGGGTATGGTACCTGCTTCAATCCAATTTTCATGATTGGCATTTAAAAGTTCTAATTTATGTTTTTTGTCATGCAAACAAAAATAAAAATTAGTGAAGGGAACATTTATCCAGAGAAAGAGATGTCTTTTCCAATTTTGCAACCCATAGTGTGGTCTTGTGGGCAGCTGTAGAGTGCCAGTCAGGCCAATTTGAGGTTGTGCCTCCCCTGTTTGCCATTAAGCTGCTCTAGAATAGTTGACACGAGCAGATTGACTTACTTGAGGCTCTTCATGCCGGTAGAAAAATTACCATTTAAGAAAAAAATGAAATAAGTTTGAGGTTAGTTATAGCTTTCTTCTATAAAAAGGGGAATAGTGCAATAAAAAGTGCTCTCCAAATCAGCTGTGTCCAAGATTTTTGTCTTTGTGGATCACATTGTGCTTACCATGGAGCCTTAGGGTCATTTGTAGAAATAAAAAAAAGCTTGCATTTGTATAGCGCTTTTTATCACCTCAGGACATCCCAAAACGCTTTACTGCCAATTAAGTACTTTTGAAGTGCGATCACTGTTGTAATGTAGGAAACGTGGCAGGAAATTGGTGCACAGCAAGGTCCCACAAACAGCAATGTGATAATGACCAGATCATCTGTTTTAATGATATTGGTTGAGGGATAAATGTTGGCCAGGGCATCCCCTGCTCTTCACCAAAATCTTTTACATCCACCTGGGAGGACAGATGGGGCCTCAGTTTAACATCTCATCTGAAAGGCAGAATCAAAAACAGTGCAGCACTTCCTCAGTACTGCACTGGAGTGTTAGGCTAGGTTTTGTGCTCAAGTCTTTGGAGTGGGACTTGAACCTACAACCTCCTGACTCAGAGGTGAGAGTGGTACTACTGAGCCATGGCTGACAAGCTTATGTCTATGGTCCCATTAATTTGCATGTATCTCAGGTCATTGATGCTAACAGACCTCAGTGTTCTAATTTAGGATTTATCCACCAAAGAGGCAACAGTGATCAGAACAACCCTTTGCAAACCTCCAGACTCTCAAAATTCAAACAGGAGAAATCAGTGAATAAGCGATATAATACCACAAGTATGACAGTTGCCTAAGCTTACAGTTGATTGCCAGGGCTAAAAGACTATGTTTGGTTCGTGCGATTTGGACACTCACCAGTCCTGGACTTTCCTTTCCCTTTAATGATTTCCAGTTGAAAAACACCAACTTTTAGCACTAGATGTGGGGCTAGTTTCTGAAATGTATCCTCAATGTTTTTTTCACTAAGTACTAATTCCTGTCACCAACAATTTTTGCTGAATTCTTACTCTTAAAAACTGTGTAATGCCGTAATTTTCTTCTAGGAGCAAGATGGCTAGTGATTAATAGTGAGGCTTTTAAAATTTCTTGATCCTATGTAAAAACAGCTTGCAGACTCCCTTGATGGATTAGTGAAAAGAGCAGCATGTGATGTGGGTATTAAATCCAGGTTCAGTCCCCTGTATGTGCTGATTTTAGCTGTTGGAGTGCTACAATTAGTCTTAATATCGTTGAGCTAGTGAAAGGAAATGTCTAATATTCCTGTTGCAAAGTGCTCATATTGGGCATGTGGCTAGGTGGTGTTGCCCTTCACAGTAAAATAGCCTGCTAACATTCACTGTTTAGATTCATATTTGAGAAATGGCCAATTAGATGAAGGGCTCGAGACAGCCTCTGTCTACAGACCGTCGGTAAGACTCAGCATCTTCAGGGGAGGAGAACACTGGAACAAACATTTTAAAAATTATATATCTAATCAGTTAAAACTAGCATGAAGATGAATTGTAAAATAATACAAATATTGGTAATCATTTTAAAATCTCTCCTCCTGAGTTTGTTTTGAATTTCTCATTAAGATCAACATTATCTGAAGCAATTTTATTTCTTTTAAACTGTTCCCCTGCCCCTGTCCTCCACTCCACCACTGGTGACAGATCTTTCAGCTTGTTCTCTGAAATTCTCTTCCTAAACCACTCCTCTTCTGTCTTTTACTTCTCTATCTATTCTTTTGACCACATCCTTAACTCTTCTAACTTCTCCTTAGCGTCTGTTCCCTACCTTCCCCACACACTCATCCTTCATCCTTTCTCCATGGGATGTTTTGATGTATTAAAGGTGCTACATTAGTGCAAGTTGCACTGTGTTATTTAAAAGTTACACCAGACCAATGGATATAACAATGACCAAGATGGCTTCAGCTCCATGAATTTCTATACTTATTAAGTACAAGATACTGATTAGATTGCATATCTTCTGCTGAACTTTACCAGACCAGGTTTGAATGTAACATGATGTGTTATGGAACATTTCATGTGTAGCTCATAAATATTGAAACTGCACCTGAGATGTCTTTATTGTTTCAAAATCAAATTGGTAAATAATTTGTCATTTTTTTTATTTCACCTAATATAGAAGTATATGGGTTTAAGTTCAATTGATGGATTTATTTGCTACATTTGCAGAGGGAACAAATCCTGCCTTGGCAGCCAAGCTGAGGGCAGCCTTCCTGCTAGCTATAGAATAAAGCACAGGATGGAACAGAACTGCAATCTTTAATTTGGGTATCGTTAATAAATATGTTCAGTGATATGGATTGTTAATTGATGTAAATTTTTTAGGGTACAAGAGGACTGGAAGGCACAATGGGACCCCCAGGACTTCCTGGACCAAGAGTAAGTGTTATTTATAAGGAATTTGCTTTTATATAATGTCATAAATAACAGAATATATTTCACTGACTTTCTGAGGACAACATGTTAAGAATTTTCTTGACCAGTTCCCTGCAAAACAAAAATATTTTGTTTCCACAGTGAATCTTTTAGAGGATGACATGGCGTCCTTCCACTATCTGATTAGAATTTAAGTTATTAGTTTGTTTGGATCATACTGTTACAGGGAATAGATTTTCTATTTTTCATTAATATTTGTAATTGTGAATTATTTTCTCAAATATATGTCATATTTTTGATACTAGAAATATGACCCAGTAATTCCACAATATATATCAGTTAATACTAAGGAAATCACTTTTTAAAATATTGCGATATGCATTGATAATTGTTTTAACTGGATTATGCGAACAGTAAACTCAACACTGCGGTCAGGGTTTATTCATTTATTATCTCTACTCCCGGTTTTGGAGTCATAAACCTAAATATTACTGTTGGCAATGTTTTCATAAAAACACTCCTATCTATTTCTTCTCTCCACCATTTTAACGAAGATGGTTACCCATTCAAAATAAATCAGATAGTGTCTCCATTAAACTATGGAGAGACAAATTTGATACTAATGTATTAAGGGATCATGCAATAGGAACATAGGAACTGCTGAACAAAAAAAGATGACAGTCCATCTAATTTGCCTTCTTATAAATCTTGGCCCTAAAATGATGTTGTGGTATACTAACGCACAAATGCTAAACACATTCAGCTGACATTCCTCTCTCTGCTGATTTATACGAGGCATTAGTCTGTGTAAAATTAGTGAGTTAATACAGCCCCTAAAATAGCAGAGGGAAATTTCAAACAAACCCGTTAGGATTGGTACATTTGTTTCCTACAGTGGAATTTTAGAGAGCTAGGTTTTGATTTCAGAACTGTTACTGAATTAAATTCTATATATGGCTTCTTAGGGACCAGCAGGTATCACAGGGCCATCAGGCTATCCAGGGGAAAGAGGCCTACCAGGTGAAGTGGGACCATCTGTAAGTACCATATAACTGACTCACTAAGTTCCCGTGTGAAACAATTAGTAGAAACGTATATCCATGCTCCAGAATTCTACTTTAAAATATTCTAGTCAATTCTAAAATTAAATCACTTATTATATTCACCGTTGCTGTTATTTATGCATGTCGGTATGATCAAGTATTAAATATGTGAGGTTTGATTGCTTAGTCACATTTTTAATTATTTCACAGGGTCTCCCTGGTGCAAAAGGAGAAAAAGGCGAGAAGGTGAATTTTCTTGTTTTCTTGTTTTTCCCTGGTGTTTTTATTTATAATGCCAGTGAAAGGCTCCACCAAAACCAAAAAGATTCTCAAATTATCCAAAACACTCTGATTCTGTTTTTCACTTTCAGGGTGAATCTCAGTCCCTTGCTACGGTTTATCAGCTTGTTACCCAAGCTTGTGAGGAACTTGTTCAGAGTAAGTAACATAACCAGATTCAAAGGATAGAGGTCAGGGCCCCATTGGATTTGGTTTTTATTAAAACACACAAGTCACAAAATGAGGAGCACATTATAATGTCGGTCTACGTGTTGATAAGTATTATGTCCCAGCGGACCCTGAAGTGCATTTTGTTTTAGATCTTTGTTCTGAGGAAACTTTAAAAACATTGTTTTTATTGATGAGAATCATACAGTGGCTTGCACATTGGTGCAGGTGTATTTTTTTTAATATAGTGTTTGCAGGAGCATACATTGATAAAGTGAGCCTGTCAGTATAATTAAGTATACTAGTGAAGTGGTTTTACAAGCTTTGGGATCAGAGTAGCCACATGAAGCTGGTGTATTTTAAGCTGTGGGTTTTTCTTGTATATTGTAGTAATTTTAAGCAGTAGAGGATATAAGATCATCAGTAATGTCCCAGTAACATAGCTACTATTATGTATTTGAGTATCGTAATAATAGGACAGGGAAAATGCTTTATATAGATGCTCGGCTGGAGCCACAATCGAGACAACTGGCCCATTTGTTTGTTGTTCTCACATAAGTACCCAGAAACAGGATTAAACCAGTGCAAGTAAAAATCATGTTCAACAGATCCACTGCAACCTGTATTATACATTTTGTAAATTCAACATTCTGCTTTCAATGTGTTTTTATAGAGATTTGCACAAGATATACTTTCCAGTTAGGTTTCGTTATCTGAAGCAGGAGCTTCCAAGCTGTCTTCATAGGCTGCATAGTGGCATACCATGGAGTCTTTTGAGCCATATATAAAGTTTAAATTTATGTTTCTTTCAATTGCATATATCTCATGTTATTAATGCTAATAGATCTTGGTATACTAATTCAGGATTTATCCACCGATGAGGCAACAATGCTAAAAACAGTTCCTTCCAAACCTCCAGAATCTCAAAATTCAAACAGGTCAAACCAGTGAATTTATGCAAATAGAAATCAATTACTCCCAGATTGTCAGGGCTCAGTGACTACATTTGGCCCATGATTTAAACAAAAGGTCATTTGTGTGTTATTGTAGCATTTAAGAATTTGTTTCTGAACATGCAAAGTATATAGTCCAGAAATATATTGCAAAAAGAACATCTTTTTGACATTTTACCATTAGCATGTGTTATATTTTATGTCACACCATGGGGTAAATTTTAACGTCGAGCCGGGGAGAGAGCGCGGTTGGGGGGATTTCCAGACTAGGAACCCATTAGTACAGGTTTCCCTGACGTCCTTACGATTTTGACGTAAGGATGTCTTTCAATTTTTTTCAGTAGGTTTCCCGCCCGACAGGCAAGCCAGATTGACAGGCTGGCTGTCAGTCGGATGGGAGAGCAGCCAGGGAGCAGATGCCAGCAAGTAAGTCTTAGATCGGGAGGGGGAGGGGTGGGTGGCCGGGTGGGTGGGTGGTAGTCATCGGGGGGAGTCATCGGGGTCGGCTGTCGTTGGGGGGTCATCGAGTTGGCGGTCGTCGGGGTCGACGGTCATTGGGGGGTTGGAGCTTGTGGTGGCTGGTGTCGGAGCTCGTGGTGGCTGGTGTCGGAGCTCGTGGCGGGAGTGTCGGAAATCGTGGTGGGGAGGGTCGGAGATCGTGTTAGGGGGGGGTGGTCGGCCGATTGCGTGTGTGGGATCATGGCAGGTAAGCTTGTTGGGCCTGGAGGAAACGCTTTTGTTCCTCTTGGCCCACAAGCAGTGCAATAAAGACACTTATCGATCCGGGCCTTCTTGCCTCCTCTTATGCGACGTGAAGCAGAAGGCCAGGGAATCCTGGCCCCCAGAAGTTAATAATAAAAATGCTGTTAAAATGGAGGCCCACAGCCTCCTTAAAAGATTTCACTGATTGACTCGCCTCCTGAGAGCGGGTTGGCCATCCACCCCTCGACTTGCCTCCGTTAAAACCGGAAGTAGGCGGGTTGGAGGCTAATTGGGGCCAGGTTTTACTTTTTTATCTTCCCACCCACTCCCAACCCAGCTGTTCTTGGGGTTAAAATTTACCCCCATGACTTTGGTGATGGCTTCAGTTCCATTGCTGTTGCAGATACAACCACTGTATAATTTTACAATTAAATACAAAAATAATGTCAATTAC
Source organism: Heptranchias perlo (assembly GCF_035084215.1). Classification (NCBI taxonomy): domain Eukaryota; kingdom Metazoa; phylum Chordata; class Chondrichthyes; order Hexanchiformes; family Hexanchidae; genus Heptranchias; species Heptranchias perlo. The sequence goes on from NC_090343.1 coordinate 24,921,423, forward strand.
AAATATAACACACTTCTGAGAAGGTAAAGGCTTTTATATAATAACTTATGAAGTTTATAAACCATAGCCCTGAACAGCAACAACAGCAACTGTCATCTATATAGCATACTTAATGTAGATGCTCTTCACAGAGGGAAAACAGGTGTGTCGCAATAGTGGAAGAATTAGGAGAGAAAATTAAAAGCATGATTGATAAGATAGCTTTTTAAGAGACTTCTAAAGGCAGAGAGAGAAGGATCAAAGAGGAGCAGCTTAGAGAGGGAGATTCTGAGAATGGGGCTGAGATGACTGAGGGCTCTGCATCTGATGGTGGAGTAGAGGAAGGTTGGAATGCATAGAAGAGCGATTCATGGAGAGCTGAAAACCGTAGAATGGGATGGAGGGCGGGAGGAAGTTGCAAAGAGAGGACGAAGCAAGGCCATGGAATGATTTTATAAATGAGAATTTTGAATTCAGTGCTTTAGAGCATAGGCAGCCAATGGAGGTTGGTGAGGACAGGTGTGATAGGCAAGTAGGACTCAGTGCAGGGCAGGGTGGTGGAGAGACTACACTGTGGGATACTAATGTATGAATATTTGATTTATCCATTGAAATTCCTCCACTATTTTAGGGAGCCGTTAACCCATTCATTTTAAATAGGTAAAATCACGGTGAGGAATTTCAAATGAACACATTAAGTAGTTGGGCATTAGTATCCCACGGTGTAATTTCAGGACCCATGAAAACAAAGCACCTGTTGTCTAGGACATCATTTGAATCCCACATTTATATTGTAATTTAGCAACTCGGCAGGTAACTATTATTGTATAAAACCCACAACCTCAAGAGTCCGTGGAAGAGTTAATATATCCCAAAATTGCGAGACTCTGCTCTCAGCATGGAGTCTCGCTCCGTGGGAATGCAGATCAGAGTACTGGGTGCTGGCCTCCACGCATGATTCTCTGATCTGTATTTCCACTGAGTAAGACTTTGTACTGGGAGAGGAGTCTCACAATTTAAGGGATAAAATGCCTGTTAACCAGGCAGTTGGGTGCATTTTAAATCTGTGTTTTTAGACAGATTTAAAAGTAACTATTATTCAGTTGTAATAATTCTCACTTTTATATTTATTAACTACTAGATCACATGATCAAATTTGATTCAATGTTGGATGAGTTTACAAGGAACCCAGCACCTGTACGGATCATTCAGGGACCAACAGGTGAAGTCGGACACCCAGGGCGACCAGGACCACCTGGAAGCAGAGGGCCTACGGGAATACCTGGCATGCCCGGAGATGCTGGCAAGGCTGGCTATCCAGGAGAGATAGGTCATTTACATCTCCTAGCTCATATTTTAAAATGCAACTTAATCTCATTATTGAAAAATATTGCCAGGGTAGAGAAATAGTTAAGTTAGTTCCTACGGTTTAACTTGACAACGGGGTAGATTTTCGTTTTCACCCTCTGGGTGGTAATCTGGAGGGATGGATTGCGTGCTTTTTGCAGAACCAACCTGATTTTCATTCTTTTGAGGGAGTGCCAAAGTTGGGGGCGCCTGAATTTTTTTGTCCAAATTTCAGCCCCTTTCTGGATGGATGGCTGCTCGGATGCTCTAGGTGCCTTATGGGGTAGCTGCTAAATTTAAATGGAACAGGGCAGTGAATAGGTTCTCGGGCTCCTTTGTGCTCGCTGCTTCTATTCGGGTGCGCTGAGTGCCTCAGGTGCTTTGTAGGCCACAGGCCTCTGTGCTCAGTGCTTATCTGTCAATCTGTGCTATCATACTAGCAGTTTGGGTGTGACAATGTTCTTGAGTGCTAGGAAATGGAAGAATCATCCAGGTTTCCAATTCCCATGCAATATCTAGTGACCCTTGAGAAAGCATGCATGTGTGGATGTTTGCTGAGTGCAGCATCAGGCTTGGCTATAATGCCCTGCATTGCAGAATAGCCCATCAACATTCACTGCTTAGAGTGACAGATTCATCATATGCACTTGGGCAAGGTACCAGAGGGCTGCCACTCATGTGAGACTACCTCAGCAAGAGGAGAGGAGAAAATTAACAAATAGTTCCATCAGTTATATAAGCCACCTTGGGGATAATTTTCAACCATTTATGAAGTGTTCAACAGCAGGGAAACGGTGACCACCCCTTTGACGCCCAAGGCCCGCCCGATAAGTTTTTCAGGTGGACCTTGTAAATGGGTGCCAGCAATCCCACCTGAAACAGGTGGGAAGCTGCTTACATATGCAAATTGGGATTATTCTGGTTGTAGGAGCCTGTTTGCAATTTCCAAGCACAAATAGGCAGAGTGTTCACCGTGTACGCCCTACTCATTAAAGATCAGTCCTTAAAGAGACTGCTGGAACACTTTTTGGGAGAACTTTTGTGAGGCCAGGAGGAGCAGGAATGCAAAAATACTGCAGCCCGCTACTGGTTGCTGGGTAGGTCCCCACCCCTTTTACTGCCCACTTCTGGTTTAGCTTGTTCATGGAGCGATTGTTTTGGCGAGCTGACCATTGGCACTCTTTGAGCACTGGGCAGCTCACCGACTGTATTCTAATGAGGCCCAAACTTGAAAATGGTTCAGACCTCTCGCTTTATCCATCGGGTGGGTGCCGTGGGTGCACCACCGACTTCACGCCCATTTTGGGCAAAAGTTCAAAATCGCGCCTCATGTCTCTTTTGTGGGCAAACAATAACATTGTAGAGTCACAATACCTGTGTGAAAGGTGCCTCCTCTGATATTCATTCATATTTAATCAGTGGAAGAAGATATCATCATGAGTTTTACTTAAGAACTGTAAGAGACCATGATTGTATCATCTAGTCATAATTAACAATGACTAGCACAGCAAGGTAAATTGGCAGAGCAGGCTTGACGGGCTTAATGGCCATCTAAATTTAGATCTGGTACCAGAAGGAACTTCATCATACAAAGGGTGAGAAATGTCTGGAATAATCTGCCAAAGTAGTGATAGTGGGAAGATCGAAGCCATTGCAGAGGCAGGAGAAATTATAATGGGGGATAAGGAAATGGCAGAGATGTTAAACAAATATTTTGTATTTGTCTTCACAGTAGAAGACCACAAATAGTGGGGAACCAAGGGTCTAATGAGAGTGAGGAACTTAAAGTAATCAATATTAGTAAAGAAAAAGTAATGGAGAAATTAATGGGACTAAAAGTCGACAAATCTCCTGGACCTGATGGCCTATATCCTAGAATTTTAGAAGCGGTGGCCACAAAGATAGTGGATGCATTGGTTTGGATCTTCCAGAATTCCCAAGATTCTAGAACGGTCCCCGTGGATTGGAAGGTAGCAAATGTAACCCCGCTATTCAAGAAAGGAGGGAGAGAGAAAACAGGGAACAATAGGCCAGTTAACCTGACATCAGTAGTAGCAAAAATGCTAGAATCTATTATTAAGGACGCAGCAACAGGGCACTTAGAAAATTATAATATGATTAGGCAGAGTCAACACTGTTTTATGGAAGGGAAATCGTGTTTGACGAATCTATTAGAGTTTTTTGAGGGTGTATCTAGGAGGGTAAATAAGAGGGAACCAGTGGATGTAGTATATTTGGATTTTCAAAAGGCATTCGATAAGGTGCCACACAAGAGGTTGTTACACAAGATTAAGGATCTTGGGATTGGGGATAATATATTCGCATGGATTGAGAATTGGTTAATGGACAGAAAACAGAGAGTAGCAATAAACAGATCATTTTCGGTTTGGCAGGTTGTAACTAATGGGGTACCGCAAGCATCAGTGCTTGGGCCTTAGCAGTTTACAATATTTATCGATGACTTAGATGAGGGGACCGAGTGCAATATATCCAAGTTTGCTGACTATACAAAGCTAGATGGGAAAGTAAGCTATGAGGAGAATGCACAGATGTTAAGTGAGTGGGCGAGAAGGTGGCAGATGAAGTATAATGTGGGGAAATGTGAAATTATCCACTTTGGTAGGAAGAACAGAAAAGCAGAATATTTTTTAAAAGGTGAGAGACTAAGAAATGTTGGTAGTCAAAGGGATTTGGGTGTCATGGAAAGAACAGAATCATAGAAAATTTATGGCACAGAAAGAGGCCCTTCGGCCCATCAGTGTCCTTGTACACGAATCACAGAAAGTTAATATGCAGGTACAGCAAGCAATTAGGAAGGCAAATGATATGTCAGCCTTTATTGCAAGAGGGTTGGAGTATAAGAGTAAGTAGGTCTTGCTGCAATTATATTGGGCTCTGGTGAGACCACACCTGGAATACTGTGTACAGTTTTGGTCTCCTTTCCTAAGGAAGGATATACTTGCCTTAGAGGGGGTGCAGAAAAGTTCACTAGATTGATTCCTGAGTTGAGAGGGTTGTCCTATGAGGAGAGATTGAGATGAGTGGGCCTATATTCTCTGGAGTTTAGAAGAATGAGGGGTGATCTCATTGAAAGGTATAACATTCTTAGAGGGCTTGACAGGGTAGTTACCAGGTTGTTTCCCCTGGCTGGAGAGTCTAGAACTAGGGGTCATAGTCTCAAGATAAGGGGTTGGCCATTTAGGACTGAAGTGAGGAAAAATTTCTTCACTCAGAGGGTTGTGAATCTTTGGAATCCTCTACCCCAGAGGGCTGTGGATGCTCAGTCGTTGAGTATATTCAAGACTGAAATCGATAGATTTTTGGACACTAATGGAATCAAGGGATATGGGGATAGGGCGGGAAAGTGGAGTTGAGGTAGATGATCAGCCATGATCTCATTGAATGGCGGAGCAGGCTCGAGGGGCTGTACGGCCTACTCCTGCTCCTATTTCTTATGCTCTTATGTTCATTGTCTTTGATCTCTGCCACAAACTCCGTTCCCTAGCCATTGACTCCATCCCTCTCCCTTGCCACTGTCTGAGGCTGAACCAGACCATTCATAACCTTCATAACCTATTTGACCCTGAGATGAGCTTCCGACCACATATCTGCTCCATCACCAAGACCGCCTACTCCACCTCCATAACATCGCCCATCTCCGCCGCTGCCTCACCTCATCTGCTGCCGAAACCCCCATCCGTGCCATTGTTATCTGTAGACTCAACTATTCAAATGCTCTCCTGGCCGGCCTCCCATCTTCTACCCTCCATAAATTTAATCTCATCCAAAACTCTGCTGCTGGTATCCTAACTCGCATCGAGTTCCATTCACCCATCATCCTTGTGCTCGCTGACCTACTTTGGCTCCCGCTCCGGGAACGCCTCGATTTTGAAATTTTCATCCTTGTTTTCAAATCTCTTCGTGGCCTCGCCCCTCCCTATCTCTGTAAACTTCTTCAGCCCTACAACCCTCCAAGATCTCTGCACTCCTCCAATTCTTGCCTTTTGCGCATCCCTGATTTTAATCGCTCCACCATTGGTGGCCGTGCCTTCTGCTACCTAGGCCCTAAGTTCTAGAATTTCCTCCCCAAACCTCTCCGCCTCGCGACCACTTTCTCTTCCTTTACGACACTCCTTAAAACCTACCTCTTTGACCAAACTTTTGGTCACCTGTCCTATGTGGCTCGGTGTCAAATTTTGTTTGATAACGCTCCTGTGAAGTGGTTGGGACATTTTATTACATTAAAGGCGCTATATAAATGCAAGTTGTTGTTGTGATGGAGAATTTAGGGCTGAAAGCAGGATTGGCTGCTGGACTTCAAGTGTTAGGATACTCGAGCGATAAGCTTTGATGGGATAGTTAAAATACTAGAGAGATGAGGTTTGATGGGAGAGTTAGGATAATACAAAGATGAGCTTCAATGAGAGAGTTGGGGTACAAGAGGCATAAATTTCGATAGGCTGAATGAGCTTTCCTCTTCCTTTACTTTTATTATGTCCTCATAATGAAATAGTGTTGGTAAAACTACTTATGTACTGTACACAGTAAGCAGCACCAACAATAATTTATTGTCTCTACATCCAAAAGTAGATAATGTTCCAATAAACATGGATTCATATCATCATAACATTAAAATACAGGAGTGGATTTGGAAATTACTGCCCCCAGTGCAAAGCTTTACATGATGTTAGTGCTTATCTGACTTCAGGCATTGAAGTCATCAAGCCCCATACCAATATCCTTCCATAATGTAGGGGAAGAGAGCACTGACCGCCATGCCAGAATTCTGACGCATTCCCATCACATGAGTGCTAATTAGTGAAATCTAACCCATGGTGTTTATAGTAAATGATTATTTACTTTACACAGATGTCCAGTAATTGGTTCATTTACATTTAGATAGGTACCTGTTTCTGCCAGTCCTTTGCTGCCTCAAATTTATCTAAGATTAAACATTTTTTCAACAGGAAAACCAGGTGATAAAGGAGAGAAGGGTAGCCCAGGAGCCAATGCCCCAGGCTCTGAGGGACCAAGAGGGACCCCAGGTAATGATGATGATTATTATTATCAGTCAACCTCTGATTCTGGTAGAGCTACAGACTTCAAAAATAGGCTAAAATTCAGACTGAAAGCAGGTGGAAATTGCGGGGTTTGCACAATTACTTAGATTTAGAGGATTCTAGTTACAATTAAAGCTTAATAACAAGAGTACCATGACTTCAACTGCCTCCTTGGCACAGCAATAAGTAGGAAGAATTGGGTCCTTTAACTCCAGCCAGTGTAAGAACAGCTTCACCAGTTTAACCGACCCAACTAATTACTGAAATTTGGTTTAATAGCTGATGCAAGCTTAGTGCTTACTGCACATTTAAATATGAATGAACTAGTTGAAAGACAAGAGGAAAATTTACCCAATTCACCAGCAAGCGGAATCACCAGATAAATTAGACTAGAAAGAATATTTGGCTCATTTTAGTTCATCCATCTGGAAAGACCCCACAGCCCTTGCCCCCCCCCCCCCCCACATTGTGTCATCCAACTCGGCACAGGGGTGATGGGTGAACAGGACTTGTGGCGAGTTAGGATACGGGGAGCAGAGTTTTGGATGAGCTCAAGTTTACGGAGGGCGCAAGGTGGGAAGCCGGCCAGGAGAGCATTGGAATAGTCGAGTCAAGAGGTAACAGCAAGACCTGGACAACATCCAGGCTTGGGCTGATAAGTGGCAAGTAACATTCGCGCCAGACAAGTGCCAGGCAATGACTATCTCTAACAAGATAGCCTAACCACCTTCCCTTGATATTCAATGGCATTACCATCGCTGAATCTCCCACCATCAACATCCTGGGGGTCACTATTGACCAGAAACTTAACTAGACCAGCCGTATAAATACTGTGACTACAAGAGCAGGACAGAGGCTGGGTATTCTGCGGCGAGTGACTCACCTCCTGACTCCCCAAAGCCTTTCCACCATCTACAAGGCACAAGTCAGGAATGTGATGGAATACTCTCCACTTGCCTGGATGAGTGCAGCTCCAACAACACTCAACAAGCTCGACACCATCCAGGACAAAGCAGCCCGCTTGATTGGCACCCCATCCACCACCCTAAACATTCACTCCCTTCACCACCGGCGCACTGTGGCTGCAGTGTGTACCATCCACAGGATGCACTGCAGCAACTCGCCAAGGCTTCTTCGACAGCACCTCCCAAACCGCGACCTCTACCACCTAGAAGGACAAGGGCAGCAGGCACATGGGAACGACATCACCTGCACGTTCCCCTCCAAGTCTCACACCATCCCGACTTGGAAATATATCGCCGTTCCTTCATCGTCACTGGGTCAAAATCCTGGAGCTCCCTTCCTAACAGCACTGTGGGAGAACCGTCACCACACGGACTGCAGCGGTTCAAGAAGGTGGCTCACCACCACCTTCTCGAGGGCAATTAGGGATGGGCAATAAATGCTGGTTTCGCCAGCGACGCCCACATCCCATGAATGAATAAAAAAAAACAAAGGCATGGATGAGGATTTTAGCAGCAGATGAGCTGAGACACAAGCGGAGACGGGCAATGTTACAGAGGTGGAAGTAGGCGGTCTTGGTGAAGGAGCGGAGATGGGGTCGGAAGCTCATCTCAGGGTCATACAGGATGTTGCAAACGGTCTGGTACAGCCTCAGTCAGTGGCCAGGGAGTGGGATGGAGTCAGTGGCTGTTGAAAAATGTTCCATACTGCACTAGTGTAAACTTTACTACTTTCCATATTAGTCATTGCTGTGACCTTTCTGAAGGAGATTGGCAATTTGTGTCAATTAAATTCTTCTCCACTAAGAATTGGAATGAAAATGCCCGAATTAGTTTCATGTTGGACTCTTGGAACCAGCAGAGACAAATCATCCTGTCAGTCTGGAATTGGATTTGATCCATAGTCCCAGAGGTAAAAGAAGATTCTGTAAACCCAGTTCACCACCAGTCCCTGCGGTGCTCTCACCTCATGATGTAATATGTTTTTAGCTTGTTTTTAGCTTTGTTTTTAGCTTGAACAAAGTTAAAACTTTCACTTGTTTGGGTAGGTCCTCGAGGTGAAGGAAAACCCGGAAAACAAGGACCGCAGGGCTTGCCTGGCCCGCCAGGCCGTCCTGGCCTGCCAGGTTTTCCTGGCTCCATTGGGCCTCCAGGTGCCTCGGGACATTGTGATGTCTCCACCTGCAACACATTTAACACAAGGAGTGAGTATGAACACCTTTTGAATAATCTGTTGCCAAATATTATTAAGCAGAACAGCTTTAAGTTAACAAGTCTTTGATTTAAATATATCCTTTCTCTTAAGACTTTTCACAAGAGATTTTTAATTTGACAGTTTTTCTTTGTTGTTTCTGTTTTGGGTTTTAATTTTTTAATTTTTGTTTTAATTAGGTGAATCAGACATTGAATCTGAGGGTGAATTTCAATACCTGCCTTAAATCATTTACGGTTATGGAAGCAATTCTTGTTTTTATTCGTAAGGATGAATGCAAAACAACTAAGAGGGAATTATTTTAACAGAATGAAAAGTGTTCAGTTTAATGAACTACAGTCAAATCTTATATGCTGTTGAGAACAGAAATATTTTCATATCACATTGTGATGGCACTGTACCGTTCGATGGGGGATGGGACAAGTTGACGGTGAGGTGTATGAAATGTTGACCATGAAAAGAAATCTGATTTTACAGTAACAGCAATGACTGGTATCATAAGGGACATGTGTTGATCAACCAGATAACATGAATTTGATGAGATATATTCCGAGTCTTAAAGGGGTAGGTTGAGGAGAAAAAGGACGTATGTGTGGCAGATGTAAAGTTAACTGAGAAAATCCATATGAAATGTTTGTGTGTTGCTGAAGACTGGAAACGTTCTCTGCTGTTACAGAACATACAGTCATCATTTGCCAAATGAAATTGTTTATATATTTCTTGGAAACTGCTGATTGTGTCTTAATATTTCTTTAAATCAATATGAATAGATGAATACTGTAATTATGCATATTGCCTCAATGTGCATAGTTCATTTTGAGTTTGTGAAATCCTCCTTTTATAAAATAGCAGATATTACCATGTCAGTTAGTGTGAGCCTGGGAGGTGTAGATATTAGAATGTGAATATTCCTCATTCAACATCATTTAATACATCCATATATTCACAAAATAATTGTATAAATGCCTTGAATTGAATACAGTTTGTTTGTAAATGTACTTATTAAATGTAACATACTGTTTAATTAGAAGTCTATCAATGCTATGGGACTAATTTTATCAAAACAATCTGTCCAATCAGTTAAGGATTCTTGTCCTTGCTTAAAATTACTTTTACACTTTCAAATGTATTCTAGGTTTCCAAATACATGAATAAATGTATTTCAATCTAAAAGCAGCAATAATTAATATTTACATGTGAATTAGAATGGAATTAAAATTAAATTTACCTGTTACAATTTGGGACAAGTTCCTCCCGGTGATGCTGGGAAGTAACGTCTTTCATTCAATTTTTCAATGCCCTCACAGAAATAGTTAACTGCTGACAATTGGACTTCAAATTCTTTCATGCTTTAGTGAACATCAATTACCTGTTGATATCTTCCTCTGCGTTTTCTTTCTTTCTTTGATGTGGTCCAGCCAGATCTGCTGATGGATGGCTAAACCAGTTGTGCAGCAGATACTCTCAATCTGCACCCCTTGGACTTGAGGGTGCAATGATCAGGGCCATTCTAGAGGGAACAGCCAGGATGATAGAGCATAAATCAAACAATGGGCAGCTTTTAAAGAGGAGATGGTTCGGGTGCAGTCTAGGTACATTCCCACGAGGGGGAAAGGAAGGGCAACTAAAGCCAGAGCTCCCTGGATGACAAAAGAGAGAGGGAGTAAGATGAAGCAGAAAAAGAGGGCATATGACAGATATCAGGTTGATAATACAAGTGAGAACCAGGCTGAATATAGAAAGTACATGGAAGAAGTGAAAAAGGAAATAAGAGGGGCAAAGACAGAGTATGAGAATGTACTAGCAGCTAACATAAAAGGGAATCCAAACATCTTCTATAGGCATATAAATAGTAAACAGGGAGTAAGAGGAGGGGTGGGGCCAATTAGGGAACAATTAGGAGACCTACTCATGGAGACAGAGGGCATGGCCGAGGTACTAAACGAGTACTTAGCATCTGTCTTTACCAAGGAAAAAGATGCTGCCAAAGTCACAGTAAAAGAGGTGGTAGTTGAGGTACTGAAGATGCTAAAAATTGAGGAGGTACAAAAAAGGCTGGCTGTACTTAAAGTAGATAAGTCACCACGTCTGGATGGGATGCATCCTCGGTTGCTGAGGGAAGTAAGGGTGCAAATTGTGGAGACACTGGCCATAATCTTCCAATCATCCTTAGATATGGGGGTGCTGCCAGAGGACTGGAGAATTGCAAATGTTACACCCTTGTTCAAAAAAGGGTGTAAGGATAAACCCAGCAACCACAGGCCAGTAAATTTAACCTTGGGGGTGGGGAAGCTTTTAGAAACGATACTCCGGGACAAAATTATAGAATCATAGAAGTTTACAACATGGAAACAGGCCCTTCGGCCCAACATGTCCATGTCGCCCAGTTTATACCACTAAGCTAGTCCCAATTGCCTGCACTTGGCCCATATCCCTCTATACCTATCTTACCCATGTAACTGTCCAAATGCTTTTTAAAAGACAAAATTGTACCCGCCTCTACTACTGCCTCTGGCAGCTCGTTCCAGACACTCACCACCCTTTGAGTGAAAAAATTGCCCCTCTGGACCCTTTTGTATCTCTCCCCTCTCACCTTAAATCTATGCCCCCTCGTTATAGACTCCCCTACCTTTGGGAAAAGATTTTGACTATCTACCTTATCTATGCCCCTCATTATTTTATAGACTTCTATAAGATCACCCCTCAACCTCCTACTCTCCAGGGAAAAAAGTCCCAGTCTATCTAACCTCTCCCTATAAGTCAAACCATCAAGTCCCGGCAGCATCCTAGTAAATCTTTTCTGCACTCTTTCTAGTTTAATACTATCCTTTCTATAATAGGGTGACCAGAACTGTACACAGTATTCCAAGTGTGGCCTTACTAATGTCTTGTACAACTTCAATAAGACATCCCAACTCCTGTATTCACTGTTCTGACCAATGAAACCAAGCATGCTGAATGCCTTCTTCACCACCCTATCCACCTGTGACTCCACTTTCAAGGAGCTATGAACCTGTACTCCCAGATCTCTTTGTTCTATAACTCTCCCCAACGCCCTACTATTAACGGAGTAGGTCCTGGCCCGATTTGATCTCCCAAAATGCATCACCTCACATTTATCTAAATTAAACTAACAGTCACTTGGGCAAGTGTGGATTAATTAAGGACAGCCAGCACGGATTTATTAAAGGCAAATCGTGTTTAACTAACTTAATTGATTTTTTTGATGAGGGCAATGCGGTTGATGTGGTATATATGGACTTTCAAAAGGCGTTTGATAAAGTGCCACATAATAGGCTTGTCAGCAAAGTTGAAGGCCATGGTATAAAAGGGGCAGTGGCAGCATGGATACGAAATTGGCTAAGTGACAGGAAATAGAGAATAGTGGTGAATGGTTGTCTTTTGGACTGGAGGAAGGTATACAGTGGTGTTCCCCAGGGGTTGGTTCTAGGACCACTGCTTTTCTTGATATATACTAATGACTTGGACATGGGTGTGCAGGGCACAACTTCAAAATTTGCAGGTGACACAAAACTTGGAAGTATAGTAAACAGTGAGGAGGATAGTGATAGACTTCAAGAGGACGTAGAAATGCTAGTGGAAAGGGCGGACATGTGGCAGTTGAAATTTAATGCAGAGAAGTGCGAAGTGATGCGTTTTGGTAGGAAGAACGAGGAGAAGCAATATGAACTAAAGGGTATAATTCTAAAGGGGGTGCAGGAACGGAGAGACCTGGGGGTATATGTGCACAGGTCGTTGAAGGTGGCAGGGCAGGTTGAGAAAGCGGTTAAAGAAGCATATGGGATCCTGGGATTTGTAAATAGACGCATAGTACAAAAGCAAGGAGATTATGTTAAACCTTTATAAAACACTGGTTCAGCCACAACTGGAGTATTGTGTCCAATTTTGGGCACCGCACTTTAGGAAGGATGTGAAGCCCTTAGAGAGGGTATAGAAAAGATTTACTAGAATGGTTCCAGGGATGAGGGAACCTCAGTTATGTGGATAGACTGGAGAAGCTGGGGTTGTTCTCCTTAGAGCAGAGAAGGGTGAGAGGAGATTTGATAGAAGTGAACAAAATCATGAGGGGTCTAGACAGAGTAGATAGAGAGAAACTCTTCCCATTGGCGGAAGGGTCGAGAACCAGAGGACACAGATTTAAGGTGATTGGCAAAAGAACTAAAGGTGACTTGAGAGAAAATGTTTTTACGCAGCGAGAGGTTATGATCTGGAATGCACTGCCTGGAAAGGTGGTGGAGGCAGAATCAATCATCCCTTTTCAAAAGGGAATTGGATAAGTACTTGAAGGGAAAAAAATTTGCAGGGCTACGGGGAAAGAGCGGGGGAATGAGACTAACTGGCTTGCTCCTGCAGAGAGCCAGCGCGGGCTCGACGGGCCGAATGGCCTCCTTCTGTGCTGTAACCATTCTATGATAAAGGGTTTACTGGGGACAAGACCATCAAAACAGATATGAGGTAGTGATTTAACAGATCAACAGCTGCAGAAGTTTTGAGGTGAGCGGAAAGGCAAAGGGTCAGCAGATGGCAGCTTGAAAGTTCAATTGTAAGTTATTCTGGGGTAGATACAGAAGCAAGTAGACTTGGAAGAGATAGGGGATGTGGGTTGAAAGTATAGCCAGGTCAGGAGCTGCACTAAGGATCAAGGTGTTGGTACCCACGAGCCAAGTTTCAATCAAAGCCACGTCAGTGCAATCATCCATAGATAGGGTCATGGATGATAAAAGTCTTGTTTGCCCCCAGCGTGTCTGCAGGATGGGAAGGTGAGAGGGAAAGATAAGGCATTTGGGTTTGCTGCTTGTAAGGAGGCCTCGATGGACCCTTTGGAGAATGCCGAGAGAGGCACAGAGTGTAGCTGTGGTCTTATCGAAGAGGAGTTCAAAACTTGAACAGTGACAGGAGAGTAGGATGAATGATGGATGGCTAAACCAATTGTGCAACAGCTACGTTCAAGTCTGTATTTCTTGGACTCGAGGGAGCAAAGATCGGGGCCACATCAAAGACAATGACCAATTCAGGAACTGGCGCTGACTCAGTGTAAATTGTGGAGTCCGCCAACTTACATGAACAGAGGCAAAAGCCTCAGATACATGTTGGGGATGGGGGGGTGGGGAATAGAAAATAGGCCAGTGGTGGGAGTTAGGCACCAAATGGACCATGCAGAAAAGTGAGTAGGAATATAGCTAGAGGGAGACGTGGGAGCAGGAGAGGGGAATGGGGCCAGTAAAAAGTTGCAGGAGAGGCAGAGACCTGGTACAACAATAGGATATGAAACTTGCTGCTACTTAAAGGGGCAATGGCAGCATTGGAGGCAGCAGGCAATCTGGGTGACAAGGATGGCAGTCAGATTGAAGAAACAAGCAGCAGGCTTTAGACAGCCAGACCTGCATGTCCTCGTTCAGAGAGAAGGAGAAGGAGGCATGAGGGCCATCTCAGTCCCAATGCTCCTGGTGTCCCTGGCCCTCAGGCATCATCTTGGGACAGCACCAGGATAGGTTTATGAACAACACTGAGACACTGGAGTATACATGGTTTTAATAAGAAGCTATAAATATATATGTGCACAGCAAAACCACTTTGTGATATGAAGTCAAGTGTTCTGAAGTATGTCTGCTCTTTGTTTTTTGTGTTTGAGAGGAAGTTTGGAGACCAGTATTCAATGGGAGACAGTTCCTTTTAAGCCTCCTTTCAGATACTTTGCCTCCTTAAACAGATCTCTCTGGGACATCATCTAGAGAGTGGCATGGTCTGTTGGAAGTGCACCTCCTAGTTGGTATTCTCCTTCAGTGTAGCCTTATCCTATGTACCTCTCTTGTTTTCTCTTCCTCCTGCTGCTGTTTTGCATCCATCATAAGGAGATATATGGGAAAGCCCATAATAAACCCCATGGTGAAGGGTAAAGATTTCTCCACCTGAAACTACTGAAAGACAGCTTGCAGAATCCTTTCTTAGCTGCACAGCTGAAAAAAAAAGATTTCTGCAATTGCTCCAGTCAAAGCTGATGTTCCGACAAAGTTTGTGTGTATTCAAAGTCGCTGAACTCGACCACTTCCTGTGTTGACAAGTCATGAGGTAGCTTACCCCTCTTCTACAGGCTTTACTTAAGTCAGGTGCAACTCTGGTGTAATGGGGGGGGATTTTTGGGTAAGCAGATTTGCTCTCGTTATCCTGTCATTGGCACCCATGCACTACATTGCAGGTGGGTGCATCTTTTGCCAGCAGCAAATTTTACTGGAATTCAATGGCCCGGAAATTACTCATGAAATAACGGCAAGGCTAACAGGCCTGTTTCAGGGCAAATGGAAGATTAAGTTCCGGAGAGTACACGTGCGCAGTCAAACGCGGAAATCCGATAATTGCTCTACCATTTGGCCTGCTCGTTTGAAAGTTTTGTGTTCAAGAGATCTCACTGGCTGAATGAAAGGTCCAGCGCAAACTTGCTGTACTGCCCAGCTGGAAACAAACTGATCTCTCCATAAAAAAGGTACGCTGGGTTTTTTTTTAGGTCTAAACTAACTTTTAACATAAGTATTAATGACTGCTGAACAACCTCTCTGGCATTAAAAATGAACTTTTAAAAATGTGGAGTTTCATTCCTCCCGATATTAATTGTTGTTGGGGGACATTTAAAAAAAATTTTTCAATAGTTTTTTTTTGCTTATTCTTTCTGACTCTTTTACTTCTGACTTTTAATCTTACCCTCTATTTCGCTTTTTCTAACTAATTTTATAGGGAATTTACTAACCTACCTGACACTTCCTGAATCTTAGTCTGCACGGCTTGTGAAGGAGGATTTCACTTTTGGTTCTGACTGCGCAGTTTGCCAATGATGCTTCCAGCTGATCAGTTGAGGGGAGAGAGAGATTCTTTCCCCACTCTCACAGCTCAGAGAAGCCTGGGAACAGCAGCTGCACTTCTTGCAGCTCTCAATTAAAGCAAGTCGCTGCCCAGAAGCCCGTGAAAAGTTTGTGAGTGAGTTAGTTACAAGTGACGGGCAACATCCATTTGCCGCTCAATGCAATTTCCGGGCCCGTGTGTATTTTAGAAGGGGTGTATCTCACACACCACAAATCCTGCCTCATCATTCCAAAGCTACACCATTTTGGCACCCTGGAAAAAAAAAATCAGAATTTCAGGCGCAAATCCTAATTTACACAAACTGAAGTATCAGTATAATTGTTCAGAACTATTTAATATGTGAATACTTTTGGCTTTGTCTATGGTAAAAATGAATCAAATACTTGTAGTTCAGGGACCGCACACATGGTGGCACCATTTGTAATATTTCCTGCATTGGAGAGAAGAAATACATTAATCGTGTTAATGGACATAACAGTGGATGGGTGCTTAATGCACTTGTATTATGTTCCCCTATCTGCTATTTTAACACCGATGTTGGTATGTTTATTTCAAAAGGGTCAATGCCTGTACTGAAATAGCAATTAAATGAATGTTGTATGAAAAGTTAAGCCTTTGTCCACTAATAGCAACAGTAATTTCTAGCCTACTAGTTGATGTCCCGTGGGGAGTCAAGACCAAATATAGTATTCAGGTCAAGTAGTGTTAGTGGGCTTTTCTCTCTGATTACCACAAGGCTATTGGAGGCAGTGAGCCCAGGTGGGCAGGCAGACAGTCTGGCAAGTGATTGAGCAGAGAAACTAAGAGCCAGAATGGTCCAGCAGCCAGGGTAGCCATTTAACATCTGTAAGGCTTCAAAGCAGTGGATGGCTTGCTGGAAAATTGCAAGTGTACTCCTCCTGATTTTGTGTCCGTTGAAATCAATGGATGTAATATCAAGGCCAGTGCGCCCGATTTCCTGTGTTCAAAAACCAACTGGTGATGTGCGATCTGGAAACACTCTGCCCAATGAACTTTCAGATGGTAAAAATGACATGAAAGTAACCTGATGATGAATTATAAGATAGAAATTTCTCTATAGCCTACAGATCCTTATGGTATTAGAAGAAATGTGGCAGCATAGATAGAAAGATGAAAGATGACAGATAGCAAACAAAGAATTAGGGTAAGTGGATGTTGCTCGGACTGAAGAAGGGTTAGAAGTGGTGTACCCTGGGGGTCATTTTGTTCTCAGGTCGTATAGATGATTTGGACTTGGCCACAGTGAACACAATCTTGAAATTTGCTGAAGATGCAAAATTAGGAGGTTTGTCAAACAGTGAGGTGGACTGTAAAAGACTTAAAGAAGATGTAGAAAGGTTAGTAGAATGGGCAAACAGGTGGCAAATGAAATTTAATGTGGATAAGTGTGAGGCAACGGGCCAGATTTTGCTGAAAACATAACGGTGTTATTAATGTGCAAATCGACCAGCAACTTGTAGCAAGGAAGAGATACCCCGTGAATTATGGATCACCAGAATTTGCTGGCCAATTTGCGCCACTCCACATTAGTTTCGCGAAAACAGCATCTCTCCCTTAACCTCCCCGTAATTTTCATGACGTTGCTACATTTGCATATTAATCGCCCATAAACTTGCCACAGAAAGTTAAATCTAGTAATTAACCGCGTAAGCACCCTTTTAACGACAATAATAATTGTTAATGACCGCCAAACAACCTCTCTTGCCCATAAAGTGAGCAATTATAAGTGTGGAGCCTCATTCCTTCAGGTTGTGAACCGTCTTAGCAGATTTTAAAAATGTTAAATTTAAAATTTTTTTCTTACTTTTCCTTTCTATTTTTTTTCTCCTTCTCTTAATCCAATCTTTCTTTCCCTCTCTTTATTTCTCTTTCTGTACCTGATTTGACATTGAATTCACCCTCCTTCTCAATCCTTCCTCTGTTTATTTCTCAATCCTTAAATTTCATTGGTTAAGGAAATACAGGGCTATAAATTGGGCTGTGTAGCGCCCGTTTTGTAGGCGATACGTGGCCTCCTAAGGATCCAAAATAGCGTCTGGAATGCGCGGGCACACTTCTAGTGTGACGTGCTCTGGACGCCATTTTGGTAAAGGCGTTTGCACACACACAGATAATGAACACTGTTAGCATGTAAAGTAAGGAGATCAGTGTGCAATGCTGACTTAAAGGGACAGATACGATTTTGGAACTCGATGCTTCAGCCAATGCACTGTCTTAACCTCGCACAGCTGAACAGGTCGTAAACAGCATGGAGGATCCGCCCACCAGTGCTATTTAAAGGGATCATCCAGGATTTACAGGCTAGTTGCTGGATTATTGCTTCTGGCTGCTGATGCATTGGTACCTGTTTTGGAGGTCTCCTATATTTGAACTAGGGGACATAGCCTAAACATTAGAGCCAGGACTTGCCAGAGTGAAGTTAGGAAATGCTTTTACATTCAAAGGATGGGAGAAGTTTGGAACTCTGTTCTGCAAACAGCAGTTGATGCTAGCTCAATTATTAATTTTAAATCTGAGATTGATAGATTTTTGTTAACCAAAAGTATTAGGAGATATGAGGCTTGGGCAGATATAGGGAGTTAGGTCACAGGTCAACCATGATCTCATTGAGTGGCGGAACAGGCTTGAGGGGCTAAATGGCCTACTCCTGTTCCTATGTTCCTATAGCAAAGTTTCAGTACTCTACAAGGAGTAGGTTGGCTAGCTGACAGGCAACAGCAAGGGCACTGGAAGAGTGGCAGGGATGGCACAGGAAAGCTGCCATCTTGAGAGAGGGCAGCAGGTTCATGTTCCATAGAGCTACTGCCATTTGCTGCCTTCTGTTATGCACCACCTTCTCCTGCAAGAAAGCGGGACGTGTGTCGGTGAATGTCCTGCAGGATGTTTGGGTGATGTGTCTGTCCTGGTTGAATAACTTCCAGTGTGTGTGACCTGTGAGCTGTGGGTGTGCGGCTTGCAACAGTGGTAACGTATGAAGGTGAGAGGAAGCATCTGATTGGAAGAGTTGAGTACTGATGGAAAGAGTTGGTAGATGGGTGATGGGTGGGGGGGGTGGTGGTGATGTAGTGTGTGGAGCAGTGGATGTGGCTAATGGTGCAGTTGGTAGGAGATGCCACTTGACAGTTGACCTCACTCACCTTGACCACTTGTGTCAAAGCATTGAACTTCTTCCTGTACTGCATCCATGTTCATGGTCCTACGTGCCTGTCTTTGACTTTGTCCCCTATTACAAAGGCTGTTAGAGCATGGAATGCTTTGTCATGGGGATTGGTTGACTATTGCTACTTTTAAGAGAACATTGTATAAATATTTGAAGCAGAGCTACATACAGAGCTATCGAGAGAGAGGTAAGAGCAGTGGGATTAGTTTTGGATTCCTCTAATAAAAGGTCTAGCACAAACATGATGGTTAGCAAAATTAAAGGAACATTTGGAGCATGAATACAAAATTAGCTAGAGGACAGAAAAGAGAAAGTAGTAGTGAACTAATGTTTTTTCAAACTGGAGGGAAGTACACAGTGGTGTTCCCCAGGGGGCAGTTGTAGGGTGTTTTGGGGTTGTTCTCACCCTATTGATCGGTGCAGATATCTGGTCCCCGGTCTAGTCAATGAACACTTATACCTCACAGATCGGGGGTTCAGGAAAACGGGACTTATGCTAACGCACCCAGTGATGGATCACGTAGCCGAATAGCATAAAGAACACATAAACTCGGTGTTTGAATTGAATTGGAATGTTGGTTTTATTATACCATCAACACGAAGAAAATAACGATAAAAACGGTCCTACACAGTACATTGAGTTACACACACCCACTACCGTACTTTATCCTACTAGACTAAGAGGTGGTGGGGACCCTGGAGACACCTAGCGCGCGCGCGCGCGCAGACACACACACACACACACACACACACACACGTATGGTCGAGGCTCACCAATCCTTTGCACTTGCAGGTCTGGCTGACTGGTTCTCTCACGTAGGGTTCGTTGGTTTCGCTGGAAGCTGCTCTCCTCCCTGGAGAGCTCGGGTGAAAAAAAAAAGAGCAGGAACTAAGAGGAAGAGAGAGACAGAGCGCACTGGAAAAAGAGATAAGAGCTAAGAAGCAAGAGAGCAAAAACCAGAGACCAAAAGCAAGAGAGCAAAACAAGAGAGAGAGGGCTTTCGAGCTTTCACTTATATACCCCTCTTACAATAGTTTTCGTCACTTAAATGAGGCACTTCCATGCCTGTTTAAACATGTTTTACAAAGTCCGTAAGAGTCCTTGATGGCTTTTGATGGTCTCTCAGCATGTTGCAATTGCTTCTCTCGATGGACCATTGTTCTACGAATTTGTTCCGATGGTCGAGCACTTGCCACACAAGGCTCCCCTTTTCATCCCATGTCCTAGGTGTCGATTGGTTTTGCATCAGAACAGAGGCATGGCTCCACCGTGTCTGCAGCAGTTGCCTCTCTCAATGGCCGACTGCCTCTCGAATTAGTGCTGATTGTTGACCACCTGCTGTAGGTTTTGCATTGAAACAGTGACATGTCTGAAGCAGTAATTCTCCCACCTTCCACTGTGTGTGTTGTTGATTTGTCTGGTGACCTCTCACCTATCCTTCCATCTTAGGATTTTGGTCAATGGCCAAAGTTTTACATACTCAGGGAAAAGGTGGAATTCCCAGAATTCTTACAAGTATTAGGACCACTGCTCTTTTTGATATATATTAATGACCTGGACTTGGGTATAATTTCAAAGTTTGCAGATGACACGAAACTTGGAATTGTAGTAAACAATGTGGAGGATAGTAACAGACTTCAGGAGGTCATAGACAGTTTGATGAAATGGGCAGACACATGGCAGATGAAATTTAATGCAGAGAAGTGTGAAGTGAGTCATTTTGGTAGGAAGATTGAGGAGAGGTAATATAAACCCAATGGTACAATTTTAAAGGGGGTGCAGGAACAGGGAAACCTGGGGATGCACATACACAAATCTTTGAAGGTGGCAGGACAAGTTGCGAAGGCTGTTAAAAAAGCATATGGGATCCTGGGCTTTATTAATAGAGGCACAGAGTACAAAAGCAAGGAAGTTATGCTAAACCTTTATAAAACACTGGTTAGGCTTCAGCTGGAGTATTGTATTCAATTCTGGGCACCACACTTTAGGAAGGCTGTCAACGCCTTAGAGAGAGTGCAGAAGAGATTTACCAGAATGGTACCAGGGATGAGGGTCTTCAGTTATGTGGAGAGACTGGAGAAACTGGGGTGGTTCTTCTTAGAACAGAGAAGGTTAAGGGGAGATTTGATAGAGGTGTTCAAGATCATGAACAGTTTTTATAGAGTAAATAAGGAGAAACTGTTTCCAGTGGCAGAAGGGTCAGTAACCAGAGAACACAGATTTAAGGTGATCGGCAAAAGAGCCTGAGTCGACAAGAGGAAACATTTTTTTATGTAGCGAGTTGTAATGGTAATGCACTGCCTGAAAGGGTGGTGGAAGTAGATTCAATAGTAACTTTCAAAAGGGAATTGGATAAATACTGGAAGGGAAAAAAATTACCAGGCTATGAGGAAAGAGCAGGGCAATGGGACTAATTGGATAGCTCTTTCGAAGAGCCGGCATAGGCACAATGGGCCAAATGGCCTTTTCCTGTGCTGTACCTACTATGATGGACCTCCTTCTGTGCTGTAAATGTCTATGGTTCAATTGTACTTGCCCCACTTTGTTTCCCAGAACTAGACTCAGCACAGTGTCTTTCCTTGTTGGACTAAAACGGTTCTGATCTGGAAAGCAGTCTGAGACACATTGGAGCAGATTTTCTTTTTCACTGCCTGTGGGGTATTCTGGTGGACTGAATCATCCACCCATTGTAGAACCTGCCTGAATTTAATTCTGTTGAAATCAATTGAATGAAAATTGGGCGGGTTCTGTGAAAGGTGGGTGATCTGCTTCACGACATTACTGCCCAGGCGGTGACGATGAATAGCTACCCCGTTGTAGAAACTTCTCCCTTTCTCACCCAGTCTGTCTTTGGACAATTAAAGTCACCCATTATTATAGCTACATACTAGGAAGAGATTACTACATATCTCTTCCTCTGTCTCCTTTCAACTATTTGACAGTCTATAATATACTCCTAATAAAGTAACAGTTTCTTCTCATTCCTTAAATTAAGATTCAGCATTTGCGCCATCTCCTATATCATCCTTATGTTCTAGTGCTATGATGAACACTGCCACTTCTCCCCTTTCTTTTCCTACTCTATCCTTCCTGAACGATTTGTATCCAGGAATGTTCAGTTCCCAGTCCTGCCCTAGCTTATGTCACATCTCTATTGATGCTTCATATCATACCCCTCATCAATTTCTGCTGCTGGCTTATCAATTTTATTCACAATACTTTGTGCATTTACATACATACAACTCAAACCTCCCTCTGTCTGTTTGGCAGTCTTACTCATTTTACTCTATCAACTGTTTTTCTCTTTAGCTCTCCGAACACAGTTTGCTCCTTTTGTTCTCCTGCTTCTTAATTTTGTTTTTTTTTCCATTCCTGCTGCCTTATAGCTTAAATTCTCCCCCACAGGACTAGTTACACACCCAGAGGGGAAATTGGTCACAGCCTTGTTCAAGTGAACCAGTGGACCACACAACAGTCAAATAGCCAAAGAGAATGAATGACTAAAAAGAGATGAAACATTTGTCACTCACTTCCAGCCAAGCCCAGACAGAATGATGAAGAGCAAAGAACAGAAACGTATTTTGGCACAGAACTGTTAAAATAGCATTACTAATGTGGAAAACAAACAAACCCATCAAATTACTTCATCACGCACAGGAGGGCTCATTTTTTTGGAGGGATAAACCCATCAAAATTTGACCCAATTCAAACTAACTTACCTTTGAGAAAGACAATGGAATTCATCCCTAGCAATTCTAAACACTTGTGTGGGACAAAACATGCCCTGTGATGAGTTACATTCATTCAAGTAGGAGAGTGTGATCAAATGGATTGAGATATAAGTGGCAATTTCAAGTTAAAACCACCTGTGGAACTTACCTGCCGAGGTTCCGCTGTCTTCCTGCAGGCGAGAGGGACACCCATCGGAAACCGGTGGGGTCCTTCTTTAAATCTACAGATCGGGCTCTGATGACACCTTCGGGGCTCAACTGTTATTTTAACCGGAGGTCTGCATGGAGAAACCGTTGTAGCTTTCCTACCAGGCCAACCTAGCAGCAGGAGGAGGAGGAGTCGGGGCTAGAAGATGCCCAAAAAGGTAAGTAATTTTACTTTTTTTTGACTTTCCTTGTCGGGCCAGGAGGATCTGGAGAGCCCCTGCCCCAGGCTTCCCTCTCTTTCCCCCTCCCAGCTATGTACCTGCGTGCCGAGGATCGTTTCTTCGGTCTCTGGCGGTAACCTCTCATTTGCTGTTTGTGGGGCCTTGTGCACAAATTTGCTGCTGCATTTGACTGTATAACAGTGGCTGCACTTCAAATATAATTCATTGTATCTGAAGGTCTTTGGGATGTTTCTGAGAGACGAGCTAAGTACAATATAAATGCAAGTCTTTCTTTTCCTATTATCCTGCTGGCAGTTCAGAGAGTTTTCTAAAGTCTCTGAAGGACATGATGAGAAATGAAAAGGCGTATTTAGCAATTACTATTATACACAAGTGTTCATACACAGTTAAGTTATTTGATGTGTCTCTTCACTGTATAAGTGTCAAGCAACTAAATTCACTTGGTCAGCATTAGTGTATAATTTCACTTTATTGCTTGCCGTTGGTATAATTAAGCACATTGGCCTAGAGATTCTGCTTGGAACCAGCGCAATCTGGCCGAACCAGCGCAAAAGATTGTGGAAACTCGATTTACACTGGGCATAAATACATCCAGCGTAATTCGAGTTTCCGCAATCTTTTGCACTGGTTGAAAAATCATTGCGCTGAAGCTGGACCTGCCCACAAAACGGAACAGGCCCCTGAATGGAATAACAAGGATGGTGAGTTTCCACTGATAGTGCCTATTTGAGGCCATTCGAGGAAGATCTTCAAATTAAACTTTTTTTTGGCACACAGGCACCAGAAGGCATGTTTTAAACATTTTTACATATTAAAAAATATTTAATTTACTAAGAAACTGACAAGTGTACATCAATGAAAGTAGCAAATGGTTCAGTATAGTTTTTTTTAAAAGTCATTTTCAGTGATTTAAAATCAGGTTAATCTCAGGTGGAGGACTGGACACTCTTATTAAAAATACTTATTTTTTGTGATAAACCCAATTTCAGCTGTATTAATAAAACTGCAACAGGTTACCGCTCTTAAATACATCAACAAATATTTTTTATTGCAAATTGAGCCCAAAGCAGAAACTATACCCCATTGCATATAACATCATTTTACAAGATTTCAATTTTTGAAGATAAAATGAAATGTTAAGTTGAAATCTACATTGTAATTTGATTCTCTGAAGATTATTAATAGTTGTCTAAACTTTGTGTGGTTGCTAAGAGAACGTACTTCTAATATTTTCCATTGCATACTTTGTTTGCATGTGGTCCTTTAACATGTCTTGGATGTTGTAGTTTGTAATTTGTTTAACTGAGTTGCCAAGTTTATGAGACAGTAAAATGCCCCATTGAATAACCTGTGCTGACGTGCACAGCTATATACCACACACTTGGTGTTTACAGGCCTCAAACAGACAATTTTTCAGTCATGAGTCCACATCCCAGAACCCCTTCTCGCTCAATTAGCAGATGGCACGGTCACTTTCTTCCCTGCTCCTTCCTGTCTTTATTCGGAGTTGTTCCTCTCTCTCCATCAATTCTCTCTCATTCTCACTACTCACTTTTCTCTCTCCAATCCAGTTTTGCTTTACAAAATTCACCAATCTGAAGAGTCAGCCTCTATTCACAGATTGAGCCTCCACTGATGGTAACCTCCTACACACTGATGGGTTTAGATCACCAACATACAGCACAGAACACCGCAAAAATCTTGAAAATGACAACAAAGAACGGCTATTTTATTTTAAAGTGAATATACCAGGATGTGTGATATAAACAAAATACACATTTGGAAGTAGTGGTTTACAGGAAACAAGCCATTTGTCATGGAAGTAACCTTGCTCACACGACTGTAGCAAGCTATATAGTCTTGTGCCATGTAAGTTTCCATAAACTAGACACACCATGCAGGTCATCAACATGCTGGATCTTTGTTGTTATGGGGAATTATTTTAAGTATATCACGTTGGTTGCTAGGATATGTTTGAGCTGAAGGCTAATAATCTTGCTAATTCACTGCAGAGGCACACCCCACAAGAGTTTGGGTTTCATTTATCATGGAATTAAGCTTAATTAATTTGAATTGGTAGACTACTAAATGTGACAGGGGTGATCTGATCGAAGTTTATAAGATATTAAGGGGAACAGATAGGGTGATTAGAGAGAAACTATTTCTGCTGGTTGGGGATTCTAGGAGTAGGGAGCAGTCTAAAAATTAGAGCCAGACCTTTCAGGAGTGAGATTAGAAAGCATTTCTACACACAAAGGGTGGTAAAAGTTTGGAACTCTCTTCCACAAATGGCAATTGAAACTAGATCAATTGCTAAATTTAAATCTGAGATAGATAGCTTTTTAGCAACCAAAGGTATTAAGGGATATGGGCCAAAGGCAGGTATATGGGGCTCGATATTAGCACCCGCTATCGGGTGCGTTCCTGGTGGGGGGGCTCCGAAAA
Source organism: Heptranchias perlo (assembly GCF_035084215.1). Taxonomy (NCBI): domain Eukaryota; kingdom Metazoa; phylum Chordata; class Chondrichthyes; order Hexanchiformes; family Hexanchidae; genus Heptranchias; species Heptranchias perlo. The sequence goes on from NC_090343.1 coordinate 24,946,607, forward strand.
TCGGGGAATCCCGGAGCGGGTCAGGAGCCCGGCTCCAACCTGCCCACTTCCGGATTCCCCACAGACGCACTGATGTGCGCGCGCAGCCCCCGCATGTGGGACTCCCGCAGGCAATTAAAGCTGGCGGGGTGCCACTTGACAGTATTTATTGTGGTATTTCAGGTCGTTAACAGACCTGATTAAGGGAATATTTCAGGAGGGGTGGGATTTTACAAACAACTGGGACTGTTTCCCATACTGGGGGAAACACTCCCAGTTGAAATGGACGTGTTGCTGCTATCAGCCTGTGGCAGCTGCAAAGGTCCATTTGACAGGTGGAGGGGGGAGACCCTCACTCATTGCAAGAGGCCACTCTGTCACTTTGGACAAGGTTTGGCCTCCACCACCCTCCTCCTAACAATGAAATTCACCAACTTGCACACTTACCCCAGGGTCCAGACCCATGTACCTACCTTGCGGACCCCCTCAGATGTACATCTTCCAGATGGGGGCCGCCGTAGCTGCAGTCATGACCTCCTCGGAGGGCGAACAGCATCACCAGCATCACCGGCCACGCCGTCCACCTCTGACACGTGGAGTTCCACAACACAGTGCTGTGACACATCCAGCAGGAGGGAGGGCAACGGCAGAGAGAGATGCTTCGCAGAAGACACTACCCTTGCCACAGGGTCTACAGGCCGAGGCTCAGCTTCCTGGACCTCTCTGAACAGAAGTGCACACGGAGGCTCAGAGTCACTCGACATGTAGTCGTGGACATCTGCAGCCTCCTTCATGCCGAGCTCCATCTTCTTACCTGTCACTGTCAAAGTCACCACTGCCCTCAACAACTTCTCCTCCGCATCCTTTCAGGGTGCCACCGGGGACATCGCCGACGTCTCTCAGTCGTCTGCACAAAAGAGCCCTGCAAATACACCTACACCCACTCTGCAGTGACACAATGGGTGGCATCAGGTGTGGGTCTTCATTGTGATCCTCAGGAAAGGGCATTATTGCACAAACCAGACAAGATTCGCAAAGACGTGGCGGTAGTGGTGCCAATATAATATGTGATGGGAGTTGGTCAGAAATTAAATATAAGTAAAAACCATGACAAACCCTCAAACATCCTTGTGCATCCCCTTCATGCTCACAACACGTTTGCCTTACGCTTCCTACTGCACATATGTGATGCATACTCTGTAGCTGCAGCACAGGTAGTGGCAGGTTGAGTGAGGCTGACCGTGAAAGAGATGCATGCGAGGGTGAGTATGAGATAGAGCCTTGAGATTGTATGAGGATTGGGTTGAGTGGTAGTGGCGGGATGAGTACTGGCGAGTTGAGTAAGTGCAGGTAAGATGAGGATGAGCTTTGAGTGGGTGTGAGGGGTGATGTTACAGAGTAGTGTTGGCAGTGCAGAAGGAGATGTGGGGTGGGGGCGGTGATGTGGCAGACGGAATGTAGGGGAATGAGTAAGTGTACTCACTTTGGCTGACCTACTTAGGTCATTGCAGCGCCTCCTGCACTGTATGCAGGTGGGCGATATGTTGGTGGTGCAGGTGACCTCCTCTGCCACCTTGAGCCAGGCCTTCCTGGTGGCAGAGGCAGGCCGCTTCCTCCCGCCCACCGGGGGTAAGATCTCTGTCCTCCCCCTCCTCCTCACCCCATCCAATAAGAGCTGGAGTGAGGCATCATTAACCTGGGAGCAGCCTTCCCCCTGGGCTGCTCCATGCTGTAATTTTTCCTATTTGTTGCAGCATCAATCAGTGGAGGACTGCCCCTTTAAATAGAGCTCCTCCAGCTGACAGACCTTACTGTTCATGCACAGTCTGCCCGACGCGCAGCTCAGCAGCGGGGAACCCGGAAGACCAGGTAAGTGGATCCAATTAGGCTGCGATCGCGCGCGGGGCAGACTGATTTCACCGGGCGCGTTACCCACGTGCCCAGTCGCCCCCCCCCTCCCACCGCGAACCCGCAGCCCTCCTAATATCGAGCCCATGGAGTTAGATCACAGATCAGGCATGATCTTATCAAATGGCGGAGCAGGAACGATGGGCTGAATGACCTACTCCTGTTCCTATATTCCTATGTTCCTATGACCATTGATGTGATAAACCTCGATCAGCACACTGTGCATCCCTCGACTTGAAAAGCTTTGCAAATGTCCAATAAATACCAGAATCCTTGAATACTGTTCTTCAGATGAACTAATCATTAAAATGTTGGCATAAGCGGCTGCTGTGGGTCACTTGAGTGTTCGTGGGAACTCATTTTGTTTTGTCTCTATCTGGTACAATGGGAGCTGATATCGCTGCTTTTCTTTCAATGCTGTTTGTTTTTAAATGTTCTCACTGCTATTTCTTTTTGGAACTAGTTCAGTTTACTTTAGTTTCAGATTCTTGGAATAAACACAGACTCCGGATATCCTATGGATTGTTTTTCTTCATAAACTACTGAAAAGTGAAAAGCATTAGAATTTTTAGCAGATGCCAGTCACACCACATAGGACTGAAGAAAATATGAAGCTTGTGATTTTTAAACTCTAGCCATATTGCGGCATGTTCTTTTACAATTAAGTTTGCTCCGTCTTGAATCTTCTGCTACTAATGATTGGTAAATGGGAATAGAGTAATAGCTTCAGTTGAAGAGCTAACACAGGCACAGTGGGCTGATCGACCACCTTGTGCGCTATAATTTCTATGATCCTATATTCCCTGGAAGGAACAAAAAGTCCAGATGTTACACATTACTACAAGGATGCTTCCTGTCAAGTGATAAAAGACCAACACTGACCGTGATGATGCAGAAGTCCTTAGCCTGGGTTTTATCTCCTGGCTGCACTGAGCTAGGCAGAAGTAAAAGGTCCACAGAGCAACATTCAGAAAATGTGAATTTCTTTTTTTAAAAAACAAAAGAAATGTCACCAATTAGTGCATGCAGTCACAAATTTCACCATGACAGATTAGAGGAGACATCCATTAAATGAACATGTAAAAAGAAGGATGATAAAGACCATCAGACCCATCATTTAGTAGGCAGAGAGACTGCTCCGTGTGCCAGCCTGAGCCTTGAGCCAAATTCAGTTTTGGGCCTCAATTAGATTCTACAGGGGCCAAACAGGCAGCCCGCTGCAACTCATCGGTTGGGGAAGCTGGGAAATCAGCCAGCTCTCACGTGGAGCTGGCCAGCAGATCAGATCTGGGGAGAAGTTTAGGGAGCTCATCCCGGGGGTTGGGTGGGGGGAGAGGGCTGGAGTTTTACGTGAGCCCACTTCCTTCTCTCGGGACCATAAAAATAAGTAAATGAAAAATTCTCGCGCCTTTTTTTGAGGGGCTGCTAGCAGTTCCTTTAAGGACCTGGTACAACTAGACGGAACTTAGGTGGCGCAATTTCCCATATGTATCTGAATTTTTCATTCAGCGTTCCACAATCAGCATAGGACCCCGATTTTCTTATTTAAGGAGCCTAACGCCTATTTCAGGCAGGCGCCCTGGACGATTAAAAGTCGCCTGAGCCAATATGGCATCTGCTGCACTTTTGGTCCAGATCAGGCGCGGCAGATGGTGACATGAAATTCTGAGGCCTAACGCCCATGTTACCAGTGCAAACAGGTGGCCCTAAGTTCAATTCCTCCCTATAATCTTCTGCACCACCCTACTTAATCACTACTAATGTTAACTAACTGAATATATTTAATTAAATTCAAGTTACATAATTATGCCCCATAGCACTGCCCAAGCTCTTCAAGTTGTGTAATGATTTTTTAGTTTCTTTGGAGCCCTCTATCATTATTTATCATTTGTTCCTCCAACATAGTTTCAACAATTATTGCATGAATTAAATCATTTTTTGAGAAAATGTTAACATCATTGAAAAACTCATAGCAAAATGATATAATATGTTGCCTTAAGAGATGGGTGTGGGTTCTGACTAACTAGTCTTTTCGTGCAGAGCTGTAATATCTGCAGATCAGAATATAGATGTGGTGGAATTGTTTTCAAAGAATATAACCATGGCAATCACCTGTAACACATACAAATTTATGATTGAGTTGGCATCTATTTTCTGGTAGTATTCATTAACCCTTTTGCTGGTACAAGGCTATATTTATTAGGAACAAATTACCCTTAAAGAAACAGAAACTTTTCATTTTGTTCACCTTTATTTTTTTCTTACTTTGAGCAGTAAAATGTCACATATCTTAGTGAATCGTACAAAATAATCTTTGCCGCCAAAGGACTGAGTTGAGAGGTAAGACTGGAGGAACTGGGACTCTTCAGCTTTGCAAGGGGATGACTCATAAGGGATCTTATAGAGATATATCAGATATTAAAAGGCACAGATAAAGTTAAGTCAGGATATTAGAACAGGGTAATGTTAGGAAAACCTCTTTACCCTCAAAGGAAATGTTTGACTGAAGCCCTGTCTGCTTGTTCAGCTGAATATTAAAGATCCCATGATACTCTCAGAGAAGAGCAGAGAGTTTTGCACATGTTCTGGCCAATATTCCTCCCTCAACCAATTCTTGTAAAAAAATAGACTAACCAATCATTCACTCATTGCAATTTGTGACATTTTTTCAAAATGACTGCCATGTTTAGTTACATAAAAACAGTGATTGCACTTCCAAGTAATTCATTATATGTGAAGCCCTTTGGAATGTTTCTGGGTGACATTATTGGATGATATATGAATGCATGTTTCTCTTCTTCTATTTCTATTTTCACAATCTGCCTAACTGCAGGGTCAAGTGTTGTTATTGTGGTTTTCTTTTGCTTTCTATCACTGGAGAACAAATGGGGCTATCACAGCATCCATTACAGTAGTGAAAGTCTTCAATTAAAACTAAAACTATTGGCTTCTGTACTGCCACTATAAATTCTGGGATAGCCCAGTCTCCAGTGAGAGAAAGCAGCAGAGTTGAAATTCATAGTGTAGTGAAGACAAATGTAGGAGAGGTTGGTCAGGATGTGCATAAATGTGTCCTATGACCAAGAAAGAAAGAACTAGCATTTATACAGCAATTTTCATGACCTCAGGACATCCAAAAGCACTTCACAGCCAATGAATTACTTTTGAAGTTTAATCACTTCAAAAGAAATTCACAGGCTCTGGGGTGTAGTGCAGGGAAACACGGCAGCCAATTTGTACACAAACAACAATGAGATATATGATCAGGTAATTTGTTTGCTGATAATGTTGGTTAAAGGATGAATATTGGCCAGGACAGCGGAAGAACTTGCCTACTCTTTTTCGAATAGTGCCATTAGATCTTTTATGCCCCCCAGATGGAATAGATGGGTCCTCAGTTTAACATGTCATCTGAAAGATGGCACCTCTGACAGTTCAATGCATTACCGGGAGAGTGCTGCACTGTCAGATCGTGTACTTGAGTCTGTGGAGTGGGGCTTGAACCCACGATCTTCTGGTTCCGTGGCAATCAGCACACTGTGCTTTATATATATATATATATATATATATATATATATATATATTCTATCCTTGGACTACTCTCTTAGGTTGTTCACTCAAGAAGGTATGTACAAATGTTGGTATTCATTGTTTATTGCAATTGGAATCCATAGCAATTATGTTTTTTCTTAAAATCTGTTAAATAAGACATGCCCCAAGGTAGTGCTGTGGTAGGAGGTCACTATTTTTTCTTGCAATTTAATTCATTAAAAATTCACTGAGTCATTTTTTAATTTTTCCTTCCTGTCCAAATGATTCTTCTAATCATCTTTTTAAAAATAGAGAGATATAGAGTTAGAGCCTAGCAAGCCACTCAGTTGTAAAATCTCGCTAAAAGAAGTCATAATAAGAATAAAACCGGACGGACCACCCGGCATCGGACCACTAGGCACCGGACACGACAACGGCAAACCAAGCCCAGTCGACCCTGCAAAGTCCTCCTCACGAACATCTGGGGACTTGTGCCAAAATTGGGAGAGTTGTCCCACAGACTAGTCAAGCAACAGCCTGACATAGGCATACTCACAGAATCATACCTTTCAGTCAACGTCCCAGACTCTTCCATTAACATCCCTGGGTATGTCCTGTCCCACCGGCAGGACAGACCCACCAGAGGTGGCGGTACAGTGATATACAGTCAGGAGGGAGTGGCCCTGGGAGTCCTCAACATTGACTCTGGACCCCATGAAATCTCATGGCATCAGGTCAAACATGGGCAAGGAAACCTCCTGCTGATTACCACCTACCACCCTCCCTCAGCTGATGAATCAATCCTCCTCCATGTTGAACACCACTTGGAGGAAGCACTGAGGGTAGCAAGGGCACAGAATGTACTCTGGGTGGGGGACTTCAATGTCCATCACCAAGAGTGGCTCGGTAGCACCACTACTGACCGAGCTGGCCGAGTCCTGAAGGACATAGCTGCCAGACTGGGCCTGCGGCAGGTGGTGAGCGAACCAACACCATGGAAAAACTTACTTGACCTCGTCCTCACCAATCTACCTGTCGCAAATGCACCTGTCCATGACAGTATTGGTAGGAGTGACCACCGCACAGTCCTCGTGGAGACGAAGTCCTGTCTTCGCACTGAGGATACCATCCAACATGTTGTGTGGCACTACCACCATGCTAAATGGGATAGATTCAGAACAGATCTAGCAGCTCAAAACTGGGCATCCATGAGGCGCTGTGGGCCATCAGCAGCAGCAGAATTGTATTCCAGCACAATCTATAACCTCTTGGTCCGGCATATTTCTCACTTTACCATTACCAACAAGCCAGGGGATCAACCCTGGTTCAGTGAGGAGTGTAGAAGAGCATGCCAGGAGCAGCACCAGGCGTACCTAAAAATGAGGTGCCAACCTGGTGAAGCTACAATTCAGGACTACATGCATGCTAAACTGCGGAAGCAACATGCTATAGACAGAGATAAGCGATTCCACAACCAACGGATCAGATCAAAGCTCTGCAGTCCTGCCACATCCAGTCGTGAATGGTGATGGACAATTAAACAACTAAGGGGAGGAGGAGGCTCTGCAAACATCCCCATCCTCAATGATGGTGGAGTCCAGCACGTGAGTGCAAAAGTTGCAACCACCTTCAGCCAGAAGTGTCCAGTGGATGATTCATCTCGGCCTCCCCCCGATATCCCCACCATCACAGCAGCCAGTGTTCAGCCAATTCGATTCACTCCACGTGATATCAAGAAATGGCTAAGTGCACTGAATACAGCAAAGGCTATGGGCCCCGACAACATCCCGGCTGTAGTACTGAAGACTTGTGCTCCAGAAGTAGCTGCACCTCTAGCCAAGCTGTTCCAGTACAGCTACAACACTGGCATCTACCCGACAATGTGGAAAATTGCCCAGGTATGTCCTGTCCACAAAAAGCAGGACAAATCCAATCCGGCCAATTACTGCCCCATCAGTCTAATCTCAATCATCAGCAAAGTGATGGAAGGTGTCGTCGACAGTGCTATCAAGTGGCACTTACTCACCAATAACCTGCTCACCGATGCTCAGTTTGGGTTCCGCCAGGACCACTCGGCTCCAGACCTCATCACAGCCTTGGTCCAAACATGGACAAAAGAGCTGAATTCCAGAGGTGAGGTGAGAGTGACTGCCCTTGACATCAAGGCAGCATTTGACCGAGTGTGGCACCAAGGAGTCCAAGTAAAATTGATGTCAATGGGAATCGGGGAGCAAACTCTCCAGTGGCTGGAGTCATACCTAGCACAAAGGAAGATGGTAGTGTTTGTTGGAGGCCAATCATCTCAGCCCCAGGACATTGCTGCAGGAGTTTCTCAGGGCATTGTCCTAGCCTCAACCATCTTCAGCTGCTTCATCAATGACCTTCCCTTCATCATAAGGTCAGAAATGGGGATGTTCGCTGATGATTGCACAGTGTTCAGTTCCATTCGCAAACCCTCAGATAATGAAGCAGTCCGAGCCCGCATGCAGCAAGACCTGGACAACATCCAGGCTTGGGCTGATAAGTGGCAAGTAACATTCGCGCCAGACAAATGCCAGGCAATGACTATCTCGAACAAGAGAGAGTCTAACCACCTCCCCTTGACATTCAACAGCATTACCATCGCCGAATCCCCCACCATCAACATCCTGGGGGTCACCATTGACCAGAAACTTAACTGGACCAGCCACATAAATACTGTGGCTACAAGAGCAGGTCAGAGGCTGTGTATTCTGAGGCGAGTGACTCACCTCCTGACTCCCCAAAGCCTTTTCACCATCTACAAGGCACAAGTCAGGAGTGTGATGGAATACTCTCCACTTGCCTGGATGAGTGCAGCTCCAACAACACTCAAGAAGCTCAACATCATCCAGGACAAAGCAGCCCGCTTGATTGGCACACCATCCACCACACTAAACATTCACTCCCTTCACCACCGGCGCACTGTGGCTGCAGTGTGTACCATCCACAGGATGCACTGCAGCAACTCGCCAAGGCTTCTTCGACAGCACCTCACAAACCTGCAACCTCTACCACCTGGAAGGACAAGGGCAGCAGGCACCTGGGAACAACACCACCTGCACGTTCCCCTCCAAGTCACACACCATTCTGACTTGGAAATATATCACCATTCGTTCATCATCGCTGGGTCAAAATCCTGGAACTCCCTTCCTAACAGCACTGTGGGAGAACCTTCACCACACGGACTGCAGCGGTTCAAGAAGGTGGCTCACCACCACCTTCTGAAGGGCAATTAGGTATCGGCAATAAATGCTGGCCTCGCCAGCAACGCCCACATCCCATGAACGAATATAAAAAAAAATTCTGGTTTGTACAATGTACTGAGCTTCACCCAAAGAAGGGTGTCTGGTTAGTACAGTTCATGTTGATCCAAGGTGATTAGGTTTTTTTGTTCTGAGTTATTATAAGCTTAAAACAAGCTCATGAACAGTTTCTGATAATTTTACATTATTCTTTTTCTCCACTACCCATCTGTATATTCTTAAATCTCTCTGGCCTGTCATCTTTCTATTCCAAAGATCTATGTCAACACTCCCAATGGGATTTTCAATATTAATTGTCTCCACACTTGGTGATGCCAGCCCTGTCATGCATTTACTTGGATTTTCCCATCAATGTGATGGTCTATGATGCCAGAAATCATTGTGAACTGTTTTAGATCTGCCTTCAGTTCCACCCTTTGGTCACTGGATGACACAGTGGAACATTGAAGTCCTCAGCACCAAATCTTGCTGCCATGATGGAATTCCACTCTGTAAGGTGAGTTGCCAGTCGAGATCTGTAGTTTACTTAAATTTTAACATTTGTGTATATATATATATATATATATATGATATTCTACCCTTCCAAGTAACATTTTACTCCAAAAATGTTTTTTGCCCTTTACATAGAGCCTTCACATTCCCTCACCAGCCCTTAAAAGAGAATGTTCAATATAACTTAATTTAATTTGCTTTGACCTTTTATTCACTACTCTCATCCTTAAATAGATCTTGCACAACATGAATTAACTATAGACATTAGCCTAGAAATTATTATTGATAATATTAGTGGATGAACGCTTCATATATTAGTATGAGATTCCAATGTCTGCTACTGTAACATGGATGTTAACCGTCTCGTTATTCTGCCAAAACAGAGGAATGTAATACAGACATTTTAATTTTTTGCCTGCTAATATATCAAACAGTAATTTCACTATCGGGTTGTCAGGAACACAGCTATGCAGGGAGAGGTGTTTTGAAGTGTCACTAATGTGCCTTTATCACATTTTTCACATAAGCACAGCAGCCATGTTCCACAAACAATAATGGGATGAATGACCAGATAACTTTTTTAGTGGTTGAGGTAGAATGTTGGCCAGGATAGGAGGAGATCTCCTGCTATCCTTCATATATTATTATGAGCCCTTTAATGTGCACCAGAACTGTCAGACAAGTCAGTTTAATGTCTTTTCTGAAGGATTTCAACAATGCAACTGTCCATTAGTACTGCACTGAACTGTCACCCTAGATTCTGTGCTCAAGTCCTGGAGTGGCGTCTTGATCACACAACCTTCTGATTCAGAGCCAAGAGTGTCACCAACTGAACCAAGCTAACATATAATCAGTTTTAAAGTAAATTTGACCAGCTCGCCACGCCACGATAGCCAAACCACCACATTCCACCTTGGTTTGTGACTCCAGTATGGGAAACATTGAGTTGTAGTGATAAATAGTCCTGCGATTCAGTTGGCTAGGTTTCATCAATTCTCAACCAAACCATTATATGGAGCATTATATGGAAGTGAGGCGATCTGTCCTGAATGCATAAAATTACTGACACCATCCAGCTTGAATTGTGCCTCTTAGTGACAACATCATTCTGGGCTAAAGTCACATCTTGTTCTGCCCTCCTGACACTAGGAGGAAGGGTAGCTCTCAAGGGGAAATGCTTAGAAAAAGATACAAACATTATCTATAAAAATAATTTCAACACAGACATTTGTTTTGTCGTAAGCATGTTTGCTGCAGTGTATCACTGCTTGAAATGTCCCAGCTGTCACATTCTTTGCAGTTAGTTTTTTATTACATTTTCATTATTGTATTTTCTTTATAAAAATTCTTGAAGTTTAACATCCAGTGGTCCTTGACATTAGAAAGGCGGTTGAATGAATAATAGTTCTAAAATCTTTGAAATTCAATGTTTATACAAAACCTAATTCTAAAACATGGAAATGTACTTCACAAAACACACCAACTTGTTTAAACTTACATTTTTTTATGAAACACAGTCTAAGTGCATAAACACAAAGATTGCTTCATAAAGTGTACCTATATTGAATGGAATCAGTCAGATTTCTATAGTGTCTGTGCAATAGATGAAGTCAATCGTCTCACAATAAATGAAAATAATGATTCAATGGTTGATGTAATTTTGTTGTCAAAGGCATTTCATCAGGATTTAGCTTGTGATACTGTTTCCCAATGTCGGAAACATTGACTAATACTGATTCATGGATAGAGAAAGAACTCAGAATTCTTATTTTACAAATGTTTTCATCACTCTTAAGTAGAATTAGTGGCACGCAGGCTGGGATTTTCCTCCGTGATCCCACCTGAAATCGAAGAGTGAAGGAAAATGCAGGGCATTTTGGCCTACAACTGCCAGACCGCTTGAACTGTACTTTCCTCCCTATCTCCACTGGAACCACTGCTGGCCTTTCCTTCTTTGCTCGCCACATGCAAAGGACGACAGGGGATGGGGCTCAGGTCCCAGGCAGATTTCCCTCCTGTCCTCCTGTGTTACCGTTGCTTCCCAGGACCACCATGGGGATGGTGTCGTCAGTCCTGGGAAGCGATGGTAACAGCACTTAGTTGCCCCCATGGAAGTAGGTGACCTTCTAGCAACCTCTTCTCATTCATTCCGCTCCCAATGACTTAACTCTGTAGGCCTTGATCTTTGCAGCATTTCCCTCTCGGCTGATGGCAGGCACCTTCGGTGCCAGGAATCCTGCTGGAAGGTCACCATGCATTGGCAATTGCCCCCAACTCGGGGAAATGGATCAGGTTTGGGGCAGGTTCGGAGAGGTTCTGCCCTGCTGGTACTCTGCCCTGAAGAGAAGAATCTAGCCACAATCTAGCATTATTGCAATAATAAAACAATATAGGGTGACATTAAGGCTGCAGTTATATTACAAATCCTGTTCTTAGACTGGTATTTTTATCATGAAGTACCCAGGCTCTAGATCTGAATTATTCTGAGTGGCTGAACCACACATTGAACTCATCAATAATGGAGCTCTATGAATGCATGCAAGGTAGCTAATTTTTAATTTTATGCGACAAGAGTGAACAGGTTCAGGATTGTGAAGAGTGAATTTTGGAAAGACATCAGAAAATATTTCTTTATACAATGCATGATCAACAGCTAAAACAGATTGCTAGGAACAATTAGTTGCTGTTACAGAGAGATGGTAGAATTGGTGTTCTGGAAGGATGAGATTGATTGAATTGAAGAGCCTTCTTCATCTGATCCGATCTTGTGACTAGAAATTTGGCTGGACTGTCCATACTCTTCCATCATTTGAAAACAGTCAAAAGGAAGTTTACAAACTTTTCAGAGGTACAGCAGTCTATCACATGCGTAAACCCAACACCATGCTTAATTGTCTCCAAACCAAGCTCGTGAGGAATCCACACAAATAGAGACCCTGTTTGTCCAATAGAGAATGTACACTTTCTGTAGGAACACACCCTACTTATTAAGTCCAGACAGATAAAGCATGGGTTGGTAGACCCAAAGATTAGGGACCCACAAGTTTGTGCATGGGTAATGCTGGAACTTAACCAGCTAAAACTAAGCAGGGCAGAACACTGGTAAACTTTTTCTTACCACTTGTCCAGCCAGGGGTGACCAATCTTTGATCTTATTTCCATATTCCCATATACTTTATTAAATTGCTGATACCAACAAATTTTGCTGTTATGATTTACAATTTATCCACCAATAAAGCAACAGCATTAAAAACAAGCTTTTTCAAATCTCCAGACTGGACAAGGCAGTAAATAGGAAATAAAGTACAAATAGGATGGGGTTGGTTGCACTTCGAGAGCTGGATCGCTAGAGCTCAGGAGTCACATGTGGCCCTAAGGTTGCAGGTTGGACACCCCTGAGTTGGGACGCAAACAAGAGGAGGGATAGCTTCCATTCAGGTCCTAAATGACATGGAAAAGGAAGCTCTGGAGATTGTGAGCATAGGCCACCCTATGAGCATTGGTAGCACTCTTGCCTCTAAGTCGGATGGTTGTAGATTCATATAGAAGTATATAATCTAAGGCTGATACTTCAGTACAATAGTGAGGGAGTCATTCCTTGGAGGAAATGTTATGTTGTCTTTTGGAGGAGATGTTAAACTGATATCTCTGCTCAGATGATCGCAAAAGTTTGTACAGCGTTATTCATCGAGTTACAGCAAGTCTACAGTACAGAAACAGGCCATTTGGCCCAACTGGCCTATGCCAGCATATATGCTCCGCATGAGCCTCCTTCCTCCCTACTTCATCTATCCCTATCAGCATACCCTACTATTCCTTTTTCCCTCAAGTGCTTATCTAGCTTCCCCTTAAATGCATCTATGTTATTTGCCTCAACTACTTCTTGTGGCAGCGCATTCCACATTCTTGCTACTCTTTGGGTATTCAAGGAAAAGCAGGAAATATTGCTGGTGTTCCGGCTAACATTCCTCCTGAACCAATGGCGCTAAAAGCAGATTCATTAGTTATTTATTCATTTGCTGTGCGTGGAACCTTGCTGTGGACAAATTGGTTATAGTGTTTCTGCACATAACAGCAGTGTATTAAAATAATCCATAGCTTGTAAGATGCTTTGGGACATCCCGAGGATGTGATAAAGTGCTTTCTAAATGCAAGTTCTTTTTTCTTCCTCCTTTACTGAAGCCAATGGTGACAGGAAACTGGAACCCAGTGCTTAAATTGGAATGTTGATGCCCATCACAGTTCAAATGCTGCAGATTTTTTTTTGGAGTTCACCAGCTTTACTATTGTCAGGCTGTAGACAATCAGCTCAGTCCCTTGCTTGGAACTGCCACTGGATAATTTGAAACATCCAAAATAGTCAGCATGAAAAATACGGAGGGTGAGAATGTAAAATTATTTTTATTTTTATGTGAACAGAGAAAATGAAAATACATTAAATAGCCATCATCAGCAATTAGAAACCTATGTTAGGTTGCCTATAGGATTTCTGCATTATTTGAAGTCATATTGATTGGATGAATATATAAGATGAATATATAAGAAAGAGAATATTGGCTCCCAGTCTGTTTCAGTGGGTAAACTGTGCGGCATGTTATTGAGCCATACAGACCAGATTGGTCTGAGATTTATACTTTGACCTATGCAAAGTTAGCTGCTGGGTGAAGCAGTAGAACAAACCTCAGTGTCCCTGAGCTAGGATGGGGCAAATCCTAAATTCTACCTCTGGATTACTACCCAGAGCCCCTTTCTAGAAAGTACACTTTGGAACATCATGATTTGGTTTGGCAAGGTAATATTGCAGTGGCTAAACAACCTGTTGACACCTATTATCTGAGCTTACACATGAATAATGGTCAGTTCAATAAGGTAGCAGAGATAACCCATGGAGCTGAACTCCAGCATGCGTCACTTCCTTTAGGAACAAAAAAGAAAAAGAGAAAACATTGAAATAAGAAAAACAGAATCTTTTACAGTGAACTTTACTCTGTGTGAATTGGTATGTTTCCTCCAATTTTTTATCATTAATAGGGAGAGGAAGTTCTGAAATGTTTTCCTTTGTGATTAATCTATGAAACCGATCAACATGTTGGGTGTGTTGCACAGTTGTCGTCCTGCCTCAATTACGCTAAACAATTTCAGTTTGAAGTGTCTTACATTATAGGGTGGGTTTTGGAAGAATGATCGAAGTCAGCAACTTTTGCCAATTTACTTTTAAACTATGCCATCGTTTTCCCTATGAACCAGCAGCAAAGGAGATGTGCATACACAGGCTGATCATAACATTTTGGTAAAATAACCAACACCTGGAAAGTCACTTCCTCTGTTCTTAAATACATTGACCAAACTGTTCATTAGGCGTAATGCAATTTTGGATTTAGTTTTAATGAAGGAGGAGGGAACAATAAGCAAAGTAGATGTAAGGGAACATTTGGGTTCTAGTCACCATAATGTTCTGGCAATCAGGGTAGACAATTGGCTATAAAACAAAAGGAAGCCAATTAAAAAGCTAAATTTTAAACAAGCTAATTTTAAGAGTATGAGAGAATGCATGGGAAAGGTAAAATGGGAAGAGATCCTGGAAGGAAAAGATGTGGAAGGAAAGTGAAATAGTTTCAAAGGGATAGTGTTTAAGATGCAAAATGAATTTATCCCTAAAATAGGTCAGGGGTAGAATAAAAAAGCAAGACCAGATTGGCTTATTAACAAAGTTGTGAAAGGCATTAGGGAGAAAGAAAAAGCATACAATTTTTTTAAATCAGGAAAGAAACAGGATAGAGAGATTTATAAGGATGGGCTGAGGAATGCAAAAAACTGATAAGGACTCTAAAGCGAGATCACAAGGTAAATGTAGCTGGAAACATAAAGCAGAACAGTAAGGTATTTTTCAAGTATGTCAGGAGTACACAAAGGGTGCAAAGAGGGGTTGGCCCACTAAAATATGACAATGGGTAAGGGGTATCTAAATGTAGAGAAATTGCTAAAGTACCTTACTGTTATTTTTCAACATTGTTCACAAAAGCAATGGGGGAGAGAAATGTTAGAATTGGGGATACTGTTTAAAGGTGAATGTAGACTGAGAATGTTTTAAATCCTAAGAGAAGACATATTGGAGAGGTTGTTGAAGCTCAAAGTAGATAAGGTTCCTGGGTCTGATAACTTTCAGCCCAGGGTGCTGAAGGAATTGGTGCCAACAATTGTGAGTTCTCTTGCAGATATTTTTAAAAATTCACTGGACTCAGGCCAAATCCCAGAGGATTGCAAAATAGCAAATGTGGCTCCCATCTTCAAAACAGGGGTGAGTGGGAGGTCACGCTTAACTAATTTATTGGATTTCTTTGGAGAGATGGCATCTTTAGTTGGTAGGAGAGAGACAGCGGCTGTTATTTATCTGGACATCAGGAAGGCATTTGACACTGTCCCACGTAATAGGCTACTGTATAATGTCGAAGCCTATGGGATAGATGGGAATGTATTAGAGTCATAGAATGGTTACAGCACAAAAGGAGGCCATTCGAGCCTGTGCCAGCTCTCTGCAAGAGCAATCCAGTTAGTCCCACTCCCCCGCCCTTTCCCCATAGCCCTGATTTTTTCCCTTCAAGTACTTATCCAATTTCCTTTTGAAAGCCACGATTGAATCTGCTTCCACCACCCTTTCAGGAAGTGCATTCCAAATCATAACCTTATGTCGCCTTTAGTTCTTTTGCCAATCACCTTAAATCTGTGTCCTCTGGTTCTCGACCCTTCTGCTAATGGGAAGCGTTTCTCTTTATCTACTGTCAAGACCCCTCATGATTTTGTATATCTCTGTTAAATCTCCTCTCAACCTTCTCTGCTCTAAGGAGAACAACCCCAGCTTCTCCAGTCTATCCACGTAACTGAATTCCTTCATCCCTGGAATCATTGTAGTAAATTTTTTCTGCACCCTCTCTAAGGCCTTCACATCCTTCCTAAAATGCAGTGCCCAGAATTGGACACAATACTCCAGTTGTGGCCGAACCAGTGTTTTATAAAGGTTCATCATAATCTCCTTGCTTTTGTACTCTATGCCTCTATTTATAAAGCCCAGGATCCCGTATACTTTTTTAACCACTTTCTCAACCTGCCCTGCCACCTTCAACGACCTGTGCACATATAACCCCAGGTCTCTCTGTTGTTGCACCCCATTAGAATTGTATTCTTTAGTTTATATTGCCTCTCCTCATTCTTCCTACCAAAATGTATCACTTCGCACTTCTCTATGTTAAATTTCTTCTGCCACGTGTCCGCCCATTCCACCAGCCTGTATGTCTTCTTTAAGTCTATCACTATCTTCCTCACTGTTCACTACATTTCCAAATTTTGAAATTGTGCCCTGTACACCCAAGTCCAAGTCATTAATATATATCAAGAAAAGCAGTGGTCCTAGTACCGACGCCTGGAGAACACCACTGTATACCTTCCTCCAGTCCAAAAGACAACCATTCATCACTACTCTCTGTTTCCTGTCTCTTAGCCAATTTCATATCCATGCTGCCATTGCCCCTTTTATTCCATGGCCTTCAACTTTTCTGACAAGCCTATGGTGTGGCACTTTATCAAACGCCTTTTGGAAGTACATATACACCACATCAATCGCATTGCCCTCATCAACCCTTTCTGTTACCTCATCAAAAAACTCAATCAAGTTAGTTAAACACAATTTGCCTTATCAAATCCATGCTAGCTTTCCTTAATTAATCCACACTTGTCCAAGTGACTGTTAATTTTGTCCCGGATTATCGCTTCTGAAAGCTTCCCCACCATTGAGGTTAAGCTGACTGGACTGTAGTTGCTGGGTTTATCCTTACATCCTTTTTTGAACAAGGGTGTAACATTTGCAATTCTCCAGTCCTCTGGCACCACCCCTGTATCTAAGGATGATTGGAAGATTATGGCCATTAAAATGGATTGGCAAATTATTGGTTGGTAGCTAACAACAACTTACTAGTCTATGGACAGGTATCTGATTGGCCACCAGTTACCAGTGGAGTGCCACAAGGTTCAGTGTTGTGGCCACTGTTTATAATTTTTATCAATGAATTAATGGAAGGAATCGTACCCAAAGTGTCCAAATTTGTAGATGGTAACAAATTAGGAGGAGTGGCAAATGATGAATATCAATGTAGATAAATTCAAAAGGATCTTGACCTGCTCAATCAGTTGGCAGAGAAATGGCAGATGCAATTTAATACAAGTAAATGTATGGTTATGAGATTTGGCAGATGGAAAGTTGATGTGGATTATGTGCTAAATGCAATTGTACTTGAAGTATCAGAGCAGGAGAGAGATCTTGGGGTTTTAGTGGAGAGGTCACTAAAACCATCAGCACCAAGTTCCCTTCCCAGGGCTGTTAAAAAAGCAAACAGAATGTTGGGATCCATAGCAAGGGCTATTACATATAAATCCAGAGAGGTCATTTTAAAACTGTGTTTGGCCCTGGTGAGACCACATCTGGAGCATGTAGTTTTGGTCTCCCCATTTTAAAAAGGATATTCAATTATTGGAGGGGGTACAAAGAAAGGCTACACGGTTGATCCCTGAACTTAAAGGAATGACATATGAAGAATGATTAACTACTCTAGAAAAGAGAAGACTGAGAAGGGATATGAAAAAAGTGTTTAAATTTATGAAAGCTTTGGACAAATTGGAACCACATAGGATTTTCTGCTGTGTAGATAATGTAAGCACAAGGGGTCATATTTTCAAATTAAGGACAACAAAAGAAAAGGGGAAATGCAGGAGAAACTTTGTTGCTAAGAGGATGGAAAGTAGGTGGAACAAGAAACTTTAATGGGTTTCAAGAAGGAACTAGACATGTTCTTGTTAACAAATGGGATTTAGGCTTATTACAAATGCATCAAAGGATCTCTGTGAATAGTTGGGATAAGTGGACTGAAGATCTTCTCCTGCTGAGACTGTTGCTATGTTACCACGTTACTATGCATTACTGTCACTGTTGGTGTTAGTGCAGACCCATTTTATTCTACTGGGTCTTAACAAGTCTAATAATTTTACATTTACCAGCTGCATGAGACACATTTCAGGAGTCAACGGTGCAATCACCCCACCAGACATCAATATTTAAGCAGCTATTAGTGTCAGCTTGGCTTCGTTGGCAGTACTCTTGCCTCTGAGTCAGAAGGTGTGTGTTCAAGCTCCTCTGAGCACCTGAGCATATATTTTAGGCTTATGCTCCAGTGCATGACTGTGAGAATTCTGCATTGTCAGATGTGTTGTCTTTCAGATGAGATATTAAACCAAGTCTGTTGTTTACTCTGTTTACTCAAGTGAATGTAAAATACCCATTTTTGGGTATTGTCTTGAAAACGACGGTTATGCTGAGTCTCTGACATTTTCTTGGATGTTTGACGGCCGGAGTTACATTAGGAAATCGTAGGAACTCCCATGGGATATCAGGGAATGTTCAGTATGTTTCCCTAAATGATATTGTGATGATCACATGGGCATTTGAGGCATTAAGCTGCATTCTATCACTTTGTGACATTGCACATTGGTATACCAGTTTATGTGCCATAGCATCACACTATAATGCTTATAATTTAACAAAGCAGCTAACATTGGAATTCTTGGCAAGTCCCAGAGTCCTCTCCTATTTTAAATGCCAATGAATATTGTCGGTGTGCAATGTTGCATGAAATTGTTATTTCCAAACTTGAAAAGCCCAAAATGTTGACAGTCCTGGATGAAACTGAATCGGCAATACATCATTGACTTTTGTACACCATCAGTAGCCAGTGATGCAAAGCAACTTACGTATTTTTATAATTAATAGTTGAAAAAGAAACACCCTGAAGTTCTTGGTGGAGTGGTAGCAAATGCATCATCATGAAGCAACATGCTAGATAAAGAAACTTTTAAGTACTTGAGTTACATATCCTCTTTTGATTGTTGCTTCAGGCATTTCAAAACAAAAATTCCAGTGACAGGCATTGCTTAACTCTCTGGGTTGTATCACAAGCTCTCGAGACAAGAATCTATTGTTGGACTCCTGTAATAAATTCTTAAAAAAACAAGTATGTGAGAATTCTTCCATACTAAACTCATTGAGGCTATGATGGGACGTGGGCAAGGATCACGTCTGATTCTTCTGTCAAAAGTACACAAAGGGGTAGACCAAATGGCGGGATTCCAAGGTCAGATGGTTTCAGAAGGAGGTGCTTGGCCTGGAATCCCGTCTCGGTCAAGTCATCCAGGATCCGGTCCTGTGGCGGGTGTACAAAGGGAAGAAGGGCGCACTGAAGGACCTGCAACTCGTTGGGTCCCGAGGCGTATATGTGAGTTCACGGCTCCAGTTCCTTCAGGAGCTGGACCCTGGTTCCCCCTTCCACTTGCTGGAAAAATGATGGGACGTCCATAAGCAGCTTCTCGGGCTGCTGGCCGGCGATGGATCCATCGTCTCGGATCCGGAGGGGATCAATGCCAGGATCCTCGCCCATTACGGGACCCTGTTCTCTCCAGATCCATCCAGCAAAGATGCTTACAGAGTTTTGTGTGAGGATCTGCCAAGGGACAACCCAGAGGGCACCAAATGGCTCGATGCTCCACTAAGCCTGGTAGAGTTGACCGGTGCCCTCTGCCAGCTCTAGAGGGGAAAAGCCCCGGGGCTGGATGGGCTGACCTTAGAGTTCCATAGGGCATTCTTGGATGTTCTGGGGGGCGACTACGTGCGGGTCCTGGGGGAAGGTCTGGTGACCGGGGAGATGCCCCTTTCTTGGCGCAGGGCAGTCGTCGTTCTGCTGCCGAATAAGAGGGACCTCCAACACCTTAAAAACTGGCGCATGGTTTCCCTCCTCAGCACGGATTACAAAATCTTTGCCAGGGCCACGTCTGCTCGCCTTGGTACTGTGCTGGCCTACAGGATCCACCCTGACCAGTCCTACATGATCCCAGGCCAGACCATCCACAACAACATCCGCCTGGTCCTGGACCTGGTCCACCATTCCCAAAGGGTTGGTCTGTTGAGCACCTTCCTTTCCCTGGATTAGGAGAAATTGTTTGACAGGGTGGGTCACGAATACTTGTTCGGAACTCTGCATGCATTCGGGTTCTAGATGCATTTTGTCACCCGGATCTAACTTCTGTACGCTGCCGCAGAGTGTCTGATTAAGGCTAATGGATCTTTGATGGTGCCCATTCATTTTGGGAGAGGAGTGCATCAGGGATGCCCCATGTCCAGCCAATTATACACCACCTGCGGGGAGCCTTTCCTGTGCCTTTTGCGGAAGAGGTTGTCAGAAATGCCTCTGCGTGAGCCAGGTGAGGAGGTCGTCCCTTCGACTTATGCCGATGACGTGCTCGTCACGGTCATGGATCCCGCTGACTTTCAGAGGATGTCGATTGCCAGCAAATGTACTCTGCCTCGTCCTCCATGAGGATCAACTGGGATAAATGTTCTGGATTCCTGGTAGGTCAGTGGACACTCTGCTGGAGGAGCTCCGGCCCTTTGCCTGGAGCACCACTCACCTCCTATACCTGGCAGTCTATCTTAACCCTGCCGTGGAAGCCTGGCCAGTTAACTAGCAAGAGCAGGAGGCCAAAGTCACCGCTTGCCTAGGGTGTTGGACAGGACTGCTCTGGTTGGTCACTTTGATCCCTCCCCCGAGTCTGTCGCCAAGATTCAGAGGAAGCTCGTCGACTTCTTCTGGGACAAAAGGAAGCATTGGGTCATTGCTGCGGTTCTGAGTCTTCTGCTTAGGGAGGGTGGTCAGGTGCTGGTATGCGTTTGCTCCCAGGCTGCGACTTTCCACCTTCAGACCCTGCAGAGATACCTGTATGTTGAGGATCCTCCTAGATTCTGTGCGCTGGCGATGTATTTCTTCTGCCAACTGCATAGCCTGAATTACGACACACAGTTCCTGTTCATTAAGTTATTGGGCAGCCACGCGTCCTTGCAGGAGCTGCCTGTTTTTTTACCAGGATCTAATCACAGTCTGGATTATGGTAGCCTCCAGCTGGAATTCTCTCCTGACAGGGGCGGCGGCTATCCTAATGGGGTCGCTGCTCAAGAATCCGCACCTCCGCGTAGCCGGCTTCGGCAACACATGGTGGGCGGAGAGGAGTGCCCTGGCTGCCAAGATAACCAGAGTCCGGGACGTACTAGATGGCAGAGGAGCGGGCTGGATGTCTCCAGAGACATTGGCAGAATGGATATCCTGGTGCTACGTCCGGCCCACGGCCAAAGCCATCGAGGCGCCAAAAGTCGCCAAAAGGCACACTCCGCCCTGACTCCACTAGGTGTGTCGAGGAGGCTCAAGCATGTGGAGCGATCCCATCCAAGCTCACACCCGTTTGGATGGATATTCTCATCAGTGCAAGGCCCCGAATCCTCCCTCAGGAACCTGTGCCTCACATCTTGAGCTGTCTCTTGGAAATTCCCTTCCTGCCATTTCACTCTGCGCGGAGGGGTTTCCTGTATGGGTTGCTCCTGCACACTCTCAACTTCCTCGCTCTTGACTCCTGTCCACACATGTGCCATCTTGCCGTCTGGTGGAGGCGGGAGACCCCAGTGGAGGGCTCTCTATGCGGGAGTCCTACTCTGCACAAATTAGAATCTGGGGTGGAGAGTGTTGCAGGAAGCAGTGCCGACCAATAGGTTTCCTTTGTCCTTTTTTATGATTTGGGTTTCATTAGTTGTGCCCCATTTAAAAAAAAACTGCTGAAATACCCACACAGTTCATTGTTTCTGTATAAAACCACTAATATTGACCTTTTACAAAGCTCCTTTACAGGTTCATGATTAGCAATATAAAGTACATTTTCACTGTGGCAATTATTGGTGCTGACTCCGGGAACTGTAATTGGATATTCCATAGAAAGATTAAAAAACCGTAAATCTGAAAAACACTGGAAATGCACAGCAGGAAGACATTTCAGGTGTGCACACTTCATTAGAAGTGTGGAGTCAGTGCCAGCAATTGTCAGGGTGAAAATTTACTTAATGTTGCTAATTCTGAACCTGTGAAGGAACTTTGTAAAAGGTCAACATCAGTGGTTAGAAACAAAACCAACAGACTGGTGTAGTTCAAGAGTTTTTCACTTGCCAGTTATGATAGAAACTTGATACCAATCAGATTCCAGCTTCAGTGTAGGGAGTGTTCCAATGTTGGAGGTGCAATCTTTCAGATGAGATAATAGCCCAGAATTTGCTGTCAAAGTAATGGTGAGGCTAATGGTTAACCGTGATGCACAAATCGCCCAGCAACTTCAGGCGAGGGCAGATGCGCAGTTAAAAGAGGAAATCCAAAAGTTGCTGTCCGAGATGCGCCATTAGCTCCGCCCAATCTTTCTTTCCCTCTCTTTACTTATTTTTCTGTACCTGATTTGACATTGAATTCACTTACTCTTCCTGCTCAGTCCTTGTGCTATTAATTTCACAATCCTTCAATCGGTAGCATAGTGGTTATGTTACTGGGCTAGTAATCCAGAGACCTAGACTAATAATCCAGAGTCATAAGTTCAAATCCTGCCACGGCAGTTGGGGAATTTAAATTCAATTAATTAATTAAATAAAATCTGGAATTAAATTACTAGTATCAGTAATGGTGGCCATGAAACTACCGGATTGTCGTAAAAACCCATCTGGTTCACTAGTGTCCTTTTAGGGAAGGAAACCTGCCGTCTTCACCCGGTCTGGCCGAAATGTGACTCCAGACCCACAGCATTGTGGTTGATTCCTAATTGCCCTCTGAAATGGCCGAGCAAGCCACTCAGTTGTAAAATCTCGCTAAAAAAAGTCACAATAAGAATAAAACCGGACAGACCACCCGGCATCGGACCACTAGGCACCGGACACGACAAAGGCAAACCAAGCCCAATCGACCCTGCAAAGTCCTCCTCACTAACATCTGGGGACTTGTGCCAAAATTAGGAGAGCTGTCCCACAGACTAGTCAAGCAACAGAATGACATAGGCATACTCACAGAATCATACCTTTCAGCCAACGTCCCAGACTCTTCCATTAACATCCCTGGGTATGTCCTGTCCCACCGGCAGGACAGACCCACCAGAGGTGGCGGTACAGTGATATACAGTCAGGAGGGAGTGGCCCTGGGAGTCCTCAACATTGACTCTGGACCCCATGAAATCTCATGGCATCAGGTCAAACATGGGCAAGGAAACCTCCTGCTGATTACCACCTACCACCCTCCCTCAGCTGATGAATCAATCCTCCTCCATGTTGAACACCACTTGGAGGAAGCACTGAGGGTAGCAAGGGCACAGAATGTACTCTGGGTGGGGGACTTCAATGTCCATCACCAAGAGTGGCTCGGTAGCACCACTACTGACCGAGCTGGCCGAGTCCTGAAGGACATAGCTGCCAGACTGGGCCTGCGGCAGGTGGTGAGCGAACCAACACGAGGGAAAATCTTACTTGACCTCGTCCTCACCAATCTACCTGTCGCAAATGCATCTGTCCATGACAGTATTGGTGGGAGTGACCACCGCACAGTCCTCGTGGAGACGAAGTCCCGTCTTCGCACTGAGGACACCATCCAACGTGTTCTGTGGCACTACCACCATGCTAAATGGGATAGATTCAGAACAGATCTAGCAGCTCAAAACTGGGCATCCATGAGGCGCTGTGGGCCATCAGCAGCAGCAGAATTGTATTCCAGCACAATCTATAACCTCACGACCCGGCATATTCCTCACTCTACCATTACCAATAAGCCAGGGGATCAACCCTGGTTCAATGAGGAGTGTAGAAGAGCATGCCAGGTGCAGCACCAGGCGTACCTAAAAATGAGGTGCCAACTTGGTGAAGCTACAACTCAGGACTACATGCATGCTAAACAGCAGAAGCAACATGCTATAGACAGAGCTATGCGATTTCACAACCAACGGATCAGATCAAAGCTCTGCAGTCCTGCAACATCCAGTCGTGAATGGTGGTGGACAATTAAACAACTAACTGGAGGAGGAGACTCTGTAAACATCCCCGTCCTCAACGATGGTGGAGTCCAGCACGTAAGTGCAAAAGACAAGGCTGAAGCGTTTGCAACCATCTTTAGCCAGAAGTGCCAAGTCGATGTTCCATCTCGGCCGCCTCCCGATATCCCCACCATCACAGAAGCCAGTCTTCAGCCAATTCGATTCACTCCACGTGATATCAAGAAACGGCTAAATGCACTGAATACAGCAAAGGCTATGGGCCCCGACAACATCCCGGCTGTAGTGCTGAAGTCTTGTCCTCCAGAACTAGCTGCGCTTCTAGCCAAGCTGTTCCAGTACAGCTACAACACTGGCATCTACCCGACAATGTGGAAAATTGCCCAGGTATGTCCTGTCCACAAAAAGCAGGATAAATCCAATCCGGCCAATTACCGCCCCATCAGCCTACTCTCAAACATCAGCAAAGTGATGGAAGGTGTTGTCGACAGTGCTATCAAGCGGCACTTATTCACCAATAACCTGCTCACCTATGCTCAGTTTGGGTTCCGCCAGGACCACTCAGCTCCAGACCTCATTACAGCCTTGGTCCAAACATGGTCAAAAGAGCTGAATTCCAGAGGTGAGGTGAGAGTGACTGCCCTTGACATCAAGGCAGCATTTGACCGAGTGTGGCACCAAGGAGCCCTAATAAAATTGAAATCAATGGGAATCAGGGGCAAAACTCTCCAGTGGCTGGAGTCATACCTAGCACAAAGGAAGATGGTAGTGTTTGTTGGAGGCCAATCATCTCAGCCCCAGGACATTGCTGCAGGAGTTCCTTAAGGCAGTGTCCTTGGCCCAACCATCTTCAGCTGCTTCATCAATGACCTTCCCTCCATCATAAGGTCAGAAATGGGGATGTTCGCTGATGATTGCAGTGTTCAGTTCCATTCGCAACCCCTCAGATAATGAAGCAGTCCGAGCCCGCATGCAGCATGACCTGGATAACATCCAGGCGTGGTCTGATAAGTGGCAAGTAACATTCGCACCAGACAAGTGCCAGGCAATGACCATCTCCAACAAGAGAGAGTCTAACCACCTCCCCTTGACATTCAACGGCATTACCATCGCCGATTCCCCCACCATCAACATCCTGGGGGTCACCATTGACCAGAAACTTAACTGGACCAGCCATATAAATAGTGTGGCTACAAGAGCAGGTCAGAGGCTGGGTATTCTGTGGCGAGTGACTCACCTCCTGACTCCCCAAAGCCTTTCCACCATCTACAAGGCACAAGTCAGGAGTGTGATGGAATACTCTCCACTTGCCTGGATGAGTGCAGCTCCAACAACACTCAAGAAGCTCGACACCATCCAGGACAAAGCGGCCCGCTTGATTGGCACACCATCCACCACACTAAACATTCACTCTCTTCACCACCGGCACACAGTGGCTGCAGTGTGTACCATCCACAGATTGCACTGCAGCAACTCGCCAAGGCTTCTTCGACAGCACCTCCCAAACCCGCGACCTCTACCACCCAGAAGGACGAGCAGCAGGCACATGGGAACAACACCACCTGCACGTTCCCCTCCAAGTCACACACCATCCCGACTTGGAAATATATCGCCGTTCCTTCATCGTCGCTGGGTCAAAATCCTGGAACTCCCTTCCTAATAGCACTGTGGGAGAACCTTCACCACACGGACTGCAGCGGTTCAAGAAGGCAGCTCATCACCACCTTCTCAAGGGCAATTAGGGATGGGCAATAAATGCCGGCCTTGCCAGCGACGCCCACATCCCATGAACGAATAAAAAAAATATTCTTCAATCTGATTGGTTAAGGAGATACACAGTTGCTTGCCCTGTTCACCTTTGATCCCAGATGCCCTGTAGGGGGCGCCCCATTTCCATCTCCCACTTCCAGCAAAATATCATGGAGATTAAACGGGCAAGGGCAAGTCTAACTAACGACAAGCGCTGTTCGTTGACCGGTTACAGCAAAATCTGGGCCATTAAACTGGGCCATGCTGAGAGTGTTCCCACCCCCAAAGACTCTTTTCCTTTACAATAAGACTTAACTTGACCTCAAACTTATCCTATTTTTATTTTATGCATTTCAGTCAGACCCAATGCCAACGGATGGGCCCAGTAATTTTTATCTGACCATTTATTGTCAAACAGCTTGGCTTCACCCTCTTGCTTTCTGCTCCTGTTTCTCTCACTGTTTCTTCTCTCGCTTTTGCTTCATCTTTATCTCGAACCACTTTACGTCATTGTACGTCTCCCCGTTGTATAAAGTCTACATCATCAGGGTGTCAGATTTCCAATAATAGGATCAGGCATTGTAAGTCTTCTGCTACATCAGACATCAGATAACACTGTTGATCAGACATTTGCTAAATGCACACAGCCTCCTGTCCATCCTTTCAAGTGGTCTGGAACAAATTTATTCTCTGCCGATTCACATCACACAGTTAAAAAATAAAACAATCCAAACGCATAAATCTGGAAAAAAAGAAATGACCGTCAGTTTGGAAAGCAAGCAGGCACTCAAGTAATGTCCAATTGGAACATAATGCTCTTTAGAGAGCATTGTGGTAGGTTAGAAAAAATGGGACTTTCATCTGTGAATTATCAGTGTAGCACAGGTGGGCATTAATATCCGCAGTTTCAAATTTTCCACGCTCTGTGGATTCATGGTAACAGATTGGGACTGTGGTGAGTGATGGGGAGCCGTGGGGACTGACAGGGAGCCATGGTAACTGATGAGATTGCTGCCGGGAGCGTAGGAAATTTCAATTTGCTGATTTCAAAACAAACACAGAAAAGTGGATTGCTGTCTTGCAACTTCTGGTAATGACCCAACAGCAACAACTTGAAGTGGTCTTTTACGTAGAAAATGTCAGAAGGAGATTTACGGAGGGAAAAACATGAGCAAATAAATGAAATGAACAGATGTTGCAACATGATGGGAGGATCAGGAGAATGTTTAATTGAAAAGATAGATTTTAAGGACGTTTTTAAAGGTGGAAAGAGAAATAGAGAGGTTTAGGAAGGGAATTCGAGAGTAAGTCCAATGGTGGAGTGAAAGGAGAGGATAGAAACACAGAAGTCCAGAGTTGGAGAACCGAAGAGGACATGAGGCTGGAGGGGTTGCAGAGGTAGGGTGAGGACAAAGGCATGGAGGGACTTGAAATGAGGACAAACATTTTACATTCAATATATTAGGAAACAAGGAGCCACTGTGCTTTTGAAAGTGGGACTTAGGGCCCAATATTAGGAGGGAGGTGGGTTGCCAGCGGGGGGTCGACTGGGCGCGTGGGTAACGCGCCCAGTGAAATCGGTGCGCACCGCACGCGATCGCAGCCTAATTGAAGGTACTTAGGTGTGCTTCCGGGTTTCCCGTTGCAGACCTGCGCAGCGGGCACACTACGCACCCGCATCACAGGCTGTCAGCAGGAGGAGCCCTATTTAAATGAGCAGTCCTCCAATGCTCCTCCTGCAGCAAAGAGCCATATTGGCAGCATGGAGCAGGCCAGAGGCAAGGCTGCTCCAAGGTTCTCTGACTCCTCACTCCAGGTGCTGCTCGATGGGGTCAGGAGGAGGAGGGAAACATTTTTCCCATTGGGCGGGAGGAAGTGGCCTGCCTCTGCCACCAAGAAGGCCTGGCTCAAGATGGCAGAGGAGGTCACCAGCAGCAGCAATGTCGCCCGAACCTGGGTCCAGTGCAGGAAGCGCTTTAATGACCTAACCAGGTCAGGCAAAGTGAGTATACTTACGCATTCTCCCACAATCCTTCTTCCACATCACCTCCACCACCAAACAACTCCTTCTGCACTGCCACCACAATGCTCTCGCATCACTCCTCACATCCACTCAACCATCATCCTCACCTTGCCTGCACGTACTCACCGCCCCAGTTCCCATTCGAACACTACCACGCAACCCAATCCTCATACAATCTCACAGCCATGTCTCACACGCACCCTCCCATGCATCTCCCTCACGGTCACCCTCACCCACACCAATGCATGTAGCGGGTCACTATGCAACCATCGCTCAATCACGTCTCTCTGTGTTTGGCCTTGATAGGAGAACAGATGCCATAATGCCCGGGAGAGGGAAAGGACGGGAGGGGGCCCGCCATGCCGGTGATCCTAATGGACGCAGAGCAGCAGGCACTAGAAATAAGCCGTACGCAGGAGTGCCTGTCCGTGGTGGACGCCGAGACTGGGAGTGCACAAGCAGCTGGTGACAGAAATCTAACACTCAGCACTCATGATAGCGAATGATCTTAACATCACTTGGCATCTGCCGGCCTCTGAGGGGGCATTGTCACATCTGAGCCAGCCATCCACCAGCGCAGATATACACACCTCGGTGGATCCCTGTCCTCAGTTAGTTGGGGTTGCACATGATGAGTCACCACGCACACGTGAGCACGAGCAGACCCTGGTGGTAGGGGCAGCTGTGGAGAGTCCGCGTCGGTGGGAGCACACTTCTCCAGCCTCTGCTCAGCTGGACCCAGATGCTGAAACCTGGGGGCCAGCCATGAAAAGGAGTGTCATCGAAGGGCAGCAGCACATTGCCGACGTACTGTAACAGTTGCCACGCACACTCTCCACAATCGAGCAGAGGATGGAGGAGTCCAACTCCTGCATGTGTGGAATGGTGGCACAGGTACAGGAGGGTATCTCCAAGATAGTGTCACAGGGACGTGAAGGCATCTCTGAGATAGTGTCGTGGGTAGGTGCGGGAATGTCTGTGATGGAGGAAAGGCTATCCTCCATCGAGCTTCAAGCACGGCTCAACAATGAGTCCATTCAGGCCCTGACAACGGCCGTTCGGATTCAGGGTGAGCAACATCCTGCCGCCTTAAACAGGCTGACAGATACCTTACAACTGGCCTTCCAAGGCTTCACACAAGTCCTCCAAACTGTCGTCCAGCAAGGTAGAAGGAGTGATGTGGGCCTGGCCCAGGAGAGGGATGATGGCGAAAGGGGACATGGATGTGGGGACGCCACTCAAAGCACTCCCACGTCTCATCCGTTGCCCCCCTCTCAACCAGTACCCACAATGCTGCCTCCTCTCCAGGATGCCGAGTCTGCACCTGCACAGGTGCAGATGGAGCAGTCTTTGGAGGGGCCCACAGGGTGCCGAAACCCAGGGGGCGTCCGCGCAAAGCATCTCATCGGTCAGGGCATGGACAAGAGCAACCTGCCACTACCTCTGCTGAAGCCACAGGGATAGCACCACATAGGGGTTCCCGTAAACGTAAATGTAAAGCTAAGGTTTTGTGAGCACAAAGGGGATGCACAAGGATGTATGACGGAATGTCATGTTTTTCATTTAGATTTGTTTCTTTTGCCAACCACATTGTTATCATCACTACTGCCACGTCTTTGCAAATCTTGTCTGGTTTGTGCAATAATTCCCTTTCCTGAAGATCACCATGAAGACCCACACCTGATGCCACCCAATGGGTCACTGCAGAGTGGGTGTAGGTGTATTTGCAGGGTTCTTTTGTGCAGACGACTGAGAGACACTGGTGATGTCCCCGGTGACACCCTGGAAGGATCCGGAGGTGAAGAAGTTGAGGGCAGTGGTGACTTTGACAGCGACAGGTAAGAAGACGGCGCTCGGGCCAGCCGGGAGCAGCTCGGCATGAAGGAGGCTGCAGATGTCCACGACTACATGTCGAGTGACTCTGAGCCTCCGTGTGCACTGCTGCTTAGAGAGGTCCAGGAAACTGAGCATCGATCTGTAGACCCTGTGGCGAGGGTAGTGCCTTCTGTGACGCATCTCTGTGGTTGTCCTCCCTCCTGCTGTGCAGGTGGATGTGTCACAGCACTGTGTTGTGGAGCTCCATGTGTCTGAGGTGGACGGCGTGGTTGGCAAGACTGGTGATGCTGTTTGTCCTCCAATGAGGTCATGACTGCAGCTATGGCAGCCCCCATCCGGAAGATGTACATCTGAGGGGGTCCGCAAGGTAGGTAAATGTGTCTGCACACCATGGTTGAGGTTCCAAGTTGGTGAATTTTAGTGTTAGGAGGAGGGTGGCACAGGCCAAACTTTGTCCAAAGTGACAGAGAGACCTCCTGCAATGAGTGAGGGTCTCCCCCATCACCTGTCAAATGAACTTTTGCAACTCCCACTGGCTGTTGGCTGCAACACGTCTGTTTCAACTGGGAGTGTTTCATCGGATGAAAATCCCACCCCTTCTAAAATATCATGTCAATCAGGTCTGCAAACGACCTGAACTATCTAATTAATTGCTTTAAGTGGGATCCCGCCGGCTTTAATTGCCGGTGGGAGTCCCACATGCGGGGGCTGCGCGCGCATCTAAGCGCGTCATTGGGGAACCCGGAAGTGGGCGGGTTAGAGCCGGGAATCCCCAATTTTAGGAGCGCCCCCGCCACGAACACACATGCTCGGCCATCCGAAAATTGACCCCTTAGTGTGGGACAGGATATGGGTGGCTGGTTTTGGACAAGTTGGAGTTCATTGAGAATGAAGGATGGGAGGCCAGTATGTAGGACAAAAGTGTGGATAAGGGGTGCATTTGTTGTGGGGGTGAGGTAGGGCAGTAGCAGGTGATGTTATGGAAGTTGAAGTTAGCATTCTTGGTGCTAAGTAGGATGTGTGGTTTGAGGTTCAGTTCCTTGTCGAAGAGGACATCAAAGCTTCTTATTCAGCTGAGTAAGTGGTTAGGGAGGAGAATAGAGACAGTGGCAAAGGAATGGAGTAAATGGTGGGGGAAGAAAATAATGGATTTGGTCTTCCAAGTTTTCCATTGGAGCCAATTGTAATTCATTTACAACTTAGTAGGGGAGATTTTATAACAAATATCACAGTAAAGCTGGAATGACAGCCTAGATTGTGGGACTCAAGTCTCTTGAGTGGGACTTGAACCCACAACCTTTTGACTCAGAGGTGAGAGTGCTACCAACCGAGCAAGGGCTGACACCTAAATATAGCACAATACTGTAAGAATAAGTATGTCTTATCTTTGTTTAATAGGATGGCAATGTGATCTCTCTAAACTTTATGCATTTATTTATATTTTGTAATTATTCTATTTGTTTTGGCAATTGTTGTCTTGCAACATGATGACACTTTCAATATTTGGCTAGCTAACACACCCAAATCTTATTCCTGTTCCCTTTTTTAACCAATATCACTGTGTAGTCTTTATTATTGTACAGTACTATCAAATATTGGAGTTTGACCTACCTTTGGATTGGTCAATTGGATATCTGTCATAACATGGTACAGTTTCCAACCAATATGATATGGGTGTGCAGTGGCTCGGAAATCAGAGACCCATCAGTTTTGCCTGGTCCTTATTCATTGTTCAATATGATAAATTTTCTCTGAATTTCATAAACTGAGCTGTTAAAGAACAATAAAGATCTGAGAATACGTTCAAAGAATATTTTCAAAAAAGGAACGTGAATAACATGGACAAGTGTTTACATTGTTCGATTCAAGCCATAGAAATGCTGCTCTATTTTTAAAAATAACTTCCTTGTCTCTGTAGGTCCTTCCTACCTGCATACTTGTACCTACACATTCACACCCAGCATCTTTACTCACCTAACTGGGTATACCAGTAACCAGCTCCAATTTCTCTGTCAACAGCATTCTTTGGCTAGGAAAAATGTACGAATCTCTTAGACTCGCACTCAGCCTGCGTATCCCTTTGTCCTGGTGGGTGAGCATCTTGGCTTCACTTACCTGAGTTTGTAATACACCAAGTGGAAAATCACAGGTGAAATCAGAACCACCCAAAATTGACTTTTAAATGTCATAGAAAGTTTAAAATGAATGGGTGTATCTACATTTAATGACTCATAGCATTGGTGTTCAATACAAGTCAGCGCTTGAAGGGAATTCCAGTTTTATTTTTCTAAGTGTTGGGAGATCAACAAATGTAAGGGTAAAGTTTCTGAATGCATATTCTCAGTATAGAACTTTACCTGCCAAGTGTACATATCAAAAAATCATCGGCTGCTTCTCAAGATTTGCTGATGTGCACTCCCGGCAGATGGGGCTTTACGCAGGAGTGCGCATTCATAAAATTATCACATAAAGCACATAATGCATATCAAGCTGATGTAGGAGAAGGTGATTGAACCGTGAGAAAGAAAATGTTAAACATGAGTAAATATCAAAAACACGTGTTCAGAGGAATGGGAGGGTGAATGGGTGGATGGAACAGAGACAATATAAGTACAATTAGATGGATCATTACAGGGTATAAAGAGTGAGAACAAAATGAAAAGAAAGACTTGCATTTATACAGCGCCTTTCATGACCTCAGGATGTCCCAAAACGCTTTACAGTCAAAGATACTTTTTGAAGTGTAGTCACTGTTGCAATGTAGGTGCTAATTATCCTGGTGTAAGTTTGCAGCTTGGACTTCGGACGTTCGAGAGCAACCTCAGGGCATCTAAGGTTCCATCTAGCAAGCTGACCTGGTTAAGTATCTGTGGACATGCGGCACTTGCATGTTTACTATAATTAATATCAATAGAAGATAAGGCAGAAGCATAATCTCAGCTTCTCCAGTCTCGCCAAATAACCGAAGTCTCTCATCCCTGGTATCATTCTAATAAATCTCCTCTGCAACCTCTCCAAGGCCTTGACATCCTTCCTAAAATGTAGTGCCCAGAATTGAACACAATATCCCAGTTGAGGCCTAACCAATGATTTATAAAGGTTTATCATAATTAGCTTGCTTTTGTACTCTATGCCTCAATTAATAACGCCCAGGATCCCATATGCATTTTTAACAGCCAACTCAACTTGTCCTGCCACCTTCACAGATTTGTGTATGTGCACCCACATGTCTCTCTGCTCCTGCACCCCCTTTAAAATTGTACCATTTCGTTTACATTGCCTCACCTCATTCTTCCGACCAAATGTCTCACTTCACACTTCTCTGCGTTAAATTTCATCTTGTGTCTGTCCATTTCATCAGTCTGTCTATGTCCTCCTGAAGTCTGTTACTATCCTTCACGTTGTTTACTACATTTCCGAGTTTCATGTCATCTGCAAACTTTGAAATTATACCCTCTATACCCAAGTCCAGGTATTTAATATATATCAAAAAGAGCAGTGGTCTTAACACTGACCCCTGGGGAATACCACTGTATACTTCCCTTTAGTCTGAAAAACAACTGTTCACCACTACTCTCTGTTTTCTGTCCCTTAGCCAATCTTTAATCCAAGCAGCCACTGTCCCTTTAATCCCATGGGATTTAACTTTGCAAACAAGTCTATTATGTGGTACTTTATCAAATGCCTTTTGAAAATCCACATACATATCAACTGCACTACCCTTATCAACCCTCTCTGTTATTTCATCAAAGAACTAAATCAAGTTAGTCAAACACGATTTTCCTTTAACATTTCTGTGCTGACTTTCATTTATTAGCTCATACTTTTCTAAGTGCCAATTAATTTTGTCCTGGATTATTGTCTCTAAAAGTTTCTCCACCACCGACGTTAGGCTGACTGGCCTATAATTGCCGGGTTTTTCCCTCTCCCCTTTTTTGAACAGGGGTGTGACATTTGCAATCCTTCAGTTCTCCGGCACCGTCCCCCTATCTAAGGAGGATTGGAAGATTGTAGCTAGAACCTCTGCAATTTCCACCCTTATTTCCCTCAGTAACCTAGAATGCATCCCATCTGGACCGGGTGAATTTTCTGCTTTGAGCACAGCCAATCTTTTAAGTACCTCCTTTATCTATTTTTATCCTATCCAATATTGCTACTATCTCCTCCTTTACTGCTACAATGGCAGCATCCTCTTCCCTAGTGAAGACCAATGCCAAGTATTCATTTAGTACCTCAGCCTTGCCCTCTGCCTCCACAAGAAGATCTCCATTTTTGTCCCTAATCATTCTCATCCTTTCTTTGACTACCCTTTTACTATTTATATGTTTATAAAAGACTCTTGGGTTCCCTTTTATGTTGGCGGCTAATCTATTCTCATACTCTCTCTTTGCCCCTCTTATTCCCTTTTTTAAATCACCTCCGTACTTTCTGTATTCAGCCTGGTTCTCTACTGTATTATGAACCTTACATTCATCATAAGCCTCCTTTTTCTGTTTCATTTTAATCTCTAGATCTTTAGTCATCCAGGGAGCTCTAGCTTTGGATGCCCTTCCTTTCCCCATCGTAGGAATGTGTCTACTCTGTACCTGAACCAACTCTTCCTTGAAGGCCTCCCATTGTTCAATTACTATTTTGCCTGCCAATTGTTGATTCCAATCCACCTGGGCCAGTTTCCTTTTTAACTCACTGAAATTAGTCCTCCTCCAGTTTCAAAGTCCATATTTTCACATTTGATTGTTCCTTGTCCTTTTCCATAACTATTCTAAACCTAATGATATTATGGTCACTGTTCCCCAAATACTCCCCCATTGAAACATGCTCCACTTCCCCAGAACTAGATCCAGCACTGTTTACTTCTTGGTTGGGTTAGAAACACACTGTTCCAGAAAGTTCTCTTGTACATATTTCAGGAATTTTTGCCCTTTACACCGATAATTGAATCCTCCATTATCACTACTCTATAATTCTTGCTGTAATTTGCCTGCAAACTTGCTCCTCTATCTCCTTCCCACTATTTGTTGGCTTATAGTATACACCCAGTAGCGTAATAGCTTCTCTAATATTCCTTAATTCTAACCAAATAGATTTTGTCTTTGACCCCTCAACTACATCATCCCTTTCTAGTGCGATAATAGTTTCTTTGATTAATACTGCCACCCCCCTCCCCTTTATTTCCTTCCCTATCTTTCCTGAATACCTTGTAGCCAGGAATATTAAGTACCCAATCCTCCCCTTCTTTGAGCCAGGTCTCTGTTATTGCCATTATATCTTAGTCCCATTTGATGACTTGAGCCTGCAGCTCACCAACCTTATTTACCACACTACGCACATTTATGCACGTGCACTCCAAACTCATCTTAGTCTGCCTCGCATTTGCCCCCTGTCTGATC
The DNA here is from genome assembly GCF_035084215.1 of Heptranchias perlo. Classification (NCBI taxonomy): domain Eukaryota; kingdom Metazoa; phylum Chordata; class Chondrichthyes; order Hexanchiformes; family Hexanchidae; genus Heptranchias; species Heptranchias perlo. The sequence goes on from NC_090343.1 coordinate 24,981,730, forward strand.
CCTCCTATTTCTGAACTCTTCTTTATTCTAATCCTATTTGTCCCTCCCAGTCCTCTGTGCACCTTGTTTCTCCTCTCTAATGTCACATCCTGGTGCCCAACCCCCTGCCAAATTAGTTTAAACCCTACCCCACAGCACTAGTTAACCTCCCCATGAGGACATTAGGCCCAGCTCTGTTGAGATGCAACCAGTCCATCTTGAATAGATCCCTCCTACCCCAGAACTGGTCCCAATGCCCCAGGAATCTGAAGCCCTCCCTCCTGCATCATTTCTCCAGTCAAGTATTTACCTGTCTTGTCTTACTTATATTAATAGGACTATTCGATATAAAACAAAGCATACCATTTTGTCGTTGCACAATATCTTGTTTAGACCACATTTAGAATATTGCATCCAGTTTTGGTCCCTATATATGGTGGGTAATAGAGAGGCTATGGAAAAGGTTCAGAGGTAGTCTACAAGATTAATTCCCAGCTTAAAATACCTTAGTTCTTAGAGAGGTTTAAAAAGCTGTGTCCATTTACTTTAGAGCTATGTAGACTTCAGGGTGATTTGATAAGAGGCATATAAAATAGTTAGAGAACTGCATTGTGTTCCTATTGATAGATTATTTCAATTTGAAAGATTGGGGAAGACCAGGGTTTATGCGTATTAGTTACGTAAGAGTAGGGCTAGGTTAAATGTTAGGCAATTCTTCTTTTCCCAGAGGAGAGTAGACCTTTGGAACTAGTTGCTGGCACTTGTGGTAAGTGCTGACTCTCTGCAAACCTGCAAAAGAGAGCTGGACCAGTTCCTGTTTGACTTGTAGATCACATCCTATAAAAGGTAGGTGAAATAGCAGGTAATATAAGCATGGTCAGTGTGGCCTCCTGAACTAATTTTCGATTGCCTAAGGGAGTTTTAGAGGAATTTTCCAGATTCCTTCCCACCCCCCCCCCCCCGCCCCCTCCATTTGGCCGTGGGTTTTTATCTTTTTTTGTCTCTCCCAGGAGATTTCATGGCTGTTCGGGGGTGTCTAATCACGATGCTTCAGGCATTGCAACTTTGTGGAGCAGGTTGGATTGACTAGACGGTCATTTCCTGCCCATCATTTTCGTATGATTGTCAGCATCATTCAACACCCATCTACTATGCCAATAAATAAGGTGTTTCTTCTAGTAGTTGCCGCAAGACTTCAAATATATTTAACAGTGTTTCATGTTGATTCAAGGCATTTTTACTGTGACAAAACTGGCATTCAATTACTTAATTCCTCTCAAAGAATTAGCTCTAGCTAGCATAATGATTTACGATTCTTCACCGTTCTCACCTCAAGGCATAATTCCAAGATGTATTTTAGCTGAATAAAACAAAATCTGTTTGAACTTGATTTCTACAAAGCTGTAAGCAACGCCTGTAAAGTTGTCAAATTTATGAGAGGTCTACACAAATCAAATTTGAGAAGGCTCCTGGGTGCTGTCAGTTTCCAATTCTTTGTCCAGTACTTTCCGTTTTCCACACACTGCCCATCCTGTGATTGAATTCATCTTCCCCCTCCCCATCCCCCCAATTTTCTCCCCTTCTCTTCTGAAGATACTGACTTTTGCTGGAATACAGTGTGAGACCTAAACAGTGAGATAGTGGAGGGCGTCATAGCTAAGCCTGATTCTGTTCTTATCCAACACCTGCACAAGTTTACCTAATGGCAGAGGATACTGATTGCAGTCAGGAATGGAATCCTTGGCTGATTTTGTCCGTCGCTATTCCAGAAATTCTAAAGGTCAATTGTCGCATCCTGTATGGTCCATGTGGTCTAATACTACACTGGACAGTGCTGTCACACATTAAGAGGCTGAGGGATGCAATTGAATCCACTCTTTGTGGTGGCAGATTTGTGTTTACTTTCCTATTGGATAATTATTTGTACGTTATGTAACTTGGTGCAGGGATTTTGTCATTGCTCTGCATGTCTACACTGAACTCAGAAATACTGCGTTGGGTCCCTCCTACCTGTGTAGTCTTGCCCCCGCATCAAGTTGAATGGGGAAGTGCTTTCCATTGCAAAGGTTGGCTTTCAAGCCCTTGCCTAACTCCAAGTAACTGCAAAGGCTGCCTCTATATTAGTATTCAAATTATTCCTTATTAATACATATCACAATATCACGACAAATCCCCTGTGTGTTCACCTGTCGAAAATGGATAATTCTGCTTTAGCAAAGAGCCCATCCTTTCCTGCCAGAAATGTAATGATTGAGGACATTCCTCTCCCTGGAAACAGACCACCAGATTGGGCATACCAACGTCACACTACACCTTGGGGTCAATTTTCATCTCACTTACACCCTGTTTTTAGGTGTAAACAGGGAGGTAGAGGGACAAAAATGTTAAACAAAAACGCTGACTTACTGCTGGAGATCTGCTCATTCCAATTTTTGGGCAGTCAACGCTCCCGCCAGAAACAGGCAGGGGCCTAATTAAAATATTCAAATAGTATTTAACTGAGGTGCTGAGGACTCCCAATGCAATTTTGATGCCAATCACACTGTCATCACTTCTTCCTCAACCAGCCCACAAACCATGGGTGGTACAAGTGAAGAGGCTACCATTTGCAGTACTACAGAGAGATCAGGATAAGCCAGCAGCAGGTCTGGCACTGATTTTTTTTCTTGATTCTTTTTGAGAGTTTTGAGCCTTAAAAGCTTCTTTAAGTTCATCTCCTTGCTGCTGTGAGTGCACATAAAATTTTCGTGCTGCTTAAATCTGCTGCTCCATTGCCTCCCCCGCCCCCCCAATCTTTTCAACCCTGATCATCAAGGTGCTGCTTCAGGCCTACCAGGAGTCTCTGACCCATTGGATTTACTGCTGTGCCAAACAGCGAGCTGTCTAAAGTGCTGAAAGCTCGCCGATTCAATGCTAATGAGGCCCAACCACGAATATCAACAGGGCCTCCCATTGATGTCATCTTGCAGGCGGATTGGTCAACCCACGTGACACCCACCTGATGTACGCTCCACACCAAAATCAAGCCCCTTGTCACATTAGCCTTCTACTTGCTAAATACTTACAGTAATTGTACAATGCTGTATTCTATTGCAATCTTATTACCACACTGTTTCTGATATGCTGAGCTCTTGTGACTGTTGGTCTGACCAACAGCATTCTGGTCTCTCTCTTGGATCATTAGTCCCTTGTTTTGTGTCCCAAGTAGAGCACTTCAACTTTTTATGGTCTGGGGGGTAGTTCAGTCCCCAGCTCATAGAGAATCAGCTGATCACTCAGCTTGGGGAAATACACACTGGTCAACTGATGTGAGACATCTCACTTCCCATCCATCTGCCAGATGTCTGGTATCTTTGCAATTGCACAATGCTCATCTCATACAGTAATTGGACATTCTTGGCTCAGCAACCAGACCCAGAAATCAGCTCAATTAGCTTCCAGGAAATAATCTTTTAACATCAATTCATTAAATTCATCAAAAATCACTGCCTCCAACCATAGTTTGCAAACTTCTTTCAGTCCTATTGTCAGTTTTCCACTACTATTTAGAATATTTTAGACTTATGATTATCTATTTCTGGCATGCAGCAAAAAAGCATTGAGAATTACTCATTTCACCACATGATAATCTATACCATACATGAGACTTATGGTATTGCTAAACAACAGACCAACTCTACTCATTTTCCTTTATTCTGCCTATATTAGTTTGCTAACAGCTCAAAAGCCCTTGAGTTTATTTATATTAAGGATCAACAAGGTCATCTATGTGCGGAACCATAAGAGATGGGTGAGATCCTGAATGAATATTTCACATCGGTATTTACGGTTGAGAAAGGCATGGATGTTAGGGAACTTGGGGAAATAAATAGTGATGTCTTGAGGAGTGTACATATTACAGAGAGGGAGGTGCTGGAAGTCTTAACGCGCATCAAGGTAGATAAATCTCCGGGACCTGATGAAATGTATCCCAGGACGTTATGGAAGGTTAGGGAGGAAATTGCGGGTCCTCTAGCAGAGATATTTGAATCATCGACAGCTACAGGTGAGGTGCCTGAAGATTGGAGGGTAGCAAATGTTGTGCCTTTGTTTAAGAAGGGCGGCAGGGAAAAGCCTGGGAACTACAGACCAGTGAGCCTGACATCTGTAGTGGGTAAGTTGTTAGAGGGTGTTCTGAGAGACAGGATCTACAGGCATTTGGAGAGGCAGGGACTGATTAGGAACAGTCAGCATGGTTTTGTGAGAGAAAATCATGTCTCACGAATTTGATTGAGTTTTTTGAAGGGGTAACCAAGAAGATAGATGAGGGCTGTGCAGTAGACGTGGTCTACATGGACTTCAGCAAAGCCTTTGACAAGGTACCGCATGGTAGGTTGTTACATAAGGTTAAATCTCACGGGATCCAAGGTGAGGTAGCCAATTGGATACAAAATTGGCTTGACGACAGAAGACAGAGGGTGGTTGTAGAGGGTTGTTTTTCAAACTGGAGGCCTGTGTCCAGCGGTGTGCCTCAGGGATCGGTGCTGGGTCCGCTGTTATTTGTTATTTATATTAATGATTTGGATGAGAATTTAGAAGGCATGGTTAGTAAGTTTGCAGATGACACCAAGATTGGTGGCATTGTGGACAGTGAAGAAGGTTATCTAGGATTGCAACGGGATCTTGATAAATTGGGCCAGTGGGCCGATGAATGGCAAATGGAGTTTAATTTAGATAAATGTGAGGTGATGCATTTTGGTAGATCGAATCGGGCCAGGACCTATTCCGTTAATGGTAGGGCGTTGGGGAGAGTTATAGAACAAAGAGATCTAGGAGTACAGGTTCATAGCTCCTTGAAAGTGGAGTCACAGGTGGATAGGGTGGTGAAGAAGGCATTCGGCATGCTTGGTTTCATTGGTCAGAACATTGAATACAGGAGTTGGGATGTCTTGTTGAAGTTGTACAAGACATTAGTAAGGCCACACTTGGAATACTGTGTACAGTTCTGGTCACCCTATTATAGAAAGGATAGTATTAAACTAGAAAGAGTGCAGAAAAGATTTACTAGGATGCTACCGGGACTTGATGGTTTGACTTATAGGGAGAGGTTAGATAGACTGGGACTTTTTTCCCTGGAGAGTAGGAGGTTAAGGGGTGATCTTATAGAAGTCTATAAAATAATGAGGGGCATAGATAAGGTAGATAGTCAAAATCTTTTCCCAAAGGTAGGGGAGTCTATAACGAGGGGACATAGATTTAAGGTGAGAGGGGAGAGATACAAAAGGGTCCAGAGGGGCAATTTTTTCACTCAAAGGGCGGTGAGTGTCTGGAATGAGCTGCCAGAGGCAGTAGTAGAGGCGGGTACAATTTTGTCTTTTAAAAAGCATTTGGACAGTTACATGGGTAAGATGGGTATAGAGGGATATGGGCCAAGTGCAGGCAATTGGGACTAGCTTAGTGGTATAAACTGGACGACATGGACATGTTGGGCCGAAGGGCCTGTTTCCGTGTTGTAACTTCTATGATTCTATGATTATCTCCTTCTTTAAGATTTGGAATATGGCTAAACTTAATAAAGTTGCAGCATTAAGATTCTTGCTCAGTAGTCTTGTAGTCAATATGCCTTGTTCTGTCAATGTATGTTTGTGTTGTCACTGCTTTTCCTTTTCTTTCTGCCTCATGTCCACACTGTTCCACCTTGTGCTGTTGCAGTCTCTCATTTTCACTACCCTTGTGCTAAAGATGCTTCTTTTCCACCACCAACTTCATTCTGCGTGATTCAGTCTCACATTGGAGTATCTTTTAGTTTTCAGTTCTGATGTAGGGTACGCCCAAAACATGAACTTCTGTTTTCTCGACTGACCTGCTGTGTATTTCCATCATTTCCTGATTTTATTTCATGTTGGAGAATGCCCTTCCTGAGTTATTTCTGACTCTCTCCTGCTGCCAGACAAGCTCGTTCAATTTTTTTTTACTGGCCATAAATGCATAGTATTGCAATTTTCTTAGTTTGGTTGAATTAAAACTTTAAGCCCATGTTTACACAGTAAATCCAGCTCACTTATCTCAGTGGCAGAGTTGTAGATTATGAAAAACTGGGCTCATGAGACGGTTGCTGGGAATAGGATAAGTGGAACGCTGGGGGCCGGTTCACTGACACCAGTGTCCTGAAATATAATATAAACAAGTATCAGTATACAGATGGCTTAGATTCAAGATCTAGGTTGCCACAGTGTTTCAGTAATTTAAAAAAACCTAACAGGATAAACTGCTAGTATTTTTCACAATTGGTTTAAAATAAACAATAAAAAAAATACTCTATCTTGAATATACTCAATGACTGAGCATCCACAGCCCTCTGGGGTATAGAATTCCAAAGATTCACAACCCTCTGAGTGAAGAAATTTTTCCTTATCTCGGTCCTAAATGTCCAACCCCTTATCTTGAGACTATGACCTCTAGTTCTAGACATCCAGCCAGGGGAAACCAGGAGATGCACTGCAGCAAGTCAACAAGGCTTTTTCAGCGGCAACTTCCAAACACGCGGCCTCCACCACCTAGAAGAACAAGGGTGGCAGATGCATGGGAACATCATTACCTTCTCCAAGTCGCCCTCCAAGTCACACACCATCCTGACTTGGACATATCTCACCATTCCTTCATCGTCGCTGGATCAAAATCCTGCAACTCCTTACACAATAGCATTGTGGAAGTACCTTCACCATGTGCACTGCAACGGTTCAAGAAGAAGGTTCATCACCACCATCTCAAGGACAACTAGGGATGTGCAATAAAATGCCAGCCTTGCCAACCACGCCCATATCCCGAGAATTAATTTTTTAAAAACCAGGGCCCAATGAAATCATCTTATAATCCGTTGTGTATTATCTTTGCTGTCCATGTGCTGAAACCTTGTGCAGGAAGACATGATCCACAAAGTATTATGGGGTGATTTAATATAGCTGCCTGCTATAGAGATTGAAGCGGGGGTGCAGCATAAAAACTGCGCAAAGCATTGATAAATGGCACCTATGCAAATTGATATTTTTTGTGTGTGAACAGCAGCTGCACTTCAGGCTACATTAGGCCAAAAGAACTGCAGATTGACCTGGGAAAGACTGTGCACTGCAGGTGTAGGGGGAAATCCCAGATCAGCTTTCGAGGCTTTGCAAGATAAAAAGTTCAGAATAGTATGCAAAACTTTCTGCTCCATGTACTTTGTTTAGCTATAGTAATAATTAAAAATATGACGGCAAATGGCAAATACTGAGCACTGTTATCTCAGGATAGATCTTGACGAAGGTGACTAATAACAATAGGAAACTGTTAAATGTAAGAGTCTTTTTGGGTGTACCAGGACAGAATGTTTCCACCCAAAGTCTGGCAAATATTTAAATTAAAGGTTTATACTGCTGTACTTTGGTTAAAAGGAAAGGGTAACATTACATATAGCACCTTACCATGTCTCAGGTGTCATTGTACTTCACATTAGGTGTCAGGCTTGGCTCAGTGGTAGCAGAATATGAGAGTAAACTAGCAAGAAATATAAAAATAGATTGTAAGAGTTTCTACAAGTATGTAAAAAGGAAGAGAGTAGTGAAAGTAAACATGGGTCCCATAGAGCCTGAAATAGGAGAAATTATAATGGGAAATAAGGAAATGGCAGTGACGTTAAACAAATATTTTGTAACCGTCTACACAGTAGAAGACACAAAAAAATACCAGTAATATTGGGGAACCAAGGGGCTAATGAGAGAGGAACTTAAAGTAATTAATATTAGTAAAGAAAAAGTCCTAGAGAAATTAATGGGACTAAAAGCTGACCAAATCCTCTGGAGCTGAAGGTCTACATCTTAGGTTTCTAAAAGAGGTGGCTGTCGAGATAGTGGATGCATTGGTTGTGATCTTCCAAAATTCCCTAGATTCGAGAAAGGTCCCAGTGGATTGGAAGGTAGCAAATGTAACCCCGCTATTCAAGAAAGGAGGGAGAGAGAAAACAGGGAACTACAGGTCAGTTAGCCTGACATCGGTTGTCGGGAAAATGCTGGAATCCATTATTAAGGAAATGGTAACAGGGCACTTAGAAAATCATAACGTGATTAGACAGAGTTAGGATGATTTTATGAAGGGGAAATCGAGCTTGACAAATCTATTAGAGTTTTTTGAGGATGTAACTAGCAGGGTAGATAAAGGGGAACCAGTGGATGTAGTATATTTGGATTTTCAAAAGGCATTCAATAAGGTGCCACATAAAAGGTTGTTACACAAGATAAGGGCTTATGGGGTTGGGGGTTATATATTAGCATGGGTAGAGCATTGGTTAAACAGGTCATTTTCAAGTTGGCAGGCTGTAACTAGTGGGGTGCTGCAAGGATCAGTGCTTGAGCCTCAGCTATTTATAATTTATATTAATGACTTAAATGAAGGCTCCGAGTGTAATGTATCCAAGATTGCTAACGATACAAAGCCAGGTGGGAAAGTAAGCTGTGAGAAGAACACAGAGTCTGCAAAGGGATATAGACAGGTTAAGTGAGCGGGCGAGAAGGTGGCAGATGGAATATAATGTGGGGAAATGTGAGTTTATTCACTTTGGTGGGAAGAATAGAAAAACAGAATATTTTTTAAAATGGTGAGGAACTATTAAATGTTGATGTTCAGGGAGATTTGGGTGTGCTTGTAAACAAAACACAAAGTTAACATGCAGGTACAGCAAGCAATTAGGAAGGCAAATGGCATGTTGGCCTTTATTGCAAGGGGATTGGACTACAAGAGTAAGGAAGTCTTGCTACAATCGTACAGGGCCTTAGTGAGACCACACCTGGAGTATTGTGTACAGTTTTGGTCTGCTTATTTAAGGAAGGATATACTTGCCTTAGAGGCAGTGCAACAAAGATTCACTAGATTGATTCCTGGGATGAGAGGGTTGTCCTGAGGATAGATTGAGCAAATGGGCCTATACTGTCTGGAGTTTAGAAGAATGAGAGGTGATCTCATTGAAACGTATAAGATTCTGAGAGAGCTTGACAGGATAGATGATGAGAGGCTGCTTCCCCTGGCTGGAGAGTCGAGAACGAGGGGGCATAGTTTCAGGATAAGGGGTCAACCATTTAGGACTGAGATGAGAAGGAATTTCTTTGCTCAGAGGGTTGTGAATCTTTGGAATTCTCTACCCAGAGGGCCATGGATGCTCAGTTGTTGAGTACATTCAAGGCTGAGATCGCTAGATTTTTGGAATCTAACGGAATCAAGGGATATGGGAATCGGGCAGGAAAGTGGAGCTGAGGTCGAAGATCAGCCATGATCTGATTGAATGGCGGAGCAGGCTCGAGGGGCCGTATGGCCTGCTCCTGCTCCTGCTCCAATTTCTTATGTTCTTAAGTTGGGATGGCCTGAGGTTGTAAAAGGTGCCATATAAATGTAAGTTCTTTCTTTCTTTACAATGAATTACTTTGAAGTACAGTGACTGTTATGTAGATACAGTTTCTGCCGTCAACCTGAAAATTCTGCAGTTATAACTGATGTATAAAGTAGAAGGTTATCTGCTGAAGCACAGAGCGCATTGCGAATGGAATGGATCATGAATCGAGTGGGAACTTGAGAATTTGGTGAGAGTGGGACACTGTGGTAAAGTACTGGGTGAATTTAAATTAAAATTCAGTTTAAAATTTAATTTAGAACTTTTATCACTTTAAATGAAACTGCAAGTCAATAGCAGTGGCAGTAGCAGTACCTTAACCAAGAAAAAAATACATGTTGCCAGGTGGGGAAAAAAAAAGAAAAGCAGTAGCAGTTAACAGTTAAAAGTTAATCAGCTGTAAATGATTGCCTGAATAGAGGGTAATTACTGTGAACTGGAAGCTGATTGAGCAGTTGTAACTGGTGTTCTCAAGAGGTGTATAAAATAGAAGATTATCTGCTGAATCACAAGAGTGCATTGCGAACTTGAGAATTTGGTGAGAGTGGGGATTAGGTGTAGAGGGGGAAGGATAGTGAACAGAGAGGAAGTGCTCTGAGAGATCTGGAATAAAAGGGTAGGTTAACTGGGGTAAGTAAATTAATAATAATTGAGTATCCAAAGGGAGTTTAGAAAGAAAGGTTTCTAGATATAATGGATGGGCAGCAGAGACCCATTGCCTGCAATTCCTGCATCATGTGGGAACTTCAGGATGCTTCATGTGTCCTAGAGGGTCACATGTGCAGGCAATGCCTCCAGTTACTTGAGCTCAAGCTAAGGGTTTGTGAGCTTGAGGGGCAGCTAGAGTCACTGCAGAGCATAAAGGAGGCTGAAGGTTTCCTGGATTGTACGTTCCAGGAGGTGGTGACCCTGCAGCCACAGAGAATTCAGGATAGCAAGTGGGTGGCCATCTGAAAGGGTAGAAAGAGGCAGGCAGTGCAGGTGTCTTCTGGGTATGTGCCATTTTCACACCAGTATTCAGCACCAGGAGGGTGATGACACCTTGAAGGAGTGCAGTCCTGAAAATGGCACCATGGGGCAAAGGACTGCACAGAAGGGCACAGTGAAGTGTAGAAATGCAGTAGTCATAGGAGATTTGATAGTTGGGGGGCAGACAGGCATTTCTGTGACTGCTGACATGAGTCCTGCATGGTGTGTTTCCTCCCTGGTGCCAGGGTAAAGGACATCAGAGGGTGCAGAATGTGTGTGTGTGTGTGTGGAAAGGGGAACAGCCAGAAGTCGTGATCCATGTGGGTACCAACGATATAGGAAAGGAAAGCGATGAGGTCCTGTGGTCAGAGTTTCAGGAGCTAGGGAGGAAGTTAAAAACAGGACCTCGAAGTAGTAATCTCTGGATTACTCCCAATGCTGCACACTCGTGAGTACAGAAATAGGAAGATCAAGCAGGTTAATGTGTGGCTATAGATAAGTGTGCAAGAGGAAGGCCTTCAGATTTTTGGGGCATTGCGACCAGTTCTGGGGCAGGAACATAGGAACAGGAGTAGGATATTCAGCCCCTCGAGCCCGCTCTGCCATTTGATAAGATCATGGCTGATCTGCGACCTAACTCCATATACCGGCCTTTGGCCCATATCCCTTTGGTTGGCAAAAAGCTATCTATCTCTGATTTAAAATTAGCAATTGAGCTAGCATCAATTGCTGTTTGTGGAAGAGAGTTCCAAACTTCTACCACTGTGTGTGTGTGTAAGTGCTTTCTAATCTCACTCCTGAAAGGACATACTTGCTCTCGAGGCAGTACAAAGAAGGTTCACTTGGTTAATCCCGGGGATGAGGGGGTGGACATATGAGGAGAGGTTGAGTAGATTGGGACTCTACTCATTGGAGTTCAGAAGAATGAGAGGCGATCTTATTGAAACATATAAGATTGTGAGGGGGCTTGATCGGGTGGATGCGGTAAGGATGTTCCCAAGGATGGGTGAAACTAGAACTAGGGGGCATAATCTTAGAATAAGGGGCTGCTCTTTCAAAACTGCGACGAGGAGAAACTTCTTCACTCAGAGGGTAGTAGGTCTGTGGAATTTGCTGCCCCAGGAAGCTGTGGAAGCTACATCATTAAATAAATTTAAAACAGAAATAGACAGTTTCCTAGAAGTAAAGGGAATTAGGGGTTACGGGGAGCGGGCAGGAAATTGGACATGAATTTAGATTTGAGGTTAGGATCAGATCAGCCATGATCTTATTGAATAGCAGAGCAGGCTCGAGGGGCCGATTGGCCTACTCCTGCTCCTATTTCTTATGTTCTATGTCTGGCTCTAATTTTTAGATTGTGCCCCCCCAGTCCTGGAATCCCCAACCAGCGGAAATAGGGTGGATAGAGAGAAACTATCTGTTCCCCTTAATATCTTATCAATTTCGATCAGATCACCCCTTAACCTTCTAAACTCTAGGGAATACAACCCCAATTTGTATAATCTCTCCTCGTAACTTAACCCTTGAAGTCCGGGTATCATTCTAGTAAACCTACGCTGCACTCCCTCCAAGGCCAATATGTCCTTCCGAAGGTGCGGTGCTGCTCACAGTAATCCAGATGCGGTCTAACCAAGGTTTTGTATTGCTGCAGCATAACTTCTGCCCCCTTGTACTCTAGTCCTCTAGATATAAAGGCCAGCATTCCATTAGCCTTACTGATTACAGGAGAACCTGTTCAAGACAGATGGGTTGTACCTCAACAGAGCTAAGACCAATGTCCTCGTGGGGAAGTTCACTAGTGCTGTGGGGTAGGGTTTAAACTAATTTGGCAGGGGGTTGGGCACCAGGATGTAACATTAGAAAGGAAAAACAAGGTGCACAAAGGATTGGGTGGGACAGATAGCACTAGAGTAAGAAATAGTACAGTATTAGGTGGGATCAGACTAAGAGAATACGAGAAGGTCTAACATAGGTTTAGAGTGCATGTGGGTAAACACACAAAACGTGGTAAATAAGATTAGTGAGCTGCAAGTGCAAATAGCCACATGGGAATATGATGTAGTGGCGATAATGGAGACCTGGTTCATAAAGGGCAGGATTGGGTACCAAATATTCCTGGATACAAGGTGTTCAGGGAAAAAAAGGAGGTGGGGTGGTGGCAGTATTGATTAAGGAGAATATTGCAGTGCTAGAGAGGATGTCGTTGAGGGGTCAAAGACAGAATCTATTTGGTTAGAGTTAAGAAACAATAGAGGTGCCATTAAACTACTGGGTGTATTCTATAGGCCACCAACTAGTGGGAAGGATATAGAGGAGCAAATTTGCAGGGCAATTACGGAGAGGTGCAAGAATAATAGAGTAGTGATAATGGGGGATTTCAATTATCCTAACATAGACTAGGATAGTAATAGTGTAAAGGCAAAGAGGGGGAGGAATTTTTGAAGTGTGTTCAGGAGAACTTGTCTGTATGTTTCTGGTCCACTGAGGAAGGAGGCATTACTGGATCTAGTTCTGGGGAATGAGGTGGGTAAAGTGGCGCAAGTGTCAGTGGGGAAACGTTTAGGGAACAGTGATCGTAGTATCATAAGGTTTAGATTAGTTATGGAAAAGGACAAGGAGCAATCTAGAGTAAAAATAACTAATTGGAGCAGGGCCAATTTCAGTGGCTTGAGAACGGATCTGGCCCGGGTAAATTGGAACCAAAGATTGGCGGGCAAAACTGCAATCTAACAATGGCCAGCCTTTAAAGAGGAGATGGTTAGGGTACAGTCTAGGTACATTCCCACGAGGAGGAAAGATAGGGCAACCAAAGCCAGAGTTCCCTGGATGATGAAAGGGAGAGTATGATGAAGCAGAAAAAAGGGGCATATGACAGATGTCAGGTTGATAATACAAGTGAGAACCAGGCTGAATATAGAAACTACAGAGGAGAAGTGAAAAAGGAACTAAGAGGGGCAAAGAGAGAGTATGAGAATAGACTGGCAACTAACATGAAAAGGAATCCAAAAGTCTTCTATAGGCATATAAATAGTAAACATGTAGTAAGAGTATAGGTGGGGCCGATTAGGGACCAAAAAGGAGATCTACACATGGAGGAAGAGGGCATAGCTGAAGTACTAAATGAGTACTTTGCATCTGTCTTTACCAAGGAAGAAGATGCTGCCAAAGTCACAGTAAAAGAGGAGGTAGTTGAGATACTGGATGGGCTAAAAATTGATAGAGAAGGTACTAGAAAGGCTGGCTGTACTTAAAGTAGATAAGTCACCTGGCTCTGATAGGATGCAACCTAGGTTGCTGAGGGAAGTAAGGGTGGAAATTGCAGAGGTGCTGGCCATGATCTTCCAAATCTCCTTAGATATGGGAGTGGTGCCAGAGGACTGGAGATTTGCAAATGTTACACCCTTGTTCAAAAAAAGGGTGTAAGGCTAAACCCAGCAACTACAGGCCAGTCAGTTTAACCTCAGTGGTGGGGAAGTGTTTAGAAACAATAACCCAGGACAAAATTAATAGTGACTTGGACAAGTGTAGATTAATTAAGGAAAGCCAGCACGGATTTGTTAAAGGCAAATCGTGATTAACTAATTTGATTGAGTTTTTTGATGAGGTAACAGAGAGGATTGATGTGGTGTATATGGACTTTCAAAAGGCGTTTGATGAAGCGCCAATAATAGGTTTGTCAGCAAAATTGAAGCCTGTGGATATGAAATTGGCTAAGTGACAGGGAACAGTAGTGGTGAACGGTTGTTTTTTTGGACTGGAGGAAGGTCTACAGTGGTGTTCCCCAGGAGTCTGTACTAGGACCACTGCTATTTTTGATATATATTAATGACTTGGGTGTACAGGGCACAATTTCAAAATTTGCAGATGAGACCAAACTTGGAAGTGTAGTAAACAGTGAGGAGGATAGTAATAGACTTCGAGGCCATAGACAGGCTGGTGGAATGAACGGACTCATGGCAGATGAAATTTAACGCAGAGAAGTGCGAAGTGATACATTTTGGCAGGAAGAATGAGGAGAGGCAATATAATCTAGAGGGTGCAGGAACAGGGCAACCTGGGGGTATATGTGCACAAATCTTTGAAAGTGCCAGGACAGGTGGAGAAAGCGGTTTAAAAAAGCATACGTGATTCTGGGCTTTATAAATAGAGGCATAGAGTTAAAAATAAAAGCAAGGCTATTATGTTGAACCTCTTATAAAACACTGGTTCGGCCACAGCTGGAGTATTGTGTCCAATTCTGGATGTGAAGTCCTTAGAGAGGGTGCAGAAAAGATTTATTAGAGTGGTTCCAGGGATGTGGGATTTCGGTTACGTGGATAGACTGGAGAAGCTGGAGTTGCTTTCCTCGAGCAGAGAAGGTTGAAAGGAGATTTGATAGAAGTGTTCAAAATCATGAAGGGTTTAGATAAAGTAAATAAAGAGAAACACTTCCCATAGGCAGAAGGGTCGAGAACCAGAGGACACAGATTTAAGATGATTGGCAAAAGAACCAAAGGCGACATGAGGAAAAACTTCTTTACGCAGCGAGTAGTTATGATCTGGAATGCACTGCCTGAAAGGTGGAAGCAGATTCAATCATGGCTTTCAAAAAGGAATTGGATAAATATTTGAAGAAATAAAAAATTGCAGGGCTACGGGGAAAGAGCGGGGGAATGGGACTAACTGGATTATTCTCATGAAGAACTGGCATCGGCTCGATGGGCCGAATGGCCTCCTTCTGTGTTAGAATCATAGAATGGTTACAATGTTATTTACATTTTTCAGTGGGGTCAGGGATCACTTCATGAAAAATCATAGACAGTGAACCGATAATTCTCCAATAAGCCACTCGTTGCATGTGAGACCCCACTGTGGGAAGAAAGGAGATGAAAAAATTATCTTATCATTGAACGCAAGTGGAGCAATGATAAAACCAGCCTCGCTTCAACTAAAAATAATAAATGACTTAACTATCAGACATTTCAGAACAGAAAATATGTCATCCAGGGTCACTTGTGTCTCATTACTCAGTGTCAGCATCTTCTAGGTCCTTTAGAAATGCAATATATTTCTTTGAGATTGTTTGCATTGGCAATGCACAGATTTCACATCTATTGACTGAGTTTCCATGAGGTTCTCACGATCTTGTGCTGTAGCTTTGGTGGGATATTGGTGAAATCCCTGGAGAAATGGCGTGAATAGCCATTTTTAGCAATTTATGTTGTCTCTCTGGGTGTTCCACCAATGTCCTGTCAGATAACCCCTGTGGAAATTCCAGGCAATTGGTTTTTCACAATTAATGTCCAGTTAGGGGGCATATTTCACTGGAGATGCTTTTCTAGCAGCCATCAGACTTGTGACAACAGTACTAACTATTTAAAATGCTGCTTCCTGTTATTACATTTATTATAACTTGGTAGATTGCTGGTGGTTTTGCTCACAGGTAACCTAAGCACCAATTTTAATCTAACCTGCCTGGTGGGAACAGAGCAGGTTCGGGTTGGATGCCCATTTTACACTCTATCCGATTTTAATCTCCGTTGGGCAGGTTAGGTTAGGAACTTAGGAACAGGACTAGGCCATTCAGCCCCTCGTGCCTGCTCTGCCATTTGATAAGATCATGGCTGATCTGTGATCTAACTCCATATACCTGCCTTTGGCCCATATCCCTGAATACCTTTGGTTGCCAAAAAACTATCTATCTCAGATTTAAATTTAGCAATTGAGCTAGTATCAATTGCCGTTTGCGGAAGAGAGTTCCAAACTTCTACCACACTTTGTGTAGAAATGTTTACTAATCTCGCTCCTGAAAGGTCTGGCTCTAATTTTTAGACTGTGCCCCCTACTCCTAGAATCCCCAACCAGCAGAAATAGTTTCTCTCTATCCACCCTATCTGTTCCCCTTAATATCTTTTAAACTTCGATCAGATCATCCCTTTACCTTCAAAACTCCAGAGAATACAACCCCAATTTGTGTAATCTCTCCTCGTAACTTAACCCTTGAAGTCCGGGTATTATTCTAGTAAACCTACGCTGCACTCCCTCCAAGGCCAATATGTCCTTCCGAAGGTGCGGTGCCCAGAACTGCTCACAGTACTCCAGGTGCGGTCTAACCAGGGTTCTGTATTGCTGCAGCATAACTTCTGCCCCCTTGTACTCTCGTCCTCTAGATATAAAGGCCAGCATTCCATTAGCTTTATTGCTTATTTTCTGCACCTGTTCACGAGACTTCAATGATCTATGTACCTTTACCCCTAAGTCCCTTTGGACATCCACTGTTTAACTTTTTACCATTTAGAAAGTAACTTGTTCTATCCTTTTTTGATCCAAAGTGGATGACCTCACATTTGTCTACATTGAATTCCATTTGCCACAGTTTTGCCCATTCACCTAATCTATCAATATCGCTTTGTAATTTTATGTTTTCATCTACACTGCTTACAATGCCACCAATCTTTGTGTCATCGACAAACTTAGATATGAGACTTTCTATGCCTTCATCTAAGTCGTTAATAAATATTGTGAATAATTGAGGCCCCAAGACAGATCCCTGCGGGACTCCACTAGTCACATCCTGCCAATGTGAGTACCTACCCATTATCCCTACTCTCTGTCGCCTTTCGCTCAGCCAACTTCTTAACCAAGTCTGTACTTTTCCCTCGATTCCATGGGCTTCTATCTTAGCTAACAGTCTCTTATGTGGGACCTTATCAAATGCCTTCTGGAAATCCATATAAATAACATCCATTGACATTCCCCTGTCCACTACTTTAGTCGCCACTTCCAAAAATTCGATCAGGTTTGTAAGGCACGTCCTACCTTTCACAAATCCATGCTGGCTCTCTCTGATTAACTGAAAATTCTCGAGGTGTTCAGTCACCCTATCCTTAATTATAGACTCCAGCATTTTTTCCCACAACAGATGTTAGGCTAACTGGTCTATAATTCCCCAGTTTCCCCCTCTCGCCTTTCTTAAAAAGCGGAGTGACGTGCAATTTTCCACTCCAGAGGGACAGTTCCTGAATCTAGAGAACTTTGAAAGATTATAGTTAGGGCATCTGCAATGTGCTCACCCACTTCCTTTTAAAACCATGGGATGGAAACCATCTGGTCCTGGGGATTTGTCACTCTTTAGTGCTATTATTTTCTTCATTACTGTTGCTTTACTTATTAATTTTATCGAGTCCCTGATTCAATATTAGTTTTCTTGGGATTTCCGGCATGCTATCCTCTTTTTCTACTGTAAATACTGAAGCAAAGTAATCGTTCAACATGTCCGCCATTTCCCCATTGTCAATGACAATATCCCCACTTTCAGTTTTTAAGGGGCCAACAATGCTCCTGACCACCCTCTTTTTCGTAATGTAACTATAAAAGTTCTTCGTATTGGTTTTGATATCCCTTGCAAGTTTCTTTTCATACAGTCTTTTTGTAGCTCTTACTATCTGTTTTGTGACCCTTTGTTGATCTTTGTATCTTTCCCATTCTCCAGGATCTGTGCTATGTATTGCCTTTTTGTATGCCCTTTCCTTATGCTTTATACTGTCCCTTACCTCTTTAGTTGTCCATGGCTGGTTTTTTTGGCAAGTAGTGTTCTTGCCCCTCAGGGGTATAAACCAATTCTGTATCATGTTAAATGTTTCTTTAAACATTTCCCACTGATCATCAGTCGTTTTACCCATTAACAGATTTGCCCATTTTACTGTGGACAGTCTCTGTCTCATCCCATTGAAGTCGGCCTTACCCAAGTCTAGAATCTTGGCAGCTGACTCACTTTTTTTCCCTTTCAAACACTACATTGAACTCGATCATGTTCTGATCGCTATTGGATAGATGTTCACGTTCAGTTAAGCCGTTAACTAAGTCTGGTTCATTACTCATTACTAAATCTAGTATGGCTTGCCCCCTTGTTGCCTCTAGGACATACTGCTGTCGAAAACTATCCCGAACACACTCAAGAAATTCACTACCTTTCTGACAGTTGCTAGTCTGCTTTTCCTAATCTATGTGGAGGTTAAAGTCCCCCATTCAGACCACTATGCCTTTCTTACACGCTTATCTAATCTCTGCATTTATACAATCTAGCACTTCAGAGCTGCTGCCAATTCCCACTATAGTCTTAGATCCTTTCCTATTTCTCAATTCAACCCATAAGGTCTCTGGCTGCTTACCTCTCGTTATATCCTCCTTTATCATTGAAGTGATTTCATCTCTAATCATTAAGGCTACTCCTCCCCTCTTCCATTTTCCCTGTCTCTCCTGTAGACCTTATAACCCGGTATATTTAGTTCCCAATCCTGACCATCCTGCAGCCATGACTCAGTAATAGCTATCATGTCATACCCTCCAATTTGAATTTGAACCTGTAATTCATTTAGTTAATTCCTTATACTTCATGCATTTGTATATAGAACTCTTAGTTGGGCCACACACCCTAGCCTGACCTTCAGCTTTGATGCTGGGTTAATCGCCTTACACCTTCTAGTTTTCACTTTATCTGTAGTGTCTAAAGTACGCTTTCTTTCTGCTGCTCTACCCTTTTCCCTTTCCCTTTCACTTGTTCTTGAACAACTGTTTGTACTATTTGTATTGTAAATTTCCCCTGGGTCTTTCCCTCTCTTGCTGCTCTCAACTTTACTCCCTTCTGACTCCCCGCTCAGGTTCCCATCCCCCTGCCACTCTAGTTTAAACCTTCCCCAACAGCACTAGCAAACACCTCCGCGAGGACATTTGTCCCGGTCCTGCTCGGGTGTAACCCGTCCCGCTTGTACAGGTCCCACCTTCCCCAGAACCGGTCCCAATGTCCCAGGAATCTAAATCCCTTCCTCCTACACCATCCCTGCAGCCACGCATTCAACCGGTCTATTTTCCTGTTCCTATACTCACTAGCACGTGGCACTGGTAGTAATCCTGAGATCACTACCTTTGAAGTCCTGCTTTTTAATTTAGCTCTTAATTCCTTAAATTCACCTTGCAGGACCTCATCCCTTTTTTTTAACCTATGTCGTTGGTACCGATATGGACCACGACTACTGGCTGTTCACCCTCCCCCTCCAGAATGTCCTGCAGCCGCTCCGCAATATCCTTGACCCTAGCACCAGGGAGGCAACATACCATCCTGGAGTCATGTTTGCGGCCACAGAAACGCCTATCTGTTCCCCTTACAATTGAATCCCGTATCACTATAGCCCTGGCACTCTTCTTCCTCCCCTCCTGTGCAGCTGAGCCACCCGTGGTGCCACAAACTTGGCTCTTGTTGCTTTCCCCTGATAAACCATCTCCCCCAACAGTATCCAAAGCGGTATATCTGTTTGAGAGGGAGACGGCCCCAGGGGACTCCTGCTCTACCTGCCTAGTCCTTTTACTCTGCCTGGCGGTCACCCATTTCCTTTCTGTCTGTGTAATCTTTACCTGCTGTGTGACCACCTCACTGAATGTGCTATCCACGATAGTCTCAGCATCACGGATGCTCCACAGCGAATTCACCCGCAGCTCCAGCTCCGAAATGCGGTTAGCCAGTAGCTGCAGCTGGACACACTTCCTGCACACATGGTCGCCAGGGACACTGGTAGTGTCCATGACTTCCCACATAGTGCAGGAGGAGCATATCACGGGTGCGAGTTGTGCTGCCATGACTTGCCTTAGATTTACCCTGCGTTCACCTCTCAGACTCTCCTCCCACTCTTGGTTTCTCCTTTTATACTGTGCTCACCTCTCGGACTCTCCTGCCTCACCGTCGAACAGTAGTTTTCTCTTGTTGCAGGTCTGCTGCTGCTTTTATTCCCCACTCTCAGTCTTCTGTCGTTCAGGTCCGCCGCCGCTCTGCGGAAAAAGTTAGGC
Organism: Heptranchias perlo; assembly: GCF_035084215.1. Lineage (NCBI taxonomy): Eukaryota > Metazoa > Chordata > Chondrichthyes > Hexanchiformes > Hexanchidae > Heptranchias > Heptranchias perlo. The sequence goes on from NC_090343.1 coordinate 25,001,891, forward strand.
AAAGCAGCACCTCCTTCCCCCACTTCACCGAACTCCCAAACTCGCAGCTGCTTCACTCTGTCCTGCCGCACTCTGTGCTGTTGCACTAGCAGGCCCTTTATTTCTACAGTTAAAATCGGGGTTCTAATGCCTGGAGTGAAGTTTTTTTTAATATTTACCGTGGTCCTGTGGCAATCTAACTGCAGAAGTGTTATAATTATTGCTAATACAGCCAATTTACTAAAGCAATAAATTACATAACTGGCATGAGATAAAAATATTACAGACCTCATAGGTGCAGGAACAGGGCAACCTGGGGGTATATGTGTACAAATCTTTGAAGGTGGCAGGACAGGTGGAGAAAGCAGTTTAAAAAAACATGTGATCCTAGGCTTTATAAAATAGTATTTGTGATACTATTTACCTGCCACTTTACAAAATTTGTTCACAATGACAGTAATTTTACCTAAATAAAAAGAAACAAAAGCTGCAAATGGTGGAAATCTGAAATTGAAATAGAAAATGATGGAAAATGATGGATAATCAGCAGCTGTTAGTGGGAAAACTCCGATTAATGTTTGAGCATGGATCCTTCATTCGAATTGGGAACTGGAATAAAAGTAAGCTCTTAGTAGGGTTGAAACAAGAGGGGGAAGAGAGTAACAACAGATATTCATATAGCTTTGCAGCCCTGGTGCCAATCAGGAAGCCCCACGCAGCAGCAGAGTGGTGATATGGTAAGACAGACGGGAGTTAGTGTGGAGCATAGCAACAGGCACCCTGAAGCAATGTTTGGATTTTGTTGTTTTGATTGCTCCGGAAGGGTGCTTGAATACAGGAGCAAGATAATAACCACAAGCTGCATTCTTCACAATTTCGCAAGCAGAGATTTATGCAGCTAGCTGAGAAGGAACATCAATTTACAACCCTCTAGGAGGAAGAGGCGGAGTCCCACATAGGGACAGCCGATGTGCAGGCAGGCAGAGTGGAGCAGAAACTCCGACTGCCATCTATTTTCTGTTAAAGGAAAAGTTTTTATCATTATGCAGTTTGTCAATGAAAGCACAAATATTATAACCCCGTGAAGACGACACATTCCATCTATTGAATTGTCTGCTTCTGCCACAAACTATCACTGAGAGCCTTTCAACCTGGTGCCTCATTCTGCAATAAATATTGTTTAAAGCCGCTTGGCGGAAATCTAGCGGACAGGCAGTTCAAATCGCTCAAGTGAGCGGGATACGCAAATGAGTTGCCCACCAGGCCAACGCAGCGCGGGAGTGGATTGGGGGCAGAAGAGGTCCGAAAAGGTAAGTTGCACTTATTTTTTTATTTCCTTGTGGGGCCAGGAAAAGGCCCCACAAGGAAATCATAGGCACATTTCCGACCCCCACCTGTCCATGCCTACAAAACCTCTGGCGCCTGCCCACGCCTGGAGGTGTGTTCTCAGGTCAACTCAAACCTTGCAATGATCATATTGACCCCCCGAATAAATGGGCTTATTTATGAGTTTTTAAATAAAAACCTCTTTGGGTCTGTACCCTATTGATGGGTGCAGGTCAACATTATAAAGTCAGGTCCTGACTGAGGCTCAGGAACGGGAAATCCCGGTTTAGGAATTCTCCAACCTTGGTCTCACCCCTTGCCTGTCATTTCTCCTGTAAGTCCCCAGAAGGAGATCCCGACCTTTACAAAGCAGACAGAAAACTCCCTGAAACATCTGAGACCCAGCACAACTGGGTCTCTTGTCATTTTCCTGGGGGTTCCGCCGGTCTTCTGCCAGAGATACGGCAGGAGGCGGGGGGAACCCCCCGAGGAATTTCCGGGCCAATCGTTACAATTGCCTTTCCTGTCTTAATGATGATTTCGTTTTTGGTTAGACGTAATACAAACATGGATAGTTACAATATTTTGATTACTAGAAATTTAGTTTTCCTTATACAGCGGCTTCAAAAAAATGAGACAGAGATTGCAAAATGATAATTGGGAACGCTCACACCAAACCTGAAAGAATTTCTGCTCTTTGTAATTTCACTTTCGTGAGGAAGGTTGTACAAGATTTTTGGCGCATGAGAGACGCATTTATTCACACCGGAAGATAAACTATTTACAATAAATGATGACAGCATGGGGAAAATAGGTTTTTATGATTCCTGAGATTGAGCCAACACGGGCAGAGTTTTAATTGACCTTTGGGGTTTTGTGAGTATTATAAAGAAGTCGATTATTTTATGTTTAAATATTTGAATTTGACTGACCTAGAGTTCTGAGTAGTTTACTCTGTATGTGTGTTAGTTTGTTACTATCAGCTGTATATCAATAATACCTGCCTCACTGAGCAGTGTGTAAGGGTTGTTGGGCTATAAATTGGGCCATGTAGCATTGTTAACCAAAGATATTAAGGGATATGGGGCTAAGGCGGGTATATGGAGTTAGGTCACAGATCAACCATGATCTCTTTAAACAGCGGAACAGGCTCAAGGGGCTAAATGGCCTACTCGTTCCTATAATAAAGTTTCAATACTCTACTGGGAGTGGGCTGGTTAGCTGATAGGCAACAGCAAAAGCACTGGCAGAGTAGCAGGGGTCTGACAGGAATGCTGTCATTCTGAGAGAGGGCAGTAGGTTCATGTTCCATGGAGCCACTGCCACTTGCTGCCTCCTGTTATGCGCCACCTTCTCCTGCAAGAAAGCGGGACGTGTGTTGGTGACTGTCCTGCAAAATGTTTGGGTGATGTGCCTGTCATGGTTGAATAGCTGCCAATGTGTGTGATCTGTGAGTTGTGGGTGTGCGGCTTGCAACAGTGTTAATGTGTGAGGGTGAGCGAAAGCATCTGATTGGAAGAGCTTGTTGGTAGGTGGGCGATAGGGGCTGTAGTGCGTGGAACAGCGGATGTGGCTAGTGGTGCATTTGGTAGAAGATGCCACTGACAGTTGACCTCACTCACCTTGACCACTCGTGTCAAAGCATTGAACTTATACCTGCACTATATCCATGTTCGTGGTGCTACGCGCCTGGCATTGACTTTGTCCCCTATTGTCTCCCACTGCCTCTTCAGCATATGTCTGGAGAGCCTCTTTCCCCCCTGTGGATGTAGGATGTCCTTCATTCTGTCCACCTCTTGCACCAAGGCCTCTAGTGCATCAGCAGAGAACCTTGGTGCATGCTCTCTTGCAGGCCTGGTACAAACTCAGATTGGTGAGGTCTGACGTGCCGATTGGAGGATGTGGGATTTAGTAGTGCGCAACCATCATTCAATGTTTTAGCATAATTCATGATGTGGAGATGCCGGTGATGGACTGGGGTGGACAAATGTAAGGAATCTTACAACACCAGGTTATAGTCCAACAAATTTATTTTAAAATCACAAGCTTTCAGAGATTATCCCCTTCGTCAGATGAATGAGTGAAAAGGTTCTCAAATCGCATATCTTATACTAGGCTGGGACAGCATCACACCAATCAAAAGGTGTCGTCGTTATTCAAACAGGCCAGTCACGGAGAACAGCACGTCCCAGTACACTGGATATACATTGTGTCAATTACACAGACAGGCAGAAAGAAACCCAAAATGGCAGAGAGAGAGAGAATATTAAAAAACATAAGTTTTTTCCCTTTTTTGCTGGTGGGGTTACGTGTAGCGTGACATGAACCCAAGATCCCGGTTGAGGCCGTCCTCATGGGTGCGGAACTTGGCTATCAACTTCTGCTCGACGATTTTGCGTTGTCGTGTGTCTCGAAGGCCGCCTTGGAGAATGCTTACCCGAAGATTGGTGGCTGAATGTCCTTGACTGCTAAAGTATTCCCTGACTGGGAGGGAACCCTCCTGTCTAGCGATTGTTGCGCGGTGTCCGTTCATCCGTTGTCGCAGTGTCTGCATGGTCTCGCCAATGTACCATGCTCCGGGGCATCCTTTCCTGCAACGTATGAGGTAGACAACGTTGGCCGAGTCACAGGAGTATGAACCATGTACCTGGTGGGTGGTGTCCTCTCGTGTGATGGTGGTATCCGTGTCGATGATCTGGCATGTCTTGCAGAGGTTGCCGTGGCAGGGTTGTGTGGTGTCGTGGACGCTGTTCTCCTGAAAACTGGGTAACTTGCTGCGAACGATGGTCTGTTTGAGGTTGGGTGGCTGTTTAAAGGCGAGTAGTGGAGGCGTGGGGATGGCCTTAGCGAGGTGTTCGTCGTCATCGATGACATGTTGAAGGCTGCGGAGAACATGGTGTAGTTTCTCCGCTCCAGGGAAGTACTGGACGATGAAGGGTACTCTGTTGGTTGCGTCCCGTGTTTGTCTTCTGAGGAGGTCACCAGGTACATGGTTCATACTCCTGTGACTCGGCCAACGTTGTCTACCTCATACGTTGCAGGAAAGGATGCCCCGGAGCATGGTACATTGGCGAGACCATGCAGACACTGCGACAACGGATGAACGGACACCGCGCCACAATCACCAGACAGGAGTGTTCCTTCCCAGTCGGGGAACACTTTAGCAGTCAAGGACATTCAGCCACCGATCTTCGGGTAAGCGTTCTCCAAGGCGGCCTTCGAGACACACGACAATGCAAAATCGTCGAGCAGAAGTTGATAGCCAAGTTCCGCACCCATGAGGACGGCCTCAACCGGGATCTTGGGTTCATGTCACGCTACACGTAACCCCACCAGCAAAAAAGGGAAAAAAATTATGTTTTTTAATATTCTCTCTCTCTCTCTCTGCCATTTTGGGTTTCTTTCTGCCTGTCGGTGTAATTGACACAATGTATATCCAGTGTACTGGGACGTGCTGTTCTCCGTGACTGGCCTGTTTGAATAACAACGACACCTTTTGATTGGTGTGATGCTGTCCCAGCCTAGTATAAGATATGCGATTTGAGAACCTTTTCACTCATTCATCTGACGAAGGGGATAATCTCCGAAAGCTTGTGATTTTAAAATAAATTTGTTGGACTATAACCTGGTGTTGTAAGATTCCTTACATTGAACATAATTCAACAGTTTGTAAACATAGGGACGGGATCTGCATCTGTGTTTTACGTGTACGATATCTGATCTCCGTTGAAACTCCGTGCGGACCCATATCTTATATTTTGCAATTAAGAGGTGCAGGCGGCCTTTGAGTGGTGCTAGCTACTCGCCCGATATTGGGGGGCCCCCTGCTGGTGAGCAGCTATTCAACAGCGCAGCTAAGCCTGGCTGTCGCAGATAGCAGGTGAATGACCAGGCAGCATGAATGTTACGTGCTGCCTGCAAATCGACGACTGGGCATGAGTTAATTGCGCACCGCGACCCCCGCCCCTGTTTCGGGGGTTATCTAATTTGACCCCTGTTATCTTTTTGTGTGTTACCTATTGGAGATGTAGCTTGTGCATGTTAGTTTCATTGACATGTGTATGGGAGCGAATTTTATCTGGCTACTTCCCCGTTCACACTGAAAATTTAGGGGCCGTAGGCAGACAGAAATATTTAATAAATCTTCCATCCATTGGCTGCCTACGGTCCACCTTTCTCAATTTTTGAGCGGGCCTCGAAGTGGACAGCCAGCACTCGCCTGAAACAGGTGGGAGCCTTATTTCAGTATTTAAATGGAAGTCTTACATTGGTTGCAGGATCCCAATGCCATTTTCGTGTACCAAATGGGCAGAACGAGCGCCATGTACACTCCACCCGTTGGTACTAGTCATTGAACGGTCTAACTAACGGTCCTTAAAAGACTAGCCAACCTACTTAAAGAAGAAAAGGAGGAGGACCTGTTGTTTAACTAATGTTGCTGAGCGGCTTTGGTTGCTTACTATGCATTGAAGTAACAAGCATTTTGAGCTTGACAAATATAAACATTTGTGACGTATTTGTTATATTTAATGTAAGATGTTTGACCTGTTCCCCCTGCCCCCACAAAAATCTTGTGGCCTGCTGTCAGCCAGTACACGTGCCCCGCCCGTAACTGTTTACTTCGGAAGAGTCTCTGGATATCCCGACCTGCGTTGTCTGTGCTTCAGCACCCGTAGCACGCTGGCATTATGGATATGAGGTCCAATCATGAAAATTGGTCAGGCCTTGTACCGATTCCATCGGGTGAGTTGTGGGCTTGCACTGCCCGCCTCCTGCCTGATGGAATCAGTCTGCCGAAAATCATCCCTGTGTCTGTGTACGGGATGGGCTCACGTGCCACAAATTTAAACAACAGTACCCTGTGTAATTCTGTACTCTTATCTCATTCACTGTTGTTAACAAATGTAGTAACTGTTAATTTTGTTCAGTTTAATATTAAATAAATATTACTAAACAAATATTGTTTCCTGGATCCTAGGAATTAGGATTGTTGAAATCCTATTTTTCCTAACTGAGTATTAAACAGTGATATAGTCATCCAAACAGAACTATTTATCTTCTGTTTTTACTTTAATATAAGTTTAAATAATAAAATCTTAAAATTAAATGATCCTGATGCCTTTACCAACTCTTTCATTGGTGGTGAAATCTGAACAGATTTTTACAGGTCTGGGGCTGCATCTTAGATAAACTACAGAGACTTTAGTTAAATATGAGTTGACTCTAGGGAGATATCCAAAGGAGCAGGTTATATCTGGTTTGCAAGGAATGTGACACAACCTCTGCGATGTAGAAAGGAGCATTTTCATTTAAAAAAAAGGGGAGGGGTCCAGAAAATGGGAAGGTGCCACATTATCTCAATTTAGAAATTCAGCAACCCAGTTATAAAACACTGTGGTTTTGCACAGTGCTCCTTAGAATGACAAAGTCACAAGGCAAGTCAAACCTGTTGCTGTTTGGATTACCAGCCTTTAGAATTAAGCCAATTCTTACACGCAGATTAAAAAGATCCTGCACAGAACTCATTAAGTATCACTACAGAAGCAGTGGAAAAAAACATCTTTTGTGGGACAGAGATGCAGTGGCACACTTTGTTCTTCTTTGCAGCTATTCTGTTAGTTATACTCTACCTTACACGGAGGAGGAGAAGGTAAGATGAATAACTTCAAATATTTTTTTCTTTTTTTTTAGTAGAAGCAGAGAAGCAAATGAATGCTTGTTTTGGAACTTAAATTTCAGGGGACTTTAAATATCCTTTCTCATATTTTAGTCTAGGTAAACCCACTGATATTTTTGTATTTTGGTTCTCCAGTTTAAAAAATAATTAATTAGTTACAATTACTGTGAAAACGAGTAGAATGTTAAAAGGCGATGCAAAGATGTAGCAATTGAAAAAAGATTTATAATATGTTATTGCAAGTTTTCGTGATAAGTTAATTAAATGTGTATATATAATGTATATAATTATGAGTTATTACATGTCAATAAGTTTAAGGTGGTGTCTTTCTTTCAAGATTAAACCTGTCAACAATTTATGGGACTCTGACCTGGCAATAAGCACAGTGAGGAGAGGTATTCCTGCAGTACGTTATAGTCACTTAGCTCTGGTTGAAATAAGCATAATTTGATCTACTTGAAATTATAAATTTATAAATGCCTGTATTACTTCATAAAGGAAAACAAAACCTCCTGAGTAATGCATTGCTTTTCTTGATTCCATGGAAGGTTCCTTGTTTTTAGTTTTTACTAATATTCTCCAAGAAACTACCAGTCTCTGAATCATGCTCCTTAGTTTTTCTTTACTGATTTTTATCCGAAAACTGATAGACTCACCAACCTGTGATTGGGTATAAAACCTGCCGCTGCTTAATGGGACAGTGGTTGCACTGGATGGCAGCTAGGTTGAAGAAACAAGCAATGCAATTCAGGTGTAAACAGTGGAAATTTTGGGATAACAGCTTTGGCTGTCATTACTCTGTAATTTTCATACATGCATCACTTTGGAGGTCAGCAGCCAAGTCTACTGGAATTTAGTGTATATTTTAGAAGAGGTGTTAATCCTGATCTATCTGATTTACACCCAAATTCCAGTCCTGTACACCACCACTTTTGCACGAAAAGAAAAACTCATAATTTTGGGTGCGTAAAGGTGGAAAAGATTTTACGGAGTCTTTTCATAACATTACATTTTCAAAGAGAAGCCTTAAGGTTAGAAATTACAGTTGGAGATGTTATCGTACAAATGCTATGAAAGTTCCTGAAAATTTCTTTGGGGAAAAGGTCATTCAGGCTTATTTTTAAAAATATAACAAACAAGGGAAAAGAAGACAATTGCGATGAAAAGCACATCTGCTGCAAGAATATCAGATAACGTTGAAAATACTATAAAATAGTTAAAAGGAATCAAAGAATTAACTGAAAGGTCAGGGTGCTCAAGTCATCTGCAGGTGAGGCTTTTGACTAGCACTAGTCCATTCATTTCTGCGCAAGGTGTGTCTGCAGATTAAACTGAAGTACTTTGTTTTAATTTTTGATGCAGTTATCTCCATTTTCTCTCCTTTGCTCTCAGGAGGGTGGATGGATGGGTACACATGGAGCTTTTCCTTCAATGAAACTGGAACTTTTGCCGGTTTTCCAATTGGAGTCCACTTCAGATTTCTCCATTTTAAAAAAAAAAGCAGCCCTTTTATTACCACACCAACCAGTAAAGATTTTTTTTACATTTCTCTCCCTTGAAAGGTCATTTCATCATTGGAGCAGAACTCTGGCGGTGTGAATTCATAGTGATCTTTATTTTTGTTTTAAACTCTATCTGATAGTTTGCTGCTGGGTCAAGGCTCTCTTCCTCGCTTAGTGCTGTGCATTACAGACTTCTGGTGCAAAAGCAGCTGGATACTCACTAGCAACAGCACATTTAAATAATTGGCACTTATTGCTGAGCTAGGTTTGGCCGATTTTGGGGAGGGGGCGGGTGGTTGAACTCGTAAGATTTGACTGATTTGGCAGGAAATGGACCGAGTTGGGAACTGGGGACTGTCAACATAGCTAGTACGAAGGTCGAGCTGGGAACCACACAGACTTTCAGGCCAAACCTGGAGGCCAAAGACAAGTGACAGAGGTTCCTAGGAGTGAAATGGAAGCGGTCCTCCAAAGCTGCGTTGGTGGACCTCAAGGTGATCAGGAGGGGGTGGGGGTTATGACCCCACCCACTAGCTCTGCCACTGATTGTGCTGACATAGGAAGATAGTTGCAGTCTCTTTTGCTGCTGTCTCCTACCAGCCATAAACCCTACCAATGACAAACCCTACCAATGACAAACCTGACCCGCAGTAAACCCTACCGTAGTAAATTCTACTAGTTGTAAATCCTACTGCTGTAGATCGTAATAGTGGTAAGCTGTACCTGCCTAAATCTTACTGGAGGTGAATCCTACCAGCCTAAACCTTGCTAGCTGTAAACCCTACCAATGGTAAACCCCATCAATGATAAATCATACCAACGATAAACCCTATCAGCGATTTAAACCCTACCGTTGCTCTATTGTAAACCTTATCAGCGATAAACACTACCAGCCATAAGCTCTACCAGCTGTAAATCTTACTAGATGCCAAAAGGACAATTTCTTCACTATTTACTTCAGCAGTGATTAGTATCACCATCATTAGGGGAAGCTCTATGACTTAAAATGGGATAGTTTGCACAGGAATGAATAGAAATGCTTTGGCCCTTTGGAATTTTATTAAACAAAGGAGGTTATCACATACATTGCAAAGTTTCTGATGTATGGATTTATATAATTTAACATTGTAAGACATTATGATGGTCAAAGAGTGAAGAGATATTGAGCCTGATTTTCAACTAACGGCTGCCTGTTTTGCACTGGAAAAATGGGCGTTAGGTCTCTGAATTTTGGATGGGAATCTTGCTCAACCGATGTCTGCTGGAAGTATGCCCACCAGTGCAGTTTAGTCATCCAGAGCACCCGCCTGAAACCAGCAGATGCCTAATGCATCTATGTAAACAAGGGTCTTGCATCTGATTCAGGACGCTACTGCCATTTTCAATGTCCTCAGCTCTGGATTCGCCCTGTCTAAAACCCACCCACATACCCTGGGTAGAAACAGTCGAGAGGGATGTTATGGCAGTGCTATTTAAAGAAAATAATTACACGCAAATGCAGGGCACTGTTCCCAGCCAGTACATTGAGTGAGCGGCAGATATTTCCACACTCTTAAAATATTTACGTAAGTTCTTAAACTTGTAAAATGTCTAGAGGCCCCAACATGAACCCCTCACCATTTTGTAAACCTGGCTTGACGTCACAATAATATTCCAAGTGGTGTGAGATGTTTTCCCACACTGGCCCAGAAATTCGTTGGCATTACCACTTAAGCATCCAAAATGACGGGCAGTGCCGCACGCACATTCCACACCAGAATTGTGCAGCGCAGGACGTTGGCAAAGGCTCCAGTATAGGCGTCCAGGACGCTGGCCGATTGAGTTCAGGCTAACCAGATTCACATGCAGCCTAACCAGTGGTCCTTTAAAGGGACCGCTGGAGGCCGCCACCAAACAGGTAAATTTTGTAAAAACGACTTACCTGAATGTGGAACCGGGAGGAGCAGGAGTGCTCCTTTTAGCTCCACAACAGTCCCAAAGACCGTTGCCAGCTCCATCCACGTGACTCCCTACCAGAGCGGCCCAAAATTGATGCCCACTTCGCCAGGAAGCTGCTTGGGGACGCGCAGCAGGTGTCTGCAGCTCAGCAGTCTAATTTAAATGAGACCCAAGGTTCAATTTCAATCGGGCCTAACAGTTGTGGTGCAGGCAAGCTGGCGCGATCCAATTTCTCCGCCAGTGTTTCTCACTGCTTCTCAGTAAAGTGAGGTAATAGCATCACTCCTGAATTTTACAATACATAGAATGTAAAACACAGAAACAGGCATTTCAGCCCAACAGGTCCATGCCGGTGTTTATGCTCCACACAAGCCTCCGCCCACTCCTCTTCTAACCCCATCAACATATCCTTCTGTTCCTTTTTCCCTCATGTGTTTATCTAGCTTCCCCTTAAATGCATCTATGCTAGTCACCTCATCTACTCCTTGTGATAGCGAGTTCCACATTCTAACCACCTCTCTGAGTAAAGAAGATTCTCCTGAATTCCCCATTGGATTTATTAGTGACTATCTTATATTTTTGGCCCCTAGTTTTGGTCTTCCCTGCAAGTGGAAACATCTTCTCCACGTCTACCCTATCAAACCCTTTCATAATCTTAAAGACCTCTATCAGGTCATCCCTCAGTCTTCTCTTTTCTAGAGAAAAGAGCCCCAACCTGCTTAACCTTTCCTGATGGGTATAACCTGTCAGTTCACTTCATCCTAGTAAATCTTTTTTGCATCTTCTCCAGTGCCTTTATATCCTTTTTTTAATATGGAGACCAGAACTGTTCACATTACTCTAAGTGTGGTTTAACCAAGGTTCTATACAAGTTTAACATAACTTCTCTGCTTTTCAATTCTATCCCTCTAGAAATCCCCAGATCCCTCTGCTCCTCTACCCCATTTAGACTCTTATTATCCAAGCAGTATGTGGCCCCCTTATTCTTCCTACCAAAATGTAATACCTCACATTTATCTTTAATTGATATTCATTTGCCAATTACACTCCCATTCTGCAAGTTTATTAATATCTTCCTGTATTTTGTCGCAGTCCTCCTCAGTATTAACTATACCCCCCAATTTGGTGTCATCTGCAAATTTTGAAATTGTACTTCCGATTCACGAGTCCAAATCACTTATGTAAATAGTGAACAGGTGGTCCTGGCACTGATCCCTGTGGAACACCACTTCCCACCTTTTGCCAGGTTGAGTAACTACCTTTAACCCCTACTTTCTGTTCTGTAGCTAGGTTGGTATCCATTCTGCTATATGTCCCCTGACTTCACATGCTCTGACCTTAGTCATGAGTCTACTATGCAGTACCTTATCGAAAGCATTATGAAAATCCAAATATATTACAACAACTGCATTACCCTTGTCTATTCTTTCTGTTATTTCTTTAAAGAATTCAATAAGGTTGGTCAAGCATAACCTTCCCTTTTGAAATTCATGCTGACTATTCTTTATTATATTTTTGATTTTTAGATGTTTTTCTATTTCATCTTTGATAAAGATTTCATTATCTTTCCTACCACCAACGTTAAGCTGATTGGTCAATAGTTCCTTGGACTGGTTCTATCTCCCTTTTTAAATATAGGAATCACATTAGCTGTCCACCAGTCCCCTGGCACTATTCCTTTTTCTAATGAATTTTTATATATATGTAATAGGGCCTCTGCTATCTCTTCCCTAACTTCTGTTAATATGCACGGATGCAATCCATCCGGACCAGGGGTTTTAACCTCTCTAAGTTTGATTAGTTTATCATTTATTTCCCCTTTTTCTATTTTAAATGTCTTTATATCTTTTTTGATCTCTTCTTCATGCCCACCATGTTAGTCTCCCTAGTAAATACTGAGGCAAAGTAATTATTTACTATTTCTGCCATTTTGCTGTTATTAGCGGTGAGTTTATCGTGTGTATCCCTTAGTGGCCCTATCCCTACCATGATTTTTCTTTTATTATTTGTGTCTGTAGAATACTTCACTATTTCTTGATAATATCATTTCGTAATTTCTCTTTGCCTTCCAAATTTTTATTTTAAACTTCTTTCCTAACCTTTTCGTATTCCTTTTTGTCATCCTCTCCTTTGTTGTCTATGTACTTGGCTTATGCCCTTTTCTTTAGTTTCAATTTTGCCGTTATTTCTTTATTCATCCATGGTGTATCATTACTAGCTAGTTTGTTCTTGCTTTTTAGTGGGATATATTTCTCCTGGACTCTATGATCACAGTTATAAATGCTGTTCTATTTCTTTGTTTATCAGTCTGGATGGATAGACCTGCCCTGGTTCACATCATGGTTTCACTCCAATAATATGCAGGAGGAGTGGTGCTGTCACCAGAATGACCTCTCATCAGGGTGAACACGCCTTCTTTATAATTCTACCTGTGGAAGACATAAAACAACACATGAAGGAGGAAACTTACAGATCTGGTATAAACATGCATACACTTGATAGCTACAAATCCTAACTAAAGATAATGTCAATAGCATGGGTAAGAATAGTATTTTAATGAATCTAATATAAGTTTGGAGGAGGATTCCCAGGACTAATATTTCTACTGAGTTTAGAAATTATCTTTTTTACGATTGTGGCAACTGCCAAAGTTGCTAAATATTAGAGTCTGAAATTAAACACTATGCTGCGTGTAGAACATCCCAGATGGTGGAGCATCAACTGAGCAAATCTGGCTGGTGGTCTGAAAGAGAATCAAAGGAGGCAGCAATGAATGAAACAGAATAAGCTGAAAGAAAAAAGATAGATATAGATGCACAAGTGAAAGAGAAAAAAAATAGAGGGCAACAAGCCAGAGGCAAAGAAGATCAAGTAAAAATAGCAGAGAAGCAAAGTGCCTGAGAAAGGAAAGAAGAGATGAGTAGCTGGTTAGAAAAATCCCAGGTCCTGGCCTTTGGTCCAAGTTTTGGGAGGGGGTCTATTTGGGACTTCCATCCATCCCAAACATGGCCCTTTATGTCAGAGGGATTTCCTCTGCTCCAGCCTGGATTACACCGGACGGCCAATACGCCATAAAGATGGCCAGCAGGATATGTGGAGCCTAACCTAACTCTTGGCCCAGACCCCGCAAAATAGAGGTGCAAATTCTGGACCTTCATCGGCCCCTTTACCAGGGCCATCAAAAAAAAACGGTTCTGGTGGCTTGGACCACCTGGATACTCCAGTGGGTTCAGTGGTGAACCTTCCTAGTGGGGGCATCCCAGCACATGCTCTGAGAGTGAAAGCTTGCAGATTCTTAGGCCCAGTTTCTCGGATTCAGGTCTCCATTCTTTTGCAGGGACCACATCTGTCCTGAACTGGGAAATGGCTAGGGCTGTGTTGCATTGTAGTGTTATTGTCTATTGTTCCAGTAAGAAAGGGAGGCTTTGATTTCCCAGAATTGACTGGAGGAGTGGATTTCTCAACTTGAGTCTGCTCACATGGATTGTTGGACTCCAAAGATCTTGTCCTGCAGAAAGCATGAAGTGAATGAGACTCCCATTTGGAATGTTTCTGCAGAATACCCAATACTATGAATATGGAGATAACCCAGGGCATTTACTGGCTAATGTCTTGAGGAGGCAACAAAACAGTCACATCATCCTGTAATGAACACAAGGAATGGTCAACTTGTGATTGAGGAGATAAGCTGTGTGAATTATCACTGGTCTTATTCTGATTTTTAACACTTAGCCTCAGGAGGAACTTTGAATTCCATGTATCGTTAGCTGTCTAATTGTTAATTCATTTGGAGCAGGAGGAGGATCAGGCTGCTCTGGACGTAGGAATGATTATAGATACCTACAGATTCTTGATATCTACAGAGATTGTCTATCATCTTTATTTTGAAAAAGGACAAAAGTCTCCTTCAGACAAAGCCATCTTCCCTCTTAAAATATTTATCAAAAATCTATCTAACTGATTCAAATTCTACCTAATAGATTCATTTCCAAATTTACCTACTCTGATTCTGATAGGTTTTATCAAGACACTCAAATGATAATGCCTTCCCATTTTTAAATATTATACATGTTGCAGATCTTTGGAAGATATCAATTTGGCCCTCTCACTTTATGCTGGAAAGCTTCTGACTGAGTCAAGTGGTCTTTCCTAAGAGTATTACTGGGAATTATGGGGTTGAAGAAAACCTTCACTGGTTTTATTGTACTCTTAGCCTTGATCTTTTGTGATCACTAATGAGATTGCATCTCCTTCTTTTGAACTGTTCAAGGTACATGTCCCTGAATCTCCTGCTTTTGCACTGGGTATGTAACCATTTGCTGTGAGTATGCTTACCTCCCAGATATTAGAGGTATTAAATAGTAGGTAGAGAACACAAGAACATTATGTGGATTATAAACATGCAGCAAACTAGGAGCACCTGGAAACCTCAGGGCACTGACAACGATCTTGGTGTTATACAGTCTGGCATCTGTCAGGTGCAGAGATACGACTGTCTTGTATCAAACAGTACAAATAGGTTTGGCATGTTCACCTTTTGGCTGTCTGCTAATGACATTGGATAACAAGCAGCAACATTGCTCCTCGGCACAGCAAATTGTAAATATCTTACATTATACTCGGGCAAAACTCAAATGAATTGGAGAAATAAGTAAGTCAAGAGATGCTGAATTGTTGACATTACTTCACCTCATTCACTTTTACTGCAGATGTGTGTTATATTTTAAATATATATTTAATACCATGTCTACTTGGTCAAGAGTTCAATGGGATCAAAATTCTTCTCTGCTAATTTTAAGACTTTTTACTTATCTCCTTCTTCATTGAAATTCGCAAAGATGAGAATTTCACAGTGTGTTTCTTTCTACATTTTCTCATCCAAATAGCATAGTAAATAATTACTAATGTCAAGAGCAGGAAGTCTAACAGTTATATTTAAACATTCACTGCATAAATATTGTCAAACACTACAGTTTTGTGTACAGAAGAGGCAAAACAGTAATTGAATAATGGGAGGCCTTGAAGGAGATGGTTTGGGTACAGAGTAGACATATTCCCACAAGGGTAAAAGGAAGGATATCCAAAGCTGGATCTCCCTGGATGACTAAAGATATAGAGATTAAATGAAACAGAAAAAGGAGGCTTATGACCAATGTAAGGTACATAATACAGTAGAGAACTAAGCTAAATACAGAAAGTACAGAGATCTAAAAATGGGAATAAGAGGGGCAAAGAGAGAGTATGAGAATAGATTAGTGGCTAACATAAAAGGGAACCCAAAAGTCTTTTATAAATGTATAAATAGTAAAAGGGTAGTCAAAGGAAGGGTGGGACTGATTAGGGACAAAAAAGGAGATCTTCACTAGAGAAGAGGATGATGCCAATGTAGCAGTAAAGGAGGAGGTAGTAGCGAAAATGGATAGGATAAAAATAGATAAAGAGTAGGTACTTGAAAGATTAGCAGCACTCAAAGTAGAAAAGTCACCCGGTCCAGATGGGATGCATCCAGGTTACTGAGGGAGTAAGGGTGGAAATTGCAGAGGCACTGACCACAATATTCCAATCCTCCTTAGATATGTGGATGGTGCCAGAGGACTGGAGGATTGCAAATGTTACACCCCTCTCCAAAAAAAAGGGGGAGGGATAAACGTGGCAACTACAGGCCAGTCAGCCTAACGTTGTGGGTGGGGAAACCTTTAGAGACAATATCCGGGACAAAATTAATTGGCACTTGGAAAAGTATGGGCTAATAAATGAAAGTCAGCATGGATTTGTTAAAGGAAAATCATGTTTGACTAACTTGATTGAGTTATTTGATGAAGTAACGGAGAGGGTTGATGAGGGTAATGCGGTTGATGTGTATATGGACTTTCAAAGGGCATTTGATAAAGTACCACATAATAGACTTGTTTGCAAAATTAAAGCCCATGGGAATAATAGAGCAGTGGCAGCATGGATACAAAATTGGCTACGGGTCAGAAAGCAGAGAGTAGTGGTGAACGGTAGTTTTTCTGATTTGAAGGGAAGCATTCAGTGGTGTTCCCCAGGGGTCGGTATTAGGACCATTGCTGTTTTTGATATATATTAATGACCTGAACTTGGGTATAGAGGGTATAATTTCAAAGTTTGCAGATGACATGAAATTCAGAAATGTAGTAAACAATGTGGAGGATAGTAACAGACTTCAGGAGGATACGGACAGACTATGGGCAGGCACATGGCAAATGAAATTTAACGCAGAGAAGTGTGAAGTGAGGTATTTTGGTAGGAAGAATGAGGATAGACAATATAAAATAAATGGTACAATTTTGAAGGAGGTACAGGAACAGAGAGACCTGGGGGTGTATGTACACAAATCTTTGAAGGTGGCAGGTCAAGATGAAAAGGCTGTTAGAAAAGCATGTAGGAGCCTGGGCTTTATTAATAGAGGCACAGAGTACAAAAGCAAAGAAGTTATGCTAAACATTTATAAAACTGCTTAGGCCTCAGCTGGAGTATTATGTTAAATTCTGGGCACCACACTTTAGGAAGGTGTAGAAAAGATTTACTAGAATGTTACCAGGGATGAGGGACTTCAGTTATGTGGAGAGTCTGGAGAAGCTGAAGTTGTTCTCTTTCGAGCAGAGAAGGTTAAGAGGAGATTTGATAGAGGTGTTCAAAATCATGAACGGTTTTGATAGAGTAAATGAGGCGAAACTGTTTCCAATGGCAGAAGGGTCGATAACCAGAGGACACAGAATTAAGATGATTGGCAAAAGAACCAGAGGCAACATGAGGAAACATTTTTTTTATGCAGAGAGTTGTTATGATCTGGAATGCACTGCCCGAAAGGGTGGTCGAAGCAGATTCAGTAATAACTTTCAAAAGGGAATAGGTTAAATGCTTGCAGGGAAAAAATGTACAGGGGAGTGGGACTAACTAGATAACTCTTTCAAAGAGCCGGCACAGGCATGATGGGTCGAATGGCCTCCTTCTGTGCTGTAACATACTGTGATACTAAGTGAAATGATACAGTTGCTGTAGTCACTGCAAGGTCAAAACTTACTGAAAGTTCTCTTGATATTACACACTCTTTCACTCACTGGCATTGATTGATTGGCTATTCTGTTTAGGCCCATCAGTGCTGAGAGACGAGTGGAACACTGAAAAGGTGAGCCAAAGTTCTAGAAAATGTCAACATTTAATCAACTGTTTTCAAATTGTAACAAAATATTAGAATCAGATACATGGAAGATTTTTCTGTCCCTGTGCCTGGGAGTTTTGGATCATCTGGGCACAATGCATAGAGAAAAATCAGGCAGGGAGGATCACACATCTGTAAGGGAGCCTGGCCAACTTTCCATCCATTTAATGTAATGGGCATTTAATCCTCCCCTCTCAAATTTTTTTATCTATGTACAGTGCCTAAGCAATCCAATGTGCCCAGGCATAGGAACAGGAAAATCTACCTCATATATTTTAAATCACTTATAATTCAGGTAAGTGATATTTTTGCAACTTTTTCAGTTTCTTTTAATTTAGAAAACATCAAAATTAAATAACATTTTTACCATCACATTTAACATTTTAATGACTAAGTTTTCCCCAGAGGCAGGTTCACTGGCAGAGCTGGGTCGGGACAGGACTCCCACCTGCTGCCGTGAATCTGACTCATTTTCAGGGGTTGGAGCTCATTAGGAATTCAGGGTAGGCTCCCAGCAGGATTTCCACCACACCGAGGGAGCCCACCACTACCAGCCAGGGAAATGCTATGGTGCTGCAGCAGGACATCCACCTGATGCACTAAAGAAGAGAAAGAACCACCTGAGAGGGTGGTAGTGTTGCCTGAAAGATTAGTGCTGCAATTTTATTTAAGGATTCAGAGTGAGCCATAGCCTATATAAGGTTAGTGACTGAGGGCAGAAGAGAGAGAGATGGTCACTCTTTGGCCTGCCCCCACAAAAGGCCCTTTAGCAGGCTTTTCACTGCTGCCATAGGATGTACAACCTCCTCTCTTCTGACAGTAACTGGCGTTGGCGATACTAAAGGCAGGATGCAGGATAGTCAGACGGCTTGCTGGGCCCCACCACGCAGTACCTAGGAGATCCATTGTATTCACTGAACACTTTTCAAACATGTTGTGACACCACAATATAGGCTCCCAGTGGTGGAGCTATGCTTGAATGGAGAGCGCTAGAACACTAACACTTGGGTCTCGCAAAGCTCACCACTGGGAATGTGGGATATCTTTTTTTATTTTTTTTTATATATATATATATATATGTATAAAAAATAATGACAGATTAGACCATTAGTCAATTAGATCGTATCTAGTCAATCAGTATATCAAGAAAACAATATTAGCCCATTTACAAGCATGCTGATTTTGTACTGAATAATTACATAGGCAGTCACCAAAATATTAATACATGGTATTTCCTGCTATCTGATGTAAACCTGAAAGCACAAATGAAATCTGCTTATTCACTTTGTTAATTTCCATAATTTCTCAACACTCTATAAACAGAAGCATTCATTTGAAGCTCAAGAGATCTTAATAAATGATATAACCATTGAGGGCGGGATTAAATTCCTCCTGTCAATGCAGGAAATCCCATCTTGTGCTCACTCCAATTTGTGTGCTAAAATTATCAACGGAAGTAATTTCATCCCCCTGATTTCACAATCTTTCAATAAATTTCCTGGCCATTGCATCACATAACTTTAAAAAATTAACCAATTAACAAGAAATAAGTCAGCAGAAAATCCAATTGCTAGACAAAAGCTTCATTGTGTTCAGTGTAATCACGGCCTGGGAAAAAATCTTAGTTTCCCTATGTATTGGGAGGAGAGCAGCGAGTGGTTTTTATGCATCCAGTGGTTATGATCTGGAATGCAGTGGCACCTGAAAAGGCGGTGGAGGCAGATTCAATCATGGCTTTCAAAAGGGAATTGGATAAGTACTTGAAGGGAAAAAATCTGCAGGGCTACGGGGAAAGGGCGGGGGAGTGGGACTAACTGGAATGCTCCTGCAGAGAGCAGGTGCGGACTCGACGGGCCAAATGGCCTCCTTCTGTGCTGTAACCGTTCTGTGATTCCATGATAAAGGGTTTACTGGGGACAATACCATTAAAAACGGATATGAGGTGGTGATTGAACAGATTAACAGCTGCAGAAGTTTTGTGGTGAGTGGAAAGGCAAAGGCTCAGCAGATGGCATCTTGAAAGTTCAATTGTAAGTTATTCCGGGATGGATACAGAAGCAAGTAGGCTTGGAAGAGATAGGGGATGTGGGTGGAAAGTATAGCCAGGTCCATTCTAACCACTCTATGATCCTATGAGAGCATTTCCTGTGATATTGGGCTGGAAATTGCTCCAAGCAGCGAATCAGCAGCAATCGCCGCTCATTAGATTTAAATCCACCCACTAAGTTACCACGTTCTTTTTGGCGGCAACTTCCTTGAACTGTGATTTTTTAAAACTTCAGCGTTCTTTCCCGGGCTGTGTGAGTGGTGAAAAGATCGCCAAGGCCCCTCAGCCAATCAGTTTGAAGCGAGCCACGCTGTGAGAACCAGGAAGTGCAGTTCATTCACAAACCGCGCAGACTAAAAACCCGGATTTGCCTGATAAGATATTACAAAATGACATAGAGAAAGTGAAATAAAGAGAGGGTAAGATTAAAAGACAGATGGAAAAAGTAAAAAAAGATTTACATTTTTTAAGTTAAAATTTCTTTTAAATCTCCAAAAACTATTAAAATCAGGAGTAATGAGACTCCACACTTTTAAAAGTTAATTTTTAGTGCCAGAGGGGTTGTTTGGGAGTCTTTAAGACTTATCACGCTGTTAAAACTTAGTTTAGACCTAAAAAACTGAGCATACTTGTTTTGTGGTGAGATTAGTTAGTTTCCAGCTGGGCAGGAGAGCAAGTTGGCGCTGGTCCGTTGATTCCATTGATTGCAGCCAGTGATATCTCTTTAAGGCAAAACTGTCACATCGCTGGCGAACCAGGAAGAGCATGTTCTGGATTTCCACGTTTGACTGCACATGTCGCCTGAACTTGCTCTTCGATTTCGCCCTTAATACCCGTGAGCCCTGTTAGACTCACCCTTATTTTGAAAGCAATATCTGGGCAAGTAACTTTTTTATATTGTCTGCACAGTTTTACTCTTGATTAATAAAAATCTCTTTCTAAAATGCTAAGATATTTGAACATATAAAGTGCCTTGGAACATTTTACTACGTTAAGGGTGCTATATAAATACAAGTTGTTAATGTTATTGAAAGTCCAGGAAGATCCCAATCTTCATTCTGTGCTGAGTTAGTTGCTCTCAAAAATTTCTCTCTGTACACCCCAACTAGCAGAGCTAAGATTAGCAAATGTTTCCACCCCTGATTGCTGCCTACTGACTTCCTTGTGGAAAGGTCGCGTATGTGGTTGTTGGTTGAAGATAGGATCAGGTTCGAATGTGAGAGCCATAAGAACATAAAAAATCGGAGCAGGAGTAGGCCACAAGGCCCCTCGACTCTTGCTCCGCCATTCAGTAAGATCATGGCTGATCTTCGACCTCAACTCCACTTTCCTGCCCGATCCCCATATCCCATAGCCAGCTCAGCAACTTGTGCTCTCATCACACCAAGAGCAGAACCTTGGAAAATGAACCCCTTATCCCTATCTCCTACCACATTCACATCCAGGAATGCAGAACCACACAAAATTAGCCCTGTAATATCCTGTACGGTCAAATTGCCTGCCAATACTCAATATCTATGGCTTATGTCAATAGTAACCATTTGCGTGAGTTACTGGACAGCAATGGGAATCTTTGAAACTGTATCTCCATATGAATCAGCACCATCAGAAAAGACAGGGAAAAGGTGGTGGGTGGAAAAATTTTTTTAAGTTGCACAAAATAAAAAATGTGCACAAAACAACAGAAATTAAAAGGAACAGTCACTGAAATAAAAACAGGTGATAATAGTTCTGACAAAAGGTCATCGTCCTGAAACGTTAACTCTGTTTCTTTCTCCACAGATGCCGCTTTATTTGCTGAGTATTTCCAGCATTTTCTATTTCTGCTTTTATTTCAGATTTCCAGCATCATCAGTATTTTGATTTTAATAATAGACATACTCTGCATAACATCTTTTTCATCCGAAGATGAGCTTAAAAAGGTAATTTTCTGACTTTGCATGTCTGATGGGAATCACCTGTAGGCAGTGCATGTCAGAAATGTCGCACTCACTGAACATGATTTTCAAACTATGGTTGTAAAATCATGTGCAGTGTGTGCCTGAATTTCCAATTTGCATATCTAGCAGGTGAAGTTCCCATCAGAAGTGTGAAGTTGAAAAATACCCCCTTAAAAGCTTGTTTCACAATACTGTAGCAAATATTAGTCTTGAAAATATGGTCTCTGTAGGCAAAGAAGCTTAATGTGCTTGTAATAAATTCCTTGGTGCACTATTTTAGCAGAAGTGTTAACTTGTTTATTTTTAATAGATATCTAAGTATTAGGCGTTTGTACCATAACATCACCGTAATTTCTACCCTAGTATTTTATTTCTTCAAAGCACGGTTTTGCTATGTTTTTTAGGGATAGTTCGGGTTACTATATTATTTTTTAGAAAGAATCTATTAAGTAAATGAATTGCACTTGGAGCGTCACTGATGAATTACAGTTAATTGATTTCACACTATAATTTGGACGGAAACCATAGAAATGACAGCACAGAGGCATTGTACCTGTACCACTGCTAACTCTTCAACTGGAATTGACTCCTGCAATCCCATTACCCTGCCTTTTCCATTTACAGTATCTTTGTATTGAATAAGCATTCTCTTTACAAATGATTAATACGTTTTTGCTTGGACATATCAACAAGAAATAAAAATGATATTGTTTTAAGAAAACCAGTCAGTCTTTCTCTGGCAGATAAAAACCATGCCACAGAGACTGAAGCACTTATAATAGTTGCACATTGCCATTATACAGGCATTAACAGAAGAAGTCTAGTCCATTGCCCACTGCATACGAGTTCAAATGTAAGCAAACATTCACCACTGAGCAGTGAGCTTCTGATTCACGTTCAAGCACCAGAATCAATGGGGTAGATTTTAACTCTGTGACTTTTCAGGCAGATGGAAGGCGAGGAACATGCAAAATGCACTCGTTGGCCCAGATTTCAGGCCTGGGGTATTTTAACTCCCGGGCTTCATTAACGTTTGATTGATGGGTTTCCCACTTGATTACGTTGGAAACTGGAAGCTCACCTACTTTCATGGCACAGTTTCCAGCGGGCCTGTAGAAGCCTATTTAAAGTGAGCATGCACCTCTTAAAGGGAGGTTGCATTTACTTCTGCAAAATTACTGCAAGGAGTTTGTCTTTGGAGAAATTAATCGGAAGCAAGCTCCCAGGTGCTCTGAGGTCAATGACATCCAGCCAGAGAGAGATCTATTACACATCATCTGCGCAGGACCTTCCCAGATAGGAAACACAACATGGTCAATCTCCACAGGCTGTTTGAGGACTTGCTTAAATATCTCATCTTATGGGG
This sequence comes from Heptranchias perlo, assembly GCF_035084215.1. Lineage (NCBI taxonomy): Eukaryota > Metazoa > Chordata > Chondrichthyes > Hexanchiformes > Hexanchidae > Heptranchias > Heptranchias perlo. The sequence goes on from NC_090343.1 coordinate 25,024,849, forward strand.
GAGTTTCTTTCCATTGATATTTCTTCCTGTTAGAATGACAATGGTTTTTGACTGCTACCACTTCTCGATTTGGCATGAAAATGTGCATGTGTTGAATTTTAACTAGTTAAACTATGTCCACAAACATGACCCTGACCTGCCGGTCACTTGCCATTTTAATTCCCCTTCCCACTCCCACTCCCACTCTGACCTCTCTGTCCTCGACCTCTTACACTGTTCCAATGAAGCTCAAGGAACTGCACCTCATCTTACGTTTAGGTACTTTACAACCTTCCAGACTCAACATTGATTTCAATAACTTCAGATCATAACCACTGCTCCCATTTTTTTGGTCAGCTAGTGCAGGTAATGGTTCTGCTGCTGCCATTTACAGCTACTCCTGATCAATCTTTTGTTTCTTAACCTGTCCCATTACCACCTTCCTTGCCGTGCACCATCATCCCTTTTGTCATTTAATCATTTGTGCCCTCTACCCTATCACAGACCTTCCCTTTTGTTCTTTTCTCCCCTCCACTCCCTCCTTCCTCCCCCCCCCCCCCCACTGTTTCCCCTAGCTCTGTACTTGATTAAAAACTTTAACTCTTTAAACATCTTCCAGTTCTGACGAAAGGCCTTCGACCTGAAACGTTAACTCTGTTTCTTTCTCCACAGATACTGCCTGACTTGCTGGGCTTCTCCAGCATTTTCTGTTTTTATTTTAGTTAAACTATGAATATGTGTCATGGTTTATTAGCCTGGTCAATGTTTAGCATAAAATAATATTAGGAAAATCCAAAATCTAAACATTTTTTAGCTAAGTAGATATAAGGCAAGTTGTTTAAAATAAATGAAAATATTTGGTGTAATATTGTTCCTCTTCATATCTTGTAACAATTAGAAAATGAGGAGAAATATTATTCTATATACATTATGTGTGCATTTACTTTTGTGAACTAAGTAATTGCAACTAAAAAGCTCTCCAGTAATAATGTTTACTTAAGGGGAACATTTACACAGGCACAAAATGGAAAACGTGCTGTTCAATAAGGGTAATGAGACAAAGAAAAACATTTGTTTTGATTAACATTTTGATTACTCCCTTCTTTAAACAGTTTTCTTAAAAAAGGCCAACCTAAATTCAGTAACAAATGATATAACATTGAGCAACATTGTAAACATTGACGTTAGGAAGAGAAAGCTTCAGAACCCCTGGTCCTGAAGTTACACCGTAGGAGACTAGTGTCAGAGGACACAACAAATTCGCCGAAAATTGTTTCCTCCACTGTATTACCCAAATTAAAATGTTTTAACATCTCCACTAAAATAGCAGAGGAGGGAATTTCAGATGGACATATTAAGTGTTCATACACTGGAACCTCACAGTGTAATTTCATGGCTCTTGTGCTTTTATTAGAAAACCATTGGAGTTAAATTCGATAACCCTGAATCCGGGTGATTAACCTGCTCCCGGTGTTTCCGAAGCAGGTAGCACGTGAGATTCGTGCTGCCGGCTCATTTCCATGAATTGTACATGCAGGGAGCGCTACCCGCGCCGTTGAATGGCTGCACGTACCAGCAGGAGGCCCGATATGGGGCGTGGCCAGCTCCACTTAAAGGCAGCCTACACCTCTTAAAGGGGAATAAACTGTCAATGTAAGCAGCAGAAGATGACAAGTATAATGGCTGGATCAGCAAGAGAGCGTGCACCGAGGTTCTCCGATGACGCACTGAAGACATTGGTGGAGGGAGTGGACGAATGGAGAGCCATCCTGAACCCGCAGAGTAGCAGGAGACCCTCCAGACACCAGCTGCGGAGGCAGTGGGAGGAAATGGCCATGGAGGTGAATGGCAGGAGCATTGCTGCACATACATGGATGCAGTGCAGGAAAAAGTTCAATGATTTGACAGAGTGATCAAGGTGAGTGAATGCAAGTATCAAGTGGCACATCCTACCAACCGCAACGCTGTCCACGCACGACCGCACCCCCGTCACCCACCCACCAACAAATGCTGCCCGTCCATATGCAATGCTGCACTTCTTATACTGCATCTCACCCTCACATAGTACCACACTTGCAATCCACACACCCACCACTCACAAGTCACACACACTGGCAGCTGTTCGACCATGATAGGCACATCACCCAAACTTCTTGCAGGACACTCACTGACACACTTCCCTCTGTCTTGCAGGAGAAGGTGGCGCATAACAGTAGGCAGTAGGAAAGACCTGGGGGAGGACAGGCATGCCTACACGTCCTCAGCCCCATGGAGGAGACTGTGCTGCTGATCATTGGCTGGGCCACCACTGTGGCCATGGTCACTGGTGGCGCGGAGGTCCTGACGAAGGAAGTTTTTGCTTGGTGCACTGGAAAGCCTGCCAGAAAGCCTGCGCACAATGTCAAGGGGCATGGAGGACTCCAACTCCAACTTGGCACAGGGCTTTGCACAGAGCTTGGAGCCCATCCTTACCCATATGGAACGGGTGGTCACCTCCATCAGCACACCTGTGGAACCCACCGTGATGCAAAGTCTGATGGCCGATGTCATGGCTTCCATTGCAGCACAAACCGATGTCATCAAAGGTCTGCATGCATCAGTTCAAGCTCAGACTGCTGCGTTCCAGGCTTAGACTTCTGCTATTGTGGCTCTGGGAGCCACTGTAGAACGGGGCTTCCAGGACGTCATAGCACTCCAGCAATCCATTCTCCAGCAAGTCACCAGGAGTATTGAGGTGCCGCCACATGCAAGTGGCAGTGGCGCCATGGTAGTTGAACTTGCTGTCCTCTCTCAGGACAACAGCATTCCTGCTCCCACCCCTGCCTCTCCGCCAGTGCCCTTGCTGTTGCCTGTCAGCTGACCAGCCCAGACTGCAGCAGCCCTTGCTGAGATGGTGCAGTCTGAAGCCGGGCCCTCCCAGCCCAGAGCTGCTCGAGATCATCCTCCAAGGCCATTTGCATGCTCCCTTATTGAAGGCCAGCAGCCTTCCACCACCCATGTTCCAGCCACTGGGAATGCACCTCGTAGGAACACTAGAAAAGGCAAAGGCATACGAGCAACAGGCACTGAGGGAATGCACCAGGGTGAATAGTGTAAGGGTTGTATACTTGAGTTAATGTGTAACGTTATAAATTTGTAATTTAAGTTGCAGTTGGTGGTGGTTTTTATTTATGCGGTGAGCTGCGGAAGGAAGCAATGTGTAATCATATGGAGGGCCATTTGATGGTCATGTGGGAGAGATCAGGTGGGGAGTATAGGACTGTTGGTGACTTGGGAGGTGTCTTTGAGGTTACTGATAGCACTCATGAATAAGGTGAGCACACAGAGCCTTGACAGACAGGGCCTGTGCACCTCGTTGCCGCCTTGCCTCTCCATCCTCCGTCTCCTCCTCCTCCTCCACCTCCTCGTCCCCATCTTCCTCTGCCTCTGATTCAGGGTCTTGCTGGATAGGCGATGGCAAGGGCGAGGTTGTGCAGCATGCAACATACAACGACGAATCTTGACACCCGCTCTGCTGAGTATTGCAGGGCTCCACTAGAAGGGTCCAGGCAGCGGAAGCGTTGCCTCAGGACGCCTTTGGTGTGCTCAGTGATGTCCCATGTGGCCGCATGGCTCTCACTATAGGCCTGCTCTGCACATATGCATGTGTGCCTTACTGGAGTCATGAGCCACCTTATGAGTGGATAGCTCTTGTCACCCAGTAGCCAGCCTTTGACTTGCCGAGGCAGTTCAAAGATAGTTGGGACGTTGGACTGCCGCATGATGAAGACGTTGTGACTGCTGCCGGGGTAGTGGGCATTGACCTGCATGTGGTCGCACACCAGATGCACACTGAGAACGGAATCCCTTTCTGTTCATAGAGATGGCTGGGTTGAGATGTGGAGCACACATGGCAACGTGCGTGTAGTCAATGGCACCCTGCACCATGGGGAAGTCTGCAATGTGAGCAAACCCTCACGCTCGCTCATTCTGCTTCTCTCCGTCAAGAGGGAATGTGATGAATCTGTTGCGCATCTCGTACAGTGCCTCCGTGACCTCCCTTATGCAACAGTGCACTGCAAACTGTTACATGTTGCACATATCGCCAGCAGAGGACTGAAAGGATCCAGAGTTGTAGAAGTTCAGCGCCACGGTTACCTTGACAGCCACAGGCAATGCTGTCCTTGGCCTGCTCTGAGGCTGCAGGTGTGGCTGCAGCAGTTGATATATCTCCATCATAACCTCTTTTGTGAACTGCAGCCGTCGGACGCACTGCTCTTCATTCATGTTGAGGTAAGAGTATTGATCCCTGAAGGCTCTCATGGGATATAGCCTCCTGCTCAGTGCCCTATGCCGCCGCCGCCGCCTCCTCCTCCTCCTCCTCCCTCTCCTAGCAGCTTGATCTGCTCTGCGTGGCCTCTCTGCCGCTCCCAGTCTTGTTCAATGCCCAGTGGAAGCCCCAGCAGGCCACCCAGGGTTGCCAGGAATCTTGTTCGATACACTGTTGTAAATGACACCAATGGTAATGCAGGACATGTCAAACTACTCTCTATATACTATTGCAACTCTCTGTAAGTGTAGGAAGCTTTAACAAACACGTACAATTGTACCAGCAGCCAGAATCAATAATCCAGCAACTAACCTGCAACACCTGCATGATCCCTTTAAATGGCGCTGATGGGGGGGTCCTCCAGGTCGTCTAAGACATGTTCAGCTGTTCGTGGTTACGACAGTGCATTGGCTGGAATGTTGAGTGCCAAAATGGTATCTATCCCTTTAAATCAGCGTTGCACACTGATCTAATGCATATTCTCATTACTTTACATGCTGTTAGCATTAGTTATTTGCGCTTGCGCAGACACCTTTACCAAGATGGTGTCCGGCGCATGTCTGACCAGAAGGGGCTATAAATTGGGCCGCGTAGTGCCTAAAAAACGGGTGCCACACGACCCAATTTATAGCCCCATATTTCTTTCATTCTTTTTATTTGCACATTAAATCAGTCTAACACACAACACGATCATCTTTGGTCTCCGATAGGGCACGAAATGCACATCGAGGGGACCAATTTCCAGGCGCAATCTCGTGCTCTATATTCCCCCCTGGAATTGCCCGTGGCATCCACCTAAAACAAGCGTTAGGTTCCTTGTACATGCTAATTAGGGGCCTGCGGCCTGTTTTCGGATCCCGCTGCCAAATTCTGCACATGCTATGCTCAGTTTTTCGCGGCCTATCGCAGCTTAACCAGCGGTCCTTAAAGGAATGCTCTTTCTAGCCTCACAGCAATACTATGAGCCGCTGCTGGCTTGTGCTTGCCTCCCCCACTCACTTTCCCTCTTTCCCACCCCCTCCACTCCCCCCAAGACATACCTGTGGGCCAGCTCACCGTCCAAGCCATACAATGTTGGAAAGGCCTCAATTGGTGAACTGGGTGCCCAATTGGAGCCCGCTGCTCGAGACCCAATTTCCACCGAGCCTCAGGGCGCAGTCTTTGGGTTAGATGCACTTTTTAGATGCGCCGCCAACTTCGCGCTGGAAACCAGCACAAAACCAATCTCTATTGTATTTAGGGAAGAAATAGGCCAGTTTTCAATAACAGTTAATCATAGAATCATAGAAAGTTACGGCACAGAAGGAGGCCATTCGGCCCATTGTGTCCGTGCCAGCCGATAAAGAGCTATCCAGCTTAATCTCACTTTCCAGCACTTGGTCCGTGGCCCTGTAGGTTACGGCACTTCAAGTGCTCATCCAAGTACTTTTTAAATGAGTTGAGGGTTTCTGCCTCTACCACCCTTTCGAGACAGTGAATTCCAGACCCCTACCACCCTCTGGGTGAAAAAAATTCTCCTCAGCTCCCCTCTAATCCTTCTACCAATTACTTTAATTCTATGCCCCCGGTCACTGACCCCTCTGCTAAGGGAAATAGGTCCTCCCTATCCACTCTAGTCCCGTCATAATTTTATATACCTCAATTAAATCTCCCCTCCGCCTCCTTTGTTCTGAAGAAAACAACCCCAGCCTATCCAATCTTTTCTCATAGCTAAAATTCTCCAGTCCTGGCAACATCCTCGAAAATTTCCTCTGTATCCTCCCTAGTGCAATCACATCTTTCCTGTAATGTGGTGACCAGAACTGTAAGCAGTACTCAAGCTGTGGCCTAACCAATGTTTTATACAGTTCTAGCATAAGTTCCCTGCTCTTACGTTCTGTGTCTCGGCTAATAAAGGAAAGTATCCCGTATGCCTTTTTAAACACCTTATCTACCTTTCCAGCTACCTTCAGGGATCTGTGGACATGCACTCCAAGGTTGCTTTGTTACTCTACACCTCTCAGTATCCTCCCATTTATTATGTACTTGTTTGCCCTCCCCAAATGCATTACCTCACACTTCTCTGGATTGAATTCCATTTGCCACTTTTCTGCCCACCTGACCAATCTATTGATATCTTCCTGCAGTTTACAGCTTTCCTCCTCACTATCAACCACACGGCCAATTTTTGTATCATCTGCAAACTTCTTGATCAAGTCTTCCACATTCAAGACCAAATCATTAATATAGAATCATAGAAAGATTACACCACGGAAGGAGGCCATTCGGCCCATCGAGTCCACGCTGGATGTATGCAAGAGCAATCCAGCTAGTCTCACTCCCCCGCCCTATCTCCATAGCCCTCCAAATTTTTTCCTTTCGAAAACTTATCCAGTTCCCTTTTGAAGGCCATGATTGAATCTGCCTCCACCACTCGCTTGGGCAGTGCATTCCAGATCCTAATCACTCGCTGCGTAAAAAAGGTTTTCCTCATGTCACCTTTGGTTCTTTTGCCAATCACCTTAAATCTATGTCCTCTGGTTCTTGACCCTTCTGCCAATAGGAACAGTGTCTCTTTATCTATTCTGTCTAGACCCTTCATGATTTTGAATACCTCTATCAAATCTCCTTGCAACCGTCTCTGTTCCAAGGAGAACAATCCCAGCTTCTCCAGTCTATCCACATAACTAAAGTCCCTAATCCCTGGAATCATTCGAGCAAATCTCTTCTGCACTCTCTGCCTTCACATCTTTCCTCAAGTGTGGTGCCCAGAACTGGACACAATACGCCAGTTGTGGCTGAACCAGTGTTTTATAAAGGTGCATCATGACTTCCTTACTTTTGTACTCTATGCCTCTATTATAAAGCCCAGGATCCCGTATGCTTTTTTAACCGCTTTCTCAACCTGCCCTGCCACTTGAGGGCACAACTTTAAAAGGGTACAGGGACAGAGAGATCTGGGGATATATATGCACAAATCGTTGAACGATTTGTGCATATATATCCCCAGATCTCTCTGTCCCTGTACCCTTTTAAAGTTGTGCCCTCAAGTTTATATTGCCTCTCCTCATTCTTCCTACCAAAGTGTATCACTTTGCATTTTTCTGCGTTAAATTTCATCTGCTACGTGTCTGCCCATGCCACCAGCCTGACAATATCTTCTTGAAGTCTGTCACTATCCTCCTCACTGTTTACTACCCTTCCAAATTTTGTGTCATCTGCAAATTTTGAAATTTTGCCCTGTACACCCAAGTCCAAGTCATTAATATATATCAAGAAAAGCAATGGTCCCATCACCGACCCCTGGGGAACACCACTGTACACCTCCCTCCAGTCCGAAAAGCAACCGTTCACCACTACTCTCTGTTTCCTGTTCCTTCGCCATTTCTGTGTCCATGTTACTACTGCCCCCTTTATTCCATGGGCCGCAATCTTGATGATAAGCCTACCATGCGGAACTTTATCAAACGCCTTTTGAAAGTCCATATACACCACATCAACTGCATTGCCCTCATCTACCCTCTCTGTTACCTCATCAAGAAACTCTTATCAAGTTAGTTAAACACAATTTGCCTTTAACAAATCCGTGCTGGCTTTCCCTCATCAATCCACACTCGTCCCAGTGACTGTTAATTCTGTCCCGGATTATCATTTCGAAAAGTTTTCTCACCACAGAAGTTAAACTGACTGGCCTATAGTTGCTGGGTTTATCCTTATACCCTTTTTTGAACAAGGGTGTAACATATGATTTGAAATTCTCCAGTCCTCTGGACCACTCCCATATCTACGGATGTTTGGAAGATTATGGCCAGTATCTCCACAATTTCCACCCTTACTTCCCTCAGCAACCTAGGATGCATCCCATTTGGACCGGGTGACTTATCTACTTTAAGCTAGCCTTTCAAGTACCTCTTCTTTATCAATTTTTAGCCCATCTGATATCTCAACTATATCTTCCTTTACTGAGACTCTGGCAGCATCCTCTTCCTTGGTAAAGACAGATGCAAAATACTAATTTAGTACCTTGGCCATGCCCTCTGCCTCCATGAGTAGATCTCCTTTATGGTCCCTAATCGGCCCCACCCCTCCTCATTACCCGTTTACTGTTTACATGCCTGTAGAAGACTTTTGGATTCCCTTTTATGTTGGCCGCCAGTGTATTCTCATTCTCATCTTTTGCCCCTCTTATTTCCTTTTTCACTTCCCCTCTGAACTTTTTATATTCTCTCACTTATGTTATCAACTTGACATCTGTCATACGCCCCTTTTTTCCATTTTGTCTTATTCACTATCTCTTTTGTCATCCAGGGAGCTCTGGCTTTAGTTGCCCTACCTTTCTGCCTCATGGGAATGTGCCTAGACAGTACCCAAACCATCTCCTCTTTAAAGGCCGCCCACTGTTCAATTACAATTATGCCTGCCAATCTTTGATTCCAATTTACCCGGGCCAGATCTGTTCTCACGCCATTGAAATTGGCCCTCCTCCAATTGAGTATTTTTACTTTAGAGTGGTCCGTGTCCTTTTCCATAGCTATTCTAAACCTGGTGATCCTATGATCGCTGCTTCCTAAATGTTCTCCCACTGACACTTGCTCCACTTGGCCCGCCTCATTCCCTAGAACCAAGTCCAGCAATGCCTCCTTCCTCGTTGGGCCAGAAACGTACTGATTAAGAAAGTTATTCTGAACACATTTTAAAAATTCCTCCCCCTCTTTGCCCCTTATATCATTATTGTTATCCCAGTCTATATCAGGATAGTTGAAGTCCCCAGTTATCACTACTCTATAGCTTTTGCACTTCCCTGTAATTAATATTGTAATCCTACAAATATAATCCTGCCTGTCTTGGTCAGCAAGGAATTCCCAGCTGTATCCTGTCCATTTCTTTCCATTACATTTCTATTTGAGTCAGCAGGAACTCTGCCCAGTGGAAATATCCTGCAGGCTTATCAGCCCAATTGAAAAGACAAATTGTAACAAACTGAAATTGTTGTTTTAAAAATAATAGGATAATGTTTCAAACTGATAACAACCGGGTCACTGTAATTTTGGAATTTATCCTGTTCATTTAAATTTTCAATTCCTAGTGTTTAGCTAACTTTATTCCATTTAAAGTAAATGTTCTATCAGTTTGAAAGCAGACATGGCTGCTCTTAACTGTTTGAGAACTGAATTGCTTCTATTATTAAGTAAAGCAACACTTACATTTATATAGCACCTGTAATGTAGTAAATGTCCCGAAGCACAGAGGAGAAATGGACACCGATTATTAGCAGAGAAATTAGGGGAGGTAACCAAAATCATAGTTGAAGAAATAGGTTTTGAGGAGGCTTTTGAAGAAGGGAGTGAAGTAGCAAGAGAAATGGTTTTAGGTCCCAACGTGCTTCAAATACAATTAATTACTTTGTTGTGTAAATACTATTGTTATGTGGATGAACGTGGCAGCCACATTACACACAGCAAAGAGCCACAAACAACAGTGAGTTAAATGATAAAAGCGAGGCAACAATGATGTGGCTGAGGGTTTCAACAGTGGTGGAAGTGAGGCAAAGGCGGAGGCAGGTGATGTTATGGAGGGGGAAATAGGTGGTCTTGCTGTCAGGTAGGATATGTGGTCTGAAGCCTAGCTCAGGGTCAAACATGATGTGGAGATGCCGGTGATGGACTGGGGTTGACAATTGTAAACAATTTTACAACACCAAGTTATAGTCCAGCAATTTTATTTTAAATTCACAAGCTTTCGGAGACTTCCTCCTTCCTCAGGTAAATGTTACCTGAGGAAGGAGGAAGTCTCCGAAAGCTTGTGAATTTAAAATAAAATTGCTGGACTATAACAGGGTCAAACAGGAGGTTATGCACCATCGGGTTCAACCTGAATGAGCAACCAAGGAGGGGCAAGGCTATGGAATTTCTGCCGAGATTCCAATGGGACGGCTTTGGTCCTGCCTCAGTTAAGTAAAAAAAATCTATAAGTATGTGATTTTATTCAAGCAATACAATATTTACATTCCTGCAGGTCTTCCCATACCAAGCACTGTTCCCAGTTAAGAAGGCAGGCAGGGCAATGCCACTTTAGGAGACCTTGGTAAACTACTGATCGATTTTTCCTCACTCCCTACCTAACCATCACTCAGCACATTTCCATCATGACTTGTTTGATTTGTGGGGAATTTAAGACCTAATCTTGTATTCTACAACGTGATCTAAAAACAGAAAATGCTATAAATACACAGTAGATCGATCAGCATCTGTAAAGAGAAAAAAGAGATTGATGTTTTGGGTGTAGACCTTGGAACTGATGATGGGTCTACACCCAGTGTGTTAACCTGTCTTTTCTCATTACAGATGCCAATACTGTGTATTTCCACGTTTTCTATTTTAATTCCAGGTTTCCGGTATGCATATTCTTTTTCTTTTACTTCTTACAGTAAGATTTCATAGTTTACAACATCATCTGAGGTCTGAGATTGGATTACTGATATATATTTCACTCAGGTATCCTTTAATTTTGATATAGCATGTACCTGATTTTGAAAACGTCAGTGAAACCCTCACCTCTTGCCCATGTAATTTTGGGATCAGGAACATTTTTTGTTGTAGCTGCACTCTGATAACATGAGTGTGTCTCCACACTAACCATTTACATGGAATGATAAGTTCCTGGTGACCATATAATTTTGCTCTTGTTGTTTACGGTATTAAAACTCCCCTTGATTGTGTCTTGAACCTTATATCCCAGTAGTCTTCTACTCTGTGGAGCCTAGAAATTACTGTTCCTGATATTAGCACTTGAGTTCATGTTAAATTCCTCTGTTTGCTATCTTAATGCCTTTATTCCCACAGTGTCATGTTCTGTGGTTTTGCACATTTTCCCTCAGTATCAGAGCTGTATTAGAATTAGTGACTATTTGAATACAATTCCAAGTAAATACTTGTACATTAAACTGATTTTTCAAATATTGAAAAATATATTCAGATAATTACATATAAAACTGTACACTTCTCTCTCAGACACATGATAATGTAAATTAATATTAAATGATAAAGGTTAATGAATTTCATAATGAATACAGAACCAAACCAAATAAGACCCCTTCACATTTCAGTAATGTGACATAGGTGTGTACATCTACCAATATGTTTATAAAGGGTAAAACTTACTGTTGGTGATGTTATTATACAAACAATATGTTTGTGTTAAATTCCTGAAGCCTCCCTGGCTGGCTATACTTTCCACCACCTACCTGCCTTACCCAAAGTGGCGGTGTGGCCATAATCACCAAATCACACCTTGGTCTCCCCTGCTACTTCTCTGACACCCTCCCCTCCTTCGAGCACCTCACCTTGTTCCACCCCGGTCACCTCTCCTTTAAAATCCTCTGCCACCCTCCCAAGCCTCATCCCCAGTTTCTCACCCAGATGTCCACCCTCATTTCCTCCCTTAGCTTCGGCACTGAGCGACTCCGCATCCTTGGTGATTTCAATCTCCACCTCAACTCATTTTACCCCCTCTCCACCACCATAGCAACGTTAGGTGCCAAAGTCTAACAGGCAGGAAATACATTGGAAGATGTATTTTCTTAATTTGCATCTTCTAAAAATACACCTGGCCCTATATGAACAATGTACATTGCCAGGCCTGAGCAGTGGAAGTGGGGAAATCAAAAAAAGGTAGAGGTGGAGCAAAACATGTCCCTGAACAACTTTCTTCTTCACCGACTCCAGTTCCACTGAAAAATTGGCACGGGACAGGTGGGAAATCTTGGCTCCTTTCTCTTTCATTTCTGTTTTTTTCCTTACCGGTTGCACTCAGTTTCACTGTATCACAGGACAATGGATGTCTGACTAGGGCTGCTGTGAGTTTCAGTTGCTGGTGTTTTTGGTGTTCCCTAATTCTCACCTTTTCTCATATGTTCTTGAAATGATGGATACAAACTCAGGGATTCAACAAATTGTGGCTTAATTTCATTTTTCAGTTTATTTCTGTGGGTTCCTGATTTGATACTTGCTATTTTTTCTACCAGTTAATTAGTGATTGATATGGGTGTACTGTTCTGTATCCCTTCATACATCATATATTCTTTAACATTTGAAACCAGTCACAGATTAGAAATTGTTTATTTTTTATAATTTCCAACACAACTACTTATCAATGAGTCTGCATGGAGTAGTTTCATTGACGAAGTCATTAATGTAGGAGCTGTCAATTTGTTATGCACTCCACCTCAACCTTAATCTAAACGTCATCTTAGGAGGTTTGTAGTGCAGTTTATTTCAATTTAATGGCAATATTGTGTGTCTTTAACAATTTGTAACTACTTTGATGCTATTGTGCTTTTAAAAATTATTATGGTTAAACCCACTTAATTACCACTGAGGTCAGCTCTTAGAATAAGCTGCTGAAGGCTTGGGGACCGAGTGGGAAATGAAGCCGCTCTGTTTTAACTGCTCCCCCCACTGCTTTCCCACCGATTTGGGAGAGTTAAAATTCCTCCTTAAGGCTCAGGATCAGCCTTGTGGCTCTTCTTTGCACCGCCTTCAATGCTTGAATATCTCCCTTGTGCCTCGGTGATCGGAACTAAAGTACAGTATGATCTCTGACTTTCTTAGAACTTTCTCTGACTTGTTTTCTACTGGTAGTCATGATGTGGAGATGCCGGTGATGGACTGGGGTTGACAATTGTAAACAATTTTACAACACCAAGTTATAGTCCAGCAATTTTATTTTAAATTCACAAGCTTTCGGAGGCTTCCTCCTTCGTCAGGTAAATGTTCAGGAGCTCCTGAACATTTACCTGACGAAGGAGGAAGCCTCCGAAAGCTTGTGAATTTAAAATAAAATTGCTGGACTATAACTTGGTGTTGTAAAATTGTTTACAATTGTTTTCTACTGTTTTGGCTCTGTAGTTGAACATTCAGTTGGTTTTGTGAATCACTGCTCTGCGTTGAGCGAACATATTGAGCTCTGAATCTACTAACACTCCTAGGTTCTTTTCAATTTCATCCGTAGCGACTTTAGCACCATTTTTGTGAAGTATGTGTGTTGCCCATTGTTTTCCTTATGTGCAGTCGGTTACAATTGTCTGTAGTAAATTTCACCTGCCTTTGTTCTTCCCACTTACACATTTTGTCCAACTCTTTTTGTAATTTCTGAGCTACCTCCTCTGATTCCACTGCCCCTCTCCTAGTTTGGTATCATCTGCAAATTTGACCAGTTTACATTAGAGTTCTGCATCCAAGTCATTGATGTGTAGGCACAATATATTGTGTCACATCCTCAAAGAAAGCAAGGAGTTTATCAGGCAAAATCTCATGTCTTATTATCTATTTTAGTGATAGTAGTAATAATAATAATAGTAAACTTAGAATTAACAATATTTTTAATTCTTCTTTTAGGTTATCAAATGAGCCACCTCTGGATAAAGGCTTCATTCCCTGGCTAGGACACGCCATCGAGTTTGGGAAGGATAGTGCCAAATTTTTATTGAAAATGAAGAAAAAATATGGAGACGTTTTCACAGTAAGAACTCTTTAGCTTTGATACCAAGCTACATCTGCAAGCTTCCAAATATACTTTTTTATTCATTTAATGTTGCTTTTGGTACAACTTGTATGCCAGTTTTTTGGTCCATTATTACTATACCATGGATTGCCGCAGCAGCAGAGCAGACTTCTCATTCAGTCGGCCCTGGTTACAGCCTAAACTCTTACAAATACTTAACTGAAGAACAGCACTAAGCTGTACTGTCGTGAAAAGGGTAAATCTAGTGTAAAATTGTAAAAAGTACTATACTTTATACCATTCTGAGGTGAAGTGAATTATCTTTACTATCATCAACTGCACTCTGATCTGTTCATGATATAGTGAATCCAATTTGAACTTAGATGAAAGGGAAAGCGATGCATTAAAATGTAATATCCTGCCTGGCAAGGCAGATAATAAGATAAATTAAAAAAATACTTTTGCTATCTTAGTTACCGAGGCAGTTGTTGCAATCTTAAAGTTAAATCCTAAGGAAGGTTCTTCAAGACAGCTGTACACAAGGAATTGTAGCAGGATGATAACTTCCACTGCCACCTAGTGTTACTAAAATTTAATTCAGAAAGCAGCAAGACCAAACAGGAGAATAGGGAAAAGATGTCGGGAATGATTGGCAAGATGATCTGAAAAAACAATTGAAAGTTTAAAAGATTATGTTAAAATATTTAACAGAAATGTGATGATATTTTGGGTGAAGTGTTTACTTACAATTACATTCTCATTATTATAGACTTGTAAGACTAAATTTTACAATTGTCATTGTTTTAATGTCATTGTTAACTCATATATGTTAAACGGGTTAACGTGTTAAAATAACACTGACTGGAAAGCTGCAGTCTCAGAAATAATGCTTATTTTTACATCAGGACTATATCATTGCTCTAACAGTGCCTCTCACAGTCATGCTGCGATTGCATTTCATTTCAGATCACCAACTTCCTGCAGCAGTAGATTGTCCTTCCATTTTATTGCTTCCTTTACTGGCCACTACCTTCTCATTTACTTTGACTCTCTCCCCGCCTTTCCATATGCACCTCTGCACTTTTTCTCCAACCCAATGTCACTATCTCCCTTTCAACCTCTTCTTCTCTACTTTACCAGTCTCTCTTCTGTCCTGCTATTTTTCTCTATGGGCCAATTTTATGATTGTGGGAATCTTCCTATCATCCCCATCTTCTCCTTCTTCTAGGATATCATTGGATCATCTACAGTATCATTCAATTTGTACCTGAAGCATTGTTCAGCAGGTCTGATGCCTACAGTTCCTTTGACAATAAAGCAACAGCAGTGTGACGGAAATAAAAACAGAAAATGCTTGAAGCACCCAGCAGGTCTTTCAGCATCTGTGGAGAGAGAAAGAGTTAATGTTTCAGGTCGATGACCTTTCATCAGAACTGGAAGATGTTAGAGATTAACAGTTTTTAAGCAAGTACAGAGCCAGGGAAAAGGAGGGTGGGAGGAAAGAGCAAAAGGGAAGGTCTGTAATAGGGTGGAGGGCAGGAATGATTAAATGACAAAAGGTATAAAGGTGCAAGGCAAAAGGGGGTGATAATGGGACAAGTAAAGAAACAAAAGATGGGTTCAGAGGTGGTGTAAATGGTTACAGCAGAATAGCAGAGGCAGAGGGAAGCACGGAAAATCTGGCAAAGACGAGAAGGCTCCCCAAGCCCAGGAATGGGCCGGAGAAAGGGGAGTAGACCACAGGGGTGCGGACCACCTTGTCGGTCATGTACGGATAGGGGATTCTCACCCCAAGCACCAGCCCACACATCCTCCACTCTGGTGCAGCCATCCTCCATTACCAGCAGCTGCTGTCTGAAAAAATGGAAGCGGTGGTTAAGATCAAAATTGTAAAACTTGATGTTAAGGGCGGAAGGCTGTAAAGTGCCTAATAGAAAGATGAGGTGCTGTTCATCGAGCATCATTGGAACAATGTAGGAGGCCAAGGACAGAGGGGCTAGAGAGGGAGTGGGATGGAGAATTAAAGTGGAAAGTGACCAGAAGCTCAGGGCCATGCTTGCGGACTGCACGGAGGTGTTCAGCAAAGCGATCATAAATTCTGCATTTGGTCTCCCAATGTAGAGGAGACCACATTGTGAGCAGCGAATACAGTATACCAAGTTGGAAGAAGTACAAGTAAATTGCTGTTTAACCCGGAAGGAATGACTGGGGCTCTGGACGGTGGGAAGGGAGGAGGTGAAAGGGCAGGTGTTGCATCTCCTGCGCTTGTATGGGAAGGTTTTCGGGGGAAGGGAAGCGGTTGTTGGGGGGATGGTCCAGGGTGTCCAGAAGTAACGGTCTCTTTGGAATGCTGAAAGGGGAAGGGAGGGGAAGATGTTTTTGGTGGTGGCAAAGTGCTGGAGGTGGCGGAAATGGCAGAGGATAATCCATTGAAAGTGGAGGCTGATTTCTTCAAGCCATCGTTTGGGTACACAAGATCCCCATCAGACTTTTAACCACCAGTCACCATTTTTCTGGCGAGTAACAGGTGGTCGGCAGTTGAAAGTATCCCACAATAATTGACAAAGAATGTGAGCTGGCTCTCCTGTCGCAGGTTCTTGCTCCAGCACTCCCACTTTCTCTTCCTCACTAGTGCTTAGTGAATCACTAGAGTTCCCAACTCAAGCTCACCACCTAAATCCCCAAGGGGTGAATCTACCTTTGCTGGTGTTTATGACGGGTTTCCTTTGTTATGAGGTAATAGCGTGTTCAGTACCAGTGGCATTACGGCCTGGCTCTTCCTCCAAGCCTACAAAAACAGAAAAGGACCATAAGTTACAATGCTGCCTGCGAAGTGTTCAATCAAACATAGATAACATGACAATATATATATGACAATATGGCAGCAGTCTGAACACCCATCAACAAAGCAAAGATTGCCCCTAGGGCATTGGGGACCCATGCTGCAAATATCCCTGGAGCTGCCATATGCTCCACAGTGGACTGCAGTGCTGTTATATGGTCATTCAATGTGCTACACTTGTTGTTGGTCGAGACCTCCACCTGAGGCACCATTTACAGCACACTGTCTGATATGACCTCCAAGACATAATGCTCTGTCAGTATTGTTCTTTTAAATGCCAGGTCTGTGAACTGCATATTCTCAGGCTGTTCAGCTGAGAGGCAACTCCTCCTAATCATCTGGCTAGTAATGTCGTTCTCCTAATGTGCCAATGCCAACTGCTACCGTTCATATGCTCTGTGTGACACCCAGTGCAGTCCCCTCATCCTGACTCTCTAACTCCCCCAGGGTGTCGGTCTCTGGGCTGGTACTTGGTAGGGATACAGTGGCTAACGTACCAGATGCTAACCAGGCTTGATTTTGATCTGGCAGAAGATCAAGAGGAGGAGGGATTAGAATGGTTTCTTGAGGAGTAGAACTCATGTCACTTTCTTAAGAAGAAATGTCATGAGGGTTTCATAATATGGTTAACTGTCAATTAATGAAGGGTATAACATGAAGAAAAACAAAATGTCACAATGAACCCTCATCTGGCACATGCCCTCCTACTTTCCCATTTCCAGCATCTCCTATAACCTCCATCCCCAGGATGTGCAGTGCCTCCTCTTCATAAGGAGATAGAGATTTTAGGTGTGTGAGTCTGCCACCTGTGGCCGAGCTCTCCCTGCTGTTAATGGCTATCTTGTCCTGGATAAAGAAAGGCAAAAGGGCCAAATTACCTTTTAATAACCACGGCATGCAATAAAACCCAGGTGTCTGCATGTAGTCGATAACCGGTGTGATGACTGGAACATTTTGTATGTTCCATACAAAAAGCAATTACATACCATGCAAAGATTTTTGTAGGGTCAAAACATGGGCATTCATGAATGAAGAAACACTCCCAGGTGGAAGCCGGGGATGTAAAATGCTCTGTGCTACCTCCTAGACATTGACAGGTTTAACAATTTTAACACAGTGTAAGAGAGGAATCATTGTGAAGTGGCAAACATGCTTAGTACAATTCTTCTTTACAAATTTTAGCTTATTCCTCTTATCTTGCCTGACCTGGTGAGGTCATTACATTTTTTCTTACATTAAGTGGTAGTGTGTTGGGTGATTGCACTTACTGTCCCGGCCACTTTCCTCCACTGAGCAGCTTTTTCTAGCACTCTCTGCATTCAGGCTGCATTTACACTATTCCTCCAGTGTCAATGTAAAATGAAACCACTTTGCATCAAAGCTGCATTTGTAGTGTAGATTTGTCCTTACTCCATAGTTCAGACAGTTCCTCTGATGTACTCTACAGTGTCTTCATTAGTGAGAGTGCTTCAATATCTATCTGTAGCAGTATCAGTAACTCTTCATTAATTAAATTTCCAGTGTATAGCTTAACGAAAGAAACTTCTGGTAACAACTAAAATATAAATAACTTGTTCCCTTTTTTCTTATCTAATGTTTTTCTCCTCCATACAACGTATTTCTCAACTTGTTAGTATACCCAAGTAATAATGATTCTAGAAGATATATTTAATGGTGATAATTGTGATATGTGCATTTCTTCACAACAGTAGAGCATTACCTCGAAATGATTAAAGTTACAGCCAAAAATCTCTTTCTGACACAGTCCATATCAGGGCATATATGCTGTAAATAAAAAGACTGGAGTATCAACAAACATTTTAGATCCTTGCTAAAAATAAACAGAAAACAAACTTTTTAAATCAAGATGTTTATTTGAAACGGGAGTGTTTCTTCATTCATGAATGCCCATGTTTTGACCCTACAAAAATCTTTGCATGGTATGTAATTGCTTTTTGTATGGAACATACAAAATGTTCCAGTCATCACACCGGTTATCGACTACATGCAGACACCTGGGTTTTATTGCATGCCATGGTTATTAAAGGTAATTTGGCCCTTTTGCCTTTCTTTATCCAGGACAAGATAGCCATTAACAGCAGGGAGAGCTCGGCCACAGGTGGCAGACTCACACACCTAAAATCTCTATCTCCTTATGATACAATAGCGGACAAAATAATTCCATAAAAACAAGTCATGGGTTCATACGCTGACATCACATGCAATCATTTCTCTGCTTACCCTAGAGAATAAATAGATGTGACTCTGACAATGGCAAAAAAAATAACAGCTATGTAAAACTTTTACAGATACTAAACAAGGAATGCATGGTCAGCCTCATTACTGTGATTAATTATTCTGATGATTGTTAAATTGCTTTCAAATTTTTATATCCGTACACTCCCAGTAAACAGTGGGGGCAATTTTAACCCAACCTGCCCAACGGGAACAGGGCGGCTCGCAACATAAAATTACCTCCAAAAACTCGCCCTGTTCCCCGCTCACTTGCCGCTCTTCGCCACCTTACCTGGGCCCTTTTTTTAGGTGGTGTGACTCAGACAGGAGCCTCATTAATACATGCAAATCAGAGTCCAATGATGTCATTGGGACCCCAATGGCATTTTAACCACCGACTGAGTGGAGCACCAATCAGTTCTCATTTTGAAGTCATATATTCTGTCCTTATTTTTTGTAAATAATACTTTGATTTTATATTATTTATTAGAATAGCAAATGTTATGGCAATTTGGGAAACAGTGAAGTAAAGTTGGCCGGAACATAGGCGATTCTCTGCAGTATGGTCTGAAGATCTGAGAGTTGCAAAATTGAGATGGTACAGTGTCACTATTGATAAGTTTACATAGGCAGGTTCCATTGTAAATGGGGGCATAGGGATTTATATTGGAAAAAAATTGACAGAAAAGTGGAACAAAACATGATAACAGGAAGTAAAGCTTTGTAGACAGGAACTATGTGCGGACAGAAGATTTTTAACATAAGATAGATAGTTTCCACCTGTCATGTAAATTTCTTTCATAGTACTTGTAGAAATTCCCTAAATATCAATATTTTCTCAGTTAAAAATTAACAAATGTGACTGGGAAGAAAAGGGTAGATACTCTTTAACCGTTCAAATATTAAGTATCACAGTCCCCCCTTTATTACAGTTTTAGGGTAATACTAACAGGATAGGATAGACTATTAAGGTTTCAATATCCTTAAAATTATTTTTTGTAATATAAATTATAAATGAAGACAAAGTCACAGATCTAGAATTATTTTAAGCCATGTGACTTTAAGGTCATGTCAAACATTCTCAATTAATTCTCTTGTTTCTTTGGAATTTTTTTTATGTGGTGCAAAGCAAATTTTACAAACACCTATGTTTTCCAATCTATCCTCCAACATTTTAAACAAAACTTAGATTCATGTGAGCAAACTGTGTGGTTTTCATTATGGGGAGTTCCACAATGTGTGCTTACTAACACTAGGCCGCTTGTCATTTTTTTTTCACTTAGGTCCAAATGGCAGGACGATTTATCACAGTCCTGCTTGATCCTCATTCATTCGATTCAGTTTTGTGGGAATCCAGTGCAAAGTTGGACTTTACAAAGTATTCATTAGTTTTAATGGACAGAATCTTCAACCTTCAGTTTCCTGACTATGATCACAGCAAAGAAAAAGCTTTGATGAAAATGTAAGTATTCTATAACCACATAATATATATTATAAATATGTCAAGAAGGAAATCAAAGGCAGGGTAATCGATCCATTCTAGTTTCCACTGAAGTGTGTGACAGAATAAATTACTTTATTATATGGAAATGAGTTTCATTTCAAGTAAAGTAATAATTCAGGTAAGTGAAAAATAAAAAAATTGTAAGATGTATCAGTTATCATATACAGGTACATAGGCACATGCAACTCTCTTTTAAAAAAAATTCAAGCTTGGTGCTTAAGTTCCAGGGATAGATTAAACAGAATATTTTGCAGGTTACTTCCATGAGTTCTATCATTCATGCTTAAGGCTATTTTTTGACTCTCTTGCGAATGAACTTCGGTGACACCTTATCATTGGTGAGATCATGACAGAGCCTCAAAAAATATATCTTTCTATAGTCTTCATTACTAGCATTCAAAAGTAACCAGGCCACTAGGGAGCTGGTCTTTGTGCAAGTACTTCATGTTGTGAAAACGTACCCATATTGCTATCCTCTCCTTCAAAAAAAAGGTAAAATTTCCGAGACTTCACTCCCAGTATGGAGGCTCAATCAGCAGGAATACTGATCAAAAAATTTGGAACAGAAGTAAGTGCTCCCGAATTGCAACGCCCTGAATTTTCTGGTTATTAATTTTAATGAGTGCCAAGCACAGTGTCTTAGAAAAGCTACATTGTGAGATATTAATGATGCTGGAGGCGTTTAAATGGGTTATCAGACAAACTTATCAGGCATTCTTATGCTCGTATCTCACAGCATAATTTGGGGGCATAAGAATCTAACAAGATATTTAACTTATGGATAGATTTACTTGTGGTATTCCTTTTAATTCTATTATTGTACGGATGATTAAAACACAGAGCTAAAGATCATTTTTATAAAATTATGGGATTTTAAAATGTACAAATTTATCACTTGAATGTAAAGGAAGATCAGTGAATGAGGCTGCACAACACTCTGTTGGCATATGTCAGTATTTCTTAAATAAGATGTTTATCTGCCACCAAGGCAGTTTTTCCCTTTCACAGACAGGCTTCTCTTCGCTATCCCTCTTCAGTCATATTAGAGAGTAAGTGAGCTACAGATTCAAGCATATTTCCTGTTTCCCATGTTAGTCATCTGCCTGGAGGCCCTCACCTCATTTTGACGCGTCCCTCTTTAAGTCGCATTGCAAATGTTCCCATGTAATTTTGTTCTGAAGAGCTGCAGCTATGACATAAATGTTCCTGGGTGAACTTTAATTCACAGTAATACCTAGAATGTGTAGGAATGTAGGATTCTCCATATTACTGATCGATAACACATGATGGAGAGATGTTGTGAAAGATCAGGAGAGCGCAAAAGTTCAATTTTTAATTTTAAGTTGCTTTTCTCACGCTGGAGGATTAGTTGGTATTGAGAGCTGGAGAGTGAAACGGTTTCAGAACACAAAATTATGAGGTGGATATTCAATAGTTTTATTGTCATTGGTGAGATCCCCACAGCATTTTCCCACTCAAGTAGTAGGGAGATTGTTAGCCAAGAAACAACAATTCTATGTGACTGCCTTTAGAAATGCATTCTGTTACATTAAGGAATTTGTTACATTTCTGAGAAGCTGAACATAAAGGGGAAATTACCACTTCTCCCCTGAATATTAGCTTCTCATGAAGCCACTTTTTTTTTTGAAAATAAGATTGCAGTGAACAGTAAATTCAAGCCCATCAAAACCACTCTGGGTGCTGCAAACCACTTTGCATGGTAACTGTGTCTTTAAAAATCTGGTTTGATCTGGTTTGCAACACCTGTTTTAAAGTTATTTACAAAATGTCTGTTTATCTCAACTTCACAGTTGTTTAAGATTTCTTTGTCCTTGTCCTTGTCTAGCCTATATGATGCAGATAACATCATAACAAAATATGACTATTTTTAGTAATCCAACCAATGTACATTTAGGACATTTGACAATCTAGTTTACCCCAGCCTGAGTTTAATATGCTTCTGAGTTCTATTTGTAGCAGACACCAATTGCTCCCTGGGGACATAGCAATCATTCAATTAAAGTACATTATTATCTCCTATGAGGAAACATGGAGATATAAAATGACAAATCTAAGTAAAACTTGTGTAATTAAAAGTCCTTTCGTTTGCTCAGCATTGATTTTCAGATTTAAATTTCACAAAAGAATAAGCTAAATATGAATATCAGTATGCCCCACTAAAATGTTTGCAGTATCTGCAGCTGTTTTCAGCTCACTTTGAATTTCTTGCATAATTCATTCTGCTGATTTAAATTTGTGTGGTACTAAATAGTCAGTCTGTTGAAAATAGCAGTGATCATACCACCGCTGCTAATGGTCAGCCTTCAGTGAATTACCACTGCTGGTCAGAGGAGGCACGGAGGTGTTGTGAAGATTGGTGAGATGAGGAATCTTGTACTCCATAACTAAAAACAATTGCTTTCACCTCCTTTATAGTGCCAAGATATCCAGGGAGGTAAACCGTTCTGAAGCAGTTTTGGCTTTGCTTCAGTGATCAACATGTATAGTGTTAATTGGGTGTTAAGGAGAACTTCAAACTTTTTTTTTGGGATGACATTATTCCTCCAGGGAATCTCACTCCACTTTGCTCTGGTGCCACTATAACTGCATCAGTGTGAAGCAAAACCACAGAGGCTACAGTGTAGTATAAAACATCTTAAAATAACAAACAAATATATAGTGGCATCTCCATAAGCAAGTCTTAATCAGTGAAAATATTGCTTTATAAAGATTATAAGAAGGCTAATGGTATAAGAATGATAATGGGATTAGGTGCATCCACAGCTTTTTATCAAAATTCCTCTTGGCCACTTGTAATCTCACATCTATGGTTTTCAAAACAAACCTTCAAACAAAAAAAACCTGTTCATTTATATCACATTTAAGAGTTATTATAGCCCTGGAAAATTATAATTTATTTATTGAGTTAATACTTGACCTAGAATCACCAAATGATGACATAATGGCATTTTGTAAATGTTAATGCTGATTATTTTTGTCAGGCAACTCCAAGGAAAAAACCTTTCTTCGCTGACACAGGCAACACTGTCCAATCTTAAAACAATTTTGCTGACTGACAAAAATGGAACAAAGAACACCTGGAAGAAAGAAGGGTTATTTAACTTCTGTTATGATGCTATGTTCAGGTAGTATTTTAATGAGGTTTCTGCACTTATGTGGATTTTACTCTGAAGATCAGAGTATGAGCTTGCTATGTATGCCATTTTTCAATGTCAAATTCATTTCTAACAGAGAGATAGAAGTAGATGCATGTACAAGTTAGACTAGTCTTTTTTAAAAAGTTTTTTGATCTGAGATAAGTATTTTGTAGGACACTTTATATTGTTTAGTGTGTGATAATGCTAGTGAAATGCACCAGTTGATGTGGTATTGAGCCTTATAGATCTCCAGGGACCTCCGGTCAGAATCCTATCAATGCTGAATCAGTAGAACTATTCAAACTTCAATTTAATTAATTATGACAGGCACCCTGAAGAGTTACTGGTTCAAAACAATGAGTGGTTGAGTCATACATACCAGGTTAGGACCCAAATTCGAAGTACATCTATGCTGAAAAAGAAAAAAGAAAGAACTTGTATTTATATATCACCTTTCATGACCTTTGGACGTCACAAAGCCCTTTACAGCCAATTAAATACTGCAAAGTTCCCTGACCCAGCAATGCGGTGCCAGCATCAAAATAAGGCATTGCACTCCTGCTGTTATAGAAAAGCATATCATTCAATTTAATATGAGCAACATCATGGGTGATCCATATGTATAAAATATTAAAAATGATACGTCAGCACGTGGAGATATCACATTCCAGATACCATACTTACTCGAGATGTCACACCCCGGGTGTCACGTTTCAGATGTCACACTTAAGATGTCACACTTTGCTGCAGTTCTGACAAAACAAAACAAAAGAAATGAGATGGTTATTTAATGCTGGCTGCTTCTGACATACACCTGAAACTAATAGACATTTCCTAATTTGCAAAATCTTCGGACTAAAAAACAATTTGGCTCTTATTTTCCACAGCCTTTACTTAAAAATTAGAAGTTGTGATGTTAAATACTTTTTTTAAAAAAGCTAGTCTGACCTGTAACTGTCTAGAACAGGAAAATCAAGCTAACAATTACAATGTCGCATTAAGGGACACAGGCCTGCACTTCAACAATAGAATAATATATTATATGCTACATGGTGTTAGCTTCTGGCTGCAAGTAGTTGTCTTCCTTCTCCATGGTTGTGCTTCATTGGATAACTAAATTTTGCAGCATGTAGCAGAGAACAATAAACTTGGAGCTATATTACGCATCTGAAAAGCTTCTTCAAGAGGCATGTCACGTGTTCAGTGATGATCTTGGTAGCTATATGGGCCTTGATGTAATTGCTGTTCAGAGCTATAATGAGCCAGGGGTCAAAAAAATAATCTTGATCTTTTAAGAGCCACTCTTTTTATGGCTCAAGAAATCCTGGCACTGTGAGCTGCCTTAAAATGAAAAATGAAAGTTCAGGGCTGTGATGACCTTGACAGCCACTCGCAGTGCTGTCACCGTGGTGGAGATTGGCTGGAGGTCAGTTTCCAGGAGATCCCACTGCTGTCACTGCCACTCAAGTGAAGCGTAACCATGAAGGCAGCTTTCCTTAGACATACCAGAGTAGGTATGCCTCTGCCTGTAGATATGGATAACAGTGGGAACAGACAGTCTATCTCACCTGTCTGACATCCCTCTTTTCCTCCTTTTCTTCCTCCAAATAATACAGAAAGTCGAGTTGCCATTGCAGGCCCATGTTGTAAATTATAGGTGATATAACTAAAAATATCTGGAAAAATAAACTGGTAGAATAATCGCAATGATAATCCTTGTCCTATAAATCTCCATTAAACTTACAGTTTCACATTACAGCACTCAGAAATCACAGGTCTCCTTTTAAATGCTGACTCCCTGTCGGTGTTGAATGACACTCCCCAAAAGGCCCGGTTTATATAAATGAAATTAACACAGCACATTTACAGTGAAAATCATGGGAAATTGTGTGGGAGTTTATCTGCATATCATTACCAATGAGGTTAAGATTGTAATAAAGCTTCTGCTCCTTTTCAGCAAGAGCTTCATCTGCCCATTTACAACACCCCACCCCTCCTGAAGTCCAATCGTGGCTCATGGTAAATTGGGTTTTCTGCTCAATTTCAAACTGTCTATTCCAATAGTGGTGACTATCAGAAAATATAGCCTCCTATTGTAGGCTGTGAAGATGCACTTGGATTTATAAATAACAGGAAATGAATGACCTTATGTATATTACATGTGAGCAATTGAAAATGAAATGTCAGTAAAGGATTCCAATGCAGATTTTAAATCATTTAGGAAAGATTGTTAATCTTCTTGTCGACAATCAGCACCTGAAATTATGACCGACAGATGTATTGTTCTTTCTCCTTGTTTAATTAGGGCAGGATATCTTACGCTATTTGGAAATGAATCGGCACAAAATAATGCGCAAACATCACAAGTTAAAGATAGAATTCATTCAGCAGAGCTCTATAATGTATACAAGAGACTAGACCAGCTCTTGATGAAACTAGCCCGCTCAATGCTAACTGCTGGTGAGTCACCGTTAACAAATCATCTGTGTATTTTAACCAGACGTGTGATGATGCTGAAGGAAAAATAACTTGAAACAAATTATATCAGAATTTAATTTAAAATGTTTGTGATCTAATAAACTGTCAGTTATAATTTTTGACCATCATAATATTTTCATACTTTGAAATCATTTTTAATTATTACAAATTGCAGCAGGTTAATAAACAAATTATTCATTTTGCTCTTGGCAGATGAGAAGAAGGAGGCTGCCTTGGTGAAGGAACACCTATGGCGGTTGTTGTCTGTGGAGAATCTAAATACAAAAGTGAACAGAAGCAGCTGGCTTGAAGGCTACTGCAGCCACCTTCAGAAACTGGGCTTGCATAATGACATGCAGGCCCGAGCAATGGTACTACAGCTGTGGGCCACACAGGTAGGGAGTCCCTGTGACCTGTTGAAGGAAACTCCTTCCACTGCTGCAAACCTACAGTTAGATTTCAATAGTATGCTATCTACCCTGAATATCTCTATCTTATCTATATGCAGTAATAGCATTTTACAATCTTTACATTAATGTATATGTAAGATATCCAAGTCACTTAATATTTCAACAGATGAATTTATTGATAAACCATTACTTCTGGTATCCATGTGACAGCTATATCCAACACAGTATACTGTTTTCCCCACATTCTGTTCAGTGTACTTTGTCCCCTAAATGCACATAGATTGAAACTTTCACATAACAGTGTGTGTAAGGCTATTTAATAAGGGCATGCCTTTTTAATAGATTATTAATGGATGATCATCTAAATTTAATAAAGCACTATTTAAGCAGTTTAACCTTTTTACGTGTTCCACAAATGCAATTTTAAGACTTTTAGTGGTATATTTTTCGATTAGCAAAGTTCATGTATGAATGCTTAATTAATTTAGACTATATTCTGCGATAAGTCATTTTAGGCCGGCGGTAACCCTTTATTTTAAATGGGTTAACACTTGCCTGAAAATAGTGAAGAGAGGAATGTTGTAGGAGTGCATTTAGCCATTTCTGCTGATCAGAAAATATATCCCTTAGAGTTTTAAAAGACTGAAACAAATCACATCTTGGAAAATAGAAATCAGCCATTTTGTTTATAACAGGGCTATGTTCTCCCAAAATCCAGACAACATGTGAATGAACTGAATACCAAA
Source organism: Heptranchias perlo (assembly GCF_035084215.1). Lineage (NCBI taxonomy): Eukaryota > Metazoa > Chordata > Chondrichthyes > Hexanchiformes > Hexanchidae > Heptranchias > Heptranchias perlo. Next base: position 25,051,990 of record NC_090343.1, read on the forward strand.
ATATGGCAGATAAGGTTGGTTCAATTCAGGCTGTTTCCAACAGTGCACCCCCTTGATTATACTGGGATGGGGAGGGGGAAAGGAACATTAGTATATGATAGCTGGAAAGGAGTGACTGTCAAAAAAAAACTGGTTTGGTCTCTCTGATCTCTTCAATCTAATTTTTAAGAGGATCCAGTGACTGTATTTGAAGCATGTCTTCTATGGGAGCCTCGTGAGGCTGCTTGCTTGCATTTCTCTGGAGTTATGCTCTGGAGGTATATGAGGTATAGATGCAGTTTCTGGATGATCTATCCCAGCTCAGTAGTCCAATGTGTTACTAATCCAGGCAATACAGAAACCCTGCACATTGTATCTATTATGGGCTTTATGTTCAGACTAAAATAGTCCAATATGATGGGGTTAGGGGAGACCGGGAAAGCTGAAATGAAATCACACTCTCTGATCTGATCTTCATGCTCATTCCTGAACACCGCTTTCTAATATTCAACTGCGTTGGAAATGATGCAGTGTTACAGGATGGTGGAGTATCCTACAGGTTCTGTTTCCTGGCACACTAAAAAGACCTTGTGAGATATTGTGAGTAGTTCCTTGGCATCATGTACTGCTTAGGAGAGCACAGATCAGACTGGAGCCAGTGCTATTTTAAACATGAATTGCATGATAATACTAGATCCTGTTACATTGTACTGCGCTGTTATCGCCTATATTGTAAAATGATCCCAAACCATTTTTATCTTTAAAGATTTCCCACCTATCATTCTATCATTTCATGGTTATTTCAGACACAAATATTAAGAGAGAATAGGATACCTCAGTCAAAGACATTGAGCTCATAGATGTGTTCATTAAAGAAATTTATTGGTGATAAGGTTCAATTCAACCCATAAATATTGTATAATATTTTATATTTTAAAGTGATGTTGCATAAAATAATGTCATGTAGTGGGATTCTTGTCTTCTGCATTTTCATTATGCTTCTTGGAAGATTTTGCCTTTTGGCCTAAATTGAAAAGGCAATTATTTGAAACTTGGAACAGATGCACAGTGCAGTAAAACACTGTGCCAAAAAATAGAAGAACATAGCTATTTCCTTGTGATTCCCTGCACAGTGACAGCTCAGAGAGTAGTCTTAGATACAGAGAGCCAGCAGAATGTCTTCCTGGAAGGAGTGAGGAAAAATCAGAGGGCAAGTAATTAAAAAGGCTAATAGAATGTTAGCTTTTATCTCAAGGCGGCTGGAATACAAAGGGGTGGAAGTTATACCACAGTTGTACAAAGCTCTGGTTAGACCACATCTGAAGCACTACAGGTCTGGGCACTGCACCTCACAAAGGATATATTGGCCTTGGAGAGGGTGCAGCGCAGAGTCACCAAAATGATTACAGGGTTAAAAGGATTAAATTATGAGGATAGGTTGCATAGACTAGGCTTATATTTTCTTGAGTATAGAAGATTAAGGGGTGATCTAATTGAGATGTTTAAGATGATTAAAGGATTTGATAGGGTAGATAGAGAGAAATTATTTCCTCTGGTGGTATAACCTTACACAAGGGGGTATAACCTTAAAATTAGAACTAGGCTGTTAAGGAGTGATGTCAGGAAGCATTTCTTCACACAAAGGGTAGTGGAGATCTGGAACTCTCTTCCCCAAAAAGCTGTTGAGGCTTTTGACTCAATTGAAAATTTCAAAACTGAGATTGATAGATTTTTGTTACGCAAGGGTATTAAAAGATATGGAACCAAGGCAGGTAAATAGATAAGATACAGATCAGCCATGATCTAATTGAATGGCTTGAGGAGTGGAATGGTCTACTCTTGTTCCTCTGTTGCTATGTTCCTAAATCAAATCATACTGCTATGTAACCCTCCTAGCAAATGACATAAACGCTACATAGAAACAGCTATATAGGAGAAGTGGAATCCTCAAGAAAGAACTTGCATTTATATAGTGCCTTTCACAACCCCTGGACATCCCAAAGAAGTGCTTTTGAAGTGTTGTTATTGTTGTAATGTAGGGAAACAATTTGTACACAAGGTCCCACAAACAGAAATGAGATAGATAACCAGATAATCTGTTTTGGTGGTGCTGGTTGAAGGGTAATGTTGGCTAAGACACCAGGAGAACTCCCGTGTTCTTATTCAAATAGTGCCATAGGATCTTTTATGTCTATCTCACTGGGCAGATGGGGTCTCGGTTTAACATCTCATCTGAGAGAGAACACCTCTAATAGTGCAGCAATCCATCAATACCACACTGAAGTGTCGGCCTAGATTATATACTGAAGTTCCTGGAGTGCAGCTTGAACCCACAACCCTCTGACTCAGAGGTGAGAGTACTACCACTGAGCCAAGGTTAACACTTGAAAGCTTAGCCCCTCTTGCCATTATTGGAAAATCCAAAAAGCCTATATTTCCCTGCAATGGAGCATTATCCTTTTTGGGAGCCTTTATAAAAAAAAATCCATCTCTTGCTGCTGGTAATTATATCTTATTCACATTGATATGCACAATCTCTAAACTACCAATGAGTACTTAGTAATAAGCTTTAAACAACAAGGTAAATTTTGTAAGGTAAGGCTACCAGTGTGGCGCATCACTCACCGGGAGCACAGACTAATGCAGAGGTTAGCAATGCCCAACTCACAGCAATCAGACATGCTGATCGCCCACCCAATCTTCTGATCCTTTGTTCTGGTAAGTGAGGATCTGCACTGAGAGCCTCACTTATTAACTCTGTCTTAACATATTTATTATATTGGGATATAAAATATTCACTCCCCTATCTCTCTAACATTTAGCAGCAGTTAGAACCTGATTTTTGGAATTCAAATTAGCAACATCAGTAAAGTAATTAATCGTTTAACAGAAACGGCTGCATGAAAAGTTATGTGGAAGAGCAGTACAAAAATAACAATAGTTCTTAATAACCAGGGACCAGATGGGTGCAAAATAAAAGGTGAGGTGTTAAAGCCGAAGTAAACACCTAACCTTTTCAGTTTGTTATTCCAAGCAAGTTACAAGTACAGGAAATGATCTTGTTTCATTGAGTTCCCAGCAGCAGCTGGGTTTTCTAATTAATTTCAACAATCACAACCATCTTTTTTGCCGTGAAGAGCGGGGAGTTCTATTTTGGTATCCTGGCCAACATTTCTCCTCCAATCAATAGCACCAAATAAAAACAGATTAACTGGTCATTCATCTCACTGCAGTTTGTGGGATCTTGTTGTTTGTAAAAGGACTAGCATGTTGGCTTCTATAACAAGAGTCATTGCACTTCAAAGTAATTCATTTTTGAGAGTTGCAATAAGTGGTTATCTTAATGCAAGTCATTCTTGGCTCTTCACTCATGCTGTGAAAAGTGCTATTATTCTCCCTTGAGTGGTATCTTATTAAAAAGTTATTTTTGTCATGATCTGATCACTTGGGAGAAAAAAATTAGCATTCTCTGATTCATCCTCTGCCTAGTTCAATGTAAGAAAAATGATAGGCTTGCTTCTATGTTGGCAGTACTGTCTCATAACCACTAGGTGAAGCTTTAAAGTCTTGGAATAGATATGTGTGTCCTTGACCAAGGTGCTGCATTTTCAGAAGATAAAACACTCAGTTGCTATCATGTATTGTACATGACAGTTTGTCTGTTGTTATTTGCATTATGTATTCACATTTCCTCTGGGTTTTTTTTAGAGATTTGAATTGTCGTTTCTATTCTAACACACAAAGGATAAAAATACAATAGCCAAGGACACAATTCATTGATTTTTTTTAATGTTAGAAACCATATACATTTTCTAAGAATCTGCAGAAAACATATCCCTTTAAGGATTGTAAGTACTCAGTTTTAGTAAAAAATGAAAACCTGCCAAGTTAAAAATGGAATTTCACCTTTACTTTCTGGCTATGTGTGCACACTTACATCTCTGACAATAAACTATAGAATCCTCCACAGATTGTATTCCTCTGTATTGTTGCAGGTGGGCAGGGAATGTTTGATGGAGTGATAGTTTTTTTATTTGTGTCACTGGGAAATTCTGGATTCAGTGGTAAACTGAGGACATACATTGCTCCTGCTGATTCTAGCGAGCAGCTGTAATTGTTATCATTAAAGCTACAGCTTATGACTGTGCATGTACAGCAGCTTCAATGTATTTTCACCCATTGATGCCCATTCTGTTAATAACTGCTTTTATTCCGTAGTGCCCCATACCCTTCTGATGCAATTTCATTCGCTTCTAACACCTATTGGGTGTCAGCCTTGACTCAGTGGTAGCTGTCTCACCTCTGAGTTAGGAGGTAGTGGGTTCAAGCCCTACTCCAGAGACTTGAACACATAATCTAAGCTGACACTTCATTGCAGTGCTGAGTGCTGTACTGTTGAAGGTTCTGTCTTTCAGATGAAGCATTAAACGGAGGCCCTGCCTTCCTTCTCAAGTGAATGTAAAATATCCCAATGCATGATTTGAAGCAAGAGTAGGAGAGTTGTCCTGGCTAAAATTTATTCATCAACTAACATCACTAAAAATAGATTGGCTGATCATTTGTCTCATTGCTGTTTGTCAGACCTTGCTGTGTGCGAATTGGCTGCTGTCTTTCCCTACATTACAACAGTAACTACATTCACTTCAAAAGTACTTAATTGGCTGTGAAGTGCTTTAGGACATCCTGAGGTTGTGAAATGCGCTATATAAATGGAAATTCTTTCTTTCTATATATGGCTAGAATTTCCACAGGCGATCTCCCAATCTACCATCATTAATTTCGGCAGAAGATCAGCAGAGCTCTTGTAAATGGCTAAAAGCTTGTTTCTCCAGGATTTCCACTGATCTTCTACTGAAGTCGCAATGGGAGATTGGGAGAACCCCATGGCATTGCTCCCCATATTGATTAACTGGAACATGCACTTTTTCCCGAACTTCTTAGGAGCATTTTGTTGTTTAAACAGTGAGCATGTTGACATTGATGGAGGACTGTATTGACTCCGTATTGAGTTATTACACAAGGGGTGGGGGAAGGGAGGGAAGAGTTCCTCTGTTTTCTATTTGTAACAAAATGTACACATGTACCTGGAATTGATGGGATCCTCCGCACCCCCCCCCCCTCCACCGCACCCCGTAAAAGTGGCATAAATGACTAAAAGAAGCCATTTACTTGGATTCTCCAGGGTTTTCACAATTTTCCACCAAAGTTACGGTGGGAGATTGGGAAAACCCTGTGAAAATTTCCGCCATATTCTTTACACACAGAAGTTTTCCGCCATGGTTGGAATAACAGAAAGATCCCAAGTCAATGATAATAATTCAGCTCTTAGGCTCAATATCTCCTATACACCAATCCCCAGTAAAGTCAGTAATATGGGACAGGAAGGAAAATATGAAAGGATACTACATTTAATGATAATTCTTTGAAAAATGTTTAATTATTGAATGGGATCCTGATAGTGGGAATCCCCTTTAATGATTCCCAGACTGAAGTGTAGCCTGTTATTGCCACTGGCAAACTGTAAGTGAGAATAACTTGAGTGCACTTTATTAAGTAAGTTTTGATATCTAGCAGTTTCAGATAAATTTGATTAAATTGTGTATTTCTAGTCTCTGGGAGAGATAATTGCTACAAAATATATTTAATATTTTAATGAAACTTTCCATTTATAGCCATTTCAGTTAAAACTGTAAAGACCAAATAACTGCATGTTCAGAAAGAGGAGTATACTGGTTTCCTGCTTAGCGTGGTGACAAAGTGGAAAACAAGGATTAATTACAGGGTTGTCATTTTGAGTGATCTGATTGATTAGATTTGGTGCATCACCAGTGGTGTAACTGGAAACCAGCTTACCTATTATTTCCATGACAATGCTTGCAATTCAAGGTCACCAGTTTCCCAAGATATTACTTAATCAAAATGGCTGATCAACTTAGAAAGAATTACAGTGTGAAAGCTTTTTTATCTTTAAAACTAGCTTCTTTATTACAAATTAAAAGATAATCTTCAAATTTTATTAATAAAGATGTGCATTGTTTCAGAATTTATAGAATATTGAAAAATATAATCTAAATGTTACAGTTTGCCTTGCCTTTAAGTCTAAATGTTGCTTTGTTGGGACAGAATAATGGTAATGATCACAGGCCAATCCTGAACAGGGAGCTGAAAGTATGAATCAAATTACAGTTCAGTTTCATCAGTGAACAATAAATCAGCTCTAAAATGACAAGTTAAACATTGTCAATCATGTTAGGCTATAATATATAGCTAGTTATAGACAGTGACTATCTTTGTAAAATGGTGAATATATGAAAGTCTCCATTCCTGTCAACTGAATTTTTGGACATGAGACTTTTTTCACCTCCAATTTCTCCCTGCCTTCTCTCCTAAGGTTGCTGGCCCTTGCTGGAATACTGTTTCACAAATGTAGACACATCTGTTGTATCATTCTTCATTTTGTGAGCTTACTATCAGCCCTGCAGTCATCACCGGTCCATTTCTCATCTGACAATCAAGTACATGCACTTTCCAGCAAGAGTCACTGGATAGTGATCAGACCAGGAACCCAGGCTGATTTTTCCCCTTCCTAGATGAGAGATACTGAGACCAATTGTAGAATTCTGGCTGAGATCAGTTAACTGAGCACAGTCCGGGAATCAAAACTAGGACCTTTTGTCCTGAATATCTTTATCCACTTGGCCACGGTGGGAGGGGGAGACGTTTTACTTTTTTTGCCACATGATGTCAAATTTCAAGGCAACACTCTTCAATAAAGAAAACAACAACAACTTGCATTTATAGCGTGCCTTTAACATAGAAAAAAATGTCCCATGGTGCTTCACAGAGGCAAAAGGAAAAAAAAACGCAGAGCCAAAGGAAACATTAGGATCCGTGAGGTTGGGGGTCTAAATTTAATGTTGTTGCGTCCGTTTTATGGTCCTGTAATGGGCACAACAATAACCAATTTAGCAGTGCAAAGGCTCATGCCCAATCTGCATGGGAGTTCGGGCCACTGCTAAATTGGTAAGTGCGTTTATTTAGATGGCCTTAGCAGCTGCCTGAAATGGGCATAGCCCTCATTTCAATAATGAAATGAAGCTCCTACGCTCATTTCAGACCCCAGACTCCTACATTTCTTTGCCCTAGATGGAGCTTGAGATGCATCGGCTGGCCTTTCTGAGGCTTGAGCGGCCTAAGCAGCGGTCCCTAAAGGAACTGCTGGAGGTGCACAAAACAGTGAGATAACAGAGCAGGGGCAGGAAGATAAACCAAAGCTGGAGATGCTCTGGTTAAAATTGGATACTTACGAGTGGAAGCATAAAAAAATAGCAATCTAAATCACTGAGTGGCAGGAACAGAAGATATAAAACTAAATAAAAGTTGCCAGTGCTAATGGAAGATTGGCAGCCTCACTGCAAAGTGTATTAACAGTATTGGAAGCTGCAAACTGACACAGTAACACAAAGCAAAAAATGAAAGACTTTATACATTGTAAAAAAAAAAGAAATCTAGCTCTTTTATTATGAATAGCTGTTTCATTCCCTACTTTTTTAGAAAACAGCCTTTATACCATATAAAAATCAAATTACCGGGATATAGAAAAGGCGATTATGCAGTCCATTAGATGCTGTTAAGGATTCTTATGCAGAGATCATAAGAGCCATAAGAGTTAGGAGCAGGAGTAGGCCATTTGGCCCCTCAAGCCTGCTCTGCCATTTAATGAGATCATGGCTGATCTGATTTTTTACCTCAACTCCACTTTCCCGCCCTTTCCCCATATCCTTTGACTCCCTTGCTGATCAAAAATTTGTCTAACTCAGCCTTGAATGTATTCAATGACTCAGCCTCCACAGCTTTTTGGGGTAAAGGATTTCAAAGATTCACGACCCTCTGGGAGAAAAAATTCCTCCTCATTTCCACCTTAAACGGGCGACCCCTTATTCTGAGACTATGCCCCCTAGTTTTAGATTCTCCCATGAGGGGTAACATCCTCTCAGCATCTACTCTATTGAGTCCCCTCAGAATCTTGTATGTTTCAATAAGATCTCCTCTCATTCTTCTAAACTCCAATGAGTATAGACCCAACCTGTTCAATCTTTCCTCATAAGACAGGCCTTCCATACCCGGAATCAACCTAGTGAACCGCCTCCAATGCAAGTATGTCCTTCCTTAGATAAGGGCACCAGATCTGTAAGCAATACTCCAGGTGTGGTCTCACCAGCACCCTGTACAGTTGTAGCATGACTTCCCTGCTTTTATACTCCATCCCCCTAGAAATAAAGGCCAATATTCCGTTTGCCTTCCGGATTACCTGCTGCACCTGTCTGTTGACTTTTTGTGTTTCATGTACGAGGACACCCAGATCCCTCTGTACCGCAGCACTTTGTAGTATTTCTCCATTCAAATAATATTTTGCTTTTTTATTTTTCCTCCCAAAGTGGATGACTTCACATTTTCCCACATTATATTCCATCTGCCAAATTTTTGCCCATTCGCTTAACCTGTCAGTATCCCTTTGCAGACACTGTGTCCTCATCGCAACTTGCTTTTCCACCTATCTTTGTATCATCAGCAAATTTGGCCACAAGACACTCTGTTCCTTCATCCAAGTCATTGATATATATTGTAAATAGTTGAGGCCCCAGCACTGATCCCTGTGGCACCCCACTAGTTACAGATTGCCGTTTTGAAAATGACCCTTTTATCCCAACTCTTTGCTTTCTGTTAGTTAGCCAATCCTCTATCCATGCCAGTATATCACCCCCAACACCATTAGCTCTTATCTTGTGCAGTAATCTTTTATGTGGCACCTTATCGAATGCCTTTTGGAAATCCAAATATACTGCATCCATTGGTTCCCCTTTACCCACCCTGCATGTTACTTCCTCAAAGAACTCCAATACAGAGAATAAATAAATGCACCGTCATCTTCTGCTTTGAATCTCTAAAAGTTCTGCCAGAGGCTTTGTCAATAAAGACTTCTACAAACTGTCCTACATGTCTGTTTATAGCCATTGGCACTTGACATTGACACATGTACTGAATAGCTTGATAAATAAAACCTTTCTTGTCAAAAGATGTAACAACATTGACTGCTTTTGATTTTTTTTTAGGGTAATGTTGGGCCTGCAGCATTTTGGCTCCTATTGTTCTTGCTGAAACACCCAGAAGCAATGTCTGCAGTCCAGGAAGAAGTCAAGAAAATCTGCTTTAACCATGCAGTGTCTACCATTAGTCAGGATGTTCTTGACAATACACCAATTTTCGGTACCATTTTCTTTACTTAAAATGTTACTTTGTTTATTTCATAATTACTATAAGTTAATAACCAATTATCTTAATAGTTTTTGTAAAATAATGTGATTAGCCCCTACTCAAACTGCAGATCATCGACCCAACGCCTCTTCAATTTTCATATACTATCCTTAATCTCTGCTTTGGAACTTGTAGATTTTCTGTTGTAGTTTTATTTTCTGACCTAATGTATTTTCTCTTTTTAATAATGACTAATTTTTTAACATTAAATGCACTGATATTTTCATATTTCCTTTCTTTGTAATGTCCTTATTGGAGTGTATGAAAAGATTCAACATTGTCACCTGGTATATATGCAGTGAATCCATTACGTTGGAGTTGCTGCTGGGTGCATGAGACTGATGCATCAGGAAGCATTGGTACAAACACCATACTAAGGCTAATGTAAAAGTGACTATTGTATAGATAGTGTTTGGTCAACTTTTAATCAACATATGAAGATTTCAATCTCTTTATCTAAATCCTTAAAACCTCCCTCTTTGACCAATCTTTTGGTCACCTGACCTAATATCTCCTTATGTGGCTCAGTATCAAATTTTGTTTGATAACGCTCCTGTGAAGCACCTTGGGACGTTTTACTATGTTAAAGGCACTACATAAATGCAAGTTGTTGTTGTAAATTAAACATGGTTGAACTTTATTGTGACCAGGGGACTGGGTGGCACAGTGACTTAGCACATAGTCCTTTCAGCTGTAGGTCTTGGTTTTGAATCTAGTCAAGATTGCTGGATAAAATTATTTTCTCCGTTTTGGCTGAAAGAGTTCTACATGAGATGAGTTTGGGCGGTCACTAGCTAGTTTCTTGGACCCCACAGCAAAAAAATCTTACCCGTTATTTGACAATCTCACTCAGAAACCAAAAGGAGAGCTGATGTGGAAAACAGAAATCTCAGAAACTGCAACTAGGGACAATTTTCTGAGACCGGATTGAACATACATTGTTGGGGCAGGATAGAGGAAGCTTTACTTTGCAGCTGTACTTGACTTCAGAGAACTTAATGGTGATTCTGGAGCCCAGTTTTTGCAATCAAAGGCCCCGTTCCTCTGCTTCACTTCCTGTGGGAGAATGATGGCTCTGTCAGGGAAATACACTGTTCTCTGCCTTCTTACACTCCTTACAGACACCTGTTGATCATGTTACCTTCCTGTTTGTCAAAGTGTGCAGTCAACATATCTCCCTGCTTTGAGCTGCACACTTTGACAATCAGAAAAGTCAACCTCATTATCACAATGTGTGAGAGCAAGGATTAAAGGTTGATCTCAGAAATACATGCAAGGTTTTATGTACTTGATGTTTCTTTAGACTTAACCATTTCTCTAAGGGCTGGTTTTCCACCAAAATTCAGCATTCAGGAAATTTAGAAGTCATCTTGAAAGAGTCTTTACCTCCATGTTAAGATGCCATTACTTTTTCCAAAATTTCAAAAGCCTTTCTGAAAGAAAAACTGAATTCTAGGAGTAAAGTGATTGCAGTAAAACATGTTTTAATGGCAGTATAACATTTTTAAAATAAAATATCAAAACAGCAGCAGTGTCCTAGTCTTTTCCGTTCTGGTGGCTTCAGAAGCTGCATTGATATACATTTTGTATATAATGCAGGTGAAATCTTGCACCTGACACATCTAAATATTTAATCCATTCTTCAGTGTGACCTCAGAGCAAACAGCCCTAAGTTCATGCCAGTGTGAAAATGATAACAAAATGGGTTCCTGGTGTGTTATCAATCATAGAATGATGCAGCACAGAAGGTCATTCAGCCCATCATGCTTGTGCCAGCCCTTTGAAAGACCTATCCAATTAGTCCCACTCCCTTGCTCTTTCTCCATAGCCCTGCAAATTTTTCCTTCTCAAGTATTATCACAATTATTCTTCACTGGAAAATTCAACAGAACAGTATGGACAAACTAGGTGCATTAATTATTGTAATTTTGAAAAATACAGTGATGCTATTTCCTTTTTGCTAACAGATAGTGTTTTAAATGAAACCCTGCGGCTGACAGCAGCGCCATTTATTACCAGAGAGGTTCTTCAGGACATGTCACTGCAGCTTGCAGATGGCAGAAAATATCACCTCCGAATGGGAGACAGACTCTGTCTCTTTCCTTATTTAAGTCCCCAGATGGACCCAGAAATCTATGAAGAACATGAGGTAATTTAGATTCGCATGATGGTGCTTTTCATAAATGGCTGAGAAATTATTCAAAATTGAAAATCCACATGATATGAATATCTTATTAAAATGATATGAACATATTGTAACAGTATCCCTTTTTACTGGCTCACAAACGCTGTAGTTTAAAATCGTTAAATGCCAAACATAACTAAATCATGTTTTAAAAACTTGGTTGGAAGTTTGTTTTAATTAAAGTGAAGTATCAGTTTGGCTCAATTGGTTGTACTCTTGCCATTAAGGCAGAAGGTTTTGGGTTCAAGTCCCATTCCAGCACTTGATTTCCTAATCTAGGCTGACATTCAATTCAGTACTGAGGAAATGCTGTATTGTTGGAGGTGGTGTCCTGTGGATGAGGTGTTGGGATCGATCTTAGCTTCTGGTGAGAAACCGGAGGAGGGAAATTGTTTCTGACCCGCCTCGCGGCAGCACGAGAACACATCTATTTTAACCTCATTATCATGCCAGGCTTCATTACCATGCCACTGGTCCACTTCCCGTCCAAAACAGGCAGGGAAAGCTAGTGACCTCCGGAAAATCGGGCAGCGCATAGCTGCCCACCGGCACACGGGTAATTCTTGAGAAGGAGATGCTGGGAGGGTCTTGTGGGAAGGAATGGGGATTGTCCGGGGCAGGGAGGCCTAACTGTTCCTTGTGAGGCCCAGCAGAGCATTCCTGGTCCCACAAGGGAAAGTAATAAATTTACCTTACAGGGTCTCTTCACACCCCAATCCTCTTCTGACGTACTTCAGGCTGGCAGGAAAGCCGCAGCGGCTCCCCCACTCAGGCCTCACTTAAAATTGCAGTTGGAGCCTGATGATGTCATCTGCATATTTAATGAAGGATCCTGCTGACTTCAGGTGGATGCCTTTGATGCCTAGTTAGAGGAGCAGATTAAATTCAGGATTGTCAGGGGAAATCGATGGGTAAGCCACCCGAAGCATTTCAACTGCCTACCCGCCCCGTTTCCACCAGGTGGGTAGGGTTAAAATCCACCCTGCCCCCCCCCCCCCCCCCCCCTGCTGGGATTATCCTCCTAGGGTTAGTGCTCTGATTTCAGGTTGGATCACAGAGGAGAATCCTAGCCGTTAAACAAAGACTTTTTTTAATTTGTTCTCGGGGTGTGGCCAATGCCACATTTATTCCTCATTTGTAATTTCCCTGAGAAGGTGGGGATGGGCTTTCCCCTTGAACCGCTGCAATCCTTTTGGTGATGGTGCATTCAAGATGGTGGCAGGTAGGAAATTCCTGAATATTGACTCAGGAACAGTGATCTATTTCCATGTCAAGATGGTATGTGACTTGAAGGCGATAGTTCCCACGACATTTCTGCCCTTATCCTTCTCAGCGGTGGAAGTCGCAGAGGAAGGCTGTCGAAGCAATCTTGCATCCTGTAGATCATTGTAAATCCTTACTTTCTTTTACAAGACTATCAGCTGAAACTAAATCAAATAGACTTTAAAGGATGGCATTATACTGGCACTGACATCACTCTTAGTGTTGTAATTGGCACTGTTATTTCTGATATATTTACTGATGTCTCCCCATCTGGGAGTCAGCTTCAGCTAGGAGGGCAGTCATCTGACTGGCACAAATGCTGCTCTGTTTCAGTCAGCAGGATACATCATATCCTACTCCTCAGTGAAGAACTGCACTGCCTTAAATCTTTTCTCATAATAGCTTACTTTTTGGGTATATAAAAGGCATGGCTAGAGCCAAGCCAGTGCCAGCTGTGACTTAACTATCCAGCAAATGAAAAAAATTACATTTTACTGATCAGTGCCAAAGCATTACCAGTCTTTCACTGGAGTGGGCAGGGTTACAAATTTGACTGATACCTCAACACTAATAATTCATTATTGGCCCTGTGTTACTGCTAGTTTGACTTACAAAGAAACAAAGAGATGTTGGGACAGTTGCATTATCTTGTTATGTGGCTTTAAGTGAACTCAAGAAGACCGTGGCTTTAGGGCCAGATTAAATTTGAAGCCAGTTTAGCAACAATTTGTTGGAGGCCATGAAAATTTTCAGTACAAGTCATAATTGGCTCTGCTTCAATAAGTCTTGTAGAGAACAGACAAGACTTTTTACTGATGAGATCATCAACCATAAGGGATGCCAAAAAATGGTAGAAATCACATTTTTGTGATTACCAATGCATAGAAACAGAAAGTTACAGGAACACAGACACAAACTGGATTGGAAAAGGCTCTGTAATCCATCTGGCTGGCCCTAAAAATGAATGCCTTTCAATCATCCACTCCCTCAAACTTCTATCTAATTCTCTTTTCAATTTTTCTCTCTACCACCACGGCCTCTCTGGGCAGCCTATTCCTCACATTCACCACTCTCTGTGTAGTTCAGTCTGAACTGTATGTGCACCTTCCCTCTTCTAAACGTGTGTCATAGAAACATAGGAGCATAGCAACACAGAAACAGGAGTAGGCCGCCATTCAATTAGATTGTGGCAGATCTGCACCTTAATTCCATTTACCCACCTTTGTACCATATCCCCTGATACCCTAACCTGACAAAACTCTATCAACCTCAATCTTGAAAATTTCAATTGACCCATCACTGACAGCCTTTTGGGGGAGCAAGTTCCAGATTTCCACTATCCTTTGTGTGGAAAAATGCTTCCTGATTTCATTCCTAAATGTCCTAGCTCTAATTTTAAGATTATGCCCTCTTGTTCTGGATTCCTCCGCTAGAAGAAACTGTTCTCTGTATCTACTCTATCAATTCCCTTTATTATTTTAAACACATCGATTAGATCACCACTCAACCTTATACATTCAAGAGAATACAAGCCGTCCTCATTATTTAAATCTTTAAGCCCTGGCATAATTCTGATGAATCTGCACTGTACTCCTTCCAAGGCCAATATATCTTTCCTGAGGTTTAGTACCCCTTAGTTCTAAAGTTTATGACAATCTCAAATATATTATCAGCGTTCAATTTTTCCCTTAAGAATCTTGAATACTTCAGTAATATCTCTTCTGGGCATTCTCTTCTCCAGAGCAAGCAGTCTAAGGCTCATAGCTCAGATGCCTTAAGTTAGTTATCAGTTTGGTTGCCCTTTTTTGCACTGCATCCACTACCTGAATAGCTTTGCTATAGTATGGTGACTAGAATTATAAACAATACTGCAAGTGTGGCCCTACCAGTGCTTTGTATACTCACTATCCTTCCGCTGGTTAGCTTTCATTACTGCTGCCACATGCTGCGCTCTTGGTTTCAGCAAGCAATCCACTATTACCCCAGTCCCCTCTCCCGTGTTGTATGCAGTAGCTTAAAGATATTCCCACTGTTTATTTACATTCCCTGGTCTCATTGTTTTGCATTTGTCCACATTAAATGCCATTTTCCACACATTAGCCTACTTTCTCAACCTATCTAGATCATTTTGTGCTTGTTGTGCCTCTTCCCTATTATTTAAAACCATCTCACCCCGATTTGGTGCCAACTACAAACTTAGATAGTTTTGTTTTTACCCCTAGCTCTACAGCACTTATATACACCGTAAGTGGCAATGGTCCCAGTACTGATATCTAAGGCACCCTTTGCCACATCATCGAGCTTTCTCTGGCTTTGCCATTTTCAGTCCTCCTCAGAAGCTTGCTTCCTATTCCATGCCTTCCTATCTTGTGGACTATTCACTTCTGTATCAAGGTATTAAAATTCTAAAATCTAAATATATCACATTCACAGAATTTCTGTTATCAACAAGTTCTATTGTTTCCTCAAAGAACTACAGGAAATTTGTTAGGCATTCTCTTTTACCATACCATCCCCTTTTTAGAATGCCTTCTAATACTCACCAATGCAGGTTGGTGTCACTGGCTTGTAGTTCCCTGGGTCTTTTTAAAGATTGAAATTATGTTAGCTGCTTTCCGATCGCCGATTATTATTCCCATTTCTAATGATTCGCAAAAGATAATGGCGAGAACAAGACTGATTTTGTTAGCCATTTCTTTAAGTAGCTTTGTTCAATGAGGAGTGTAGAAGAGCATGCCAGGAGCAGCAGCAGGCGTACCTAAAAATGAGGTGCCAACCTGGTGAAGCTACAACTCAGGACTACATGCATGCTAAACAGAGCTAAGCGATTCCACAACCAACTGATCAGATCAAAGCTCTGCAGTCCTGCTACATCCAGTCGTGAATGGTGGTGGACAATTAAACAACGAATGGGAGGAGGAGGCTCTGCAAACATCCCCATCCTCAATGATGGCGGAGTCCAGCACATGAGTGCAAAAGAAAAGGCTGAAGCGTTTGCAACCATCTTCAGCCAGAAGTGCCAAGTGGATGATCCATCTCGGCCTCCTCCCGATATCCCCACCATCACAGCAGCCAGTCTTCAGCCAATTCGATTCACTCTACATGATATCAAGAAATGGCTGAGTGCACTGGATACAGCAAAGGCTATGGGCCCCAACAACATCCCGGCTGTAGTGCTGAAGACTTGTGCTCCAGAACTAGCTGTGCCTCTTGCCAAGCTGTTCCAGTACAGCTACAACACTGGCATCTAACCGACAATGTGGAAAATTGCCCAGGTATGACCTGTCCACAAAAAGCAGGACAAATCCAATCCGGCCAATTACCGCCCCATCAGTCTACTCTCAATCATCAGCAAAGTGATGGAAGGTGTCGTCGACAGTGCTATCAAGCGGCACTTACTCACCAATAACCTGCTCACCAGTTTGGGTTCCGCCAGGACCACTCAGCTCCAGACCTCATTACAGCCTTGGTCCAAACATGGACAAAAGAGCTGAATTCCAGAGGTGAGGTGAGAGTGACTGCCTTTGACATCAAGGCAGCATTTGACCGAGTGTGGCACCAAGGAGCCCTAGTAAAATTGATGTCAGTGGGAATCAGGGGGAAAACTCTCCAGTGGCTGGAGTCATACCTAGCACAAAGGAAGATGGTAGTGGTTGTTGGAGGCCAATCATCTCAGCCCCAGGACATTGCTGCAGGAGTTCCTCAGGGCAGTGTCCTAGGCCCAACCATCTTCAGCTGCTTCATCAATGACCTTCCCTCCATCATAAGGTCAGAAATGGGGATGTTTGCTGATGATTGCACAGTGTTCAGTTCCATTCACAACCCCTCAGATAATGAAGCAGTCCGAGCCTGCATGCAGCAAGACCTGGACAACATCTAGGCTTGGGCTGATAAGTGGCAAGTAACATTCGTGCCAGACAAGTGCCAGGCAATGACCATCTCCAACAAGAGAGAGTCTAACCACCTCCCCTTGACATTCAACGGCATTACCATCGCTGAATCCCCCACCATCAACATCCTGGGGGTCACCATTGACCAGCAACTTAACTGGACCAGCCATATAAATACTGTGGCTACGAGAGCAGGTCAGAGGCTGGGTATTCTGCAGCGAGTGACTCACCTCCTGACTCCCCAAAGCCTTTTCACCATCTACAAGGCACAAGTCAAGAGTGTGATGGAATACTCTCCACTTGCCTGGATGAGTGCAGCTCCAACAACACTCAAGAAGCTCGACACCATCAAGGACAAAGCAGCCCGCTTGATTGACACCCCATCCACCACCCTAAATATTCACTCCCTTCACCACCGGCGCACCGTGGCTGCAGTGTGTACCATCCACAGGATGCACTGCAGCAACTTGCCGAGGCTTCTTCGACAGCACCTCCCAAACCTGCGACCTCTACCACCTAGAAGGACAAGAGCAGCAGGTACATGGGAACAACACCACCTGCACGTTCCCCTCCAAGTCACACACCATCCCAACTTGGAAATATATCGCCGTTCCTTCTTTGTCGCTGGGTCAAAATCCTGGAACTCCCTTCCTAACACCACTGTGGGAGAATCTTCACCACACGGACTGCAGCGGTTCAAGAAAGCGGCTCACCACCACCTTCTCAAGGGCAATTAGGGATGGGCAATAAATGCCGGCCTTGCCAGCGACGCCCACATCCCATGAACGAATAAAAAAAAAATTCAGACTTAATACCTTGTCCTCTTCTCGTACTGTCAGCCTATCCATGATGCCCTTATGTGTAATTCTTCAGTGCACATAAATGACTTGGAAGGGGTGAATAGGGAATAATAAAATACAATATTAAAACCAAAAGAAGGAATTTCCGACCATAGGATAGGACATGAAAGACTTAACTGCATTATAGTGGCCTCACTGATATGTTAGTTTTTAACCAACAACCATTTCATCTTTGTAATGGTATTATATTACTGCACTACACTCCAAGATACAAGGAACTTTTCTATGATTCTAATTATAACGTTTTTTTTTATTGAACTTACAGAAATTTAAGTATGACCGATTTTTGAACCCAGATGGAACAAAGAAAACAAATTTCTTCAAGAGTGGAAAACAGCTGAAGCACTACAACATGCCCTGGGGTGCAGGAACTAATGTTTGTATTGGACGATCTCATGCAATAAACAGCCTAAAAATGTAAGTGTCGTATAGATTCACAGTATATTGTATTTCCCTGTAAAAGGCAGGGTATTCCCTATAAAATCCTGTTGTGGAAGTTGAGAGGTTCGACTGTACGAGCTCACAAAGCAAATGGTGCCATCTAATGTATCTTGGATGTTGGGAAAGCCAGAAACCCCATAAAACTGGTTGGCCCTATCTCGCTACTGTCTTGCTATGATGCCAAACCCGATAAATTCCCCAGCTCTCCTGAAAAATGCATGTCACCTGATGAATACATGCCTATATTACAGAATCCCCCATGGCTGCCTGAAATGACCATATGCCATAAAAGATGATGATGGTCATCACCTTCATAGCCACAGACAGAGCAGTGCAGGCAGATGACTGGTTGCAGGCTAGTTCGAATTGCATTGTTGCCTGCCTCAGCTGGGAGAGGTTTGTCCGTTTTGGACCAGGATGCTATATAGTGGTAACAAATGCTTGGAATTTCCACTCGGGTTTTCTGGCGGGAGATCAACGGAACCCCTGGAGAAACAACGTAAATGGCTACAAATGTCTGTTTGCACCATTTTTCCAGGGTTTCCGCTGATCTTTTGATGTTGTAGTGGGAGAGTGGGAAAATCCTGCAAAAGGTCTGCCCAAAGCCTTCTGATTCAGGGTAGTAAAAACTTACCCCACTCATCCTGCTCATCTTTAAGTGGTCGCCTGTGTTTGTTCATTCAGTATCCAGGCAAATCTATCTGTGCAGCTGGAACTGAAATTATGCTGGTTTACAGCCTATGGAGAAGGAAGAAGCAGATAGGAAAAATGTCAATCTAAAAATCAGGCAAACCAGGTACACCAGTGACTCTGTATCAGAGCAATATCTTAAACTATGTACCTAGCAGCTATATCTTTTTTCAGACAAATTTTATTGAACATAACTAAAATTAATTTTACTTTTTACAGGTTTGTTTTTATAATGCTACACTGTTTTGATTTTCAACTTACTGATCCAAAGTCAAAAGTCCCAGCCTTTAACACAAGCAGATATGGATTTGGAATGTTGCAGCCTGAAAACGATATCATGTTTCAGTATAAACACAAGGTTGAATAGCCCAAAGGACAACAAAGCAACAGATATCGGAATCCTCGAATGGGCCAGGGGACTTCTTCATCCTTGTTTTTGCAGCTTGCGCATTCTTACTCACTTAATGAAAAATTATCTTTTCCTGTTGCGTTGAGTAATTGTTTTCTTTTTATAAAGAGAAGTTGATGTGGAGTGAAGTTATCAAGCAACATTTTTTGTAAAAGTGTTATAGTTCAGAATGGAATTAACGTGAGAATTACTTTGCAAGAAATAATGGGAATTTTTTTGATTAATCTAAGCTCTGTTAGGATGAATGGATGAAGTGGAGAGGCTGAAAAACGTTGTAGCCACAAGACTTCATAACCTTTTTTTTCTGCAATTTTTTTAATATTTAAAAAAAAATAGAAAAACTGCAAGGCCTTTTATGATGATAACAATCAATAATTTTTGCTGTGAAAAGAACGACAGAATCTGATGGAACATTTTGAACATGACACCCATCTATTGTTGTGTATCAATGGCACATGTTGGTGAACTGACCATTTCAAAGTGTCCTAAATGGGTAATCCTTACTTCATGTAGCACAATTAAAAATGAATTATTAACTCCATACTTATTTCATGCTGCATTCCATCATTCTATTTTTATGCAGTGGGGCAGGGACCATCACATTCCCTTCATTTTTCCCATGTGATATAATTACAACAGATTTTTTTTTATTGATTGTTAATAGATTGCCTAATGCTTCATGTGTTAATCAATAGGAATCTACTTGAAGTATTACCAAAAGTGGAGATTTGATAGAGGTGTTCAAAATCATGAACGGTTTTAATAGAGTAAATAAAGAGAAATTGTTTCTAGTGGGAGAAGGGTCGATAACCAGAGGATGTAGATTTAAAGAACCAGAAACAACACGAGGAAACTTTTTTTTTAACGCAGAGTTGTTATGATCTGGAATGAGTGGTGGAAGCAGATTCAATAATAACTTTCAAAAGGGAATTGGATATATACTTAATGGAAAAAATTTTACAGGGCTATGGAGAGAGAGCAGGGGATGTGGGACTATTTGGACAGCTCTACCAAAAAGCCAGCTCAGGCACGATGGGACGAATGGCCTCCTTCTATAATACTATTAAATGTTACTAATGGGTCTGACTAACAGTTCCCAGAGTGCATCATGGAATGTTCAGTCATTAGAAGAAATTAACATCACAAATATTTATTTGCAGTGAAGTACCATGTAATATAGAAAGTGTAAAATTACTACAATTCAGCAGTTTCATTAAATAAGGAAAAAGAAATTTATTTTAATAAAAGGCACACCCAACAGGAAACCTTGCATGGAAAATATAAGAATTGTATATTTTTCTGAAGTCTGGAGATTTGTTTCATTTAAATTTACTCCTGATGTACGCATGGTCCCTGTTCTACTGCATACAGATATAATGATGGAATGCAGCATGAACTAAGAATGGAGTTAATAATTCGTATTTAACTGAACATGAAATAAGGATTACCCAATTAGAACTCTTTGAAATGTCAGTTTACCAACATGTGACATTTATTTCGAAATAACCAATTTGCATGAGAATAGACAGATTCACCAATACGCTGCTTTTAATTGGAACGCCTGACAAGTTCTGGTGACGTTAGCCAAGGAGATTCCCTGGAGTGCATCTGCTTGCTGGTATTGATGTTTCCAGATCAATAGAGAGCTGTCTTTTGATTTATTGTTCAGTCTCAGCTACATTTTTACTGGTTTTGCAAAATATCTCTCTGAGACAAGAGGAAAAAATAATTGAAGATGGCTTATCATCAGTCAGAAAATGAATCACACAGTCAGACATCACTAAAAAGTAAGCATGCTTTATTAACATCAAGGGAATGCATCTACTTTCCTGTTCACACACTACAATTTTTCAGGGTATGTCTAAAGGCCAATACTCATTATTCAATGTACCCACCCCTGGAACTACCTTCTCGTTCAAGGCTCAGATTTTTCTTGCTTTGGCTTGTAAATTTATGGAATAAATTGACACCGAACAGTCAGAAGAAACCTGCAAAATCAGCAAGACATTGGAAAGATAAGGGCTTTTGCTGCAGTAGAATCAAACAGAGGAATCTATCTGGAGCACAGTCTCAGAAGATAAGTGTCACATTAATGAGCTGGATGGGCCAAATGGGCTTTTCATGTTTCAGTTATCTTAATTATGCATCCGTGTGGGACCTTGCTGTGCGCAAATTGGCTGCTGTGTTTTCTACATTACAACAGTGACTATACTTCTAAAGTACTTCATTGGTGTAAAGCGCTTTGGGGCATCCTAAGGTCGTAAAAGGTTATATAAATGCAAGTCTTTCATTTAACTGATACAATCATGTTCTCATTTAGTATTGCAATGACATTAGTTTATGTATTTAAATAGACACATATATATTTGTAATATATTAAGTCACTATTTTATTTAAGCTATTTAAATATTGATTTTATATGTATTTTTATTTATACATTTTAGAGAATTTATAGAGGTAAAGTGTCAGCTGAATTGTTGATTGAAACTTTACAAATCAATTTTAATGTCCATATGTTTGTCATATTTATGTGAAAATATTACTTGTAATAAGGAAGAAGTAAAGTTCACACACTTGAAACATTGTTCAGTTGACAACCTCTAAAGTAAGAAGAAGATGTGATCTTATAAGGTAGTCATATAACATATTGATTTGAAGCAGTTTCTTCAGTATTTGTATTGGTGGTTAGTGTAATTTGGAGGTAAAGTTGTCTGAATCACATTTTAGATTTGATGTGAGACACTTTCAGGAGCTACCTCTGTACCCATTTCAATGTCGCTGCATGGATACATTTGGCTCAATTTTGAAATGGTGCCGGGTTCACAGTGGAGGGGGTGAAGGTGCGTGTGGCAAACCCAAATTTTAAAAAAAACTTACCTTTTCCAATGCAATTGCAACGTAATTGATGGTGATTAAAGTTGTTTCCGGGTTTCGCGCCAAGCCGGCTGCCGAAAGGAGCTGCAACGCGAGGGGCGGGGGAAAGAGAGAGAGAGAGAGAGAGAGACTCATCTGGCGCTGGAACAGAAAGTGGAGGGCGCGGAAGATCGGGGGGGGGGGGGAGAAGGGAAGATCGGTGGGGGGGGAGAGGGGGGAGATTGGAGAGGGACATCGGGGGGAGAGGGACACGGAGAGGGAGACATTGGGGGCTGAGAGGGGCATCGGAGATCAGTTTCACCAGGTGTGAATTGGAAGCCGTGGGAAAGCCCCCCAGTTAAGTTTAAAATCGTTTTCACTATCTAAATCAGAAATAGTCAGAAATAAAGTACCTTAAGTATCTGAGGTACATTTGGTTCTTTAACTATCATCCCACTGGCTTTAATTGCTGGCGGGACTTCCGGATTCGTGAAGCACGTGCGCACACAGGTGCGTCTGTGGGAAAACCAGAAGTCGGCAGGTTGGAGCCGGCTTCTGGACCTGCTCAGGATTTTCCAACCCCCAACACACCCGCAATTTGATTTTAAAATTGAGCCCATTATGTTCTGTTTTCCCTGAACAGAGTAACACCACAGGGCTCGATTTTAGCTCTTGGCAGGAACACGGCACATCGAGCAGCGTGCCCGTGCAGGAGCCGATTTTAACTGCCAGGCCTCATTAGCATGCCACTTGCCAACTTCCCGACCAAAACATCTGGGAAGTCAGGGGAAAACGGTCGTCTGGTCGTTAAAATCAGACGGCAGGTGTGTGGTCCCCGGCACAAAGTAAATGTACCGGGGGGAAATCTGGAGGAAACCCGGAGCAGGGGAGGCCCAAAGTTTGCTTGTGGAGTCCAGAGGAGCACTTGGCTCACAACGAAACATTTTTTTAAAAATACCTTGCCTTACCAGGCTTCTTCTGGCACTGGCTCTTGTTCCCTGTAGCTTTGGCCTGGGGGAGGGGGAGGGGGAGGAGCCATCACTGATCCCCTGTTCAAGCCTCAGATTAAAATGGCAGATCAAAGATGTCATCGGAGCCCAATCTGCATATTTAAAGAGGACCCCACCGGCTTGAGGCGAGTGTCCTTGCCGACTGAAATTTAAAATTGCAGTCAGCCAGATCAGGGTAGGAAAGGAGTGGGTAAGTCCCCCTCCATTTTAACTGTGGCGGGGGAATTAAATCGAGCCCACAGAGTCAGGTTTGCCAGCCCTACATTTGTATCAGCATGTATTGGTCAAAAACTGGTACCTGCAGTATAACAACACCCTCAAAAGATTTGTTGGTGACCCTTTCCTAACTGTCTAACAATTTAAGAAAGAATTAAATAAATATTTCTATATTTTCTGTATTCAGTGCCATGATAAATAATTCATCCATTTTATTTGCAGTTTCTGTGATGAGGCTGAATTTACTGTTCAGGGGAGGAGATGGTGGCATAGTAAGTGTCATCAGCATTACTGTGTTAGAAAAAGATTAATGTCACAGGGCACAACATTTGTGAAATGATAGTGCAGTTAATAGTTTTTGTCAGTGCAGTTAATGTACAATTTTACACTTTCAAGAGGTATTGTGATTAACATACATTGCGATATAAAACAAATGATATTGCTGAAGGGAAAAGGCCACTGTGAAGGACTGCTCCAAGGTGCAAAAGAAGATGAGTTAAATCAAGAGGTAGTGGTAAGATGACCAAGCTTGGGTTTTAAAAGCCTGCAGATTGTAGGAAGAAAATATTTGTTTTCAAGTGAAATCAATTTCCATTCTCTTCATGATGGTATATTCTGTGCTTTACTAAAATTGTTACATGTAATAATAAATACTTTGGAATGTCAAACCTTAATCTTTGTTTATGTGCCAGCAAAGTACGCCAGAATATAGAAATACTTTGAGTTATTTGTATAATGAATTGTTTATATTTTGGGAATAAAAAAAAAATCAAAACATCTTTTGGACAATTATGCTGCAATATTTTAACCTATGTAAATATTACTCATCTGCAAATTTTGATTTAAACATTTACTCCATATGCAATATTCTCATTGCTGTTTAAACTTTGTATACATTTATCTTATGTATACCTAAAGGTAACATTATAAATTGATTGTTTAATAGGAGTTATTCTATGGAAAAGGTGAGAGAGGGCATTCTGTTCACTTTAAATGAATACGAAAAGGAATCAGGAAATTAAATATTTGTTCAGTTTTTCACAAAAGGGCACACAAGTAAAAAGAGATCACTTTAAATTCAATTCAGTAGTTTTTTAATTTCACGCCCTTTCATTCACGTGTAGTGGTTTTCACCAAATGAAAGTGGTGCAGACTAGACACTAAGGCCCAGAAATTTGATCGCACCATGCTAAACGGGCGCATAAGCGTTCAATATTGCGGGCAGGAAGCCCCTTCCATTTTTGGGCCTGATTGAATCTCTAGGCCTAACACTTGCTATATGTAAACAGAACAAGCCCCAGCTTTGGAGACAGTAGTATGCAATTCATAGGCACAAAAGCACTGCATCATACCACATGCATCCTGTAACTACCTGCTTATGTGGTGATGCTCTGAATATCAGAGCAGCATGTTATAGTTACTAATTTAATTGGGTCATCACATTTTATAGTTATTAGTGCAACATCTGTCAACATAAGTATACCTTGGCAGTGGGTATAAACAGGCACAATTATGTACAACATGACAATTATGGTACCATGTCACACATGGGCCCATTCAAAAGCTCTTATACTGAAAATGACACAATTTTATGCTATTGCTAGACCACAGTAATGTTCTCATTTTAGACTTGTTTTAGAGTTCCTTGTAATCCAAGATTGACTATAAAGGAATAACTTCATTAGAGTTTAAAATATGTAGCAGCATTCAACAGTTTAGCCTCTGCTTACAAAACCCCATCTTCAAGCTCTGGTTGGAGCAGTTCGCATCAAAATGATTGTCCAATTGATACATTGTCAGCTGCTGATTCATAGAAATTGCAAGAAGAATCCATTTGGCCCATCATTCCTAAACCATTGCTGGCTCTAAAACTGCAGCTATCTACACTAATCCCATTACCCTTTCCTTTCCCCAAATCCTTTTATATTCTTCCTTTTCAATTACTTATCCAATTTCCTTCTAAATTATGTTTCAAACCCTGTTTCAGTGGTATCTTGTGGTAAAGCATTCCATGTTATAATAACCCTCAATGAAAAAAAATTCTTCCATCTTCCCCCTTCATTCTTCTAGTGATAATCCTCAGTTTATACCTCCTTGTTACCAATTTGGCAATCAGTGGGAACAATCTTTCACTATTTACCCTCTGAAAACTTTTCACAATTTAGAAACTCTAGGGCCAATTTTAGCTCAGGACCAGAGTCGTGTGGGTGGGGGCCAAGGCGGAAAGTAAACCGTCCGGACCTTTGCGGTGTGAGGCCCGGGAGATTTTAACTTCTGGGCCTCATATGCATAGGTCCTGTCAGTGTCCCGCCCAAGCCCGGCTGGAAGCAGCAGTTGGCTGGTAGGCGGGAGCAGGATGTCGGTCAGCAGGAGGCCACTGCCAGGGACCTAAAGGAATGGTTCCCGGCACTCAAGTAAGTAGTTGGTTGTGGCATTGTGTTCAGAAAGAAGCCCGGGGCAGGGGAGGTTTAGGTGTCTTGTGAGATCTGGAGGAGTACTCCTGCTCCTCCAGGCCCCACAAGGAAACTAAAAATAAAATAAAACCTTTTTGAATCTCTTCTGGCCCCGGCTGCTCTTGCCAACAGGTTAGAATGGCAGTCAGGCCCTGATGATGTCATCACAGCCCGATCTGCATATTTAAAGAAGGACCCCACTGGCTTCTGGCGAGTGTCCCTTTCGCCTGCTCAGAAGAACAGGTTAACATCTGAACCTGCAGGAAGGCAGCAGAAATTCGATGAGCCATTATAACTGCCTGCCTGTTTCTGTGGGGCGGGTAAGGTTAAATGCAACCCTTCTCTGTTTGATTCCTCCTTTAACATTCAGTGAAAGCCTCAATTTTTCAAGACTTTCTTCATATTATTGAGATTCTTTATAGTTGTTAATGGTTGTTGCTGACTTACATACTCAAACTGATACGAAACGTTAGCATTTACCATAGTAAAGAAAGGTATATACACATACTTATACTGTAACACTTAGAACCACCATATTGATGGATCTCTATTAAAGCAGCACTGTTGAGACTGTTTTGGTTCAGCAACTCTATGCTGGGATTTTCATGCTAACATTTACATAAATACAACTTAAAAATCTGATATGATAAAGGTATTAGAGAATCCCTTTGGATTGCAGCTAATCAGCAATATAAAGTAACAATGTATATAGGCAGATTCACTTCTCTTAAAAAAAATAAATCAGATTTCTATTAGAGACAGTTTTATGAAATTGCCAATAGCTGATAATGGTAGGTGCAATTAGAGTTCTGTACAGCATCACATAACACAAATTAGCCCCAGAAGTACTACAAACGATAGTGTTTTAAAAGGTTACCATGTCAACAATGCAGATAGAATACCCGTTGTATATAATCTGACAAAACTGAGAAACATCCTCCAAATGTACTTGCAGTTCATTCTGACATCAATCCGCAAACAACGCAGCCGCAGCAAATAATAATTCTTTTTCAATGTCTTCCCCCTACACGGATTGATTAACTGCACCATTTGTTGCAGTGTTCCAAAAGTAATTATGATTACTTATCACGACAGGAGGGCAGCCCACAGCTGGCATCATGTCCTTTGGCCACCACTCAGTATTCTTCCTATAAGCCTAATTAGTGCTGTTGTGTAATAAAGGTCTCGGCACTGGTAATTGCTGTTGATGGTAGTTCAAGGACATACCCAAGAATTCGACATTGTTTAGATGCGGAGCTGTTGTTAGTGTTTTAGACCACAGCACAGGAAGTGATAGTAATTTGCTGCATGAAAATATCCTAACCCAGAAAAGTGCAGCAGCCTCCTGTCAAATGCTTGAACACAACATAAATATTATGATGTACCCTTTCACCATTTATTTGATAGAATATTTATCATCATTCTGTTACTCTGTTCAAGTTGTTGTGATGCATGCTGAAACAGATTCGGGACGTAATGTACTGTGTTCATCATTCCTGGTGTCAGTAATACAACCAGAAATTCCAGCCTCTTCTCAACACACTTAGAAATAATTGCTTTAATATCATCTGCAGGTTACCTTCCATTACTTTGATCTCAGTTTAAAGTCCATAATCAGCGTAATTGCACAAAATTGCTAGACATTGATTTTCTCTTGCCTTTTTAGGTCTCCCTGCAGACAAACAGGAAACTGACTTTCAGGTTTCCACCTAAAGCACCTGCACAGGTTGTCAACATCAGGGAAATGGTAAGAGTAAAAACTATAATCAGTGAGACACAGATTGTACTGTGTTTGTTCTTCACTGTTCCCAACTGCTACTGGGGCAGTAATCAGCTTCCATGGAGCTGCAAACACTGACTGGTTTCTGGCCCCTTCTTAAGTAACTGACTGCTGCAGATTCCAATGAAGCTGCCATATGATACATTGATGTCTGTAACAAAGAAAAAGCTTCTCTGAATTTTGCCACAAATGAGTGCTCTGGACTCCAGAGTCACTGCTGCCAGTTGCCACACATCCTCAAAGACTGACCTCAGATCCTGCACCAACGTGCAATGATCCTCACACATCCTACTTTTCTGTTGATTACCCATGAGATCTGGGTCCCACAGCTCTGAAGCCACAGGCAACTTTCTCAGTGGTCTCCGCTGGGAAGGGAGGCACATCCTCACCCACTCAACCTCATTAAACTGGGCTATTAATCAGTTTTCCAATGCATTAATGCCCATTCAGCAGCGTTTCAGACCTAGAACGTCTTAATTAGATTTCTCTGCTCAATGCCTCTGAAGGCGTTGCTTCCCCTGGAGGTTAATGGGGAGTTATGCCAGCTGCTGGCTGAAAATCTGCAGCCCACTTCAATATGGGCGCCTCATCTGCCTGCAGAACCCTGCAGGTTAAAATTGGAGGTGCCGGAAAAGTGTCGTGTTCTGAGCGGGGAAGGAACCTATTTGTTTTTAACTGCCCACCCGCCCGGTTTCCACTAGGTGGGTAGGGTTAATGCCAACCCCATTGCATTTTATACTCCCAACTATGAATGAAACATAAAATGGACTGTAAAGCAAGATATTGTTTAAAGCTGTGTCTAGAAAGAAAAACTTGGTTAAAATTGGTAACCTTAACTTGGTTCATGTGCTTTAGTTTTTGTGACTTGTATTTCTGTGAGTTTTTGCTGAAAAATGGATATTTTATAAATGGTCTGCTTGTTCAATATTTGTAGCAGGCAGTATTGGCTTGGCCTTGATGAAACAACTTTTGTGGTTGAATAAAGTTGTTATTTTCAAAACACTCAGCTGACTTCTAAGCCTATTTGTGTGTGAGTGAGTGAGAGAGAAAAAAGAAAGGCACATATTTGCAGCGGAAGTTAGGTGCCTTCTCCCCTTATGGCACATAGTTGGCATTTTTACATGTAACCTTCTCATCTCACAAGCCATTTGTATTCCAGTATAATTCTAGCTGTTGGAAAAAATGACTAAGATCTACATATTTAAATATATTCATATTGACACATGACCGGATAATCTATTTAGTGATGTTGGCTGAGAGGTAAATATTGGCCAGGGCACTGGGAGAACTCCCCTGCTCTTCTTAGAATAGTGCTTTTACATCTACTCGAGATGGCAGATAGGGTCTCAGTTTAACATCGCAACCAAAAGATGGCATCTCCGATAATGGAGAGGTCATTGAAATTCTTCTGGCAATTTGTCATAGGCCTTGGAGTGGTGGAGGTTTTCTCTGCTACCTTCTTCCAATCAGCCTGCACCACCTGCTCATGGTGCTTCCTGCCCGAAGTGCCCAACAATCTTGCTCTTCTGGTCCGACTACTGTCAAAAAGACCTCCAGGGATGTAAAAGAAAATTCGGGAGCCCTTTCAGTTGCTGACACCTTTGAGGATGCTGCTCCTTCAGCATTTCTGCATTTATCTGGCTGCACTTGTTTAAAAGGTTGCACCAGAACTGAATTTCCCTGCTTCCCAGCAGCAGTCAACTGATCAGAAATGGGATTACCACTCCAGACCAGCTCTGCATAGCAAATGATGGGAGGAAATTGCAGCAGATTCATATTGGCGAGTGGTTTTCTCGCTCCACCGCTCTCCTGCCAATGGGAAGGAAACCCAGTCCATGCTCTCTATTAAATTAATTGACTTGTACATAGTATATCTTTTTTAATCCAGAATTTTAAGATTCAAAAACTAAAATTCATTTTGAAAGTATTAATTATTCTGATTGTGAAAATTAAAACACATATAAAGTGGAAATAGTTGCACTCCATTTTCTTAGGAAAGTGTTACGTAGTTAAAGGGCAAACAATGACCTCATTGGATTAGAGCTGTACAAATTTGTACTAACCCTCTAAATCCCCTAATCTTCCACTGCACAACAATGGAAAGAGATAAAGGAGATTAAATAGGATCTGATGTATGTTTGCTTGGCAGTGGCCCTTCAGTTAACTCACTAACTTAAATTGTATGCAGAGCTTTCAATACAGAATTTACCTTTAAAAATGGCTGACCGATGCCCACAAAATACAAAGCCAACTGTTGCTTGTTGCTTGATCAAAGGAATTTACCTGTATCTGTTTGCTATCTATATGCTGTCATCATAATTATTTTGCATCAGTGTTTGTTTGTTCACTTTTTTCTTTATTTTCACTTGAAGATGATGACACAAGGGGGTAGATCTTGACCGTGCGATAGTGTAAGTTGGGTGATAGCGAGTCCGCAGCCTGTTTTACATCTCTCCCGATTTTTATTTCCATTGACTTCACTATCACCCAATTTACACTATCGCGCAAAAGTCAAGTTCTACCCCATGGATGCCAACAGCTTTCTGGTGCCTCCCCACGTGGTTATTCTTCATGTGTGTGAATGACCATCACCCTCAATCATAAAGGCCAATTCTACCTTACTGATGTCAATGTGTGCACTTTCAGTAAGAGTCACTGGATATTGATATGGAATGGGAATTTGCCTGATATTCCCCTGCTTAGCCTAAAGTTACTGAGGGCAATTGATCAGTATGTTTCCAGCCCAATAAGGAAGGAGCATTGCTGGATCTGGTTCTGGGGAATGAGGTGGGTCAAGTGGAACAAGTGTCAGTGGAGGAACATTTAGGGAACAGTGATCATAGTATCATAAGCTTTAGATTAGTTATGGAAAAGGACAAGGAGCAATCTAGAGTAAAAATACTTAATTGGAGGAGAGCCAATTTCAGTGGGTTGAGAGCGGATCTGGCCCGGGTAAATTGGAATCAAAGATTGGCAGGCAAAACTATAATCAAACAATGGGCGGCCTTTAAAAAGGAGATGGTTCGGGTATAGTCCAGGTACAGTCGAGTGGAAAAGTAGGGCGACCAAAGCTAGAGCTCCCTGGATGACGGAAGAGAAAGAGAGTAAGATGAAGCAGAAAAAGGGGGCGTATGACAGATGTCAAGATAATAATACAAATGAGAACCAGGCTGAATGTAGAAAGTACAGAGAAGTGAAATAGGAAATAAGAGAGGCAAAGAGAGAGTATGAGAATAGACTGGCGGCAAACATAAAAGGGAATCCAAAAATCTTCTATAGACATATAAATAGTAAATGGGTAGTAAGAGGAAGGGTGGGGCCGATTTTGGACCAAAAAGGAGATCTACACATGGAGGCAGAGGGCATGGCTGAGGTACTAAATGAGTACTTTGTATCTGTCGTTAACAAGGAAGAAGATGCTGCCAAAGTCGCAGTAAAAGAGGAGGTAGTTGAGATACTGGATGGGGTGAAAATTGATACAAGAGGTACTACAAAGTCTGGCTATGCTCAAAGTAGATAAGTCACCCAGTCCGGATGGGATGCATCCTAGGTTGCTGAAGGAAGTAAGGGTGAAAATTGCAGAGGTGCTGGCCATAATCTTCCAATCATCCTTAGGTACTGGGGTGGTGTCAGAGGACTGGAGAATTGCAAATGTTACACCCTTGTTCAAAAAAGGGTGTAAGGATAAACCCAGCAACTACAGGCCAGTCAGTTTAACCTCGGTGGTGGGGAAGTATTTAGAAACGATAATCTGGGACAAAATTAATAGTCACTTGGACAAGTGTGAATTAATAAAGGAAAGCCAGCACGGATTTGTTAAAGGCAAATCATGTTTAACTAATTTGATTGAGTTTTTTGATGAGGTAACAGAGAGGGTTGATGAGGGCAATGCGGTTGATGTTGCGTATATGGACTTTCAAAAGGCGTTTGATAAAGTGCCACACAATAGGCTTGTCAGGAATATTGAAGCCCATGGAATAAAAGGGGCAGTGGCAGCATGGATACAAAATTGGCTAAGTGACAGGAAACAGAAAGTAATGGTGAACAGTTGTTTTTTCGGACTGGAGGAAGGTGTACATGGTGTTTCCCAGGGGTTGGCACTAGGACCACTGCTTTTTTTGATATATATTAATGATTTAGACTTGGGTGTACGTGACACAATTTCAAAATTTGCAGATGACACAAAACTTGGAAGTATGGTGAACAGTGAGGAGGATAGTAAGAGACTTCAGGAGGACATAGACAGGCTGATGGAATGGGCGGATGCTTGGCAGATGAAATTTAATGCAGAGAAGTGATACAGTTTGGCAGGAAGAATGAGGAGAGGCAATATAAACTAAATGGTACAATTCTAAAGCGGTGCAGGAACAGAGAGACCTGGGGCATATGTGCACAAATCTTTGAAGGTGGCAGGATAGGTTGAGAAAGTGGTCAAAAAAGCATACGGGATCCTGGGCTTTATAAATAGAGGCATAGAGTACAAAAGCAAGGAAGTTATGTTGAACCTTTATAAATTACTGGTTCAGCCACAACTGGAGTACTGCGTCCAATTCTGGGCTCCGCACTTTAGGAAGGATGTGAAGGCCTCAGAGAGGGTACAGAAAAGATTTACTAGAATGATTCCAGGGACTTCAGTTACGTAGATAGGCTGGAGAAGATGGGGTTGTTCTCCTTAGAGCAGAGAATGTTGAGAGGGGATTTGATAAAAGTGTTCAAAATCATGATGGGTTTAGATAAAGTAAATAAAGAGAAACTGTTCCCATTGGCGGAAGGGTCAAGAACCAGAGGTCACAGATTTAAGGTGATTGGCAAAAGAACCAAAGGTGACATGATTAAAAACTTTTTTACACAGCGAGTAGTTATGATCTGGAATGCTTTGCCTGAAAAGGTGGTGGATGCAGATTCAATAGTGGCTTTCAAAAGGAATTGGATAAATATTTGAAGGGAAAAAATTTGCAGGGCTACGGAGAAAGAGCGGGGCAATGTGAAAAACTAGATTGCTCTTACAAAGAGCCGGCATGGGTTCGATGGGCCGAATGGCCTCCTTCTGCGCTGTAACGATCCTATCATTCTATAATTGCAGCACCAAACTACTGCCACAACTGAGTTCAGCTAATCAGCACCGTCTAGAGATCAAACCTGGGACCTTCCTGACCTATATGACCGTTTATGACACCACAAAGCCATTGGGAATGGCACTGAATTTTTTGTTTGAGAGGGGAGATAAATAGAGGCCTGATTCTCTCTGCCTAACATCTGTGTGTGCCAGTTCCCAGGAATTAGGGGAACAAAATAGGAGTGGCGATCCTTGTTGCTGACTCTCTGCCCCATTTGCGCTTGACCCACATTTCCTCGAACCTATTGGGTGGAGACAGAAATCGTCCAGCAGAAATAGAGGGGAGCATTTAAATAGCATGCAAATGATGCAAGAGTGGCATCATAACACCTCCCATTGCAGTAAGGAGCAAGGATGTCATCTTACCCCAATCTGCATATTTAAAGAAGAACCTCACAGCTTTGGGCGGGTGGCTTAGCCGCTCACAGAAGCATGCATAAAATTCGTGGTCTGTGGGATCTGGGCAGTTTGAGAGCGAGTCAGTAACCTGGGTGATTTTAACTGCCCACCCACCCGGCTGGGTATGGTTAAAATCGTCTGTATATTCTGTTTTACAAAGAAAAGGGGAGCAGGCACGATAAGTACAGTGCAAAGTTAGTTTCAGTTCCATGACATATCATCATAAATTATGTAACCATACCACAAACATATGACTGCCTTTGTGCAGAAAACTGATTATGTTGTAATCTCCCAACTGCTAGATTGGTAGTAGCCAGTAATAAAGTGTTGTGGAGAACTGTGCCATAAGTTGACCTCTGCCAACACTAATTCATCAGCATGAAATCCTCCCACACAATCGCGCTGTGCCAAAACTTGTAGAATTTTGCAAGAAATGTAATAAATTTTCTTCATTAGTCTTGAGTTACTTTTTGTCCATTACGATTAAAGATTTTAAATCACATTTCCTTGATGAGGCTCAGATTTTAACTGCCCTCTGAAAGCAAGCAAACTAATGGTCAATATCTCTGCTGTGATCTCTCCTGTATGCTGCAAGGATCAGATTCACTACAAACATTCAACTGTGAGCTGGACGAGTTCCAGACTATGGCTGACATCACTAAGTATGGAAGGTAGGTGGGGTATTGGGAGATGCATCTCCTGGAACTTGTTTGATCACTTTCAGTGGTCAGAGAGGAATTTCCCTGAGTTTTTTGCCCCTAAATTGGTCTAGGGTTTTTCCTTCTTTTTTTGCCTCGCCTGGGAGATTGTACGACTGGCTGTTGTGAGGGGGCGGGGGGGGCTACTGGGGGTCATGATATACATAAGTTGCATCGTGACAGTTTGGGGCTGTCTTAGTGGACCAGCTGGTCTTTTCCTGTTCTTTGTTTTCATATATTTCTTACAAACCGAGTTGCCAATTGCAATATAAGCACTGTATGTGCTTTAAGTAGAAGGGGCTTCACCAACACTAATCTTTCAATTACAATATGGGGCTTATAATCCAATGTCGGATGCCTACTGCCTGTATTATCAAGTGAGAAGGCCTGAGGCTGAGGCGCCTAGGACACTATAATGGAGCTGGGCGGCATTAAGGGCACTGGGAACTCTCCAAAAAAATTAAATTAGGAGGCGGATCCATAATGCAATTGTTGCATCTGAGCAGCGCTCCAGGTCACAAACTCCCAGTTAAAAAAAAATGAAATCCCCTCCCTATTGCCTCGCCATCATCCTTGTTACCCCTGCTTCGTCTGACCCTCTGTCACTCCTGACTGGCCACTTTTGAAGTACTCTTCAAGTCCCAATGAAATACTTTTGAAGTGTAGTCACATTGTAAGTTAGGCAAATGTGGCAGCTGATATACACACAGTGAGGTCCTACAAACAACTATGAGATAAATGATCAGTTAATCTGTTATAGGTGTTGGTTGAGGGATAAATGTTGACCTGGAACACTGGGGGAACTCCCTGACTCTTAAAATAGTGTCATTGGATCTTTTATGTCCACCTGAGACGGCAAATGGCGCCTCAGTTTAATATCTTATCGGAAAGACACCACCTTCGACAGTGCAGCACTCATTCAGTATTGTACTGAAATGCCAGCCTAGATTATGTGCTCAGGTCTCTGAAGTGGGTTTAAAACCTACGAACTTCTAACTCAAAGGTAACATTGCTACTACTGAGCCAAGGCTGATAGCTGAGTACCATTCTGAGATTAGGATCTGCAGTATAACTAGCCCCTCAAGGTTCTTTTACACAGCACAAAATGAGCTGAGAGTAAATCACCCTCAAGTTCACTGTAGGCTTGAAGACTCGATTTACACTAGCTCTTCCAAACATATTTTGACTTTTCCCGTCAGAAGCTGGATTCAAGCCCTGTGATATTTTAACATCATAATATCAATGACATTACAAGATTTCCTGCAGTAGAAAAGAAGAATTTGGGACCCAAACTGTTGGAGATGGCATTTACAGTGACATCAAGGATCTGTTGTTCCGGTATGCAACCTCCAGCTGATGAGTGTCACATTCAAGTTTCCAATGTGATTAGGAGTCAGATTATTTATCTGACTCTGTTTATATTCCTACTTTAGCATCACTGCAGTGTAAATGTACCCTTAGATTCCATGTTCAGGATAGTTACTTTGATGATGCATTAGGCTGGGTAATATAAAGAGATTTTAGAACAGGAAGGTAATATATACAAGATAAACAGGAGTTTCATAAAATAGAACAAATGTACAAATGGAGAAAAAGCAAAATTTTTAGGCTCAAAAGAGGTAAATTCAAAACATTAGAGAAACAGATTAAGATCCTGGAACAGTCTGTTCCTAAATTTCTTTTGTAACCTATGTTGGTTGCTGCAGTTTGCACTGTAGTTGGGGCTGTGAAGAGATTCCTTTACCACCTTGCAATTTATTTTTAATTTGCATTTTCTAATTTCAGAATTTGTAGATGTTCTTTTCTTAATTTTGCTTTCAGATGTTATCAGTTCAAGTTTACTACAAA
Source organism: Heptranchias perlo (assembly GCF_035084215.1). Taxonomy (NCBI): domain Eukaryota; kingdom Metazoa; phylum Chordata; class Chondrichthyes; order Hexanchiformes; family Hexanchidae; genus Heptranchias; species Heptranchias perlo. The sequence continues at coordinate 25,087,395 of NC_090343.1, forward strand.
GCTATTGATCCATGATGTTCGAGCTATACAATGTCTCACTAGCAGAACACCAAGGAGCTGATTTTTGTGTATTGTTGCAAGTCAGCTCTAAGTGGTTAAGAATTGGTGCAAAACTTGCAGTAATGATAATATGTTAATAGCACATAATTTTCCAGGGTCATTCTATTTGCATAATTATTCACAGCTCGAGGCATCGATTTGGACTCGTGGTGGGAATGGAAAATTGTGCATTGCTGAAATTTTAAATGGTTGTAAAAATTAAAGGGAAGTGGCAGAATAAGGAGTCAAAAACTGTTACATCCTTTGGATAAGCTTAAAAGACACCTCAATTCATTGGCAGCTTTTGATTAGGCTGAAGAAGACAATGCTAAGAGTGACAGTCAAAATTAAAGAAAATATAGGCATGAATCTGTAAAAAAGTGACTGCACCCAATCCCCTGCTTGATTGGCACTGAAGTGGAGGTGGTGGTTCATAGAAACATAGAAAATAGGAGCAGTAGTAGGCCATTTGGCCCTTCGAGCCTGCTCCGCCATTCAATATGATCATGGCTGATCCTCTATCTCAATACCATATTCCCGCTCTCTCCCCATACCCCTTGATGCCTTTTGTGTCTAGTGTGTGGTGGTTGTGAGGAAGGTGGTTCTGTTTGTCACTCTACAGCATTATCCCCATTGGTTAACATTACAGCTTGCCTGGAAAGAGGTGGTGTTTGCTATTTGGAGGCTGCAGTTGGCTGTTACTGTCTGTAATAATCCTCTGTGCTGCATGCCCTTGCAGCTGAGCGCAGTGATCAGGTTATGTTGGCTATCGATCACCCTGGCCATGTAGGGTACAGGATTGTTTTGGGTCATTTAAATGTCATGAATTTTTGACTCTTTGACTAATGCAAAACTCAGGCTGTAAGTTAACCACGAACTACAGTCTACTGCTAACAAAAACAACAGAAAAGGTAACAGTCACGGCTAAGGGCTTAGTTAATCTGCATTCTGAACCATGTTCCCAGTTGTGAGTACTGTTTAGAGCTGTTACTTATTGTTGTTTGGCAATCAAATAAAATATTTAGTAATCTTAGAACCAGTTTCTGTGATTGTTGTCTCTGCTCAAGGTTAGAACTAGTAATAGGGTTATTTCCCTAAACATAGGGACAAATTAATAATAAGAATCTTACAGCCATGCCTTCTATCATGCAGCATTACATATTGTGATTGGAGTGCTTCCAAAGAACCAGCCTGTATTAAAGTTTGTCAGGCCTTCACATATCGTATCTGTGTCATCAAACCTATTGTCACAACCTCTTGTGATGATGATAACATAGAAAAATACATATAGGAACTGATTCTCTTCACAGTTACACCCCATGCACGCCATTTCACAGGGTACAATGGAGCGGAAAAAGGAACAATTGTTACAAAAGAAACTGGCCCATTTTCTGGGACTTTTAATGCCCTTATCAACATTAGGGGTCAATTTTTCCAGGAAATTGCGGGGGTGGGGGGGCTCCAAAAATCGGGGAAATCCCGTTCGGGTTCGGAACCCGGCTCCAACCCGCAGACTTCCGGGTTCCCCACTGATGAGTCTGGGTGCACGCGCGACTCCCAAATGCGGAAGTCCCACCGGCAATTAAAGCCGGCGGGATGATACTTGACACAGTTATTTAGAAAGTTTAAGTAGTTGAACTAATTCACTTTCTCCATATTGAGGCAGGGGTGCAATTTTGAAGCATTCTCAGCGTGTTTCCCGTGCTGTGGGAAACACTCCATGTTGCACAGACTTGTTTCAGCCAGCAGCCAGTCGGACATTCAAATACTTATTTGACAGATGGGGAGCAAAGGTCACTTATTGCAGCAGGGCACTTAGTTCTTTCAGGCAAAGTTCTGGCTGCGAGATCTTTGTGTTTTCACTGCAAATTCTTACTTTCCACTCAAAATTCTTCTGTTCACACATCTCTAATTACTTTGCGGACTCCCTCAAACTCACACAGTCAGGTCGGGGGGAGCCATGGCTGCATTCACCACTACATCCGAGGACGAGCAACATCACCAGCCTCGCCAGACACGGCGTCCACCTCTGCCACTTGAAGCTCCACAACACAGTGTTGCGCCACAGGCACCTGCACAAAAGCACAGAGCGCAACAACAGAGAGGGGTGCCGCTTGAGAAGGTCCATTCATATCTGCCACCCACATGGAGGAGGAGGAGATGGAGGAGGAAGAGGAACCCATGGGAAGAGCAGCGGCTCACCTGGCTGCTCGTGAGGCCAGGGAGTCACTGATATGTGAATGGTTCTCCTAACATCAGAAAGTGTGAATGGTCCAGTCCTCACACCACCTGGAAAGAGCAGCGCCCACACCAGGCCGCCCACCTCTCCCTGCACAAAACAGCCCTGCAACTACTCATACACCCACTGTAAAGTGACCCAATGAGTGGCATCAAGTGTCACTGTTCATGGTGAACCTTATGAAAGGGCCCTATCACAAAAGCCAGTCAAGAATGGGCAAGACATGGCAGCAGTGGTGACAATCATAAAATTTACTATCACTTTAACAAAAACTAAATATAAATGAAAAACATGACAGTCTGTCAAACACCTTTGTGCATACTCTTTGTGCTCACAAAACTTTCGCCTTTCTCTTATGACTACTTCTACGTGGTGCATCCCCTGTGGCTGCAGCAGATGTAGTGGCAGGTTGCTCATGTTCATGCCCTGACTGCTTAGATGCTTTGGGTCTACGCCTTCTGGGTTCTGGAGCACTTGAGAGCCCCTCCAAAGACTGCTCTACCTGTACCTGTGCAGGGCCAGACTCGGCCACCTGGAGAGGAGGCAGCATTGCGGGTACTCTTTGAGAGGGGGGCAACGGGTGAGACGTGGGAGCGCTTTGAGCGGCGTCCCCACTTCCATGTCCCCTTTCGCCAACTTCACTCCCCTGGGCCAAGGCCACAACACTCCTACCACTCTGCTGGACAACAGTTTGGAGGACATGTGTGATGCCTTGTAAGGCCAGTGCTAGTGTATCTGTCTGCTAGCTTAAGACGGCAGAACGTTGTTCAGCCTGAGTCCGAACGGCTGTTGTCTGGGCCTGAATGGACTCATTTGTGAGTCGTGCTTGAAGCTCAATGGAGGCTAGCCTTCTTTCCATCACAGACATTCCCGCACTTACCTGTAACAGTATCTCAGAGAGTTGCTCATGTCCCTGTGACACTATCTCAGAGATTCCTTCCGGTACCTGTGCTACCATTCCACTGATGCAGGAGTTGGACTTCTCCATCCTCTGCGCTATTGTGGAGAGTGTGCCTGGCACCTGTTCCAGTACCTCGCAAATGTGCTGCTGTCCCTCGATCATTCTCCTTTTAAAGGATGGTCCCCAGTGTTCCGCATTTGTGTCTAGCTGAGCAGAGCCTGGACAGGAATGCTCCCACCGACGCGGACTCTCCACAGCTGCTCCTGCCACCAGTGTCGGCTCGTGCTCACATGTGTGTGGTAATTCACCAGGTGCCAACCCAACTAACTGAGGAGAAGGACTCACCAAGGTGTGAGTATCTGCACTGGTGGATGGCTCGCTAAGATGTGACGGTGCACCCTCAGAGGCCGGCAGGTCCTCTGAGGAATTGCCCTCTGCCGTCACAGCGGCCGCTAAACGCCCTGTAAGAGAACAGAAGGCAATATTAAGCATCATCACAGATGTGTCATGTTGCGATGAGCATACTGAGGTGCTGAAGATGGCAAGGCATGTTAACATCAATGCATATTGAGTGTGATGAATGTTAAAGTTGTGTCACCAGACGATTGTGGTTGCCAGTCTCAGCGTCTCCGACGGACAGGCACTCGAGGGTTCGGCTGAGCTCCAGCGCCTCCTGCTCCGCACCTGTAAGGAAGACGATTTGTTGTGGCCCCCCTCTGGTCTTTGCCCTCTCCCGTGCATTTTGCACTCTCTTCTCCTAGAAGGGGAGAAAGAACAGACGTGTGAGTGAGTGATGATGAAGTGGCCAACCGATGAATGCATTGGTTTGGGTGAGGCTGACCTTGAAAGCGATGCATCAGAGGGTGAATATGAGACATAGCCATGACATTGGATGAGGATTGGGTTGAGTGGTAGTGGTAGGGTGAGTAATGGGGAGGTGAGGAAGTGCTGAGGAAGTGCAGGTAAGTTGAGGATGAGCCTTAAGTGGGTGTGAGGAGTGATGTGATAGAGTAATGTTGGCTGTGCAGAATGAGTTGGGGGTGGGGGCAGTGATGTGGAAAACGGAATGTAGGAGAATAAATAAGTGTACTCACTTTGGCTGACCTAGTTAGGTCATTGAAGCGCTTCCTGCACTGGACCCAGGTGCGCGAGATGTTGCCGCTGCTAGTGACCTCCTCTGCCACCTCGAGCCAGGCCTTCTTGATGGCAGAGGCAGGCCACTTCCTCCTGTCTGCCGGGTAAAACAAATCTCTCCTCCTCCTCACTCCATCCAGAAGCCCCTGGAGTGAGGCAACATTGAATCTGAAGCAGCCTTGCCCCTGTGCTGCTCCATTGTGGTGTGTGGGTGTTGGCTCTAGAAAAAGCCATTGGAGGGCTCTCCCTTTAAGTAGAGCTCCTCCAGCTGACAGCCTGTGATGTGGGTGTGCAGTCCGCCCGCTGCGCAGCTTTCGGACGGCAAACCCGGAAGCCACGTTTAGTGGCACCAATTGAATCATGATTGGATGGGGAGTGGACATTTTTTATTGGGCAGGTTACCCGCACGGCCATTCACCCCCCGCTGTCATCTCGCCTCCACTCTAATATTGGGGCCTAGATGTCAAGAATCCACAGGTGTCCCTTGTATCCAGAATTGCTAAAGTGGAAATGGAGGCAAATGCATCACGAGATGTATTTCCCTCATTGGCATAGCATTGTAATAAGCCTTCTGTTTAACTATGTTAGTTCTAATGAAGTGGAAAAACAGGGGAGGGGAATTTGACCTCAAATAGCCTATTACACATTGACTTCTCCTAGCAGTTTTCTGGCAGAAAGGTAAGTGGTCTCCAGTCCCAGTCAGTCTGAGATTTGACAGTGTTGTTTTGAGTGTACCTGTAATCTCTTAAAAGATACACCATTTAAAATAAATACTTAAAATTCTTAAAAGAAAAAGAAATAAGGGGTCAGCCATTTAGGACTGAGATGAGGAAACATTTCTTCACTCAGAGGGTTGTGAATCTTTGGAATTCTCTATCCCAGAGGGCTGTGGATACTCAGTTGTTGAGTATATTCAAAACTGTGATCGATAGATTTTTGGACACTAAGGAAATCAAGGGATATGGGGATAGGGCGGGAAAGTGGAGTTGAGGTAGAAGATCAGCCATGATCTTATTGAATGGCAGAGCAGGCATGAGGGGCCGTATGGCCTACTCCATTTCTTACGTTTCTTATCACACGAAAACACTATCATATCAGGATCAAATGACACCCTCCCCTCCCTCCTAACAAAGCAAATAATATCTCTCATTACCATTAATAAATGAACTGTGATAGAGGCACCCCTGATTACTCATTTAGTAAATTTGCTAAACATATTGCGGTATTGAGTGGTACAGGTGACTATGTCATAGTTAACATAGCCCACTCCACACAGTCTTCTGTTAGGAGACAACCTGCATTGCACTGCAATATTGTATTCCCAAATATAAGTATATAGCACAAGTGTACATGTTCTTTGATGGTCTAGGGAAACTTACCCAATAGCAATCAGAAATGCACTTTCAAATCTGGCTTTGTGGCTACCTCAAAATGTAGATCTCTAAAACCATTTTCAAAGCTAAATTCGAAAGAAAATGTAATTCTCACTCTACCAGTTAGTGGAAATACTTATGTAAGATTTAACAATTGTCTTTCAGATTCATTACCATCATAAAACTATTACATACTATTAGTACAGTTTAGCTATTTGAAAGCAGTTAAAGTATTTATTAGAGTTGCATACAAAAGAATGCCTTAGTAACAATTAGTTGCCGTATATCCATCACTGAATTGATTTATTACTGCCTTAAAATATATAGCACGCCACTTCTTATGAAAATGCTTCAAGGCACTCCACATACAACTTAGTGATGCCAACAAGGCATTTGTAGCTTAATAAAGGATTTGCACATCTTTCACAAGTGATAAATCAAGCTCATTTCTCTGCTGTCTGTCCACGGCATTCATAAAAAGTAGCAGAAGCCAGCGTGCCTTTGTCCTGGCTTGTACCCTCCATGGACTGCTGAAAGCATCCCCTGTGCAGGCAGGTTGTTTGGTACCTTTTAAGTGCCTGAACAAACATAAATAGTCAGATAAATGTGAATATGACTGCTGAATTACTTGTGGAGAATGGATGCCCCAGTGGCAGGCAAGCACAGCTTGTGGATGCGATTGGCAATCTTTGGCTCAGCAGGCTTTGGAACTATCAAAGTCTGTGCATAGGAAATGATGCCCTAGCAAGTCAATGGGGTGTCCCCTATTTAATATACAGTTAAGGAGGCTCAAGAAAATTCAGTGACCAAGAAAGTCACCAAGGCGAGTGACTGAAGTGCACCTGGTAATGTAGAATGAGCCCATCTTTGCTCAGCGTATGAAATTAAAAGCATCCTGGGAGTAATTTTAACCTAATTTGTCAGGCTTCAATTGAGAGTAAATTCGGGTGGGGTGCAAAAGTAGCGTTGCACCCGATCCCGTCAGTTTTCCGATGGGCAGTTGGGTTAAAAGTGCCCCCCCTAGCCTGGAATTGGAGAGGACAAAAGGCCCCAAGGTGTTTTCATCTATTTGTACCATTATATTTTGAAAGGATTGGCTTTAATATATCCACTTTGTGATGGTAATTATAAGTAATTTAAACTTTTAGATGATTTAGACAATCACTTTTCTCAAGCAACATACTGTTCATACTCTAAAGCCACAGGTGATAAATATGGCGTGCCCTCAAGGAAAAAGCACAAGAAAGTGAAACTGTCATCACCAAAGGCTGACCAAAGAGAGGGGTTTGTAAATTGTGAATGAACGAGCGCAGATCATATATCCTCCTCATCTCAAAAAGCAGCAGAAACTTGTCTTGAAGAATATAAATCTTCATAGAAGGCAACAGCAAGGCATGCATCACAAAGTTCTTTTTAGTGAAATGAAAAGTTTTTAAAACACTGCATTTTAGTTGCTTTTTAGTCACATGCAAATTCTTTGTGGACAAATACTAAAAGAAACACATCTGTAACTGCAATGCTCAGAAACCATCAGCTCGTCTTAAAACCTTTGCCTCAAGTTTGTGCATAAACAATAGTGGGAGAAAAAAATTGGTCCATATTAACAACTACCAAACCCGTTTTTCTTGTGATATGCCAGCAAGCTGACACGTGACATGAAACATTAACCCCATGCCTGCCGGTGAGCTCTGTGTGGGAGCCGGCCAATTTCCCACAGCCAGCAAGCTACAGCGGGGCATCCATTTGACTCTTGTAACTCGCCGGCGGCATTCAATTGAGGCTCAAACCTGAAAATGATTTGGGCCTCTCGATGCTGGCTTTGGCTGAGCGGCACTGTCACTCCGCTAATTTCGTGTGCATTTTGGGTGGAAGTCCATGATCCACCTCTATATTTTAATGGTTAATTGTTTTGTCCCTGAAACACACAAATTCAGGGCTGTGGTTACTTTAAGAAGCACTCGCAGAGTTGTGCTCATACTGCACGGCCCCTCCAGCTCACATCCCACACAATGGCACAACTCAGTGATCATCTCCCTGGATAAGCACATGTATTTTACGCAGCTGCCCTGTCATCATTTCCAGGTAGTTGGTTCTGAGTTGGTGAATGCATTGCTGTAGCTGTCCAATGCCAGGGTTCGATATAGTCTGCAATCCCAACTCCAGTTGAAATTTGAGCAGGGAGAAGCAGAAGGCAACTCTTGTATGCAGCGGCAGTTGAAGCTGCTGCAACATATATCATTACTGGGTTTATCATCAAATGACAGCATTTACTAGCCTGGAATTGGAGAGGACAAAAGGCCCCAAGGTGTTTTCATCTATTTGTACCATTATATTTTGAAAGGATTGGCTTTAATATATCCACTTTGTGATGGTAATTATAAGTAATTTAAACTTTTAGATGATTTAGACAATCACTTTTCTCAAGCAACATACTGTTCATACTCGTATGTTCAAAGGAACTGAACAGTGTACTGCTTCAGGAAATATTCTTCATAGTTAACTTATAGTGAAGCATTCCATTCTTCAACAACTACAAGCAAAATCAAATATAAACAAAGCTCAAAAATGAAATCTTTGTATCAGATGCTGAAGGCACAGAGAACTAATATGGAGGAATGATTCTGGATTTTACTTGTCCTTCTTCTGACAACTAAAAATCATAGATGGGATTTTCTGCTCTGGCGGCAGGATGGGCTTTCAAATGCCTCTGCATAAGTTCGAAATCTTGCAAGGTATTTGCTGATTTTCTTCTCAACATTTCAGTTTAAGAATTTCACAACAAAGCCACATTCATGACATGAAACTTCTTTTGTTAAAGTACCTCAAATTATTCAAGTGGTACCATTTTGACTGAGTTTGTGCTTTGCTACAATGGAAAAAGTTCCAATTCAATTTTCACTTATTAATCAGCAGCTATATTGCCATGCAATTCCCATTTCTATGACAACAAATGAATCAGAAGTAAATTCCTTTAAATTGCAAAATTGGTCTAGTCAGGATAATTTTATATGTTTACCCAATACATACTGCTACTTTAATGTTACTTACTATAGTCAATGTACAAACTGCTTATAGATAGAATGCAAGGAAAAGTAAGAGGGCTGAGGAATTAATGAATCAATCCTTGTGTTTGCATTCCAAGAGCTGCCTGCTGATTTAAAACTCAGATCATCTTTATTATTGAGAATTTAAATATTGTTTAGTTCTTGTGACATCAGAAAATCTCAAGAGGTCAGAGTCAGATCTATATTTGGCAGTTAGGACTTGAGTTTATTTTAAGAATGCTGCTCTTTTGTTCTGGCCTTTTCTGTTAGTAATAAATTGGAATTTAACATCATAATTTTTCATTTTGATTAACTCACTTTCACTGAATTTAGAATATATTAACCACCCCAAATGTCCTTATTAGAAGTTAGTAAATTCTAGCCAGCAAATCAGGATTTTGGGTGCGAGTCAGCTACATACTAAATACAAGATATTGTAGGGGATACAACACACCACTGTCTCATACAATGCTCTTCAAATTCATAGCTTTTATTTACCTACTTGGATGTCCTTTTACGGGAACTTAGGAGACATAACAGAGGGCAGACAGGCATTATGAAAATGTTTATCTTGGCTTTATTCACTGACACTGACTTGTGTTGTATGCCCATGGATTTCCTGAGCAACAACACGTCCACTGCCATGGGTTTTATATGCTTAGAGGACAGAAGTAATAACAAATGCTACAAGATGAAGAACTGAAGCACGAGATGCAGCTGACTAGGAAATCGGGTAAGATGGGAAAAGGGCAACCAGGACAAGCCAAGAATAAAGGCTTTTGTCTTAAAGTAGCTAAAATAATATTTTCTTTTATTTTCTTGTTTAGGCTATTAAAGTTACCTTTAAAAACTATTGCAAAAATATTTGAAATAGTTTAAATATGATGATAAATAACAAAATGATTACACGATTTAGTCCATGACAAACATTCTCCCAATATAAATTTAACAGCACTTTCTCAACTCAGCTGATAATTGAATGGGTATAAAAATGTATCCTTCCTGTCCTAGTTCGGTTCCTCTCTCTATGTTTTAGTGTCAGCTTAGCTCAGTTGGTAGCATCCTCACCTCTGAGTCAGAAGATTGTGGTTCCATGCCCCACCTCAGGACTTGAGCATATAATTTAGGCTGATAGTTCAGTGCAGCACTGAGATAGTACTGGATTCAGATGGATGTAAAAGATCCCATGGCACTATTCAAAGAATATTCCAACAGGCCAGCATTCTTCCTTCATCTACACCACCAGTAAAAGTTTAACTGGTTATTTGTCTATTTGGTATTTGCAGGACTTTGCTGTGTGCAAATTGACTGAATTAATTCATTGGACATGAATTGCTTTGGGATATCTTGAGGATGTGCTCAGGTGCTATATAAATGCAAGACCTTTCTTCATATGTTGCAGTTCAGTGTCAGCATATAGATAGGAATATGAATCACTTTTGTTTGCCCTATCTTTGCTCAGGCATGTGCTTCATGCTGTTTGGATTTGTTTTGCTCGTCATTCCATTGTAGTGTAAACAGGGAAGCTCAGAGGTACTGTAGCTGGTGTAAATTATACTGGACCAATTCCAGTTCTAGCATAAACTGGGCTTAGGGAAGCCTCTTCAAATTCTCAACCTTAGTGCAGAAGAAATGGTGCTGCATGAAAGAACTGATCAAATTAAATACACTGGAGTTTGGTATCATTTGTGTCTGAGACTTGTTTTGCTTCTAAAATGTGTTATTTTATATTCCCCCCATAATAATAATTTAATATGAAATTTCCACCAATCATATTGCTATGGGTGGTAATTCTTGAAAATTGTTTACAGTACTTGTACCATCATTGCAAGTATAGTTCAATCCTATTATCAAGATGCAATAGAGAGTTAGAAGGGTTACTGACCAAACAAGATTCAACTCATGAAATCTTTCCATCTCCCATTAAATATTTAACCTTGAGAATGAGGAAGTGCCAGTAGACTGCAAATAGGCTAATATGGCGCCCATATTAAAAAAAGGTGACAAAACAGAACACAGGCAACTATAGTCCATTGGTCTTACTTCAATTCCATGTAACATAATGGAATCATTATCAGGAGTAATCTTGAGGATTATTTGTACAACAGCAACCTAGTAAACACCTGCCAACACAGCTTTGGACAGGAAAGATTCTGTTTGAACAAACCTCTTTGATTTCATTGAGGAAATGACAACCCAAGTCAACTATGGTAAACCCTATGAAGTTGTATACATAGACTTCCAAAAGGCGTTTAATAAAGTTTCACACGAAAGGTTAATAATTAAGCTCAAAGCTGTGGGCATTCAGGACAAACTTGGGTATGGATAATAAACTGGCTGAAGGGTAGAAAACAACAGGTACTGGTTAGTATGGGGTGCTCCAAGACTCAGTGTTAGGAGCATTACTGTTTCTAATTTACATAAATGACTTGAATTTGAATTTCATCGCAAATCGGTTAAATTTGCATGATACCAGATGCACTGTTATCAATGGAGGCAGGCCAGAAACAACAAAATGAGCTAAATAAAATATGTGAGTGGCTGAACAATGTAGATGAAATTTAATGTACATAAGTGTAAAATATTGCACATTGGAAGAAAAAATGGGCAACATGCACACCTCATGAATGGAGTTGAAATGGCTAAGGATGAAGTTGAAAGAGACCTAAGAATCATAGTAGACTCAATGCTCAGCATATCCAGCCAATAGAGAGCAGCAATCAACAAATGATTACAGCACAGAAGGAGACCATTCAGCCCATCGAGCCCATGCCGGCTTTTTGTAAGAGCAATCAGACAGTCCCATTCCCCCGCTCTTTCCCCGTTGCCCTGCAATTTTTTTCCCTTCAAGTATTTATCCAATTCCTTTTTGAAAGTCACGATTGAATCTGCTTCCACCACCGTTTCAGGCACCGCATTCCAGATCATAACTACTTGCTGCGTAAAAAAGTTTTTCCTCATGTTGCCTTTGGTTCTTATGTCAATCACCATAAATCTGTGTCCTCTGGTTCTCGACCCTTCCGCCAATGGGAACAGTTTCTCTTTGTTTACATTATCTAAACCCATCATGATTTTGAACATTTCTATCAAATCTCCTCTCAACATTCTCTGGTCTGAGGAGAACAACCCCAGCATCTCCAGCCTATCCACATAACTGAAGTCCCTGGAACCATTCTAGGAAATCGTTTCTGCACCCTCTCTAAGGCCTTCATATCCTTCCTAAGTGCGGTGCCCAGAATTGGACACAATGGGCTCGATTTTAGGGTCGGGTTACCTGCGGGTTTCCAGCGGGGGGGCCCCGAAAATCCCGATCTCCGGTCACGTGACCGGATCGCGACGAAATCCCGGCCACTTCCGGGTACCGCGCTGACGTGCGGGGCTGCGCGCGCAAGCCCCGCTGGTGGGAATCCCGCAGGCAATTAAAGCCAGCGGGGTTCCACTTGAGAGTACTTAACTTGCTCGTTGTGGTCAGTTAATGAGCTGAAGCAGCTGTCAAAAGAGGAAGTGTGGGATTTTAGGTTCAAGGCAGTGAGTTTCCCACACTGGGGGAAACAGTCTCCATCCAACCAGGCGTGTTGCAGCCAGCAGCCTGTGGCAGGTGCCAAGGTGCGCTCCAGGGGGGAGAGCCCTCACCCACGCAGGATGCCACCGCGTCACATAGGGCAACCCCTGCCCTCCACCACCCCCCGCCAAGCCAGAGGACAGACCGACACGAGACCGCAGCCCCAGTCCGAGGAACCACACACCTACCCTGCACAACCCCTCAGACCAACACCTGCCAGTTGGGTGGTGTGTGGACACCCTCGGAGGACGAAGAGCATGACCAGCACCAGCAGCCTCGCAGTCCACGCCGTCCGCCGCAGAGACGTGGATCCCCCCAACACGGTGTTGTTGCACGCCCACCTGCACAGCAGGAGGGAGGGCTACCGCAGAGAGAGACGCGTCGCAGAGGGCACTACCCTCGCCACAGGGTCCACAGACCGAGGCGCAGCTCCCCGGACCTCTCCGAGCAGCAGTGCACAGGGAGGCGCAGATTCGCTCGACATGTAGTCGTGGAGATCTGCAGCCTCTTTCATGCCGAGCTGCTCCTGGCTGGCCCCAGCACCAACTGCTTACCTGTCACTGGCAAAGTCACCACTGCCCTCCACACCTTCTCCTCCGCATCCTTCCAGGGTGCAGCCGGCTACACCGCCGATGTCTCTCAGTCGTCTGCGCGGACGAGCCCTGCAAATACATCTGCACCTACTCTGCAGTAACACGATGGGTGGCATCAGTGGTGGGTCCTCATAGTGATACCCAGGAGCGGGCATTATTGGACACAACGGACAGGATTCGCGGAGACATGGCAGTGGTAGTGTCAATGTAATGTGTGCTGTTTGTTGCTCTGAAATTCAATATGGGTAACACCCATGACAAACCCTCAGACACCCTTGTGCACCCCCTTCATGCTGACGAGACGTTTGCCTTACGCTGCCTACTGCACATATGTGATGCATGCCCTGTGGCTGCAGCACAGGTGGTGGCAGGTTGAGTGAGGCTGGCCGTGAGGGAGATGCACGAGAGGGTGAGTATGGGATGGAGCCATGAGATTGTATGAGGATTGGGTTGCGTGTTAGTGGCAGGATGAGTACTGGCGAGGTGAGTAGGTGGAGGTAAGATGAGGACGGGGCGTGAGTGGGTATGAAGGGTGATGTGACAGAATAGTGTTGGCGGTGCTGAAGGAGATTTGGGGTGGGGGCAGTGTTGTGGCAGACGGAGTGTAGGGGAAAGACTTCGTGTTCTCACTGTGGCGGACCTACTGCGGTCATTGCAGCGCCTCCTGCACTGTATGCAGGTGGGCCATATGTTGGTGGCGCAGGTGACCCCCTCTGCCACCTCGAGCCAGGCCTTCTTGGTGGCAGAGGCAGGCCGCTTCCTCCCGCCCGCCGGGGGGAAGATCTGTGTCCTCCCCCTCCTCCTCACCCCATCTGATGATAGCTGGGGTGAGGCATCATTAAACTGGGAGCAGCCTTCCCCCTGGGCTGCTCCATGCTGCAATTTGTCCCATTGGTTGCAGCATCTGTCAGTGGAGGACTGCCCCTTTAACTAGAGAGCCTCCAGCTGACAGATCGTACTGCGCATGCGCAGCCCGACCGACGCGCAGGCCAGCGCCGTGGACCCCGGAGGAGCAGGTAATTGATTCCGATTAGTGTGTTGCCTGCTACGATCGCGTGGGCAACCCAGTAATTTCGCCGTCCGCGTTTTCGACGCTCCCGGAGGACCACCCGCTGGGAACACGCAGGCCTGCTAAATTCGAGCCTAATGTTCCAGTTGTGGCCGAAACAGTGGTTATAAAGGTTCAACATAACTTCCTTGCTTTTGTACTCTATGCCTCTATTTATAAAGCGTAGGATCCCGTATGCTTTTTTAACTGCTTTCTCAACCTGTCCTGCCACCTTCAAAATTTTGTGCACATATATCCCCAGGTCTCTCTGTTCCCGCACCTCCTTTAGAAATGTACCATTTAGTTTGTATTGCCTTTCCTCATTCTTCCTGCCAAAATGTATCACTTTGCACTTCTCGGTGTTAAATCTTATCTGTCCATTCAAACAGCCTGTCTATTTCCTCTTGCAATCTCTTACTATCCTCCTCACTGTTTACTACACTTCCAGGCTTTGTGTCATCTGCAAATTTTGAAATTGTGCCTGTACACCCAAGTCCAAGTCATTAATATAATTTCTAAGGTGATCGGCAAAAGAACCAAAGGTGACATGAGGAAAAACTTCTTCACATAACGAGTGGTTAGGATCTGAAATGAACTGCCCGAGGGGGTGGTGGAGGCAGATTCAATCCTGGCCTTCAAGAGGGAACTGGATAAGTACTTGAAAGGAAAAAATTTGCTGGGCTACGGGGATAGGGCGGGGGAGTGGGACTAGCTGGAATCCTCTTGCATAGAGCCGGCGCAGACTCGATGGGCCGAATGGCCTCCTTCTGTGCTGTAACCTTTCCATGATTTTATGATTCTATGATATATTAAAAAAAGCAGTGGTCCTGGTACCGACCCCTGGGGAACACCACTTCCTCCAGTCTGAAAAACAACCGTTCACCACTACTCTCTGTTTGCTGTCCCTTAGCCAATTTCATGTCCATGCTGCCACTTCCCCTTTTATTCCACGGGCTTCAATTTTCCTGACAAGCCTATCATGTGGCACTTTATCAAACGCCTTTTGAAAGTTTATATACACATCAACCGCATTGCCCTCATCAACCCTCTCTGTTACCTCATCAAAAAACTCAATCAAGTTAGTTAAACATAAATTGCCTTTAACAAATCCATGCTGGCTTTCCTTTATTAATCCATATTTGTTCACGTGACTATTAATTTTGTCCCGAATTATTGTTTCTAAAAGCTTCCCCACCACCGAGGTTAAACTGACTGGCCTGTAGTTGCTGGGTTTACCCTTACACCCTTTTTTGAACAAGGGAGTAACATTTGCAATTCTCCAGTCCACCCACATATCTAAGGAGGATTGGAAGATTATGGCCAGCACCTCTGCAATTTTCACCCCTACTTCTCTCAGCAACCTAGGATGCATCCCATCCAGACCGGGTGACTTATCTACTTTAAGTAGAGCCAGCCTTTCCAGTACCTCCTTTTTATCAATTTTTAACTCATCCAGTATCTCAAGTACCCCCTCTTTTACTGTGACTTTGGCAGCATCTTCTTCCTTGGTAAATACAGATGCAAAGTACTCATTTAGTACCTCACCCATGCCCTCCGCCTTCATGCATAGATCTCCTTTTTGGTCCCTAATCGGCCTCACCTTTCCTCTTACCACCTGTTTACTATTTATATGCCTATAGAATACTTTTGGATTCCCTTTTATGTTAGCCGCTAGTCTATTCTAATACTCTGTCTTTGCCCCTCTTATTTCCTTTTACACTTCTCCTCTGTACTTTCTACATTCAGCCTGGTTCTCACTTGTATTATCAATCTGATATCTGTCATACACCTTTTTCTGCTGCATCTTACTCTCTATCTCTTTTGTCATCCAGGGAGCTCTGGCTTTGGTCACCCTACCTTTCCCCCTCGTGGGAATGTATCTAGACTGTACACGAACCATCTCCTCTTTAAAGGCCGCCCATTGTTTGATTACAGTTTCAATGAAGTATTTTTACTCTAGATTGTTCTTTGTCCTTTTCCATAACTAATCTAAACCTTATGATACTATGATCACTGTTCCCTAAATGTTCCCCCACTGACTCTTGCTCCACTTGACCCACCTCATTCCCCAGAACCAGATCTAGCAATGCCTCCTTCCTCGTATGGCCGGATGCATACTGATCAAAAAAGTTCTCCTGAACATACTTCAGAAATTCCTCCCCCTCTTTGTCCTTTACATTATTACTATTCCAGTCTATATTGGGATAATTGAAGTCTCCCATTATCACTACTCTATAGTTCTTGCACCTCTCTGTAATTTCCCTGAAAATTTGCTCCTCTATATCCTTCCCATTAGTTGGTGGCCTATAGAATAAGTAATGGTGCCTCTATTGTTTCTTAACTCTAACCAAATAGATTCTGTCCTTGACCCCTCAAGGACATCCTCTCTCTCCAGCACTGCAATATTCTCCTTAATCAATACTGCCACACCCCTCCTTTTTTTCCTTCCCTATCTTTCCTGAACACCTTGGGAGAAAAATTTGATAGGGCCTATTATTGGGCGTAGGCAGGACTGAGGACGAGAACTTCATCCTGCCTCAGTACTCACCTGCAAGCTGCGTTGAAATCCAAGCCTTGCATGTCGATTCAATGGAATTCGCACTTTCTACCAGCAGGGGGAGCCCCATCCCTTAAAGGGAGGATTTCTCTTAAAAATCTCTTAAAGGTAGACGGTACCTGTTACAGGCTAAAAATAACAGTCTGCTATCTGCATGGAGTCTGAACTGAGATCAGACATCACACACGTAAAACACAGATGCAGGTCCATCCCTATGTTCACACACTGATGAGTTATGGTAAAACACTGAATAAAGGTTGCACACTACTAAATCCCACATCCTCCAATCTGCATGCTAGACCTCACCATTCTGCTGATCTGAATTTGTACCAGGCCTATGCAAGAGGTGGCCAGAAGGAGGGACATCCTAATTCCACGGGGGTTGGGGGGCGGGGGTGGCAAGAGACCCTCCAGACCCAAAAGGCAGTGCGAGGCAATAGAGGACGAAGTCAATGCCAGGCACATAGCGCCACAAACATGGATGCAGTGCAGGAAGAAGTTCAATGCTTCGACACGAGTGGTCAAGGCGAGTGAGATCAACTGTCAAGTGGCATCTCCTACCAACTGCACCATTAGCCCCATCCACTGCTCCATGCACTACACCCCTCCCCCATCACCCACATACCAACAAACTCTTTCCATCAGTACTCAACCCTTCCAACGAGATGTTTCCTGCCACACTTACACATTTCCACTGTTGCAAGCCGCCCACCCACAACTCACAGGCCATACACACTGGCAGATATTCAACCATGACAGGCATGGACCTGTGACCTAACTCCATATACCTGCCTTAGCCCCATATCCCTTAATACCCTTGGTTCACAGAAATCTATCAATCTCAGATTTAGAATTCACAATTGAGCTACCATCAACTGCCATTTGCAGAAGAGCGTTCCAAACTTCTCCCACCCTTTGCATGTAGAAGCGTTTCCCAAATGCACTCCTGCACGGCCTGGCTCTAAATGTTAGGCTATGTCCCCACGTTCTAGTATTCAAGTATAGGAGACCACCAAAAACAGTTACAAATATACAGCAGCCAGAAGCAATAATCCAGCCACTAACTTGTAAATCCTGCATGGTCCCTTTAAATAGGGCTGGTGGGGGTACCTCCAGGCACTCTAAGACACGTTCAGAGGTCAGGGTTAAGACTGTGCATTGAGTTGAGCGTTAAGTGCCAAAATTGTGTCAATCACTTTAAATCAGCGTTGCACACTGATATTATCCATTTTCTCCTCACTTTACATGCAGCTGGTGTTCGGTATTTGCGCATGTGCTAACTCCTATACCAAGGTGGCACCCGGCGCACGTCACGCTGGAAACATGCGTGCGCAGCCAAGGTGCTATCTTGGCACCTCGAGAGGCCACTTAGCGCCGAAACAACGGGCGCTACACGGCCCAATTTAGTGCCCCTTGTATCCAGGAATATTTAGTACCCAATCCTGCACTTTTTTGAGCCAGGTCTCCGTTATTGCCACTACATCATATTTCCATGTGGCTATTTGTGCCTGCAGCTCACCAACCTTCTTTACCATGCTTCGTGCATTTACACGCATGCACTCTAAACCTATCTTACATCATCTTGTATTCTCATAGTCTGATCCCACCCAATACTGTACTATTTCTTGCTCTAGTGCTATCTGTCTCTCCCAATCCTTTATGCACCTTGTTTCTCCTTTTTAATGCTATATCCTGGTGCCCATCCCCCTGCCAAATTAGTTTAAATGAAGTTTAATTTAGTTCAATGTTGAACTACATAGCCATAACAGTAGAATATAAATATATTCAGCCATAAGTGCCAAGTAGACAGTCTCACTGAGCCCCTTCCCAAGGATCCCCCCATCATAGATGTCAGTGTCCAGCCACATGACATCAAGAAGCGGCTGAGTGCACTGGATACAGCAGAAGCTATGGGCCACGATAACATCCTGGTTGTAGTGTTGTGCAACAGAACTAGCTACCTCCTTAGTCCAGCTATTCCAGTGCAACAATGACACTGGCTTTTACCCGACCATGTGGAAAATTGCCCAGCTATGTCCTATCTACAAAAAGCAGGACAAATATAACCCTGCCAATCACTGCCGTATCAGCCTCCCACCAAACATCAGCAAAGTAATGGAAGGATCATCATTCGTGTCATCAAATGACACTTACTCACCAATAACCTGCTTGCTCATGCTCAGTTCAGTTTCCTCCAGAATCATGTGTTTCCAGACCTTGTCACATCCTTGATACAGACATGGATCCAAGAGTTAAATGTCAGAGGAGAAGTGAGAGTAGTTGCCCTTAGCACTAAGACAGCAATCAAACGTTTATGACACCAAGAAGCCCTATCAAAATTGTAGTCAATAAGGGTCAAAGGGAAAACCCTCCAATGGCTGGAATCATATGTCACATAAAGGAATATGATTGTGCTTGTTGGAAGCCAATCATCACAGCCCCAGGACATTACTGTGGGAGTTATTCTGGAAAGCATTTTGGGTTGACCATCTTCAGATGCTTCATCAATGATCTTCCTTCTGTCGTAAGCCAGGGGTGGGTCTGGTTCACTGATGATTCCACAGTGTTCAGCTCCACTCACAACTCCTCCAAAAAGAAGCAGCCCTTACCAGCCTACAGCAGGACTTGGGGAACATCGGGGCTTAGGCTCACAAGTGGCAGGTAGCATTTCTTGCTCTGTACGTGCCAGGTAATGGCCATCTCCAAAAGAAAAGGCCCAACCACATCTTCCTGCCTTCAACAACACTAATATCACCAAGTCATCCATTGTCAATAATCTGGGGGTCACCATTGACTAGAAATTTAACTGGACCAGCAATATCATCACCTTGGCTACAAGAGCAAGACACTGGATACTCTGCGATGAATGGCCCACCTCCTGACCCATCAAAGCCTCTCCACCAATTACAAGCCTTAAATCAGAAGTGTAATGGAATACTCAACACTCGCCTGGATGGGTACAGCCATATAAAAGACTCAAGAAGCTTGACACCATCCAGGACAGAGTAGCCCAATTGCATGGTTCTGCTGCCACTGGACTCAATATCCAACCCCTCCACCACCAGTGTATTGTAACTGCAGTATAAATGACATTGTTCTGTAATGTAAATGGGTAAAAACCTATACCTTTACAAGACACATTATGAATTCTGAAGCATAAGTAATATAACAGGATGTTTTGGTTAAAACTTAACCACAAACAAAAAACGAACAACAAATGAAAGTGGCAAACATGGCTCACCATGCAACTTTTGTTTTAGAGCATGTGCTGTAAGAATGTACTAGCCTCTCTGTTCCTGCACCCCCTTTAAATTGTACCATTTAATTTATATTGCCTCTCCTCATTTTTCCTACCAAAATGAATCACTTCACACATCTCTGCATTAAATTTCAGCTGCCATGTGTTTGTCCATTTCACCAGTGTGTCTATGTCTTCCTGAAGTCTGTTACTATCCTCCTCACTGTTTTCTACATTTCTGAGATTTGTATCATCTGCAAACTTTGAAATTATGCCTTGTGTACCCAAGTTCAAGTCATTAATATATATCAAAAAGAGCAGTGGTCCCAACACCTACCCCTAGGGGATACCACTGCATACTTCCCTCCAGTCTGAAAAACAACCGTTCACCGCTACTCTCTGCTTTCTGTCCCTTAGCCAATTTTGTATCCATGCAGCAACTGCCCCTTTAATCCCATGGCTTCAATTTTGCCAACAAGTCTATAATGTGGTACTTTATCAAACCCCTTTTGAAAGTCATCAACACAACATCAACTGCACTACCCTCATTAACCATCACCGTTACTCCATCAAAGAACTTAACAAATCCATGCTGGCTTTCATTTATTAACCCATATTTTTCCAAGTGCCAATTAATTTTGTCCCAATTAACATCTATAAAAGTTTCCCCACCACCAATATTAGGCTAATTGGTGAGTTGCTGAGTTTATCCCTCTCCCCTTTTTTGAACAGGGGTGTGACATTTACAATCCTCCAGCCCATGAAAACAAAAGCTTGGGCACATTTGACTTAAATGCATCACAGCACAGATGGACTGTCGATGACCTTGTCTCAGAGTAATTGAAGATAACATTTTGATTAATGATCTTGAGAAATTTATGCCTGACATCCTAACAACAACAACAACAACTTGCATTTATATAGCATCTTTAATGTAGTTAAACATCCCATGGCGCGTCACAGGAGCGTTATCAAACAAAATTAGATGCCAAGCCACATAAGGAGATATTAGGACAGGTGACAAAAGCTTGGTGAAAGAGGTAGGATTTAAGGACCGTCCTAAAGGAGGAGAGAGAGGTAGAGAGGCAGAAAGGTTTAGGGAGGGAATTCCAGAGCTTAGGGCAGTTGAAGGCATGGCCGCCAATGGTGAAGCGATTAAAATCGGGGATGCGCAAGAGGCAAGAAATCGAGGAGCACAAAGATCTAGAAGGGTTGTAGGGCTGGAGCAAGTTACAGAGATAGGGAGGGGCGAGGTCATGGAGGGATCTGAAAACAAGGATCAGAATTTTAAAATCGAGGCGTTCCCGGACCAGGAGCCAATGTAGGTCAGCGAACAGAGGGGTGAAGGGTTAACGGGACTTGGTGCGACTCAGGATACAGGCAGCAGAGTTTTGGATGAGCTCAAGTTTATGGAAAGTGGAAGATGGGAGGCCTGCCAGGAGAGCATTGGAATAGTCGAGTCTAGAGGTAACAAAGGCATGGATGAGAGTTTCAGCAGCAGATGAACTGAGGCAGGGGTGGAGACGGGTGATGTTATGGAGGTGGAAGTAGGCAGTCTTGGTGATGGACCGGATATGTGGTCGGAAGCTCATCTCAGGGTCAAATAGTTCACCAAGGTTGCGAACAGTCTTGTTCAGCCTCAGACTTGACCAGAGAGAGGGATGGAGTCGATGGCTAGGGAACGGATTTTGCGGCGGGAACCAAACCCCATTTAATCAGTACTATAGACACTGTTGTGATGATTTTCCTGTAATTTCTTGTGGAGATACTTTCCTGCCAACTGTTCCCCACATTATCCCTCATTTCTTATAATATGAACTCAAACCAAACCAATGAAAGGCCAGTAACCCAACTGAACTTTGGTGACTTGAGTTTTCAGCCTTTTCATACTCAACTCTACTAAAATGTTGACACTCTCATAATTAAATGAAATACAGGTAGATAGAACTCCACTCCAATATGGCACATTCACACAACTTTTACCTTACCTGATGCAGATGTTGATGGTGAATTGATTTAAGATCTACTTTCTTGCAAAACTGTTGTTTTCCATCTAGTGTTGCACAAAGCAATTACAATACAAAATGTGTATTTAATTTTTTGCAGTCATAACCTGCATCAGTGGACATTTTTAGTCCTTTTCAGCTAGTTATTATGTATAGAAAAATAGATATAATAAATTGTGTTCCCACCTCATTAGTGTATCAGAAATGAACAGCTCATCACTCAGGAATAGTCATGCCGAATGGGAGACTTTTCCGTGGCAGTAGGAACAAATAGTTTGAGTAAAACCAAGTCAGAAGTTGAGAATATCGGAAATAACAATTGCGGGTCTTCTATAACAGGTGGGCAATCCGCTCTGCCAGTTTACCGCCCAAGTGGCGAAGATGACAATTACCCCCAGTAAGCATGAAATTCAAAGCACTGCTGCAATAATTATAAAGGCTGTGGCAATGTAAAGGGCTGCAACAGCCATTTAAAGGGCCTCCTTTTGCTATAAATAGAAGGGAAGGAGATTAAAGTCTTATACTATTCCTGTTCAATCGTAGGATGGAGGCATCACAAGGACACATTACAGATAGTGACCTGGAGGTGCTATGCTACAGTGAGGCAAAAGGGCATTGCTCTGGTTGACAATCAAGGGTACCCACGCCAGAGAAGAGATCTATCATGAGGCAGCTGATAGTGTAATTGTTCTCTGCACGTGTGGAAGAAGATTGCAGACTTGAGGAAAAGTGTCAAGGAAATGCTACATACAACAAATATCTGCCCCAAGTATACATGCCACAAAGTATATCCTCAGTGCCCATTACTCTTGTACTTCTCAACCTTCAAC
This sequence comes from Heptranchias perlo, assembly GCF_035084215.1. Classification (NCBI taxonomy): domain Eukaryota; kingdom Metazoa; phylum Chordata; class Chondrichthyes; order Hexanchiformes; family Hexanchidae; genus Heptranchias; species Heptranchias perlo. The sequence continues at coordinate 25,109,959 of NC_090343.1, forward strand.
CTTACAGCCTTTCAGTGTTTAGCAAAGCATGACCATGAAGTAGCATTGTATACAAGCTGCAACTTACATCTGAAACTTTTGTCACACTTAAGGAGTTTCAAATAGCAAATGCTTCCAAAATACCGTAGCTGTATAATGCATGTTCATTTAGTGACACACAGGGTGGGCTCCAGGATGAGCACATATCAGTCACATCTTTTATAAATATATAAAAAGTTGAAGGATAGTTAAAGGAATGGTGGGGCCGATTAGGGACAATAAAGGGAATCTTCTTGTGGAGGCAAAGGGCATGACTGAATACTTTGCATGGGTCTTCACAAAAGAAGAGGATGAAGTTAATGTCGCAGTAGAGGGGGAGGGAGTAGAGATATTGGATAGGATGAAAATAGATAGAAAGGAGGTGCTAAATAGGTTGGCATCACTCAAAGTTAGCAAGTCACCCGGTCCAGATGGGATGCATCCTAGGTTACTGAGAGAAGCAAGGGTGGAGATAGAAGAAGCTCTGATCCACCTTGGATATGGGAGTGGTGCAAGAGGACTGGAGGATTGCAAATGTTACAACCCTATTGAAAAAGAGGAGAGGGATAAACCTGGTAACTACAGGTTTAACATCAGTGATGAGAAAACTACTAGAGACCATTGTCAAGGACAAAATTAATTCTCACTCGGAGAAGCATAAGTTAATAAGGTACAGCCAGCACGAATTTGTTAAAGGCAAATCATGTCTGATTAACCTGATTGAGTTCTTTGATGAAGTAACAGGGTTGATGAAGGTAGTGCAGTAGATATTGTATATGTGGACTTTCAAAAGGCAATTGATAAAGTACCACATAACAGAATAAACAGAAAATAGAAGCACATAGGAGTAAAAGGACGGTGGTAACTTGTGTACGTAATTGGCCAGGAGATAGCAAGCAGAGAGTAGTGGTGAATGGATGCTTTCTAACTGGAGAGAAGTGTGAAGGGGGTCCTCCAGGGGTTGGTATTAGAACCCTTGCTTTTCTTGTTATACGTAAATGACTTGGACTTGGGGAGTACAATTTCAAAGATTGCGGATGATATAAAACTTGGCAGTAAATAGTGAGGAGGATAGCAGCAGACTTCAGGAGGACATAGACAGACGGGTGAAATGGGCAGACACATAGCAGATGAAATTTAATGGGGATAAGTGTGAAGTGATGCACTTTGGGAGGAACAACATGGAGAGGCAGTATAATCTAAATGGTACTATTTTGAGAGGAACCTGGGGTGCATATTCACAAATCTTTTAAGGTGGCAGGGCAAGTTGATAAGGAGGTTAAGAAAGCATATGCGATACTTGGCTTTGTAAATAGGGGCATTGAATACAAAAACAAGAAAGTCATGCTAAACCTTTACAAATCACTGGTTGGGCCTCAGCTGGAGTATTGTGTACAATTCTGGGAACCATACTTTAGGAAGGATGTCAAGGCCTTGGAGCCGGTACAGAGGAGGTTTACCAGGATGATACCAGGGATAGGGGACTTCAGTTATGTGGAGACATTGAAGGAGCTGGGACTGTTCTCCTTAAAGCAGAGAAGGTTAAGGGGAGACTTAATAGAGGTGTTCAAAATTATAAAGAGTTTTGATGGAGCAACTGTTTCCTCTGGCAAGTGGTCGGTAACCAGAGGTCGTAGATTTAAAATAATTGGCAAAAGAACTAGAGTGGAAATGAGGAGAAATTTTTTCACTCAGAGGGTTGTTAAGATCTGGAATGCACTACCTGAAAGGGCAGTGGAAGTAGATTCCGTAGGAACTTTCAAAAGGCAATTGGACATGTACTTGAAAAGAACTAATTTGCAGAGTTATGGAGAAAAAGCTGGGGTGTGTGACAGCTCTTTCGAAGAGCCGGCACAAGTACGATGGGCCGAATGGCCTCCTTCTGTGCTATAACATTCTATGATTCTACATCGCAAAACTACTTTTATACTTGCAGGACAAGATGACACATAATAAAAGCAAACAGGTCCAAACTGGGGGAAGGCCCAGAAATTACAAACTCTTGGCTCCATTTAAGGGGCCCTACCCAGGAAAACCTAAGCATTGAAGGAATAAGAAAAGGTGAAGCTGGAGGGATCTCCCAAGATCAGGACTAGTTCCAACCTGCTTATAATATCTTGTCAATCTACTCAATCATTGAAACAAGCATACACACAAGCACAAAAACATCACACACAGTATATTGCATTGCAAGCCTGTTTGAAGATGTCAAAATTGCAAAAATGTGTTGCTCTCTTCCTATTACAGGTCTGGAAGTGCAGCCTGCCCATACTATTAGTGATTGTAGCATCTCACAGCACCCTGTATCACTCTCAGCAACATTTTCAAACACCAGCACAGCCACATAGACTCCAGAAAATGCAGTTAGTGGACTTGAGGAGGTGGCACCGGTTAGTCACTGTGCACAAGTGTGAGGCAGCAACTGGTCATGGCAGAGGAGAGGCAGGAACCTGTTACCCGGATAGCCACTGAGTGCCATCAATGATACCCTTTATTTTGGGAAATCCAGGAGTGTGTGAAATTGGGCAGCCACGTCATATTCCTTTTGCTATGCATCAATCATCTGTTTGATACATCTGTAGGCAAAGAGTTGGCTGGTACTGATATTTATGCTAGTGTGAAGATGGAGGCATAAAATTTGGAGATGGAGGTGATTTTCACTGCCACTGGTGGTGTCATCCCTATATTAGAGGTTGCCTGCCGGTCTCCTTTCAACCAATGGCAGAGTTCTGCAACTGCCTCTGTACTGAACTTGAGCCTTTGGAGGCAGTTCTCCTCCATTATTGCCAGGTAGCTGTGCCTGGGCCTGTAGACACAATTGGTGGCATAATGGTAGGTATGAGCAGTCCAGCTCTTACGTCAAAGTGATCTATTTCATATGCCATCTTTGATCTTCTTGGTTCTCTTGCATAAAATCCTGTAATAGGGTGCACTGAAAGCAATCTTCATATCTTGCAATGGAACAGAGGAAAATAAAGAATAGTATGCCTTGAAGAGATCACTTCCCAATAGATGTGAACCTTACTAGCCTCAGATGCCCACTTTAAATGGGTGGGATTAGTATTGGGTGGAATGGTGTAAGAAAATACCATATTCTTGCATAATGAAGCTCTTGTACACACTGTACAAGGGAGAACAACATTGCTGGACAACTGGTTCAGCAATCACTTTTGCTGGCAGGAATTTCTCTCCTATAATCAGTAATATAACAGAGCTAAGTCTAAACTCTAATGGGCTTATCCATGATATATTTAGCACAATCAAAATGAGAGGAAGTTGAAGGACAATGGTGGTCTACCATGTTATGGACCAGAACAATCTCCCAGCTGAGCTCTGCCCCCCTCCCTCCCAATCCCTCCAAAGCCAGGGTTTATATGTACTTTTATTGTTTTCCTTTTCTCTTCAAATTTTCTTTCCTTACATTTCTTCCCACCAATGTTCTCCCCCACTCCCACTCTTCTTTCCCTGAGTGTGTTGACTGTTGCTGGGATACAATTCCATGGGCGCCTGCTGTCCTCTGGTATCTCATCCAAATGGTCATTATTTAAGTGGGAGCCTTGCCACTAAATGTCAGCAGGTTATCTGACCACAGAGGTCATCACGGCTGATGCATTCCTGTCCTCACCCAACATTCTCACCTGCTCTCCCTGCAGGGGTCACTGGATACTGATCATGAGCAGGAGTCCTGTCTAATTTTCCTATTCCTAATTCAGCACTTCTGCACCATTCCAGTTGATATCAGCTAACTGAGCACAGACCAATGGAGCTCAGGTGTCCACATACAGTCCTACAATAAATCCTACTGATCATCACATCCACCCTCGCTGATCTACACCATTTCCCTGTCACTCAATGCATCGAATTTAAAATACTCATCCTCATTTACAAATTATTCCATAGCCTCATCACACCCTGTCTTGCAAACTTCTCCAACCTTACATCCCCTACTGTGCACTCCAGTCCTCTCACTCTGACCTTCTGTACACCCTCCTCTGTTGCCCCATCTGGTCTGTGAAGCTCCATAACTCACTGAATAAATCTGCTGTGCCATCAATCTGTTCTGTGTTTTGATGTTTTGTGGAATAACATTAGAATTTCACTAAGTGCATATCAAAATGCAGGAAGGTGCATAACTTGTCTGTATATTTAGAAACTCAAAGAGGATCACATCCCCAGAGCAAATACTAACTACCTCCTCATGAAAATGTCGATAAGTAATTGTGATATACATTGATGCATGGCTCAATCCTACTTATCTGCCCTTAAACCCTGTGCACACAATCTGAATACACTGCATACTGCGTGTACACTACATACTGCCACTGAAAGACAGAAAGAAATCACAAAATGGAAAACAACATCTTCTTATGCTTACATTATTGTGAAAATTCTCATTATGTCACAACCAATGTTGGAGTAATGTATTAGGTTCAAATTCTACAGCAACAATAGTTTATATTTATACAGCTGTTTTAAGATCGAAAGATATTCCAAGGCGCTTTACAGAGAAAGAAAGGAATGGATGCTGAATCTTTGTCATACAGTTAAGAAAAAGGTCTACAGGCTTGGTGGAAGGATTGGCAAGGCAAAGGAGGGGGGAGATGCACAGAAGGCCAGAGGCAGATGATTGGAGGACATGATATAAGGTTGGAGAAGGTTGCAGAAGGTAGAGTGAGGCCATGGATGGGTTTGTAGATGAGGATGAGGATTTTAAATTCAATGCATTAAGCAACATGGAGCCAAAATAGATCAGTAAGGACAGTTGTGATGAGTGGGCAGGACTTAACGTAGGGCGCAATGCAAATAGCTGAGTTCTGGACAAGTTGGAGTCTGGAGGTTAAGAGGCTAGTAAGGAAAATGTTGGAGAAATCAGAGTCTGGAGATGACAAAGACATAGATAAAAGTTTCAGCAGCAGGGATGAAGTAAGAGCAGAGGTGAGCCATGTTATGAAGGTGGAAGTTAGCTGTCTTGATGATGGATATGACATAGGATTTGATGCTCAGTTCTGGGTCGAGCAGGACACCGAGGTGGTGCACAGTCTGGTTCAACATGAACGAACAGTCGGTAGGGGGATGGGTTCAGTGGTAAGGGAAAAGAGTTTTTGGCAGAGACTGAAAATAAATTCTAGTCAATCATCTTAAATAGTATTAAAATAATCCAATATCATCACTTTATTTGCCTTCTGTGCCTATCTTGTTACCTTCTTCACAGCAGCCTTTTGGGAGATAAGTCATGGCTAATTGAATCAATTAGTTTAAATAAATGCTTCACATTAATCAAGTATGTAAAGAAACAGCAGATGGAGAGATCCTCTCTACAAAGTAGTTTTATTTTTGTGTAGTTTTGCCTGTAGTAGATGAACTCACTTTTCTTACACTAATGCATTTAGTTTCACTTTATATGGTCTAACGTTTATAGTTAAAGAACAATAGAGTTTGGATTAACACTTCTGTTCAAACTGTGTGGAGAAGGTTTGGTATGTCAAGCATTCATAAGATAACATCCCTAGTAGTGATGTCGACCCTAATAACAACAACAGCTTGCATTTAAATAGCTCTTTTAACGCATAAAAATCTCCCAAGGTTCTTCATAGAAGTGTAATCAGATAAAGATCAATGCCGAGGCCAAGAAGAAGATATTAGGAGGAGTGATCAAAAGCTTGGTCAGAGAGGTGGATTTTATGAAGGGGTTTAAATGAGGTGGAGAGAGAGAGGGGTTTACAAAGAGAATTCTTGAGTGTGGGACCTGGACAGCTGATGGCACGCCCACCTTTGGTGGGGCGAAGGGAGGGGAGGATGCACAAAAGGCCTGAGTCGGAGGATTGGAGAATTTGGGGGTGGTTTAGGGATAGAGGAGGTTACAGAGATAGGGAAGGGCAGAGCCATGTAGGATTTAAACACAAGGATGAGAATTTTAAATTTGAGGCTTTGGGAGACTGGGAGGCAGTACAGGTCAGCAAGGACAGGAGTGATGGGTGAGCAGGACATGATGCAGCATAGGATACGGGCAGCAGAGTTTTGGATGATGTGAAGTTTAGAGGGTGGAGAATGGGAGAACAACCAGGGGAGCATTTGAATAGTCAAGTCTGGTGGTGAAAAAGGCACAGGTGAAGGTTTCAGCAGCAAATGGACTGTGGTGGGGCGGATACAGGCAATGTTGCGCAGCTGAAAGTAGGTGGTCTTTCTGATGGAGAATATTTGGGATCAAAAAGGACACTGAGATTGTGAGCAGTCTGGTTCAGGCAAAAACAATGGCCAGGGAGGAGGATGGAATCAGCGGTGAGGGTATGGAGTTTGTAGTGGGTGCCAAAGACGATGGCTTCAGTCTTCCCAATGATTAACTGGAGGAAATTGCGGTTCATCTAGGACTGGATGTTGGATAGGCAATCTGACTACACAGAGGCAGTGGAGTAGTCAAGACAGGTGGTGGAGAGGGACGTTGTCAGCATACATGTGGAAGCTGACTCCATGTCTATGGATGATGTTTCCAAAATGCAGCATGCAGATGAGGAAGTAAAGGGGGCAAAGGACTGATCTTTGAGAGACTCCAAAGCAACGGTACCAGGATGGTAAGAGAAGCCAAGTCTGGAGATGCTCTGACTACGATCAGATAGGTAAGAGTGGAACTAAGCGAGGGCAGTCCCACTGAGTTGGCCAACTGATTAGAGTAGGATGATGTGGTCTACTATACCAAAGGCTGTAAAGAGGTCGAGGAGGATGTCACAGAGGATGTCATTTGTTCTTTTAATTATTGAGAATGGTGTCTTGTTTCAATTTAAGCTCTAGTTGTCTTATGGCACCAGCCTATGACCAGTAGCCAAAGCTAATGATTCATACCAAGCATACCCTATATATATTGCAAATTGTGAATTTTTAGTCCCACCATTATAAGAGAGCTCTGCACATATGTGCTTACACACATGCAGAGCTCCAATTCCTGTGAGAATGCAGACTCAAAACGTTTATTTTTAAACTGCTTTAGGTTACAAAGTGCTTCAGAGATTTAATGGACCACTGAGCACTTTATATTTGGTTTGACACCATAGTGGAGTTATACTCCTGGTGGCATCAAACTCAAGGTGAAGTACGGCAGCCTCCTTGGGGGAGAGGGGAAAGCTCATACTGCTGCATTCTTGAGTCAGATCAGAACCTGACTCTGGAGTTATACTGTCACTTTTCATTTGAACGAAAAGAATATGGAGAAAGAATAGGGAAATGCGACTAAGCTGGTAGCTCTTTCAGAAAAAGGTAGTAGGGGGACCTGCCAGGTAACCTCCTTCTGTGCTATGAAATCTATGACTCACCCTAAGATTCCTAATAACATTAATGATAACAATTGCAGTGGGGAATGAAATTAAACAATATCTCACAAACACAATGCAAATCATTAATAGTAAAGTTAAAATTAATAAGAATCTTGTCGGTAACCAGGAACACAAACTAAATGCACTAGACCTGGGGAGCAGTCTTGAAGAGTTGGTTGCAAAACAAATTTATCCACTAGGTGCCGCCGTTTCCTCCCATTATCTACAGATTATAAGCTTCTTAACTCAGGAAGAATAGAAGGATGAAGGAACCTTTGCAGAACCAGACTAGACTTGTTGATCTCCATTAACAGAGAGCGGAAATAAATTAGGAGAGCCTTTCGCGGACCACGATATTGTTTGGATCCTGAAAAAAAACCTTAACTGGATGATAAAACGTGTAGCTGGAAGCTGTGCATGAGCGGAGCTGATATATGCTTATTTTTGGTTGGTGTTGCGAAGCCGTTTTCATCTCTAAGCAGTCCATGTTAATCCAATAGGATTCTATTCCAATACAGCAATAGGTTTTACACAAGGTTCGTAAAGCAAATGATTCTTACATCATCTCCGGCTAATTTTAGGCTATGGACATAATCTCAGCGTTTGATGGGTTTAAAAAATATATTATCACTGTAATCATCAGGGTAAGTAACAGATGTGCATGTTGAAGATACTGGTTTTATCTACTGCAGTTAAAACGTTAATGAAATTATTTTTTTAAAATGATTTCACTCGTAATAACATAGCTGACATTTGTTTTTTTTAAGATGCCCAAGTCATATACAGCCATCCGTTTTATGCCCAGCTGTGACCTAATTGTAAAGATAAACAAAATGTATTGGTGTATGTAGTTGGACTAGACATAAATGAAACAGAACGCTACTTTCATTTCATTGTCAGTAAGGTGAAGATTCAGAAAATCATTCCGTGGGGGTTTATTCCTTTTTAGCAAATTGCACCAAATTATCTTTTACTGTCTTATCAATCTGCAACTATCCGAAGCTCCATCAAAAAGGATGGCGGAGATTTGTTGTCACCTGGAGCTGGGAAGCACCAGAAAGATTTGTAACACGCATGTAAATTTACCATGGGGTAATTTACCAATTTTACGATCGCCAGATAGTGCAGGAACCAGTTAAAACAGAGGGACGAATGTCGAACATATATCTTAAGATTACCTCGTTAAAACTTTACCACCATGAATTCAATGTTAACGTTAATGAACAAGCAGGATACAGAGTGTAAACTTAACTTAAGAAGATATTCAAATTTGGAAGGACAGACTTTGTGATTTGCTGCTCCACTCAGGTTGAGTGAGGGTACGATTTTAAATTAGTATTCAGGATCAAGCTTTATTCATGTACATTGCCATACTTGACCATAAATTGTCCATTTTAAAATTGTTTCCACACAAAGCAGTATAATTAACCAATGTCAAATTGGTCTTAATCATCGAATGCTGGCAATGTGACTCAGCTGTATTTGAAATCTGTTCTGACAAGACCTCTTCTATCACTAATGAACCAAATTTCATTTTGCACAGTGGGGGTCTGATAGCCCAAACTAGGCGAGTGTTGAACTACTTTGCAGACAAACAGCGTAAAAGCCTCCTCACGCTGAAAGTGCTTGGCAAACCATCGCTCCATTTGTTTTTTTTTTGGCCCTGTGCTCGTCATACTCTGGCTGTTCTGCAGAACAGTTCATCTTTCACAAAGCTGGACTGACTATATTCAATTCTAAAGCAGAGTATAGAGAGTGCACTGAAGGAAGAGTTCTTTCTGTTGCACAATTCAAGGGGAGAGGGTCATGTCTCCCTGAACTTGCACTAAATCCAAACGCAGCTCCCGGGCATGAGAAGAATGAAATACAAAAATGATTGTTAAGTCATATATAAAATGGCAGTAACTTTGGTTAGGGGATGTGAGGCAGCATGGATCTGCCATCTTAACATGGAAACTCAGGATATCTTTAGCAATTGGGAGCTGATACAAACGTCACTTTGGTTATTGAAGGAAAGGCTGGTCCTTCCACGTGGTGGTCATTCTGCAGACATGCTTTCAATTCCTTGAGGAGAAACAAGATGAAAACAATGTGGCTCCTTTAAAGAGCCAGAGATAGTTTATTTCTTGACGTACGTGGGTAGACTTCGATATTATTGAAAGCATGTACACAACAGGCTTTTAATGCTTCTGCTGCTAGACTCCAAGCAGTACTTCTAATCGTTTAACGTGGCTGCTTATTGTATAAATAAAAATATTCAAAATACAGCTTCGGCTGTAGCATTGTCACATTTGAAAAGAAAGATATTTCTTTATATTTCAAAGTAAATAAAAATGCAGAAGCTGTTCGGTGATGGTATGGAGCGGTCTCTATAAGGGAATACCGTGTAATTTAACGTGTAGCCGATCGTTATTGCAGTTTATATATAACAGGCACAGATTGCTACGAATGAGATGACATGGAATAGAGCAAGTGGGTGGTTTGTGAATGGAAACCAAATTGCAACAAATATGCCTGGGGTCCGGCTGCATTTCGGGTTGAATTCTAGTTTTCCTGTCAGTAAATATACGGCAGCAGAAACAAATGACAATATTTTTTGTAAAGAAAGCAAGATCAGGTGTAAATGCACAAGAAGCAAATGCGGTGACTTTAAAGACCAGGGAATATCCGAGAGTCTGTTATCGGGAATAAAATGATCGTGGTATTAGAATGTTTCCATTTGTTGATGGGAATAAGTTTAAGAGTTCTGGATTTCTCATGGAGTGTAATGTGATACCCGGGAGGTGACTGCTGCCCTCTAGGAGCTGCCTGTCACTGAGCTGTATTTCAGCTCCCGCATGTGGACAGCGCTCACTGGCCTCCTGCAGCAACACGACTCTGGCCATTGGGAGCTCGCCTGCTCAGAAAGACATATGTCCCTTGAGCAGATTAAATGAGCTATTTGTTTCACTGATTAACGGATAAAGCACCGCAACCGCACTACCTGACACTGCGTTGGAGATGCACTTGCTCCGTTTTGTAGGTCATTTGGATCTGAGAAACATTTTGGGTCTTATCACCAAGTACCTTTTTTTTCCAGCTTCGAGAATGGATGTAAAAGCGGCCAGATGAAAATCCTGCACTGAGTTCTGACACCCGGGCAGTTAGTGTAATATTAAATCCAGCCTTACTGAAGAAAACTGGAAAAATGCCTGCGGGAATGAATAGAGGGGACTGTCGGTCCACCAACTCCCTGCCTCCAGATCCCATGGAGATCATCAGGAGCAAGGCTTGTTCCAGAAGAGTAAAACTCAATGTTGGGGGACTTGCACATGAAGTTCTTTGGAGAACCTTGGACCGGTTACCCCGGACGCGGCTGGGCAAGCTCCGGGAGTGCAATACTCACGAGTCCCTTATGGAGATCTGTGATGATTATAATTTGGAAGAAAACGAATACTTTTTTGACCGTCACCCCGGGGCTTTCACATCTATTTTGAATTTTTATCGCACGGGGAAGTTGCATATGATGGAAGAGATGTGCGCTCTGTCCTTCAGTCAAGAGCTTGACTACTGGGGAATAGATGAGATCTATCTGGAGTCATGCTGTCAGGCCAGGTATCATCAGAAAAAGGAACAAATGAACGAGGAACTGAAACGAGAAGCTGAAACGATGAGGGGGAGAGAGGGAGAAGAGTTTGATAACACCTTCTGTGCAGAGAAAAGGAAGAAACTATGGGATCTTTTAGAGAAGCCCAGCTCCTCTGTGGCTGCCAAGGTAATCGTCATTTGGTAAATTTAGTGCGCGCATTGAATCCCAAAAATAAATATTACATTCAAATTATAAATATAATTCAAAACATGCAAATCTTTTCAAGGATCCAAGGTATATGGAACTGGATTGGAATAGTTTGAAGATAAAATTATCATTAGAGTAAATGTAGTTTGACAGACGGTTCATCCAACATAATCTATAAATATTGCGCTGTTGAGATACAAATCGTTGTTTCCGAAAAAAATAGCTGTCCCAATTTAAAAATAGACAATACCTTTTTTAATCAATTTAATTATTTATTTGCAGAATTCTGTCAGACTTCTAGATTATACCCGTTTGGTTAAACAGTACTTAACACCTTGTCCTCACCACACTAACTATTCCACAAAACAGCAATTTGAAGACTTTTTAATAAAGGAAGCAATTTAACCAGATGCAGCTGAAACTCACAATACTCTATTGTGTACTTTGCACTTTTAAAATTAAATATTAAATTATTTTCTGTGGGCAATCAGATCAAGCATGAAATGACTTTATAAAATGTTTTGTAACATGAATGTCTGTGCATTTCAATGAGAGTGCTTTCACTGTCCTTGATGAAGGGACCTAGCTAGGGTTGGTTCAACTCTGCTTGGGTAACTCATGTTTGAAAGGATTTTCTAACATTATTGCTGGTAACAATATTTAGACAAGTGCATTGTACTTGGAAAGGAATGGAAGTATCCATTGTAATGTATATACTTGGCCCCTGTTCAATGTTCTTACGTTTTTGGTAGTGTATTTTCCATTAAATGTCAAAGATGTAGTAATGAGATCACTAAATAACTGAGAACTGGTGAAATCAGTATTACAGATGGTAAAACTAAACTGATGAAAATAGATGTTTTAGTGGCCATGTTAGTCTTGTCCTCTACTATTTGCAACATGACTGTGGGCTAATGCTAATCCAGTGCAAAGTACAACCGAAGACCAGCAGATTGTTGGGATGATCATTGTCCTGTCTAAGAATAAATTATTTTAATTAAGAGTATAAATTCAATCCAATGACTTGTTTGAACAAATGATTACATTTGTTCATATCAATCTGTCATTTCATAGCTAATATATAAATAGTGTGGAAAATGTCAGCAATTTTTCAGTTTTATAGCATCAAATATATCTCTGGATCAGACATCAGTCAAACCTTCTAATGAATTTGAAATGCCTGGAGTACATGGCCATTAGTATATTATAGATTGAGTTGCAATACTATATGCTGGTGTGCAGGTAAAGTCAAAAAGACTTTTTAAATAAATCAGATAGCCAGTCAATGACAATGATCATTAATTTAAAATAATTATGAATTATCCCAGTGGGAAATGTAATTAACAAGGGAGATAGATATTATTTACCCTCTCATATAATTAATTAGTGACTACTCATACAACCAGTAGTGCTAGACTAGTTTTCAACAACAACCATTAAGAACATAAGATAGACTAGAATGAGAAAGGCCCTGTTAGTTAATCAAGCCTGTATCTCCCACAGACCATTTACAATTTGCCCTGCCATGAACTCTATTCAATTTATTTAATCTACTGAGAAGATTTCTGAAGGAAATCTCTGGGATCCCCAATAGTAACTGAGTGAAACTCCAGGCCATCCATTGAACCTTACAACCTATGTTTTACCCTTGACAGGTTTGCTTTCCCATGTATGGCAATTTGTCAAGTCTAGTATGACAGAAGTGTTAGCATTGAGCAAAGTTAAATTGGACAGAGATGAAAAAAGGTTCACCTAGGTGTTCAGTTCAATTCATCCAGATGGTACTTGTCTAGGAGCTTAATTAGTGTGAAGCAATATTAAGTTATATGTAGCTACTGGTATGAAACAGGCCTACTACTGTACCACTTTATAGCGTCTTCTCTTGATATCACCAGTTTCCAAAACACCAAACTGTTCCACATTAATTTTTATAATTTACTACATTTAATGTTTTCATAATGACAGATTGACCAGTTTCCTGCAAATGCATAGGAACATTTTCACACCCAACCTGGGCCATCTGATTAATCCTGTGACCAACTTTATGACTATATTAACATGTGACTAGCTTTGACATTTTAGTTAATACTTTAATCCTTTCGCATCTATCAGCAAGTTTGTTGCTGGGCTGTGTGTACGTACAGGCATATCTCTCTGTCTGTCTGTTTATCTGTCTCTCGCCGGTTTAATTTATACCCTTACACTGCACCTTCTTTTTGATTTTCCTTGAAAAATGTCATCCTTTTTTCATTTGGGGTTCTAAGTTTACTAGATCTATACTTTATAGAATCACATTTAGCTCACAGCTTACCTAATATTGTACTTAATTCCATTTTGGAAACTGGAGGAAAAGGTTCTAGAGGAGAACGTATTTCTGTATGCAAATAATATGTTTTTGTGGAACCTTCAGTGTGGACGTAGATAAAACAGAGTTGAGGGCATCAACATTCAGGTATTTTCAAAGAAAAAGGTACGATTTACCAGTTGCAAGGTGGGCCTGGAGCTTTTATGTCTGGGAGACTGATTCACAATTGGGCAGGAACGGCTGCAGATGTCTGTGACTTATTACATGTGTATCAAAGGTCATGTTTGCCAAATAAATGTCTAGCTCTGATTTATATTTGAGATAGATTGATGATCATTCTCTGTAACTTCATCTTCCAGAACATACTTAGCGCAACAAAGTACATGGCTGTGCTCTTTATCAAACCAGTCCCTGCTGTTTAGACTAATATTCCACATATTTTCCTGATTTTTTTTCTAATTAGGTTCTGACAGGAGATAATCACAATATTAATTAATAAAATTAATTAAAACATAGTAACTAATTATTTATTGCAAACTGTAAAATGCATAAAAGCTCCAAACTAATTTAAATCTCTGAGAAAAATTTGTATGGCATGTCAATGCAGTCATAAATGTCAACCTTAAAGGTTAAACATACCTTCAGCAACAGATGCATTAAATTTGAAAGCTTTTCGTACCCAGGTCAATACAGAGAGTAACTCCTAGTGGAAAGAAATAAGTTGCAATATAGCAAATATTTCCAAATGAATTAGGGCTTTATAACTTTCAAAGTGTATCAAGTCTTGTAAAGAAAATTTTGTGTGAAAGTACAATATCATCATAATGTTGGGTATGCCACAGTGAGTATGCACTTAGTGGTTCAATCCCCACTCTGCTTAGTTCCTGTTCTGAACTGCACTGAGTGGACAGTTGTTAAGTGATGGTATGATATTTACCTGCTGGGAGGAGGGAGATTAGGAAGGGACAGTCATAGTGGCGCCACTTGGTTCTCCTGGTGACTAGCTATGGGGACACTGGTGGTACCCTGGAAGCAGAGCTTGTCCCCACTCTTTCGGCAGCAAAGCTCTGAAAGCCATGCAATCTAAAGACAGGTGAATTAGTAATGGAGAAAAACAAATATGGAAGACTGAGTTAGCACTGATATCAAGACTTTTGTTTGTGTTCAGGGAATATGCATGTGAGAGATGCATTGTTTGAATGTAAAGATAAGTAAATGGTTGATTTGTAAAGAGGGAATATACAATGATGCCTCTCATTTTTGTTAGCAGTATTCTATCTTTACTTCTTGTTTTTGAATTTAGCTGCCAGAGTGATTAACTCAATAGAATACACCTTAGGTTTATAAAACGTCCATGGTTGAAAGGTTTCGTCAAACTACTGTGTAAAACTAGTTTCTTATGTTTCAGTCAACTATACTGCCTAACATTTATCCCTCAACAAACACCACAAAAAACAGATTAACCGCTCGTTCATCTCATTGCTGTTTGTGGGATCTTATTTTGTTCAAATTGACTGCCATAGTTTCCTACATAACAACAATGAAAGCACATCAAAAGTAATTTGTGTGAAGTGCATTGAAATGTTTCTTCGAGACATGACGAGAGGCTTTATAAATGCAAATCTTTCTTTCAAGCTATTTATTATATCTGTTTTAGATTAATAATGTATAGAGTACAGAAGGTTTGCCCCATTCTATGTGCTTTTTATGTAATGGCTGTGTGTGTTACTGTTAGGCTTGGTATCACAGAGTGTTAGGTTACTAACTGTTGTCATAGTGAGCTATAGCGACTAATTGTCATGTATAATTTGAGGCAGAGACGCAGCTTAGTTGAGCCCAACAAATTGCTAGGTGATTGATAATGTACATTCACAAGAGGCATAAACAATGGTTGTTACTACTTTTTAGTATTCCATAAATTGTTTTTCTGCTGTAATTATGTGGTGCAGCACTAATAAAAATATGATATGGTTTTTTGAAGTTCCTAGACTTTCACACAACTAGAAAAGATAAACTTATGCTAAGTGATCAAAGACTAAAACCATTTAATCTGTATTATATTCATCACACTTTACTTTAGCAATGTCTTTTAACAATGTCAAATATTTTTGGTATGATAATACAATATTTTCACTTTATTCCACAAGCAACCAGTTCATTTGTTATGTTCAGTTTTGTATTGAGGTTTCCTGAAGATTATTAATCGTCCCTCACATAATTGGATAACAAATTATTAATTTACGCTAACAGGCTTTCCTGATTTTGTTGTTTTTATTCCCAAAAGTTCAAAACAAATTTGACCAAAGTGGAATATTTCTTGCATTTATGTGACCTGAGTAGTTCCTGTCGATGATTGATGAACCAGTGGAGACTCATTGGCGCACTCTCTTTCACCAGCATACTGGTGATGCTATTTGGAGTTGCAGCATGTTTGCAAAGCTGCTACTGACCTACATTCTGTACTATTAGTCTACCTTACCTATTAGTTCACTTGAAACTGGTAATTCTGTTAGGAGAAGCATAATTTTTCAATACAGGGAGAAATAAATCTGTTTAACACTGCTTTGGGACCATATCAATAAATATCTTGCAGTATTATTGTACTTCTCCAATGGTGTGACTTAATAGCACTTCTCCAATGGTGTGACATTTAAGCAGCACCATGTGAAACTACCATTATAGTGATTGCGATTATTAATAGTACAACCTATACAATGGTACATTGTTTGTATCCCCTTGGTTGTAAACTCAATGATAATGCCATCATACTTTTTAAAATCTCTTCTCCCCGTTATGTCATGTTTCAAGGTATCTTGTATACTTTTGTGAAATTTGATGTTTCTATTTTCCTTCGGTGTGTATTGCAGCAGCACTTGTGAGAACTTAGCACAAGCTGGAATTTTGGTGAAACAGCTGAATTCCATCAGAGTAGTGAGGTCGATAATGGGACTGTGCGAGGTGGTGGAGGGCAGCTGTCAATGGAATAAAACTGATGACGTTACTCTCTAGTAAGGCTAAGATGAGCTGAATTCTCTTTAGTTTTTGTTAATGGTTTATTTTAATGATATAATGAAACTAGTGGTAGTATTTAGCAATAATGTCCAAATCTTTCCAAAGTAGCTCTCCTTCTATCATCACTTCCACTGTTGCTTGAATCGTAATTAACTTAACTCAGTTACATTTATAATTTACTTAAGGTCAGTGTAAATAGATGACTTATTACAGAATTTAAAGTAAACTTCAGTGAATTTGTGATTTAAAAAAAAATAAAGAAAATTACATTCCAGAAATTTTGCGTGTAGCAGCCATTATAATTTCTGCAGTCTCTTATATTTAATGACAAGGATCTAGGAGCTCCTTTTTATTAGAGATTTTAATGATATAAAGTGCAAACTACCGCTGGGTCTAATTTTAAACAGTCTGGAAGCCCTCTCCTCTCTGCCTTGCTTTAGATCTTAGACTCTGAATGGTTTGGTAAAACCTTTGAATTGAATGGATGGAGAAAACAGAGGCAGTTGGGTGTTTTATTCAGCCAATTTTCTCCACTCTTGAAGATGCCAGCTTATACTGGGGAATGTCTCCCTAAGTGCAGGAAGCTCTCTAATACCTAATCCAAATGGTCATTATTCATGTGTGAACTGAACAGCGAGATTCAACAGGCTATTTGACTACGAGGATATCATCTGATCCTGTTCTCCTCTGACATATGCAAACATGCACTTCCCAGCAAAGGTGTTGGATAGCCTTTGGGGTGGGAATCCTGGCTGATTACCCCTCCCTAGCCCAGATCACTGAGACCAATTGGATTGCTCCTAACCTTCCCAGCTGAGATTAGTTCGCTGAGCACAGACTGGGAATCAAACCTAGGATATTTTGAACTGTATGGGTAAGTTACATGCTGCCTTTACTAACTGAAGCCAGCTGGTGTTTTTTAAATCGAGTATGTTCAGCTACTAAATCAAACAATCCCTTCCAAATTCTGCATTTGCCACATTATGTCTAATTTTAGCTGTGTGCCAATACCTGGAAACATTTATCAAGTTGACAGCAGGCTTATTCACTCATAGTTCTTTGTAACTCTCTGTATTACTTAACTCCTCTTTATTGTTGTTGCTTTTAGAGCCAGACACTGTTACACAAAAGTACTAACCCTGAGAGTGGTTTGTTACTACTTGTGTCGTTAGTCAATTATAAGCAGAAAACACTTAAAGCTGCAAAATTGTGTTGATAAAGTATACATATAAAATGGTTGATCAATTTGACTTATGCATCATTTTTGTGATTAATTAACTAACACTAAGGCAAACAGTATTTTATCATTTTTGTTTATTCCATGTATGCATGCTTTCCTTATCTTGTGTAGGAAACCACTTTATTTACAGTTAACAGATCATGTTTGTGACCGAAGAACTTTAACTAAATGTAAACCTGTACATACTGAACATAAGTAAACAGAACAAGCATTACCAGCAAGAGCTGCCCGAACTTGGCTGCTCTTAATAAATCCATGATGTGGAGATGCCGGTGATGGACTGGGGTTGACAATTGTAAACAATTTTACAACACCAAGTTATAGTCCAGCAATTTTATTTTAAATTCACAAGCTTTCGGAGATTTTCTCCTTCCTCAGGCAAATGTTTGCCTGAGGAAGGAGAAAATCTCCGAAAGCTTGTGAATTTAAAATAAAATTGCTGGACTATAACTTGGTGTTGTAAAATTGTTTACACTTAATAAATCCAACTGCTGAAATACAACACCTATCTTACACCAGGTACACATCTGGCAAAATGTCAATTTGATAACACAAGCCCTATTCAGGTTTGGCTGCTCGCTGGAGTGTGCATAATGCTATTCATGTGGTGTGGCCATTAAGCTGAGAAACAAATTAGAATTGTGTATATAGTTATATATCTTGGCTTGCAAACAGTTCCATCTGCTACTAACAAACAGTAACTTTTGTGGACTGAAATTAGCCTCAAAATTTTAGAAACATGATTTGAATATTTTGTCCAACTGTTTAAACATAGGAGCATATAATGAAAGCATATGTACTTGAGACATGTTGTCCTTCATATTAATGCTATTTAATAAACTTGTATCTGATACAGGATAGTTTTTATGTAAGTATATGGAAAACGAATAACTATTTAAATATTCATTTTAACTCTGGATTGTGTGTTTACCTTTATAGTCGTGGCTGTCAACTGTCTTATCAACATCATTGCTGAGCAAGTGATTATATCCATTTATAATACTGTAAATAGATGTGATTTACCACTGGGCACATAGTCTGCCTTTTCTGTTTACTTTTCTGTGCCTCCCTTGATGGGAGAGATCCTCTTACAACTAACTCTCTCATTATCTACACAGTTCAAAGTTTTGCACATTCAGATAGCTTTTATAGGATTACTTCAGTTAGTGGTTTAACCTCTGTAACATGCAGTATGATCATACTGCACACAGTGAATAATTACATGAAGTTGGAACTGAAAAAACAGGTTTAACAATGCCTGAGGAGGGGGGAGGAGAGACTTGAGATACTGGGACTATTTCCATTGGAACAGAGAAGGAAAAGAGGAGACTTAATAGAGGTTTTTAATATTCTTAAGCATTTTACCCGGGAGAATAGGTAAATACTATTTCTTCTGATTGGGAAGTCAGTGATGAGGGTTATTAGTTTAAAATTTGGTGAGTAAGAAATGAGACAAAACTAGCTAATCTGCTATTAACATTGCATTTATCCACCCATCTCGAATTCTTCATTGCTTTCCACTCTCTGCTTTTTGTACTTCACTTCATTCTTTGTGTCCTGTTGCAACTCTGCCCTTCTCTGTAACTAAATTATCAATGCTATTGCTGCCTTTTGTAACTTTTTAGTACTCATTTCCTTCAATAACAATTTTTGACAAATGTATCATTACTTCAGGTGAGTTTCACTAGTCAGAGAGCAACTTTTATAGGCCCTTACTAACACCACAAGCCAGGCTATAAAAAGGCAACTTACTGACACTACTCACCAATTATCTTTAAGGAATAGAATGAACGTAACAAATCAGTAAGAGCATACACCGCTACCATAGTGATGGGCATTTTGTTAGTCTAAGATGAACTATTTGGGCATGATTTGAGCTTGGAAAAACGGGTGGGTTGGGGGTGGCGGGGGGGGGGGGTAGTAAAAATTGCAAAAATCTAAAACCCGCCCCCTAATTGCCCATTTCTGGTTTTCACGGGGGCAGGACAGGACGGTGGGGGTGCAGACAACCAACTCACTCTCAGGAGGCAGGTCGGGCATTAAAAGCTTACTAGGATGCTGCAGGCCTCCATTTTCAAAGCTTTTATTATTTTTAGCCTCTAGGGGCCAGGATTCCTGGGCCTTCTCCTTCACGCCATGCGAGAGGAGGCGAGAAGGCCCAAAACTGCAGGTAAGTGCCTTTCATAGAACAGTTTGTGGACCCGGAGGAGCAGGAGTGCTTCCCCCAGGCCCAACAAGCCTGCCTGCAGTGACCAGCCCCCTCCCCCCCCCACAATGATCGCGACCATTCCCCTCACAATGATCGCGACCCCCCCTGCAACGATCATGACCCCCCCAATGACTGACCCTCTGATCACCCCCCGATGACTGATCGCCCCAATCTCCCACTCTCGATCTCCCCCGATGACTGACCCCCCCCCCCCCCCCCGATGACTGAGCCCCCCGATGACTGACTCCCCCCCCCCACCCCAATCTAACATTTACCTGAACACGTCCTCTTCTTGGCCCTTCTTCCGTCCGATTGAGAGCCAGCCTGTCAATCAGGCAGGCCTGTCAGTCAGGAAACCGGCAAAAAAGAAAAAAAACAACGTCCTTACATCAAAATTGTAAGGACGTCTGGGAAACCCGTACTTCCTGGTTTCCCGACCGGAATTCCACCGCCCCGGGCTAAAATTATGCCCTTTGTGTCTGAAATTAACTGCTACAGGCCCAAAATCTAACAGGACAGTGTTTTATGATTCACTCCCATTGTTAATTCTATGTTCTTTTATCTAACTCCACTATAAGACCAGTAGTTTACAAACAATTCTGTGTGGGAGACCTCATGCAAACACCGATACTCTCCAAAGGCTCCTTTATCCTCATTTCTGAAGGACCGTGTCAGCCATCCAAAGGAATACAGTGCTTTTATTGCAGAAAATGTATTTTATCAGTATACAGCAACAGAAATCACATGCTAGTAAGTCAACAAATATGGAAAAAATCAGAAATTTAATGGTAAGTAGATAGAAATGGCCTGCTGATCCTCTCACAGAGCCCCTTGACTCTACGAGCCACAGATTAAATATCTATGAATTAGTGAATCCTTGTGAAAGTTGAGGTTTTGTGGTGTCTTTCAACCAACCCTAAATGATTATGTTGCTGGTGGAAGCCAAGCACAACCTTGTTGAAATGCTGATTGATTGTTTTTGCTGTCTGTATTTGTGCGTTGGTTCAGTAACCAGTACTCATTATTAAATGTGTAACGCCTTCCGCTACTAGATTTCTGGCTAATAATCTTCATGGTGCAAAAATAAGAAATACATATATATGTATATCTAAAAGCTATCTATTACTTTAAAAACAGCAGCACATTCCTTTCATATCATCATGCCAAGAAATCAATTTAAAAATAAGCTCTTTCCAGATTTAAATTAATTCATTTGAAATTACATTACTAATGTATTTAAATATCACAATAAATCTTTCAATTACTATTTCGTTGAATTGCAATTTTTCCACAATGAGAATGTATCTGGCTGCTGTCAGTCTTGCTTTTATTTTCCTGTGATTGAGTAAGGGCCAATTTTAAATTTTTGTCCCCTTCCTCCTTAACTGCAAGTTATAAAATCCTCATTGCTGCTCCCACCATAAAACATGCAACCATTTTTATAATAAATGTCATATTAAAGCTTTTTTATTGAGCATTAATATCACAATAGAGTTTCATGGGAACACCGTCTTATATGCTGCCTGTCTCAGGTGTCAGAAAAAAGTACACTCACACTAATGAGAACATATATGGAATTTTAAATCAGTTACACTTATTTTCATCTGCAGTTATTTTAATAATATAATTGAGATATTCAACCCATAGAAAGTCAATGCTTAGAGTTATTAAGTCATAGAAACAGATGGCTTTAATATTTTTATCACAGATCTCAAACTACAATAGATGAGGGGGCACCAATTAGTAATTAGTCATTCATTACCGGATGATCAAAGTAACTGGTCAGAAAATGATGTGAAAGCATTAATTATCTAATTTCTACTTGCAGTCATTTACCACAAAGTATACCACTCATGTAATTCTCATTCCATTCCTGGTCCCAAGAAGCTACTAGAAAGTGTTATTAATGCACTTATGTTTGACATAACAAGTAGCATTCCCTTCCTTACGATATTGCCCCTATCTGTATTATTAAATTAAAAGTTTAAAAAATGCACACTCAGTATTGGCATTACTGTGATTTTCAAATATTTAAAGATCAAATATGTCAAAGTATCAGATTCTTTTGCCATGTCTAATTGAAGATGATAGTACTAATTAGCCTTATTTTGTTTACCAGATACTATCAGCTTGAGGGCACATCTCTTTAGCTACGTATCAAGAATAAAGCAAACATTATAAATATAACACCTGTGTCCTTTTGCATAGGTGGTATCAGCCTTGGCTCAGTGCTAGCATTCTCACCTCCGAGTCAGAAGGTTGTGGATTCAAGCCCCACTCCAGAGTCTTGAGCACATAACCTAGGCTGGCACTTCTGTACAGTACTGAGGGAGTGCACTGTTGTACCATCTTTCTGGTGAGGCGTTAAACCGATGTCCTATCTGCCCTCGCAGGATGATGTAAATCATCACACAGCACTATTCGAAGAAAAGTAGGTGAGTTCTCCTAGTGTCCTGGCCAACATATTACCCTCAACCATTTATTTCATTGCTGTATGTGGGAGCTTGCTATGCGCAATGTAGCTGTACTGATGGAATATTCTTCTTTAGTTTCTGGTGCTTTCAGCTTAATGGCTTTACTTCAAATAATTTTGAAAAACAAGAGGACAAACTTCAGAAGTTTTATGGAAGTAATATTTATATTGTACATGAGAAAAAGAGAGAAAAATGACAGTATTCTGATTATACTCTTTGTTTTGCGTTATATAAACTTTACAAAGTTATTAAGCTGAGGGGGATGGAGAGAGAGACACTGGGGTCAGAGTGAGAGAGTTTGAGAGAAGGGGCATGATTTTAGCCTAGAAAAAAGGATGGGTTGGGAGCAGGTTTCCATTTCCAGTTTTCACGGGGGCGGGATGGGGGGCGGACAACCAACCCTCTCTCAGGAGATGGGTCGGGCATTAAAAGCTTTAAAGGAGGCTCTGGACCTCCATTTTCAAAGCTTTTTTGATTTTAGCCACTGGGGGCCAGGATTCCTGGGCCTTCTCCTTCACACCACGTGAAAGGAGGCCAGAAGGTACAAAACTGCAGGTAAGTGCCTTTATAGCACAGCTTGTGGGCCCGGAGGAACAGGAGTGCTTCCCCCAGGCCCAGCAAGTCTACCTGTAGCACACCCCCCCCCCCACCCAACGATTGCATCCCTCCCGATGACTGACCCCCGATTTCCCCCCCCCCCCGATGACTGAACCCCCCCCCCCATCTAACACTTACCTGAACACATCCTCTTCTTGGCTTTTCTCCAGTCCGATTGAGAGCCAGCCTATCAATCACGTAAGGATGTCTGGGAAACCCGTACTTTCGGGTTTCCCAACTGGAATTCCATTACCCCCCGCCCCCGGGCTAAAATTATGCCCAAGGTGGGTCTTCCTTCAATTAATGTTACTTCAGTTTTCAAAAAATACAGTTGCATTTTAAAGATGCTGGAAACACACAGCAGGTCATTCAGTATCTCTGCAGAGAACAGACATGTTTACGTTTTGGGTGTGGACCCTTCTTTGGAACTGAAAAGTAAGAGGTGTACAGATTAATATAATTAGAAAAGGGAAAGGGAGACAAAATGTGAGGAATGATGAGTGAAATGGTGTGATAGATTATCTCAGTCAAGTAAAAGATAGAAGAGTTAAGAGATTAAAGAAACAAAGGATGTGTAAATAGCTAAGGAAGTGGATGACCTGGAGAAGTGAGAGCAAATGGGAGAAATGGAAAACCTGGGGGGTCAGGTATGCAATTAAAATAGGGTTGAAAATGCAGAAAAAAGCTAAAAGTCTGAAGTTACTGGTCAATGTTCAGACCAGAGGGGTGCAGAGTGCCCAGGAGAAAGATGAAATACCATTCTCGATCCTGGCATTAAGCTTCATTGGAACAGTTTATGAGGCCAATAGTGGAATAGGAGGGGAGTTAAGGTGGTGAGCCACAGGTAGCCCAGGGTCTTGCTTCTGGATAGAACAAAGGCATCCAGCAGAGTGATAAACTAAACTGAATATGGTTTCCCCAATGTAGAGAAGACAGCACCATAAACTTCTCTGTCCTCTCTGCCATTGCTGACTGACCAGCTGTGCGTTTCCAGCACTTCCTGTTATTGTTTCAGATTTCCATCAACTGCCGTTAGTTTAGTTGAGTTTTCAAGTCAACTAATTATCTCAGCAGCAAAATACTGAGGATGCTGGAAATCTGAAATAAAAACAGATAATGCTGAAATAGGCAGCATCGGTGGAGAGGGAAATATAGTTAACATTTCAGGTCGATGACCTTTCGTCAGAACTGGAAGAAGTAAAGATTTAACAGCAAGTACAGAGCCAGGGAAAGAGGGGAAGAAAGAACAAAGGGGAAGGTCTGTGATAGGGTGGAGGGCAGGAGTAATTAAATGACAAAAGGTATCATGGTACAAGGCAAAAGAGGGTGGTAATGGGACAAGTAAAGGATCAAAAGATGGGTCTAGAGGAGCTGTAAATGGCAACCTGCTGTCTGAAAAAATGGAAACAGGTGTTGATAATGGTTCCGCTGTTCCCATTTACAGCTCCGCTCGACCCATCTTTTGTTCCTTTACCTGTCCTATTACCACCCTCTTTGCCTTGCACCATCATCCCTTTTGTTATTTAAACACTCCTACCCTCTACTCTGTCACAGACCTTCCCTTTTTGTTCTTTCCTCCCTTTCGATGGCTCTGTACTGTTAAATTTTTACTTCTTCCAGTTCTGATGAAAGGTCATTGTTCTGAAATGGTATCTCTGATTTTCTCTCCACAGATGCTGCCTGACCTGCTGAGTATATCCAGCATTTTCTGTAATGACCTCAGCTGTGCTTTGTTGACAGTTAGAAAAGGTCAATGCTAATTGCTTAGACAGAGATCCTAACTTCCAACAGAAACAGAGACACAAATAGAGGAAAAGCCGGACTGGCAGTTTCTTTCCTCGTTCATGATTTGATTTCTTCTTTAAAAATGTTGACTTTTGAAATCAAGCAAAGCCTCTGAGCAAAACAGATAAGGCAAGCAGAGCATGAGGGGAGGAGGAAAAGTATTTGAGGGTAAGAGGCCTCTGGTCTCTTGCCACCTGCCCTTGTGGGGAACAAGTAGCAGTGGGGGGAGTTGACAGACAGTAAAGGATTAGGTTAGTGAAAGTGGAACAAGGAAGAGGGAAGGATACAGGGGTTGAGTGGGTACTTCAAAAAGGAAAAGGTGGTGGTAATGATGGGATTTAGGGGCTAGTAAGAAGAGGAATGGATAGTGGTAAGATTACACTTGGTTTTGATTCCCTCGGGCTGATTTTAACTAGCACAAAATTGCCGTTAATGGGGTGCTAATGGCATCGGTAGACCTATGATGTAGCTAGGACCCTGATTGCAATTTCAAGGGACATGCACAAGCTCCACCCACGTATCCTGGCATTGAACGGCCTAAGCAACTGTCTGTAAAGGGATTTAAAATTGCTAGAGCGATATTATTGTATGAAGCTTAATGCATTCACATTAAATACCTCTGCACTATTTTTACAGAGATGTTTACTGATTTAAAGGAACTGAGGTAATGGCTCCATTAAAATAATGGAGAGAGGAATTTAATATGAGTTTGCTAAGTATTCATACAATAACATTGCTAGTACCTTCTAGGTTTAAATCTTTTATCTCACTCCCATGTTTCTTGAAACAAATTTAAAATAAGATTTATTGGCCAAAATTGAAATTCAGACAAAAAGCTACAATCAGTTTTTCTGCAACTGATTTAATTTTTGAACATATTCTTAGATTTTTCTGATGCTGATAAAATATTCATGTGTAGCTTATTAATATAATAGTCAAATATTGTGCATGTTAGAATTAATCTAAATATTACCATTAATATTTTGAAGATAAAATAAAGTCTCCATTTTTTTTCCTTGACAATTTTCTCTCCCATACCTGTAGGGTAAAGTTCCACAGGTGCCAAAGGCTATCTGGTACCCCATTCAAGTCTGTTATTTATATGTCAACATTGACAGTGACTGCTGACATGCTATTTGGCTATGAAGGGCATCACAGCAAAGCTTGGTTCTATCTTCACCCAGTGCCTGCACGTGCACAAATTTAGCAGGGATCTCCAGACAGCAATCAGGACTGAGAACCCTGGTTAAGTTTTCCCCTCCTATCCAGAGACTGAGGCCATTTATAGGGCCTCAGCCACCACGCTGGCTGAGATTAGCTGATTTAGCACAGATATAGTTTTAATTAGTTTACTTAATACTGCACAGGGTCAATAAATCTTGAACACCAATTAATTGCTTAAAACATAAATTAGTATGTACAGTTCCATCATTTAATCAGAGTTATTCAAAATTGTATCCTCAGCAGATATACATTCCTAATTTTTTTTTATAATTCCCAACACTAAATGAACTCAGTGTATGAATTTCAATTTGAGAATGGAATTTCATTTGTTGCATCTTCTGCCATCTTTTCCTGAACTGGATTTAAGCTCAGATTGGAAAACATCAGTACTTATAACAGTTCTGCATTTTAGTAAACTTGGTACTTGTTGAGTGTCAATATTCAGTCAGATTTTGTAGTTATTCCAGTTGGTTCTTATAGATGTTACTAGATAAATAAAATATATAATAGATTGAAGTAATGTATATTTTATTAAATAAAACTCCTAATTTGTCATCAATAAAGGATATATTCCATTAGGTTAGCAGATCACAAAAGATGTTTTTTAAAACAGAAATAGCAGTTTTTGAGGAATTCATAAATCATGTTCCTGAGTGTTACGAATTTTCATCTGTTCAAATGTGTTTCAATATTTTGATCATCTCCTAAATCTCTCGAGTTTTTATATCAATAAAGCGCTATGCTTGTAACACAAATGAATGCCCCAAATATTTCTTATATTTAATTTCAACTTCTGAGAAAAGGAGTTTTATAGCATCAACACTGGTTTTGTTTTAGACACATAGTAAAAATGAGCTCAATTATTTTTAATCATTCAAAATGATTGTATCCCTTGTGCCCTGCAGGAATCATCCATGATATAAATCTTATCATTGTTCAACATGCTGTTTCATACATTTTGTTGCTTCATGTCTAAAATACAATGATTTTGCAGATCAATACTCCGTAAAAGAAAATAGGCAATTAACTTTGCCCTTCAATGAAACAGTAAACACAAACTTAGTCATGCTTACTATGTGGTTAAATCTCAAAGATCATTAGTATACTTGGATTATGTCAGAGTCTCCAGGGACACTATCTACTAATAAACAACAGAATAAGATAACTGCTCAGAGCTATTTATACACGTCAGAGTTCCAGCTACCAAATATATTAATATCAAAGTATTAACTCGAAGAAGTGAATAGTCTTTGAATTGCTGGGTGGTTATTTCCTGAAGATAGTCGACTCTCATCACATTAACATATTTGTGTTTGTTCATCCTTTGGCTTTGGCATCAGATTATGTTCTGAAAAACTTACAATTCTTGTATTGTATTTGTAAAATTGAATGCTGAAGCCACATATCTGCAGCATTACCAAAAATCAGATGCTCATCACATACCAGTGGGACTCACCATTCACCGGCTGGGCAATATGTATAATGGCATTTAACAAAAGCACTGGGAATCAGCAGCTCACTTGCCACTAGACCATCTGTCTGGACATTATTCTTTTGGTTCAACTACAGCAGAACAGTTGTTGTCAGTAAGAAATGTGGACATTACTTTCCACATTACAAAATTGGTAATATTGTGCAAGACTATGACAGGTGCGATAAGTTAGATTGACTAATACGAATAAATTTTTTTGCATCAGGGATTGAAAACAAAGTAATCATTAGATCACAGAAACATATAGATGTATCTCACCCTTTAGACCACGCGATCAAAGGGACTATCACCACTAACCACTAGATCATTGGAGAATATGCATGCTCTGGATGCACCTCTCCCACCAGGTCACCATGGGGTGGATAATGGCTCCCCACTAGTTCACCATGGAGTGGATTATGGTATCCCCACTAGATCACTATGGAATGGATTATGGTATCCCCACTAGATCACCGTGGAATGGATTATGGTGTCCCCACTAGATCACCATAAGGTGGATAATGTGGTCAATAAATGACCGTGGCCCTTGAGACATTGCATGGTCCTGCACTCCAGTGATCTAACTTTGCATAATAATGCAAGATCAGCACATTTAGATATTTGTGTGGTGTTCTCGATGCTTAGTACATGGCACTGGGAGTGTCACTGCATCAGGGGCTGGACTATCAAGTGCTAGCAGCTTTGAAAGGGCTGCTTGGCTTCCCTTAAAGTGCTGCCATATTTTAAAAGAACCCCTAAATTTAAAAAAGACTCCTTTCAAGAATCACCCACTGGAAGCCAAGAAAATGCAAGTGGCTGTTTTACAAGGAGAAGAACTTTAATTCTGAAATTGGGCATTAACCTTTAGCACCAGGACTGCTGCTCAGGCATGAAGTTGAATCTTGGGACTTTGGCCTTATTTGAATAAAAGTCGTGGCTTTTTGAAGCACAATTGGTGTGCAGGCTTCAAATGTGATAGTTGCTTCCCAGTTGCATTGTCCTCTGTTGATTATATCAAGTATACCTTAGGCCTCCATTCTGAATAATCTGGTGCCTGCAGCACTTTTCATCACATCATCGGCCCCATGTGTTTTCTGCTGATAAGTGGGAGATTTCTACCCCAGGTATATCATCCATCTGTAGATCACCTGGTATTTGAAACAAACTCTTCCATTAGACTGCTGTGAATCACAATTCCACGCCCACACTAAATTATAAGGAAGCATCTTTCCAACAATGTTTCTAAAATCTCTTATGAGGTAGATCTAGACCCAAGTAAGTAATCTCTTTAGACTTGGCAGGTAGAGGTTGTATGTATTAATCTGTTTTTTGCTAGCAGTTGCATTATATTAGTTTATGTTTTGCATTATAATCTCTCTGAATAATTGCAAATGGCCTTCAGTTGGACCAACTAAATAGCTCTTGATAGTTTCAAACCTATTTGTAATAAACTGGAAGGAAATAGACAGCTAGAGCAAATGTTGCATAAATCACAATGATCTTGATTTATGACTTAGTTTGTCAATAGCATTTGTTTAATTTTTTTGCATGATTAGCAGTCTCTCAATGTCTGTTGTTCAGTGAGGTTTTCACCTTTGTATTTAGTTTTGTAACTGTTGTATTTACAAATAGTTCAGCCCAAGTAAGGCTTTGCATTGTATTTTCAGTTTAGTTCTGAGGTTGCAAAGAAAAACACTAAGTATGTAACTCACAGAAAGATCAGTTGCAGAAAATGGACAGATTTACTGCTGTGTGACTTAACTACACAACCTCATCGTGAAAATGATGGATATACACAGCACCCAAATTCCAGGCTGATTTCTGTTCTGATGAAAATTTTTAACTGACAAGGCTTTTATGAAAGAGAACAGTGTCTGTGCTTTTGATGTAGATATTTGTATGTTTGTTCCAAGAAAGATCAGTGCCAAATGTACTAAGTTTAAATGAAACTTCTGGTATTTTTTTGACAACTTCATCGTTAGAGACATTCCCAACTAAAGAAAAAAAATGACCATGAACTTATTGTGTATCAAGTAGCTTTGAGAAATATAAATAGCTTGAGAAAACAAAGCACCACTTTTTCTTTATTGTTGATTTTTACATATATACTTTATGAAGCCTTTGGCCTGGAGATTCCTCCTTGGGCGCATCCCTGAAGTCAGACCCGAAATTGTGCCCATTGTTGCCCCCATTTTGCTGATGTCAAATTGTAGCCAAATATCCTCCCAATCTCATTAGGATATGCCCAAATTTAACATGAGCGTATATGGGCCTAAATCAGCGTAAACAATTGGGGCTCAAGGAAACACAGAATCCACACCAGTTTATTTCTTTGAGTCTTAAAACTTAAGTTTCAACTCATTTAACCATCATTCATGTGCATCAGGCACAGCATGTTTAATAACCTGCAATTGGGGACGGTTTTCACATTTTAATGTGACTTATACTTATGCCATAAAATTGAATTAAAAGAAACAGAAAATACAGAGCAGGTCTCAGTGAGGATGAATTTTTTTTAAATGCTCCAAAAATTGTGATTAAATGACCTGAAAAATGACTGTTTCCTGTTGCACTTGAAAATCAGGTCACAATGTTGAGAGACCCTTGAACAAGCACAATTGGAGGATATTCACATTTGAGAGTCAGGGGGCAGGGCCAGTATTGTGGGCGGAGATTCGTTCACACGATGGGTTTCATAGATGGACGTTAAAGATCAAGGAGACTTGGATGTATTGTAGTTACAGGTGTATCTCACTTACACTCAAAATTTCATGATCTTTTAAGCCGCGTAATTTATTTACGCCCAGATTATGAGTGTATCTGGGCACAAATGCAGAGGAAACTTCAAGCTGTGAAGTTTAAGAAAATTAAGGCAGTTAATATTTTGAAAAGGCTTTTTTCAAAAAACAAGATTTTCATAGAATCTAAATCAAATCTTCTACAGTTTCCTGTGTAATATCAGTCAACCGCACAATAATTGAAAATTTTCTAGTCATGTCTTTAAAGTTGCCATCCCACTTCACCCATTCCACACCAGCCATTCTGACCAGTCTTTTCAATTCCCTGCTCATTTTTGTTTTTAAAGGTACAGTATCATTTTGCACAAAAGCTCCACAAAGCCTCATCAGAATTAACTCTGTTAGCCTAAGGTGCATTATTGAGCTGTTAACAAACAAAGCTATTGTGAAAATTACAGTGGACTCAGTGACTGCAGCCATGTTGATTCCCCTTAAACTGACCCCGTGGTGTTTTGAACTTTCAAGACACCTTTTCAAGATGATATGACCCATTTAAGCTGT
The DNA here is from genome assembly GCF_035084215.1 of Heptranchias perlo. Classification (NCBI taxonomy): domain Eukaryota; kingdom Metazoa; phylum Chordata; class Chondrichthyes; order Hexanchiformes; family Hexanchidae; genus Heptranchias; species Heptranchias perlo. The sequence continues at coordinate 25,140,672 of NC_090343.1, forward strand.
TATATTCAGAACTTAATGCCAGTAAGGATCAATCCTATAATACCTACATAATTATTTTCTAGGTCTGATTGATGCATCCTGTAAATAAAAATACAACTTTTGCATACACTTGCAAACGTAATACATGGTAGGCCTTCCAAGGAGGATGATGTCTGTTCATTTCTACTTTGGCTGTGACCCAGAAATCCCATTTTCCAATTTTCTATGGTAATGTGCTCAGTGCTGTGGACTAGTCCCTACTTACTTTCCATATTCTAAAGTGGCACATGAGACAGCCCATTTCTTCCATTGCTTTACATCCAGCAGATCGTGCTGTGGGTTGTTTCCCTAACAAAGTCCATTTTTATGTGGACAGGTCATTAACCTGACTCACAACTCCCTACCAGGAGAACCAGCTCGATACGATGGAGGGGGTTGCCACTCTACTCCTTGCTGGATGTCAATCCAGTATTCAGAGGCTAGAGCGCTGGTCTCCTGCTTGCCACTGTTATGATGGGGGGAGGGGAGTGGGGGGCGTATTCTCTCAGCGGATATAAGTCCCCCGCTGGATGGCAATCCAATATCAGAGTCCAGAACTTCATCTCTGCCCATCAGAGCTGTCTGGAGTGGGGCTCGAACCCATAATCTTCCAACTCAGAGGTGGCATTGCTACCACCAGCCAATGCTCACTCAATCACCTTCCATATGTGTGATATTTATATTACCTGGTCCTTAAGAGAATAGGAGACAGGCTGGACCTTCACAGGATTCAGACCTGTAATTTGACAGGTGCAAGCTAAGAACTCCATCAGCTGAGTTCTCCCTCATAGCCAAATTTGATGAAGCTCTGATTAATACATAAATAGTGCCTTTTTGTTGTAACTGGATGGTGATTATCACGTTGTAAGTGTGCTGAAGATTCTATTACTTTTTCCCACAAGGTAATAGCAGATGGTGAATATCTTTTCTAAATGTACGTTTATTTGCATCCTGTAACCAGGGGTTCTATGATTTCCAATATTATAGTTTATACAATTTCAAATTTTCACATCATTCCTTTAGTTTTATAAGACTACGTCTGTGATGTCAATTGTTTTTAAGTCTAGTGGTATGAAACGCAACTTGATTACAAAATGGAAATTAATCCCAAGCATATATTGAACGAAGGATGGAAAAATTATTTTTCTAATTAATCCTTCTGTTTTAAAATTAGTTTAGAACAGGTGTTCAACAGATGTTCCCTTGTCTGAAAAAGTATAATTAAAGTCATGCATTTGCCATTTTGTTTATCTTTGCTCCCTCCTTAATATGTTTTTTTAATCAAGTCTTGCTGTGCCATTTTAAAAAAAATTATACTTAATTGTTCTTGCAGGAAAAGGCGCAAGTGTTTTTGCTGTGTGGAAAACCCCCTGTATTTCAAAAATGTTACTTTTTATTCTTACAGGTGCTACTTTGGTAGCAGTCAATGCATGTCATTTTGGTTCAGTGTCAGGCATCAAAGAGAGACTTCTAATCAGAAAAGTATTTGGCAAAACGCTACAATGTGCTGATGCAATTCACATTGAAATGCATCATTGCACTGTAAAAGACCATTCTATCACTTGCACATAATGCCACAATAAAATTGAGGTGCGCTCTTTAAGGCTGTTCTCTCTCTGTAATATTCGTGCAGTGCCTCTTTGACAAGGTGTTATGATTTAAAGACACACATTAACTTAATCCATCCCTTATGTTCCATATTTCATAAAGAAAAAAATGTAAAGTTTGTCTGCCCTCACCACCCTTCATGACGGTAGCAATGTTGAACAATAAAAAAAGGCTGTTTTGTCATGTTGTTCAATTGTTCAGACAATGTATGAAGCCTTTTATGTAATGTATTTCTGCTGACTGGTCTGCTGATCAAATCTAATAGGGAGCCGGCAGACAGTCCAGTAATTGAGGCATTCCCTTGACATTGCTCTTGTTCTAGTTTAAGTTTTCAGAAGTGGCTGACATTTTTGTTGATTAACTGCAAAGCTTGATGGAGGAACCTAGCTATTTTCAAACAAAGCAAACTGTGTGAATTGTTCAACTGTGTGTATGACACATTTATTTTTGAATTTGGTTGATAGTTATTCAGATCCAGAGTCGCAGTACATGTTTTCCAGGAATATTTAAGGAGATGTAGCTGTTTGAATCTGGGAGTTAGTTAGCAACTTCCGAGATAGCATTCAGATTAGCACAGCTCCCATATTAGTGAAGATGTTGTTGAAGGCATAGGGATTGGGACTCACCTATCAGACTAATCTAAAATATGGAGGCTGGAAACTCAAAGTAAGAAGGATAGATAAGACCCAAAAATGTAAGTACTGTCTTTTAGATGGGATGTTAAACCATCTGCCTGTTCAAGGGGACTTTAGAGATTGTATGGCATTATGTGAAGAAAATTATTCCCATGTCCTGCCCAACCAAAACCACCAAAAGCCAGATTAACTGATCATTCATCACATTGCTATTTGTAGTATCTTGCTGTGTACATAATAACTGCCACTTTTACCAACATAATAGTCACTGCACTGCAAAAGAAATTCACTGTGTGAAACATCTTGTGATGAATGATCTGGTAACACAACAGATAACTGCAAGATTTTTATATATGTTATAAAAGAAAGACTGATGGCAGGGCTCATTTTTTAATACAATGGCTTTTTCCATTAAACGTTAAAAAAATCCACTGCAAATTTGCAATTTTCTATCAATTTTCTTTCTCATCAACTTCCCCTCCTCCCTCGTTCCTGATGGCTTTTACTGCTTGCTGAGGTACGTTCCAACAAATACTAGCTGCCCTCTGGTGCACTTTCCAAGAATGAGTTTTGACGGTGAGTTTTGGCAGGATGTTCCATCATAGGGGGCCTCACAACTGAACCTGTACATGTCGCCAGCTGATTTGCACATACGCTCATTTCCAGCCGTGGTTGCTAAATTGTGGCCATGAGTGGGAAGCCTGACCTCGCCCTAACTCAGAGATGCTGATGCAGATTGTAATGTCTATTACTACTACTGCAGCAGCAGAGATGAGGGCCTGGATTTTATCTTGGAGCTGAGAACTCACCGAGTGGGTGGATTTGCGCGTAGGGAACCTGGAAGTCAAGTGTGCGCATTTAAATCAGCAGTTGGAACTCGATTGCGGGCAATTCTCTTTGCTTCCAGGTTTCGCATCTCCAAGCTGCGCAGCGGGCATAGTTCACACCCGAATGATGCATTCGAAGCTGCAGTATTTAAAGGGCCAGTTCAAACATGGATTTTGGAGCAGAAGGAGAAATGGAGTGCAGGAGAGCAAAAGCAGCGCCAAAATTAACTGATGCCTCTCTAGACATACTACTGGCTGCAATGAGAGCCAGGAGGGAGGTTCTTTATCCAAGGGATGGCAGGAAGAAACCTGGTTCCATCACCAAAAAGGCTTGGCTGGAGGTAGCACAAGAGGTATCAAGCAGAAGCACAGTGCCCAGGTCTAGGCTGCAGTGCAGGAAGTGCTTCAATGACCTGACCAGGTCTGGAAAAGTGAGTACATTTGTATATTCACCCACATCCTGTTGTGTCCCCCTCTCCCCCCACTTCACCACTCTGTCTTGGCAAGCCTACTCCATCACGATACTCTTCACAACCACTTAAGTGTTATCAGCAACCATCCTTCAGTTTCTATCCATTTGCTGACCTCCCCATTTATGCAACCAACAGTGTCACTCACCCCAATCCTGATGCAATGTGATGCATCTTTGTGACAGTGACCCGCTGATGTATCTGAATGATAGTCATCCTCACAGGTCTGAGCTGTCGCCCCTTGTAGGAGAAAAGAGCACAAAATGCAAGAGAGAGGGTGAGGACTGGCGGTGGACCTCCACAAATTATGGAACTAACTGCTATGGAGGACTCAATGGAGATAAGTGGGACATCTGCGGTCCTCTCGATCAGAGGTGGAGAGACTGGGAGCTCACATTTGGCTGGTGACACAATTTAAAACATCTTCCACAAAGATGCTAACTTTATATAATCAATGCCTGAAGTATGAGAAGCCTGAGTATGGAGATTGGCAAGATTGTTATTGTGCCAAGACTAAGTCGTTTCGCTTTCTTTTGTCTTCCAGGGCCTTCACGCCTACAAGGACAGTCTGCGGATATGGATGATGTTGATTCCTCAGAGGACCTCATTCCTTCTGAGGGTGCACCGTCACAAGATATGTAGCCAGGCACCAGTGCAGATACTCTCACTTCGGTGGCTCGTCTTATACAGATAGTTGGATTGTCGCCTGGTGATTCACAATTCACAAGTGAGCACAAGCAGACATTGGTGGCGGGGACAGCTGTGGAGAGTCCAAGTCGGAGGACACACCTCTCTAAGCTCTGTTCGGTTGGACACAGATGCTGAACCCCGGGGGGCATTCGTTGAGAAGGAGAATGATTGAGCTACAGGAGCACCTTTGCGAAGTACTGGAAAATGTGCCACGTATACTCTTCACAATAGCTGGGAGGCTGGAGGAGGCCAACTGCAGCATTAGTGGAGTGATGTTGTAGGTTAGAAATAGGAGCAGGAGTTGGCCATACGGCCCATCGAGCCTGCTCCGCCATTCAATATGATCATGGCTGATCTTTGACCTCAACTCCATTTCCCACCCGATCCCCATATCCCTTGATTCCCCTAGAGTCCAAAAAATTATCTGTCTCAGCCTTGAATATATTCAATGACTCAGCATCCACAGGCCACTGGGGTAGAGAATTCCAAAGATTCACAACCCTCTGAGTGAAGAAATTCCTCCTCATCTCAGTCTTAAATGGCTGACCCCTTATCCTGAGACTATGCCTCCTAGTTCTAGACTCTCTAGCCAGGGGAAACAACCTCTCAACATCTACCCTGTCAAGCCTCCTCAGAATCTTGTATGTTTAAATGAAATCACCTCTCATTCTTCTAAACTCCAGAGAGTATAGGCCCATTCTACTCAATATCTCCTTGTAGGACAACCTTCTCATCCCAGGAATCAATCTAGTGAACCTTCGTTGCACCGCCTCTAAGGTAAGTATATCCTTCCTTAGATAAGGAGGTCTCACCAAAGCACTATACAATTATAGTAAGATTTCCTTACTCTTGTACTCCAACCCCCTTGCAATAAAGGTCAATATGCCATTTGCCTTCCTAATAGCTTGCTGTATCTGCGTGCTAACTTTCTGTGTTTCTTGTACGAGGACACCCAAATCTCTCTGAACACCAACATTTAATAGTTTCTCACCATTTAAAAAATATTCTGTTTTTCTATTTTTCCTACCAAAGTGAATAACCTCACATTTCCCCACATTATATTCCATCTGCCACCTTCTCGCCCGCTCACTTAACCTGTCCATATCCCTTTGCAGACTCTTTGTGTCCTCTTAACAGCTTACTTTCCCACTTAGCTTTGTATCACCAGCAAACTTGGATACATTACACTCGGTCCCTTCATCTAAGTCATTAATATAGATTGTAAATAGCTGAGGCCCAAGCACTGATTCTTGCGGCACCCCACTAGTTACAGCCTGCCAACCTGAAAATGACCCGTTTATCCCTACTCTCTGTTTTCTGTCCGTTAACCAATCCTCTATCCGTGCTAATATATTACTCCCAACCTAATGAACCCTTATCTTGCATAACAATCTTTTATGTGGCACCTTATCGAGAATATGTGAGAATGTCTGCAGTGGAGTGAGTAGCCACATCCATTAAGTTTCAAGCACAGCTCACAAATGAGTCTGTGCACGGCATTAGCACTGCTGTGCAGACTTTGGAAGCCTGCATGTTTGCCACCTTAAATAGGATGACAGATACGTTATCCGTGGCCTTACAACGCGTCACAGATCTTCACCAAGCTGCTCTCCAGCAGAGTAGTAGGAGTGATGTGGCGCTGGCCCAGGAGAGTGATGATGGCGAAAGGGGACGTGGAAGTGGGAACTCCACTCAGAGCGCTCCCACATCTCACCCGTTGCAGCCCCCCCCCCCCCCCACCACCCCCACAAACCAGTACCCGACATGCCGAGTCTGCCCCTGCACAGGTGAAGGTGAAGCAGTCTTTAGCGGGGGCCTCATGGGTCATAGGCCAAAAGCACTTCAACAGTCAGGGCAGGGATCTGAGCAGCCTGCCTCTCTGCTGAAGCCATAGGGGATCCATCACATAGAACCATTAGAAAGGATAAATTTAAGCACTTGTAGTTCACCAAGGGTATACACAAGGGTGTTAGACAAACGTTATGTTGTGACTTCTGTTTCTTTTTATGTTGGCACATAAAATTTATTCATTATCAACACTTCCAAGTCTTGGCCATTATTGTTTCCAGACTTTCAAGTGGACCATGATGAATGCCAATAAATGACGACACCCATTGGGCGGCTGTGCAATCGGTTTATGCGTCGTTGAAGGACTGTTTTGTGCAAAGGGAGGAGGGGGTTTTGGTGGTCGTGGTGGTGATTGTGCTAGGCGGCATGAGTATCTTAAATATCTTTATTTTTGGACTGTCAGTATGAGAACCTGTGAGAGATGAGGGCATCCCTGACAGCTATGTATGCGGCTGGTCTAGCAATGGGTGCACCATTGTCATATTCCTTGTTCTCGGCGTCCTCCTCCTCCTCTTCCTTTTCCTCAATGTTGCTGCCAACAGAGGATGATTGACGGGAGCCTTTGTCCTCGACCGCCTCTAAACCTCTCTGCAACGCTATGTTGTGCAGGACGCAGCACATCACAATCCTGGAGACCCTCGCTGGTGAGCATTGAAGGGCTCCCCCCAGACCTGTCGAGGCATCTACAGTGCATCTTCAACATACCTATGGCTTGCTCAATTACACATCTGGTGGTCACGTGGCTTTGGTTGTATCATACTTGTGCCTTGTTGGTGGGATTCCTCACAGGTGTCATGATCCACATTTGCAGGCGGTATGCCTAGTCTCCAAGGAGCCAGCCCTTAAGTCTGTCTACTGTGTGGAAAAGGTCTGGAATGTTTGACTGGCGCAAAATGAAGGCATCATGACAGCTGACAGGGAATCTGGCGTACACCTGTAGAAATCGCTTCTTGTGGTCACAAACCAGCTGCACATTGATGGGGTGATAGCTCTTTCAGTTAAAATCCCCCCCAGTTAACTCACTGGAGTCTAGGGATTAAACTTGGATTTTCCTGGTCTGTACAGCTTCACTACTCATTGGATTAACTTGCCTAGCCATTGGGGGAACCCTTGTCTATGTTAGGTTGTGCTAAAGACAATACTTCGTGCAACAGTCTATGACATATTTACACTTAGTTTCTCTGTATTAATATTTTAAAATAAATAAATTGAATTCGGATAGCTCTATTGACAGAGGTAGAGAATTAATATTTGCCGACTTACCGAGGATTAAGAACAGAGTGACCTTCACTTGCTGACTCGTATATCTGATTCTAATCTGAAGTTGCTGACAACAAAAATCATTACAATCCTTTGAGTAACATATAACTATTTTAATGCTATTGACTGTTGTTAGTGGTTAGCTGCCATTTCATCTGTTTAAAATGTTAACCTGTACCCAGTAGTATGTGATATGATTATCTCTAGTTTGCAGGATAACATTAAGTAAACGTTCAAGGGTAATCTGCACAAAAGAAGCAATCATGAATGTGCTTCAGAAATAAAACAGAACAATACTATCATTAGACAACATGGATAAAAAATACTTTACCATTCAATGAAATAACTCAAAGAAGGAAATTTATTTATGTCCACATTATGGTCCATAAGAGTTCAGCAGTTCTTTTGGATGGGAATTAAACAGATGCTTGATAAACAGAAATATTTAAAAGTAGGGGAACGAACTGAAGAGTGGGATTAGACTTGGTGGCTTGGGAGAAAAATATTGACATAGAATTGACGGAACAAAGAGTCTGCTTCTGTGCTGGAGCATCTTATGACACTATGGCCAGTCTGTGAAAAAAGTCAAATCAGGCACAACCAGAAATATACTTTACATGTTTTAAAGTAAAGATACTATTTACAGTAATGGAAGTTAATAATCGTCCTCTGTAGGGCTGACTATTCTGGAAATCCAATTCGCTGCCTGATAGAGAAACTGAAATTTTGCTACAGATTCTAGTGCTTAAAATCATAATTTATAGTTATTAAGTAGACTTAAATATTTTGAACTTCTGTATTTGGCAAAGTTTTTTGGGTAACCTTTTGCTGTGCAGATTGAACGGTATAAATAATATTGGCTTCTTCCTGTAATTTCAAAATTCTTTAACAATTTGATTTGTGTTGGAAATTTGTGAATTTTTATGGGATCCTATGGATCCCCTTCTGCAAAAATATTAATAAAGTGGGCCGGATTTTCCCGTGAGCGGTGAATGAACGGCACCCGCCTTTCGTTACACTTGCACTTGTCCATAGACTTTTCATGGGCTTTTGCATGGCAAGTTCCTCTCATCGGGCACTCAATCCAACGCAGTGCCCTCTACAGGGCATCTGGGACCTGTGTGAATGGGGCAAGCAACGGTCTATCCCCTTAACTAATCAGATTGAAGCATGTTAATAAGCCACACAGAGACCTAACCAGGAAGTGTAAGTTGGAATAGTGAATTCAGTGGGGTAGAAATCACTCAGAACGGCGAACCAATACTCCTCACTGCTCCATAGATTTATACTAACCCACAAACTGACTGTGGTCTTTTCATGGACCACTTCCTCGAATAGGAAGCGGAGAAGAGCCCAGCATCAGTTCAGGCGAAGCTTGTACCCTGGGGGAAGCGAAAGGATCCATCTTTCCCCTCGATTAATCAGACCGCAGGATTTTTGCCAGCTGTGTTAACTCTCTCTTCAATCTTGCAGTGTTAAACCAGGAAGTGAAAGGTACAACATTTTACATCAATGTAAAAACAGTTATAGACCGTGAAAAAAAGGGAGTAAGAAATAATTGAATTAAATAATGGAGACAGAAGGAAAAAGTAAAAGCAAGATTTTTTTAATTTAATTTTTTTTAATGACCAAAAACTATTAAAATAAGGAGTAATATGAGATTCCACATTTTTAAAAGTTCATTTTTAGTTGTTTGGCAGTCATTAAGACTAACCGCGCCGTTAAAACTTAGTTTAGACCTGTATTTTTAAATCTACCTGTTTGGTGGCGTAATTAGTTACTTTCCAGCTTGGCAGATGAGCAAGTTTGGCCCTTTTTCAATGATTTCCCTGATTGCAGCGTGCGATGTCCCTTTAATTCAAAGCTGTCATATCGCCGGCGAACCACTAGGAGCAAGTTCCGGATTTCCGTGTTTCACTGCACATGTGCGAACTCCGGAACTTGCTTCTCCACTTCACCACTCACAATGGAGAACGCCGTTGAGCTCTCCGTTATTTCGGGGGCGATTTCTGCCCCAATGTAAAATCAGTTACAGAAAGCGAAATAAAGAGTGGGTAAGAAATACTGAATTCAGAGACAGAGATAAAAGAGGCAGAAAGAAAAAGTAAAAAAAAGAAACAAAAATAGTTTTTAAAAAAATGTCCAACAACAATTAAAATCTGAAGGAATGAGAATCTACATTTGTAAAAGTTCATTTTCAGTGCCAGAGAGGTTTTTTTGGCAGTAATTAAAACCTACCACGCCGTAAATAGGGTGCTTAGACTTTGACTTACCTTTTTTGAATTGTAAACAATTTTACAACACCAAGTTATAGTCCAGCAATTTTATTTTAAATTCACAAGCTTTCGGAGGCTACCTCCTTCGTCAGGTGAACGATGAAGGAGGTAGCCTCCGAAAGCTTGTGAATTTAAAATAAAATTGCTGGACTATAACTTGGTGTTGTAAAATTGTTTACAATTGTCAACCCCAGTCCATCACCGGCATCTCCACATCATACCTTTTTTTAGTGAGATTAGTTCGTATCCATCAGGTCAGTGCAGGAACTTCACGCTATTCCATTCATTTGAATGGAGAGCCAGCCGGCAAGATGCCGTTCTCACGCAGCTTACGGAGGATGGTCGCACCTGGTACACCAACGTGCGGATTTCCGCGTTTAACTGCAGTCGCCGGAAGTTGCTGTACCATTTGCACAAAAATAATGGTGAGTTCTGTTAGCCTCGCTGTTGTTTTCACTGGAAAATTCAGCCCATTATTTTTTTAAATACCATAAAGCAACCCATATCACTATTTGGCAGAAAGATTTTTAAAAATGGAATTTAAAAGTTTGCCCTTGAAGGGAGCATTACTTGCATGACAAATAAATCCATTAGGTATAATCAGCTAATGCACAAGTAAATTAGATGGGTCACATAAACCCTTGTTATTTAATTTGTGATTGAACTGGTTGCCGTGAGAGTAAAATCTATAGTTATCCAGGACCAATTGCCTTTCAATTTTTAAGTCCTGCCTGATAACAACTCTACTTTTGTTTTAACAGGCACATTGAAATGTCAGATCTCCTTTACTTCATTAGGGAACCAGCTTAAGCCAAGTTACGTAAAAATGTTGGCATCTGGCTGCGTTCTAGATTACTTAAACAATCTATGTTAACCCTCATGGAACTGAACAGAAAATCTTGGCATATCTGCAAACTGCACAGGCTGCAAAAACTTTACATAAATTACTTAATTTTCGACTGTAGTGGAGTGAGCATTACTTTTTTGTCATGGATTTTGTTACTGTTGAGCCTTCTGTCATTTTCCTAAAGTCAAAATTCTTTTTAGTAGATATTTATTTGTTTTCTATCTTTTGTTCTGTTGATTCTGCGTTGTTTGTACCACATTTCCATGCACCTACATGCTTTCTCCTCATTTTCTTGTCACAGCAGCACTGGTTTCAGTTTCCTCTAAACGGACAGTGTAACCTTAACCCCCAGAAAATCGTGGAAGCAACCACAGCAGAAAGTGAAGCTCACATTTCCTAGCAAGGTTTTTTTTCTACAAAATGATTCACCTTTGAAGGTTTACTGAGGAAAGGTCCACAGAATCCAATTTATAAGTCACATCTTTCCATAAGTTTACATAATCCCATACGTTAGAGCATTGTTAGGAAATTACCTGTCGGCCAGTGTCGGGGATGACTTGGCATGCTGGCATAAATCACATTAGGTTTGGATTTTACCCTAAACATCAATGATTTTCAAAAGTGGATATTCGGATATGTCAAGATAATCTATGGGGGTGAAATTCAACTTCGGGGGTGCAAAAAGGGCGGTAGCGAATCAGCCACCTATTATACACCCCAACCGATTTTCCTTTCCATGAAAAGGATGATGGGGCGAATGTATAATGGGCGGCCAATCTGCTACCACCCATTTTACGCCCTGCTGAAGTTGAATTCCACCTCTCCTCTCTTTACTGCTTACATTTGTCAACGTTCTAAAAATCTAAATATACGTCAGCACGTTAAAATTTTCCCTTTCTCCGCAAATACTGTTACAAACGTGTTTACATAAAGGGTGACACATACATCAGTGTGAAAGGGGTTGAAGAAGAGTGTCTTGTAAGACTTATTGAGGGTAAAATTCAAATTCGGTAGGTGAAATTCATTGTAGTGTTGCTAATCTAAATTGAAAAATTCACTAACAGGAACAGTGTCCCATTGTAGGACACTTTGCTATACAGCCTGCCAATCCTCGGCAGAAATGTTGATGTCAAAATAAGCCTCTACATCTCTTGAAAGCGAGATGAATTTAACAGAAAAAGGAGGGCAAAACAGTAGAGATCTGTGGAATCAGCTTTCTTCAGGAACAGAGGAATCACTACCTTTCAGATAAGATTGGTGCTGTAAAGATGTGACAAATCAAATTATTCCTCCTTCCAATAGAGGAGATTCTTCCACATATTTAACAGGACAGTAGCAAAGTTTTTGACATCAGCATATTTACCCTCATTCGTATAAATAATAATTTGCATTTCTATATATTTGTGGAGAATCTGAACATGCTGACAGATTTCAAATATACTAACATTTATATTGATTGAGTAACGTTATGTAAACAGCTAGTTTGTCATTTTACTGTTTAGCAAATTTAAATGGTAACAAGAACACACTGTCATTAGATTTTATGATAAAAAGGTTGTGACGAGATATGAGTTTCCTAATGTATGCTTGCATAGATCAAGAGAACAGCATGCCATACTTGGGCCTTTCCACAATCAGTTTTCAGATGACAGGGGCCAAGTAAGACTCCAAGCACTCAACGCTAGTAAAAGCGTAGGTTCTTTAATCCTTCTTTAGCAGGCCCTAAGTAGTGCCAAATTTATTAGGCATTTCTTTCACAACACAATAAATTGCCTTCATGAAATGTGAACAGGCAGCTGAAGAAAACTTGTACGTGCCAGCAATGTCCACTTAGGAGAGTTAATTCTTGGCTTATATACATGCATTTTAAACTTTGATCAAAATCTAAAATATAACAAAATCCCATTGTCTCCATTCACATTATTGTGATTTAATAAATGTGTGTTTTTCAAATCTTAATTACAGTTGTCATTACAGAAAATAATTTTGTCGGATACTGTATGAAAGAAAAGACGGATGGATGTTGCAAACTGAAAAGTTCTTTCAGTATTTAACAGTGTTAAGAAATAACTTTAAACTAAAGCCCAAAAACAGTGATGTGATTGCGATGTGGTCAATCAATTGGGGGTGAGGTTTGGAAACTCACTTTTACTCCCCTTTTCAGTGACTGGAGTGCAGCGTTCCAAAAAGATTAAAATCTTCACATTGCATTTGGTCTGTCGCTGAGGAAGTAGTGCTGGAAGTTTCAGTGCCTCACAATGCTGGGGACTTCAGGTAGCTCAGACATTGATTGTGTTGCTGAATAGGAATGTTCTTTAAGAGAGATGAATTCAACTGTTCCACCACAAGGAAATGAAGCGGTAGAGAAGGTCCTTCTCCTAATTTGAAGCTAGGACTGAATGGCATCTGTGAACAGTGGGAGGCTAGTGTCAGTAATAATATTCTAAAAGTGGAATAATGGCAGGAAGGGTCAACCCTACCCTGTCTGAACTGGAAACATTTTCCTGATGAAAGGCTAAATTTTGATAAAGTGCAGAGTATCTGATTTAACAGATATTCCTCATTAGGTCTGAAGGAGGATATATCGTTTTACATAGAACTTATTCATCACTCTAGATTGCTCTGGATGTGCTGCAAATAAAGGTGCACATTTTGTGAGTAACAATCCTTCACAAATTGTGACAAAAATAGTGTAGTAAATGGGAAATTACCAGTTGTGATGTGAGGAAACTTTCTTAGCACTAGGTATGATTCAGAAGGCTACAGTAAATGAAGCTGTAGGGGAGGTCCTTCACCTAATTTGATGCTAGGACTGAATGGCATCTGTGAACGGTGGGAGGCTAGTGTCAGTGATGATGTTTTAAGAGTGGAACAATGGCAGGAAGGGTCAACCCTACCCTGTCTGAACTGGAAACATTTTCCTAATGAAAGGCTAAATTAACACATATAACACATTATTGTGTCCTCGGGACATCTCCCAAAACCACTTCATAAACAGTGGAATGCAAGCATGGCCGTTATTTAGGAAACACAGCAGCCAATTTGTGCACAGCAAGATCCTACAAATAGCAAATAAAAATGGATGATCAATTAATCTGTAGTTGATAGTTCTGATTGAGGGAGGAATGTTGGCTTTTGGATTTGCATGATCCTAACCCAAACAAGTTAACAATGTCTCTGCAGTTTTTGTGTCATTCCAATAATACATCACTCTATCTAGGTAGACGATGGATGAAATGGAGAAGAACATGCTTCGTGAGGTATTTTTATGCTCTGAAAGATATTTTGATTGTAGCCATAGCCTTTGAATGGGCAATTACTACTGTCCTGAACAGTTCCAAAAGTAGGCTGCAGTGTAGTACAATCCAAAGTAGAAATGTATGGCAGAGTCTGAAACAAATAAATCTGGAATAAAAGGTGAAATTATGCTCTGCAGGATAAGTAATTGTCCGCTTTGAAATAGAAACAGCAAATACATCAAAGTCCTGTGCACTGGTTATCAAACTGAGATGGATGGTACTGACAAGACTGATAGGCAAAAAAGGTAAGGCAAATCTGTAACCCAAAGGAAAGATAGACTATCCAAGAAAATTCTCAGCGTGTTTAAGGATGATCAAACATTGCTTTGATATCACAAATACCTGGCCTCTGATAGGTGAGTTTACTTTCATTCTACTGAATTTCACTTGAATAGTCAACTAATCAATAGAGCTTTGATCGCAACATATACCATGTTGCTTTGATTAAAGCACTAAAACAAAATCAAGGGAGCATTGTTGTCTAATTTATTTGAAAAGTGAAATTGCTTAATAGGAAGTGCTTGCAGTCAGTAGGCAGAAATGAATGAGGTAGTTCTCAATGTTGAGGATAGGATAAATTTATAGGTGCCTAGATCGCAGGACAACAGTGTTAAATTGTGGGTTTAAACCACACTTCAGGCCTTAAGCACATAATTGAAGATAACACTCCATTGCAATACCGAGGATGAGTTGCATTGTCAGAGGTGTCATCCTTTGGATGAAACATTAAACCAAAGCTCTGTCTGCCTGTTCTGTTGGCTCAGGTTCCATGGAACTATTCAAAATAGAGATGAGTTTTCTCAGTATCATAGGCAACATTCTTCCCTCAACTAGCATCAACAAAAATAAATGATTATTCATCTAATTTCTGTTTGTGGGATCTTGCTGTCTACAAAATGGCTGCTGCATTTATCCATGCCACAATAGCAATTGCACAATTTAATTACTTGTATGTGAAGTGCTTTGGGATTTCTCTGAGTGACAATATAAACAATCTAATAATGCAAGTTCATTCTTTTCTTTCTATTAACAAAATGAAGAGAGGTCTGTCCATAACAAATGCTGAATTCAGCGTGATCCCTGAAATACAGGACATCTCAGGCCTGAAAAAGATACCAAGGAAATAAACTTTAAAATTGGAGAGGGGATTGTGGAATTTAAAGAAATAGGGTAAAAGTGTGGGAGAGGACTTTGTAGTTTTAGAAAAGTACCAAATTCAGAAGCCAAGGATAATTTTCCTAACAGATATACAGTCAATAAACTGACCATTCCTGGTTATGCGGCAATGAGATTGGGCTTTGAGGAACCAACATAAACAATGGATTTTCACACCAAGGTAAAGAATAGGGAACCAAGGACCAGATAGGAATATGCAACTATTTCAAGTAATTAAGCAATCTACACCAAGATTACTATCAGATTGAAATATTTATGTACTTCAATTCTGTATTTTTTAAAAAAAAATTAACTACAGCACGTAATAGCATTGTTATTTTACAAATCGCTGGTAACCAGAGATAAACACTATGCCTCCCCTGTGTGCCCAAAATTGGTCATGGCCCAATTTCTAGGCCCATACCTCCAATGTCTGAGTCCAAATTATTTATGGTGAACAACAACACAGATCCCTGCGGGATGCCACTTCCTGCTTTCTGCCATGGGATTAAGGGGACAGTGGCTGCGTGGATACAAAATTGGCTAAGGGACAGAAAGCAGAGAGTAGTGGTGAAAGGTTGTTTTTCAGACTGGAGGGAAGTATACAGTGGTGTTCCCCAGGGGTCAGTATTAGCACCACTGCTCTTTTTGATATATATTAATGACCTGGACTTGGGTATAGAGGGTATAATTTCAAAGTTTGCAGATGACATAAAACTCGGAAATGTAGTAAACAATGTGGAGGATGGTAAGAGACTTCAGGAGGACATAGACAGACTGGTGAAATGGGCAGACATATGGCAGGTGAAATTTAATGCTGAGAAGTGTGAAGTGATGCATTTTGATAGGGAGAATGAGGAGAGGTAATATAAACTAAATGGTACAATCTTAAAGGGGGTGCAGGAACAGAGACACCTGGGGATGCACATACACAAATCTTAGAAGATGGCAGGACAAATTGAGACGGCTGTCAAAAAAGCATATTGGATCCTGGGCTTTAGTAATAGAGACAGGGGGATCGATTTTAGGATGGCCGAGTTGGGGGCGGGGAGGCTCGTAAAATCTGGGAATCCTGGAGCGGGTCCGGAGCCCAGCTCCAACTCACCCACTTCCGGGTTCCCCAGTAACGCGTTCGGGTGCGCGCGCAGCTCCCGCATGCGGGACTCCCACCCGCAATTAAATCCGGCGAGATGATAATTTAAATACTTACTTACCTAGTTGAGATACTTGACAGACCTCATTGACAGGAGATTTTGGCAGGGGTGCAATTTTCATGGATCCTCAGCGTGTTTCCCATGCTGTGGGAAACACTCCCTGTTGGAGCAGACGTTTTTCAGGCAGCAGCCAGTGGGAGATGCAAAGGATTTTTTGACAGTTGGGGGGAGTACCGCATTTATTGCAGCAGGGCACTCTGTCACTTCAGACAAAGTTTTGGCTGCAACACCTTGGTCTTTCCACTCAAAATTATTAATTTATACCCTAAACTCTGCTGTGCAAACGCATTTACCTACTTTGCAGACCCCCTCAAACTGACACCATCAGGATGGGGGGAGGCGCCATGGCTGCATTCATCACTTCATCCGAGGACAAGCAACATCACCAGCCTCGCCAGGCATGCCATCCACCTCCGCCACGTGGAGCTCCACAACACAGTGCTGCGCCACAGGCACCTGCACAAAATAGTCGTGCAACTACACCAGCACCCACTGTAGGGTGATCCAGTGGGTGGCATCAAGTGTGGGTGTTCATGGAGAACCTCATGAAAGGGACTTATTGCACAAGCCAGTCAAGAATGGCCAAGACATGGCAGTAGTGATGACAATATGATACTTAATGTGAGTTGAACCAAAATCAAATATAAATAAAAAACATGACAAATCGTCAAACACCCTTGTGCATCCCCTTTGTGCTCACGAAACCTTTGCCTTGCGCTTCCTACTACACATACGTGATGCATCCCCTGTGGCTGCAGCAGAGGTAGTGGCAGGTTGGGTGAGGGTGACCGTGAAAGAGATGCATCAAAGGGTGAGTATGAGACAGAGTCATGAGATTGTATGAGGATTGGGTTGGGTGGTAGTGGTGGGATGAATACTGGGGAGGTGAGTAAGTGCAGGTAAGTTAAGGATGAGGTTTGAGTGGGTGTGAGGGGTGATGTGACAGAGTAGTGTTGGCAGTGCAGAATGAGTTGTGGGGTGGGGGCGGTGATGTGGAAGACGGAGTGTAGGTGAGTGTACTCACTTTGGCTGACCTAGTTAGGTCATTGAAGCGTTTTCTGCACTGTATCCAGGTGCGGGATATGTTGCTGGTGCTGCTGACCTCCTCTGCCACCTCGAGCCAGGCCTTCTTGGTGGCAGAGGCAGGCCACTTCCTCCCATCCGCTGGGTAGAAGATCTCCCTCCTCCTCCTCACTCCATCCAGTAAGACCTGGAGTGAGGTATCATTAAACCTGGGAGCAGCCTTTCCCCTGGGCTGCTCCATGGTCCTGTGTCATTGTATGCTGCAGGATCAGTCATTGGAGGAGTGCCCCTTTAAATAGGGCTCCTCCAATTGACAGCCTGTGATGCGGGTGCGCAGTCCTCCCGCTGCACAGCTTTCCGACGGGAAACCCAGAAGCCACGTTAAGTGGGTTCAATTTACCTGCGATCGCGTGGGGAAAGGACGGATTTTACTGGGTGGGTTACCCACGCGCCCAGTCACCACCCCCCCCCCCCCCCACTGCCAACCCGCCTCCCTGGTAATATCGGGCCCAGAGAGTACAAAAGCAAGGAAGTTATGCTAACCCTTTATTAAACATTGGTTAGGCCTCAGCTGGAGTACTGTGTTCAATTCTGGGCACCGCACTTTAGGAAGGATGTCAAGGCCTTAGAGAGGGTGCAGAAGAGATTTACTAGAATGGTACCAGGGATGAGGGACTTCAGTTATGTGGAGAGACTGGAGAAGCTGGGGTGGTTCTCCTTAGAACAGAGAAGGGTAAGGGGAAATTTGATCGAGGTGTTCAAAATCATGAACGGTTTTGATAGAGTAAATAAGGAGAAACTGTTTCCAGTGGCAGAAGGGTTGGTAACCAGAGGACATCGATTAAGGTAATCAGCAAAAGAGCCAGAGGCGACATGAGGAAACATTTTTTTACCCAGCGAGTTGTAATGATCTGGAATGCACTGCCTAAAAGGGTGGTGGAAGCAGATTCAATAGTAACTTTCAAAAGGGAATTGGATAAATACTTGAAAGGAAAAATTTACAGGGGGAAAGAGCAGGGGAATGGGACTAATTGGATAGCTCTTTCAAAGAACCAGCACAGGCACAATGGGCCAAATGGCCTCCTCCTGTGCTGTACCTACTATAATACGATAATACTCTTTTATAAACTCAGATATATTACCTACATCTGGGGAACGTGCTGCAGGCACGTTACAGACCTCAGTGCTCATATAATCCTCATGTTCTAGTGAAGCTCAACAGGTTTGCCTAATTAGTGCTGAAGTATTAATTAGGAAGGTAGGTTTTCATTTGTATCCGGCAGGGGCAAAGTACACAGGGAGCTATAAGGGAAGGAGACAGGTGGAGAAAAAGCTAATGAGACAGATTAGGAAGAACTATATCTAGGCACTAAAAGCAATGAACTATAGGGTTCATTTGGGCATCTTCATTTTCCTATTTGTCAACAGAATACTTATAAGTATTATTGTCTCTTGGTAAGAAATAACTCAAATTTCCTTCTGCTGATTTGTAAAGAAGATAAATGAACAAAAACTAATTGTCACAAGTGATTATTAGGCAGATGACAGCACTTGGCATATATCATATTTCAGCAGGTACCGGAGAATAGAGAGACAATAAAACAGATATCACTGAGCAACATCTGGTGTCATTTCAACAGCTTGTTACCTTGACTTTGGAATTCTTTCAAAGTAAATAATATTGTTTTCTGGAAAAAAGAGATATGAACTATTTGCAGAAACTATGCCAATTAGACACGGCTGGGTTTATTCCCCTAATTTATTTTCTGAAGCATGTTTCTGCTAAACATAAAGTCAAATATGGATTTTTTTTTCCTTCTTTCAAGTGTTTCATTTTCAGTCTAAATTCCCATTCTCATCACTGTAAATGCTAACATATTGATATATCAGCTGGAAGAAATACAGATCAGAAACCATTCTTAAGTTCCTTAAGCACTTCAAAACAGTCCTTTTATTAAAAAAAGTCAGCACGCTTCCAAATGAATTAGTCATTGTAATGCAGCGTACTTAAATATCTACTCATCTTAAGTGTACTTGTGATAAATATATGAAAAACCTTGGCAAATCAATGATATCCGTAACAGATATGCACTGCATCTAAAGAATAGCTACTGTAGTTGTACATTGGACAAAGCAAAGCTAACATTTTGTATTATATACGAACATACAAATTAAGAGCCTATGACATTATATGACAGATGTCATAAACATTGCGGAACTGATTCAATATTTGGTCAGTCAACTCCTCCCTTGGCTTGGTAGGTAATACACTATCTGGTGTGATACTGAGCAATATGTTACAGTTTCCATCAACAGTCTTTACTGTGTTAACTGATCTCAGATGGAACAGCATCTGCAGCACTACAATTGTTCTTCAGTGCCATTCTGTTAATGAAGGTAAAAATCAGCCAAAGCCCCCGTTCCTGATCCCTGATTAGTGGCCACTGTTGGAAGATGCATGTATGTGGATGTCAGGTGTGGACAGGATCAGACTCCACTTGATGCCTTCTATAGTCAAATAGCATTGGGCTCATGCATAAAAAATGGCTTTGCAGACAGAAGTCTTAATTATTGCAACTGAACTCGGGAGGTCCAGCTTTAGATTCTTCCTGGACTAGGTTAATGAAATTATAGATCATTTTACTGTGATCTCACTTCAGGACGATTCAGAAAAGTAGTATCATTTTAGAGAGTTTTTAGATCAAAGTGTGTGGGTAAGACTGTTAACTGGTACAGTGGTGGGTGGTTTCTTGAGGTTAGCAATTTGTGGCATTGTTACTGGCCTGCAATATAATTGATGTATAATATTCTTTTCATGAACAGGATTCAAGGTGAAAAACATTCTGTCATAGCCTTTAAATGAAGTCTAATCTTCCCCACAGCCTGTACCACCTCTATATCACACACCCAACCCCATGCTTCACAAGTTCCATACCACACACACACACACTCACGTGTGACTCAGAGAGAGTATGAAGAAAAAAATGAAACAATTGCAGGAAATGATGCTCAGGAGATAGATATGGCAATGAAATGCAATGCAACCATTGTTCTTTCAGTAGACATTTGCATAGCAGCTGTGCAACTTCTTATTACTAAACCCATTTGTAAAATGCCAGAGCTTTTGCATTTGTGCCCAAAATAACTCCCCTGTGTTTAGTCTAAGTCCTGATCAAGGGTCTACAGTATTCACAGTTCTACAGACCTTTAACCAGAGAAACCAGGGTGCTAAACTTTACGTTTTTAAACCCTATTTCCCTTTTGATGGTTGCGCCAAACTCCCTGTAAGAGAGTTGTACCACTTGTGATCCAGAGTGTTCGTCTTAGTCCAAGATTAGTAATTCACTATATAGCTTCAAATGAAGAAGGAGCTTTGGCCTTAAATCGCTATCCAATTCTTCCTTAAATTTTTCCACACTATCTGCCTCCATTACCTCTCTGGGCAGTTTGTTACATATATTCACTACTCTCTGTGTAAAGTAGCTAAATGTAAACCGTTTACGCATCTACCCTTTTTTAAGTTTGAATTTGTGTCCGCTGGTTCTAGAGTTTGTGGAAAAGATCTTGATTCTAAATACATTAGTTAAAGCACTTCCCTCATGTTACTATAAGAGAGCATCAATTACTATATTATGAAATCCAGGAAGAGAGTATTCAGGCTGATATGATTTCAATGTGGGATCGTTGTATTGCACTTTTCATCCTCAAGTGGAGTTCATACTTGATCAATTCTGGGAGAAACTTACCAAAGCAAATAGGTAAAAGAGAGGAATTTTCAAACACTTCATGACGTTGCAAGTCCATTTACAGCTTACAAACCTATCATGGATCAGCTTTGCAATACTTTTCTGCATAAGGTTTACTTCCAATAGAGGGGACCCACATTTTCAAGGCATTTGCATAATTTAGAGTTTGGACTGGAGATATGCCAATGGCTGCCTTTTTCAATCTCCCTAAACCCTAGTTTGTGGACTATCCCAGCCAGTTATCAGGGGATTTCCAATGCAAATATAGCTGCTGCTGATGCTACTACTACTACAACAACATACATACATTTACATAGTGCCTTTAACGTAGAAAAACATCCCAAGGCGCTTCACAGGAGCAATTATCAAACAAAATTTGACACCAAGCCACATAAGGAGATATTAGGACAGGTGACCAAAAGTTTGGTCAAAAAGATAGGTTTTAAGGAGCGTCTTAAAGGGGAGAGAGGTAGAGAGGTACAGCTCGTGTTGATTGAATTGCCAATCTCTGCCGCTGCACCGAATACTTCCCTGGTGCTTCTAGGGAGATCCAAATTTTTAATTCAAATTTGGATTCTTTTCAATCAGGGAACTGCAACGTTTTGCCATCATTTCAAAACATTGATACCTGGTTTTGCCAAATTGAATGTGAGGATTTGTGCTTGCTAACTTTAGGTCCTTAGTTTTTAACTTTGTAGTTTACATTTCATCATTTGCCTTAAGGATGGCTGTGTTCAAGTATGTTTTATTTTACTGTTTTTAGACAATAACTGTTACAACAAATTTTGATGTAGTTTACATATAACCAAACTTTCCCTCCTCTACCCCTCACAAAAAATACTACATCAACCTCTCAATTCTTACAACTTGAAACAAGTGTTTGTTTTCACCTAATGATCATTTTGCACAAGATGACTGTGCTCTGGTAGTCAAGGGGTAAAGTGTATCTTTAGTTAGTGACTGTTTTTGCCGTTCTGTATTCAATTGAGCAGCCCTCCCCCAATTCACAGAGTTGTTAGTTCAAACACATGTTATGCAATTCACTGGCAGCACTTTATGCTGTGTCCTTTTGACCAAGTTCTAAAATGGAATTATTTATGTCTCGTGCATATTTCTCGCTTAAACTACCAAAAATGGCAAACTACACAGTGGCATGTTAAAGGCACTAATGCTATAGGGTGATTCATGGCTGATAGAAAGATTCGGCAGTTATGTACATTAAACAGTGTTTCTTTACAAATTTACATGGAAAGTTTTATGTTATTTTTTCCCCTCAGCCCTATGGAAGGAAGCAGTTACAGAAGGTGACCGTAGGATCCCAGTAACAGATGTCAGTTAATCTGACTTCACGTGCCTTTCGGTACAGTAATTCACTTCCATCTGCAAGTGTCTGGCATAGACAATATCATTAATGCTTTTGTAGCTCCTCTTTAATTGCCCACTATTTCCTCTAATTACCTGTTGTACAGAATACCTTCTGCAACCGGTTGAAAGAACATTTTTAATTTGTTTCTTGTTGACAGGATTTTTAACATTTATAAACTGATCAATCTACTCATATATTATGAGAGCTTCTCATTATTAAACCAATGTGGTTGACTCATAACTGCCCTCTGAAGTGACTTAGCAAGCCGTTTAGTTGTATCAAACCACTACAAAGAATACTAAAAGCATTGTGGGAGCAAGTTCACCACACGGACTGCAGCGGTTCAAGAAGGCCCACCACCACCTTCTCAAGGTAACTAGGGATGGGCAATAAATGCTGGCCTTGCCAGTGATGCCTACATCCCAAGAAATAATTTTTAAAAGTTAGTAGTACTGATACTCACTTAGAGGCATTAACAAGTACATGAAGTACATGTGCTGAAATTCAGTGACCACAGGGTCTGTTAAACATATCTGTATATTCACACAAAAGGCCTTAATAAAAAGTCATTCTTTTATTTTACTTCATAGGCCTATAAAATGTATGAAACCTGTTTTAAATTTGCTTGTCATTATTTAAAAAACCTTTGATGTCTGACTGTTGGGCCAATTTTCCAACTAGAACTTGTCTTTATAAAATTCTGGAGAAGATCATTCTTTCTCTGATTCAACCTTTTTTTAAACATTCACTGTGGTTACAGAGGGAACGATGTTTGCCATAGTAATTGCATTTTTTTCAAAAGATTTTCCTATTTTATATTTAATACTGGTCCATTGGGGTTTATCCGGGTTCAAACTAATCTTACTGCCTGAAATAACAAGTACGATATTTTTGAAAATAATATGCTCCTAACAATAAGGCTCCTTCGCTTCCCCATCAATGCCAATCTCCAGGAGCAGCCTTTCTCAGTGGTTCCATACCCAGGACCCAAACCGCTTCCCTCAATGAGCTGCAAAATTTCAGAAACACCAACACAGTGCTGCTAGACGCAAGTACTCAAGTACTCCCTCTTTCACTGCTCCCAAACCCCAAGAACTCTCCTCCCAGTGCTACCAAATTACAGGACGCTGCCATGCTTCAAAACTTGAGGGTCTTCCCCCCCCCCCCTCCCGTTGCAGTGAATGTCAAGAGTCCTCAATGCTCATATATTCTCTGAGTGCTCCCAAATTACAGCCGCACCCGAATTCTCCTAAACCGCAGCATATCCCAGTGCTTCCAACCTCCCCTTCTCATAGAGTACTGACAGATCCCATTCTTCAGCCTCTTCCACCCAAATAGCCAAGTGGCCTTAAATGCTATCAGCCAGCCACTGAACCCAAGACCCAATACCAATAAATGCTCCCAAGCCCTGGACCCTTAAATGTCCAATCCATGAGTTCTGTTAGACTGCAAAACCTCCCTGCACCCCCCCAGCTCCCTCCCAGTTCATGGTCTTCTCACCAGTGCCTCCTATATGCCTACCCAGATCATCTCTCCCCAGGTCTTCCCAGTCCCTACCTCCCTACTGCCTCCCAGCTTGAATTTTCAGCCTCTCAACTTCCCTTTCATTTGCATGTATCCATCAGCCCTGGACAGCTTCTCCTTGCCAATATCTACCTCCAATCTGGTAGATATTCTCTACCATCTTGTTTGTATCCTGGGCTTTAAAAAATGTAAAAGATAAAAATGAGTACATTGATATATAAACATTTAATAATGATCAAGGCCTTTGATTTATAAATTTTTATAGAAAAGTGGACAAGCTTGTGGATTTTGATTCCTAAACACCCCCCCAATAAATATCCCAATAAAAATAAAATATGACTCAGTCACCATAAATCAATGGCCCTGATAGTACAGTGAATATTACATGACATAAAACCCCTGTTATACACAGCCATATCCTCAAACTCATCATGGGTAATGCGACAGGAGAAGCACTAAGTTGGAAAAATAAGATCTTGCTATTATAGGCTTTTGCTCAGATTTTACCCTCTTGGCTTCCTGCCTATCTGAGATAATTCTTCAGGCTGTGAAGTCCAACAAACCCGCTGCATGATCAGCCAATTTGTCCCTTACTCTGGTACACTATTGATAAAGTCAGTTTTGGCCTAGCCAAAGAGTGAGCTGCTTTGCCATCATAAAACGTCATACCAAGCGACCTAGTCAAAACCTAACCAAACTCATCCAAACCGCAGCATGTGCATTCAATGGTTAGGTAATGACAGGACATGAACCTGCCTTCAGGTATAATTTATTTTTAATCAGTCTACTTGAACTATATTTGAATGAGATTAAAAGAATTGTCTTGGGAAACTGGGTGGTAGAGTCAGTTAGCACTGTTTCATTCCTCAAACTTGGACAATCACACAGCAATGTTCATTCATCTGAAGTCTCTGATTTTAAAATGTGACTTATTTTAATGCATCTCATTCCCTAATTTAAACAAAGCTCCATTGGCTTAACTAAAACTTGCAATCCATCTCAATGTCTCTCATCATAAATCTCACTCCTAACATTTCCTCAATGTTGAAAGCTTTTTTTTTGAATCCAGCCCAGAATAGTGGAGATGACGTCTTCTCACTCTGCTGCCTGCAAGGATCCTATGTGAAATGAGTAACCTCAACCAGTTCCTAGTCGGAGCAGTAGCATAGAACTACTCTTAATTCATCACTAACTGGCAATCTCACTCAGAGGCCATAATGATGTGTAAAAATGTCACATTGGCATAGTATGTGGTGCTGTGCTGTGGCTGGAGTTAAGGCACAGACAGAGTATAGGGAATTTTACTCTGCAGTTGTCTGTGCTGTGTGTGGCCTGGGAGCGCTTTATGCTAACAGTGGGTGCCTTTAAGGAGAAGTGTTCCATTCCCGGCACGAACATCTTTCACCTTGTTGGGCATAAAATTCATTAAAAAATTTAGCAGGCAAGAACAGAAAATCACTCCCTCGCCTTTTTTTTAAAAAACGCTTTGAATCTTTGGGCAAAAGAAGCTGAAATCTGTAGTAAGTTCTGGGCGCCTGAAGATAAATATATTGTTTGATTTCTACAGCACAACTGTCAGCTTTCCCTAAGTTTACTTAACAAACTTTGAACAAGTTAGTTAACAAAATGGTCTTTACTGTTGGTGCCAAAATTCCATATTTGTTCCATGTTTTGAAAGCCAAGTGTCTCCCAGTCAGGAATATTGATGGTCTGGTCTGTGTGTCAAAAGTTAAATACTGTGAATAGTAAATACTTACTTTTTTTGTAAAGGAATTATTATGCGAGCATGTGGTATAAAATGTCATTCACTTTTAATAAAACTTAAAAATTTTAAAACAATTTTATATAGTTCAGTTTGGCAGCTCCAATGGGAGAGGAAATGGTGAGATAAAACATTGGTCTCTGTTCCCTGTACTGCACTGAGCACAAATTGGCAATCTCAGTTAGTGGGGTACGGGGACTGAAAAACTTCACAGTGGTGCAGCAGGGGATATATTTTCTGTGACTCAAGCATTGTCAAGAGAATGAAAGTAAAATAACATTTGGAACCAGAAGTACACTCTGGAAAATTTTCATTCTTAACTTCCTCTTTCATTCCAGTGCAGTGAACCACAACTGAAAGCTGCTGTGGAACAAACAAGCTTCAAAATTAAATTTACGCAGCGCTAATGTAATGAGAAAATTCTGAAGTTGAAAATACAGAACATTCCAGTACCTTAAACTTAATACTGCAGCGTCTCACTTTTTTCATGTCACATGGGAAGACCTATAGAATTTTATCAGTACAAAAAAAAATTACATTTGAATAGAATTCAGTCTCAATGTACTTGGATTTATGAGAGATTCAAAACAGATATTGAAGGTTTCTATATTGAAAAGATCGATTTCTACTCTTTAGCCTCAGTCCCTGTCGATCAGAGAAGTAGGAATTAGAGCCAAAAAACAAACAATCTATACATAAGTGAATGATCTTGTCTGCAATATCTAAACAGCTTCATTACAAATCACATCAGGTTAGGATTGAAATTTGTTTTCAGTGGTAATATATTTTTGATTCTTCCTGTTATTGGTAAGGAAATAATGTTTAATGTTAGATATTAAAGGAATGTGTCAACTTGTAAGCAAGTGAGTGACTAAAACAGTCACCACCATCATCAATTCATCACCTGCTTAACAATGTCAAAGAAAATAATGAACTAGATTTTCCAATGAGCATTATTTTAACATTGACCCATTTATTTTAATATTTTTAATCTGAAGTACATTTTGGAAAATTTTCATTCACAAACTCTTCATTCCATTTAATCCAGTGCATTGAACTACAACTGAAAACTGGTGCGGAACAAACAAGTTTCAAAATTAAATTTACTCAGCGCTAACGTAATGATAAAACTCAGAAGTTGAATGGAACCTCTGCTTATAATGGGACGCTGTCTTTGTGACAAAAAATAATTTGCCAAACTTTTTTGTTTGCTTTCAGAAGGAGATGAGCCAAAAGATTTGCATCACTTTCAGCAAAACGACATCATACACCAATGATGCAATAATGCTTTTCAGCATGATGTGTATTGTCAGTCTGTAGATAATGGGAAATGCTTTTGTGGAACATAATTCCCCCTTCATTTTAGCCCTGTAGAATTTTTAGTTGGACTGGTAGATTATAAGATAAGAGGATTGACTCCAGTAATGAAGTACAATCACATACAAATGAAAACAATTCACATAGAAACAAGCAGTATCGATCCATTGTACAACTGAGAGACACCACAAGGTAAATTTCATTATTTCAATAATTATCTTTATTCTGAGTGTCAGTGGGCTATTCGACTCTAGGATTAAGACCCAGCTCTGTTCTCACTTGACAGCCACATGTACATATTTCTAATAAAGGTTGCTGGACAGTGATCAGGCACAAGAGCCCAGGCCAGTGTTTACCATTCCTTAGTCCAGGATTACTGAGTCCAACTGTAGTATTTTTAGTCATACCTAGCACTGACCAGGGATTGAAGCTGGAACATCTTAGTCTTTGTGGCTCAGTGGGGCACTATATGCTGCATTTATCCACTCAGCCATTCCCCCCACCTCCTAGTTCTATGACACAAACGTCGTAAATATGTAGAAAATCAACAGTGTCATATAAGTGAGATATGAAAGTACAACTACAATTACCAAAAAAGTAAGATAACTATATTATTACTAAACAAAGTCACCCAACACTAAGGGAATCAAGGGTTATGGGGATAGGGTGGGAAAGTGAAGTTGAGGAGAAGATCAGTCAAACCTGATCTTATTGAATGGCAGAGCAGGCTTGAGGGGCCGTATGGACTACTTCTGCTCCTATTTCTTATGTTCTTAAAATGTCTCCCCAATGTTGCTGCCATCCTCAGGAACCGTACTTACTGAATTATATCAGACCAGTAGCTACATACTGTTCTTTCATTTCAATGAGACAGTGGCTTTTCGCTGTATGTGTAAGACACATTCCTGAATCTGTTCAAGATTAAAACTTCTTATCAACTCACATAAATTCAGTGTGAATGAGATTTTATGGAGTTGTAAATAAAAGTGTAGCTAATTACATATGAAATTATCATTCTCTGGGGCTGCATTTACTTAAAAATCCTTGGGGGAGAAATTGGATAGAGCCTGTTTTTGGGCGGAGTAGCACGATCCGCTGTAACCCCCGCCCAATGGTCCCTGCGCAGGCAGGACAAGATTTTTGTCAGGCCTGAGGACTCGCCTGCAATCTGCGTTGGAAATCAGCGTTGAATGAGGATTCCATGCAATTCGCACTTTCCACCAGCAGGGGGAGCTCCAGTCTCTTAAAGGCAGGCTGTCTGTTAGAAATCTAAAGCTAGCTGGTGCCTATTATTTGCTGAATATAACAGCCTGCTGTCTGCACGGAGTCTGAACGGAGATCAGACATCGCACACGTAAAGCACAGATGCAGGTCCCATCCCTATGTATACATACTGATGAGTTATTTTAAAACATTGGATAAAGGTTACCCACCACTAAATCCCACATCCTCCAATCTGCATGCCAGACCTCACCAATCTGCCGATCTGAGTTGGTACCAGGCCTGCGAGAGTGCATGCACCAAGGTTCTCTGCTGATGCAACAGAGGCCTTGGTCCAAGAGGTGGACAGCAGGAGGGACATCCTATATCCTCGGGGTGGGGGGGAGCAAGAGGCCCTCCTGACATACACCCAAAAGACAGTGGAGGCAATGGGGGACAAAGTCAATGCCAGGCATACAGCATCATGAACGTGGATGCAGTACAGGAAGAAGTTCAATGCTTTGACATGAGTGGTCAAGGTGAGTGAGGTCAACTGTCAAGTGGCATCTCCTACCAACTGTACCATTAGCCGCATCCACTCCTCCATGCACTAAAGCCAACCAACAAACTCTTTCCATCGGTACTCAACTCTTCCAATCAGATCCTTCCTCTCACCCTCACACATTATCACTGTTGCTAGCCGCCGACCCACAAGTCACAGGCCACACACACTGGCAGCTATTCATACATGACAGGCACATCGCCCAGACACATGTCCTGCTTTCTTGCAGGAGAAGGTAGCACATATCAGTAGGCAGCAATTGGCAGTGACATTCAGCCCCTTGAGCCCGTTCCGCCATTCAATGAGATCATGGTGGACATGTGATCTAACTCCATATACCTGCCGTAGGCCCATATCCCTTAATACCCTTGGTTCACAGAAATCTATCAATCTCAGATTTAGAATTCACATTTGAGCTGGCATCAACTGCCGTTTGCAGAAGAGCTTCCCTAAATTCTCCCAACCTTTGCATGTAGAAGCATTTCCTAACTTCTCTCCTGCACCTCCTGGCTCTAAATGTTAGGCAATGCCCCCTAGTCCTAGTATTCAAGTATAGGAGACCTCCAAAAACAGTTACAAATGTCTTGGTAGCCAATAATCCAGCCACTAACCTGTAAATCCTGCATGGTCCCTTTAAATAGCACAGGTGGAGGGTCCTCCAGGCACTCTAAGACATGCTTAGATGATCGAGGTTAAGACTGTGCGCTGAGTTGAGCGTTAAGTCCCAAAATGGTGTGTATTACTTTAAATCAGCGTTGAACCTGCGCTAACTCCTATGCCAAGATGGCGTCTGGCGCACATCAGCTGGAAACGTGTGTGCGCATCCAAGACGCCATCTTGGATGTTGGAGAGGCCGCGTAGCACCGAAACAACAGGCGCTACACGGCCCAATTTAGCGCCCCTTAAGCTTTATGAGAGAAAGATGAGTGTAGAAATTAAAAATCTATTCAAAAAACAGATTCTTGTCCCTTTAAAATCATTTTTCCCCAGCAATAGTCTATTCTAGCCTGAATGCAAAAGAAATCAAAAGAATTTATTTCAAAAGAACAAAACACATTAATTATCTTGAAGGACATTACATTTTATTGGATATGAACAGATGTTTTATATATATAATTTTTTTTCAGAATTTACATGCAATTCCAAATCTGCATCTAATTCAGCACTTGGTCTTTGGTGAGTGTTATAAATGTACACAGACATTTCCTAGTAATTGCACCAGCAGTTTATGCCATTCAGCAGTGACTGGCTGTGTGATATGTAGCACAACATCATAAATCCAATCACATAATATTAAAATCAACGTCTTCTATATGCATCTGAAGTCTCTGTGCAGAATAAAAATAAATGCGGATAAAACATTCATCAGTATGTCATTCGAAGACCTCACTATTTCCATGACCACTGAATATTCTTGGATTCATTATTAGTGTTGATGTACAGTTCTATTAAAAAACACATTTCAATGTCTTCAAGACAAACCATAGCCCAGGTAGCTCAAATTATTGATGAAAAGAATTCTATTAAAGTCTCTATTTTGCAACGTCCTTTTAGAATTGGCAGTGGTACTGGTTACAGACTGGTAAGGGTATTTTGTAGGAAACCCTCAGGAATTGAAGAGTTATTAAAAGCACTTTTATTTGTAGGACAGCTTATTCTGTCAGACATTATAAATGAGTGTAGCCATTATTCTCTAGTCTTTTCACATTTTTACTTATGTCTTCTATAGGATACAAATGGGGCAAGCCCTCTCTATGGGATGAATTTAAAGCACAATGGCTTTTAGCACTGTTTATTATCTCTTTCCAAGAGCTCTGTCCATGAGCTGGTCTTTTTGAGAGGTCTTAGCACAGGCTGTAATTGAGGTACATGGTTTAACTAACCTGCCTAGACTTTGCTATTGACCACATATGAACTGTGGAATACAGAAGGGTTATAGTTTTTGATTGTAAACTATTTTGTTCTCCCTTGCATAGTGCTAGTACAGTATTTATGCACACTAATGTCATTGGCACTTGTTTGCACTTTTAGGCTACAAACCAAAGGTTTCAAGAATGTGACTAGTTACTGGCAAATTTGGGTTTGAGCAGTCCAAATGTGACTATGTATCTGCAATCCGAACAGTGCTTTGAACTCGTTCACGAAGCACATTTCTAGTGTCTGGAAGGCCTGACAAATCTAGGATAGTTTACTAGTGTATTAAAAATACAGTACATTTAGATTACATTTAAAATGAATCAGTTCACGATGGGCCAACTGGTGGTCTTGTGCTCTGTAACATTCTAGTACCAGTGCAACCCTTGCTAGTCTGTATTTACTTTTCATTTTCTTTTTGCAAATCCATTATGTTTCTGATAGATTTACAAAGTTTTCTCTTCAAAATAAAAAGGGATAATTGTCCTGTGTGATGTGATACTGAGCCTTACAAAAGTAACTGGTCTGATCACTGTTCTGTGCTGAGTTAGCTGATCACAGCCGACAATGACCGTGTAGGCTCACACCTGATGAATGGCGATTTGAGTGAAGTAAAGAGGCTGACAGCATCAGCAGAGCCTTCCACCAGCAGGAGTGACCACATTCAGGAGACAAGAAGCAAAGGTACATATTGAGACAAAAATAAAAAGGATCTTGAGAACAACTAATTAAGGTGTCAGCAGTGGCTCAGTGGTAGTTCTCTTGCCTCTGAGTCAGAAGGTTGTGGGCTCAAGTTCTACTTCCAGAGACTTGAGCACAAAAATATAGAAGGACACTCCAGTGTAGTACTGAGGGAATATTGCACTGCCAGAGGTGCCTACTTTTGGATCAGACATTAAACTGAGGCCAATCTGCCCTCTCAGGTGGATGTAAAAGCACTATTCGAAGAAGAGCAAGGGGGGTTCTTCCCGGTGTCCTGGCCAATATTTATGCCTCAATCAACATTACTATAAAAAACTGTTTATCTGGTCATTATCGCATTGCTGTTTATGGAACCTTGCTGCCGCGTTTCCTACATTACATCAGTGACTACACTACAAAAGTACTTCATTGGCTGTAAAGGGCTTTTGGCGAGCTGAGGTCGTGAAAGGCGCTATATAAATGCAAGTCTTTCTTTTTTATTGCTAAAGGAGCTGTATACCTGTTTAAAATGTAATTTTTCATGATTTATTCCCTCTAAGGGTATTGTTTTTATCTAACATTTTAATTTAATATTTATAGAATGAATCCTGTAAACAAACTAGTTCCTCCACCTTACACCCATCTTGAGTGATGGACATGATGAAGAGCCTATCGGGTCTGAGAGTAGTGGACCTCATGCAATAGCATGTTGCTGCTCCAGTTATAATTAATTTTTAGTTTTTTTATTAGGCAGATTATTGTTGATAGAAATGCAATGTTGGTCATGTTAAAAGTGGCACTGTCAAAATAAGGAACGTAACTCCTGTGACATTTTCGTCGCTGTATTTGTAGTGCAAAGTATTCCCACAGTATTTTAGTTTAGTTCGCTCTCGGCTTTGTAATATATATTCAGCGTATAAATTAACAGTAAAACAACACTAATTAAAGCAAAATTTGACAGGTTCTACAATTTTTTTTAAACAGATCCATTTTATTTAAGAAGGTTTGCATTATGTCAGAATACAAGAAGCAACAGATATTAGTATTTATTGTTATTGGATTTATTTCATTTTTACATTACTATGATTGCCCAGTGGCTCACTTGATGGGAGTCCTGTATAAAGTGGTTGATTGGTTTCAAGCCCATACATGATTTTGTTCAAGTAAGGGATATTCTGGGGAGATTAAAAGACACAGTTAGTAGTTTATCATTCAGGGTTCTCACCGCATACTGTGTCCGAAAGCTCAGGAGGCAGGAAAGTAATTGCGTTTTTGAATAAAGAATGGCTCCCTGCATGGGTAGTTTTGGCGTGAATGGAACTGAATTTTGATGTATGTATGGCTAGGTTTGAAGAAGATGCCAATGTACAATGTAAGCAGAAATAAATCATTAATATGTTTTATTTTTGTACTAAAGTGACCTTGGAGATATTAAAAGAAGTGTACCAAACAGGAGATTCATCAAAGGGGTGATGCCTGCATCCAGAACCCCTAGCAGTTAGCCGCATTCACAGGGAGCCTGAGTCAGAGAATCTGGGCTACAATGTTGTATCCCTACCTCTGACCGAGAATCCCTGTGAGAGTGGCTCCTGCACTTGGAGCACAGGATCACCAAATCAGCCCTCAAATTAAACGTTAAACTCAGATTGAGACCTTTGAAGTCTAGTCAGCTAGGATCCAGTTTAGATAACTTAGTTTTATTTAACAAAATAAACCTGAATTCTCTTCCCCAATTGATGACACCTTTCAGATGTGCTCACTTTCAACTCTAGTTATCACAAGCCCCCTATATTTTGTGATCAAAACAGATTGTTTTGTTTAGCATATTTGAAGGTATACCACTGTCCAGTGAAGGCCAAGCCTCTCTTTTATCTATGTTTTTCCCTCTCAAATGCATTCCCCAGCTCACTTTCCTCTGTGCTAGGAAGGTAGGGCAGGTAGCCTGCTCTTAAATAAATGCTGCTTCTGTTAGCTATGGGGAGGCATCCAACAGTAGCTTGTTGGGGACACCATCTATATTTTAAGTCCCTGATATCAGAAGTCCAATGAAATGGGGCCACGAGCCTGTGCTCCTCCATTTAATTCCTTGCACACTGACATTTGTATTGTTGTAATATCCCATCCAGTTCACTAATGTCCTTTAGGGAAGGAAACCTGCTGTCCTTACTCGGTCTGGTCTATATGTGACTCCAGTCCCACATCAGTATGGCTGACTCTTAACTGCCCTCTGAAGTTGCCTAGCAAGCCACTCAGTTCAGGGCAACTAGGAATGGTGTAGGAAATGCCAGCCTTGCCAGTGATACCCACATACCGAGAATTAATTAAATTAAAAACATTCAGCACCATCACACTGCCTCCAAAGAATATTAATGTCATACAAAAATGGGCAGAATTTTCAACTTTGGTAGGGGTGTAAAATGGGCAATATCAGATCGTGTCCATTATACATCCTGCTGATTTTCTTTTGGAAAAGAAAAATCGGGCAGGGCGTGCAACTGGTGAGCAATGCAATATTGCCCGCTTTGAATCCTTGCCGACGTTGAAAATTCCGTTGCTCATCTATACCAACATCAATAATACTTTCTAAAGTTGGATTAATTGTAAAAGCTTATAATATCATACATTAAAGCAGTCCAGCCTTAATACCTGTCATATTCCAGTGTCCTACATACTAGGCAGAAATTTCCTCCTGCTAGTAACTGGAAGCAATGCCAATGTCAGTGCTAACTTGATTTTCCACCTGATGGTAGAGACTGCCATGTTTCCAGTTCCAACACCTCGAACTCCCTATTGGTGGGGAAGGGAGCTGGATAGTGACCAGCCACCTGACTTGTGGCTTTTGTTACTGGAAAAAAAGGTTCGAGTGGGGGGGTGGGGGGGAATCCAATAGAGCTTTTCAAAATTTTGAAAGGTTTAGAGAGGGTAAATAGTGAAAGGTTTATCTACCCTGGTTGACAAATTGGTAACAAGAGGATATCGACCCAGGACGATCACTAGAAGAATAACATGGGAAAACAGAAGAATTTCTTTTCACAATGCAGAATAAAAGAACAAGGAATGCTTTATCACAAGTCAGAGACTACGGGCTGGATTGTCCTCTGGAGTGGTATCACCGCCAGACGTGGGTCATGGCAGGACTTCTGCTGGGTGCCCAATTCCACCATTTTTTTTTAGAGTGGTGTCAATGACCTGTGAATGGTGGGATGCCAGTGGTGTCTCCACTCTACACAACTAAGCCAGAGAATCCTGTGGTGCTGTTGTGGGGAACTCACTGCAGCACCAGAAAAGGAAGGAGCTATAATTAAAAGTTTATTTCCTCTTCAGTCATTACTGGGTTTCAGTGTCACAGTTTAGATTCCTGCACCAGTTATTGTAATGTAAGTATTCGCAGCGGGATAGCATCACATGTCAGTGGAGAGGTTGCAGAATCTTTTTTTAGCAGTTTGCTAATGAGATGTTCACTACCTTCTGTATTATTATTATTCACATATTAAAAATACACCTTTACAAATTTCAATTGTTAAAAAAGCACACATATGAATAATGGTTTATAGCACAACCCACCATTAGTTTACTAACCACTTGGAAAAATGATGAAGGAGATGACAAGATTTATAGGAATCTAGACCAGCGTACTCTTAATAAGTACGCAACTAATTTTCCACAATTTTTTATGCACTTCTCAGCGTAGACAGTTAAGAGGATTACATATAAAACATGTTGGAGTGCAAAAACTAATTTATTTGGGAAAATTCTGTCTGATATTTACAGTAATAGGATGGTTCAGGATTGCATAAGGCACTTAGATTAAGATATTTACAATATACTGACTAGACTCCAGCATATAGACAACAGATTAGCTTTCATACTGATGAAATTGGGAGGGTATGAATATACTAAAAAGGAAAACTTGCATCATCTTGTACTTAATTGGACATATTTCCATAAATATAACCGGCAGAGAATTTGGGCATTTGCAAATGGGGGAACACTGTAACACTAGCAAGAGGGTGATGTCTAACTCATTTCTTCACCTAGTGCTGACTTTTGAAGACTGAACTCAGAATACTATTCCATTTATTGTTACACATAATCCCATTAGTTACTGAGAAGATTACCTTGAGATAAAAACCTTGTGATAGTGTCAAATGTACACTTGGTCTTGGCAGAGGGGAGATGGTGGAGTGGTAAAAAATTGTAAGGGAGAACTGAGTGGCACAGTGAGTTAAATATTGGTCTTTTGCCTGATGGGATGAAAGTCCTCTCTGTCTGCTGGCTGTAAAGATCATATGTGAAATGAGTTTGAACAGTCCCAGTGCATTTCCTAGTGGGCATGGGCCTACAGCACCATTCCTAATTTAACAATAATTGGCAATGTCACACAGGCATGCCTACAAATAGTTATTGAGGGAAATAGAAAAAAAAACATACTGGTGCAGTAGAGGGTGCTCTTCTGAAATTGGGGCTGAGACACATTGTTGGAGCAGAGTAAGGGAGTCCTACTCTTTATCTAGCTGTACTGAATCTTACATGGGAGAACTTATTGATATAGCATCATTGAAGGTGAGTGCGGCCCTATCAATATCTCCCCATCTCAAGGAGGCCTGCTCAGAAGTATAAAGGCAGCAGAGTTGGAGATTATCTTGAGAAGACTGGTAAATTTATGAAAGAAAGGGCAAAGTGTTAATATAGTCAACAAATCCTGGAGGGAGCAATTTCCTCTCTGCATTACAGCTATCGCATGCACTAAACAAGCATTAGTAGTTAGTAATTTTGTTTTAGTTCTTGCAATTCTCCCCCCTGTCTTGGCATTATTCATGTGCATGAATAGTTGTTACAATTTGGCCTTTTAAACCATTGTTTACTCACTCAATGGCCTGGCAACAGTTTCTGTTAAAGGATCATGTCCCTTATAATTTGAAATTTCTGGCCCAGAAATTGGATTGCGTTGCACCCGTTTTATGCCTGTGCAAAAGCTGTGCTAGACGAAGATGGTAATGGTCTTGTATGTTAATGTCAAGAACACCAAATCGCCTTGGAGCTGTTCTTTTGAACTTGGTGAATAGGATTCTGTTTGAGTTATGCATACCAACAGAAAATCAAGTTTGCAAAATTTAGATCATAAAAATTGCAAAAGAAATGTATACTCAACTAGTTAATTAAGTAACTCAATGGTATTTAATGGATTTATTTTAGGAAACATAGGGGAAGATTTCTTCTGGCCACTGTGTGTTAGTGACATCGTAAACCAGCTCTTTTCAGATTTTTACAATTTCGCTTGAAATAGCAAAACAGAGAATTTTTCTGCCATATTTACAATGTCGCTAACACAGCAACTGGTGAAAATCTTCCCTCATGTTAAGATTCTACCCCCACAAATTTACTTCAAATGTTGAAGGTTCTGTGCATTTCAGGTAAGTATGTGAATTTTCATTGCAAGTGTAAAATGTTTGAATAATTAATAATTACAAGCTGTGGATTAAAATGAGTTATAAATCCTGTCCAATATTCAATCCTGGCAAACTTCAAGTCAATAGTTTTTTTTTGTTAATGATAGACAGTAAATGCATAGTGACTGTTCAGTTTCATTAGCTCCATAATAAATGTTGCAAACAGGAATGTGAAATAATGTTTCAGAGTTAATACTTGAGAGTAAATATACCAGTGACACTGTTACTACTTGAATTGATTACCATTTCAGTTTCCCTTGCAATAGTCTGACTGTGGAAAAGTGTTTCATTGCTGGTGTCAAAACAATACCATAATAGGTTCTATGATGACGTACACCTTTAACAATAATGCAACTCTCACTGAGATCACTACTATATATGGTAAGCAGTTCTAAGGAAAGCCCTTTTGAAGTGTCACAATGTACAATGATGTATACAAGTTTCTACTGTATAAACAAGAAAATATTTAACTTACGTAAGTGAAAGTTTTTTCACGAGATAGACACCTATGCCAAATTCTTACATTAATATTTTATTCACTAATTTAGTTGGATTTTTGAAAGGAAAGTGTTTTATATTTTTCGGTTGTCTTAAACTTATCTGTGGCCCAATGCAAAGAGCTATGCAAAACTAATACAACACTTATATTAAAGTGAGTCTGTAATGCTGAAGAAGTGTTAATTCAAGATGGAAGTACTCTCATAAATCCATAGCTCCATTTTGATTCGGGATACCACTGAAATTCCTTCCCCTAAACCTAAGGAGTTTTAAATTTTTTTTATATGCCTATGCACAAGGATTGCAGTTTTGCTGACGCAATACCTTAGCTAATCTGAAAGTCCCAAATAAACTGAAGTACACTTTGCATTCACACTGAAATATGCCACCAGTCAGCAGGAGGATCCACAAGGTATAGTGGAGAGCTTCTCTTTGGTTTTGTTTATGCTCATTAAAAGAGTGGCATTGTGGTATACTAGAAAAGTCTTAGGCAGGCCAAGTTGCTGCAATGGCAAAGAATAGGCCTTCTGATAGTCTACGTAGAATCTGCCATGTTAGCCAGCAAGATAAGTCTGTAGATAAGTCTGAGAGGTAACCAGGCCTAAATCTAGAGAAATGTAAGGACTTGCACAACACCAGGTTATAGTCCAACAGTTTTATTTTAAATCACAAGCTTTCGGAGCTTTCCTCCTTCATCAGGTGAGGAAAGCTCCGAAAGCTTGTGATTTAAAATAAAACTGTTGGGCTATAACCTGGTGTTGTGCAAGTCCTTATATTTGTCCACCCAGTCCATCACTGGCATCTCCACATCATAAATCTAGAGAGCTCAGTCTTAGACAGTAACCGGGCTTAATTCTGTGCAACTCAGTCTAAGAGCTTAACCAGGCCTAACTCTGGACAACTAAGTCTGAAAGGATAACCAGGCCTAACTTTCCAGACTGAGATTTTATATTGTATTTTTGTTTGTATAAGTTGCTATAAAAATTAATAATCATCTGGATCAGATATTATCACTGATGCAATGACGGTATCACATCCTCAGTCATGCCATGCATACCTGTGATACTATGCTTAGCAAAATACATTGCAAAATATTTTACTAGGGTGGCAATACCCTTAAAGCTTAGAGCACTTGGAAGTGGAATATTTACTGCAGTGGAAAGCTCCTCTATATTGCAATGATATTCTGTCTTAAACTCCGAAGAGACTATTATAATCCTTCTGATTGATATTGCTAAATTAGGACCAATTATGCCAAAGTTTGATGGCAGTTTTATTCAAATGTCAATTTTTATTTAATACCCATGTCCTAGAGATGAAAGGATACTGGTGTTTTAGCCCTCATTCCTCCCAGACATCTAACACATAACTCTGAAGAGGAACAGTTGCCTCCAGTGAATGGGCGAGTTGGGATAGATAATTCACTAGTTACAACTATATAAAACTGCTTATATTGAGAAAGTGCTTTGCATAACAAAATCCATCACAATTACACTCATGAAAGTATTTTAGGTAAAGAATGGGTAATTTAGTTCATTTAAACTTTATCCCCGAAAACGGGCATAAGGATCGCTGTGCACGATTAACCCATGCCCGGTCGTAGCGATGCAGGTAACAGGTATCCCTCTTAAAGGGGAGGTGCACAGTCGTTGCATGAAATCCTTTGGGAGGTAACTCTGTGCTGGACGATATTGAAAAATGGCTGCGCCTGGGAGAGAGCGTGCACCAAGGTTCTCGGTCGGTGCACTAAAGGCCTTGGTGGAAGAGGTGGACAGACGGAGGGCCATCCTATATCCGCAGGGGAGCAGGAGGCCATCCAGACATATGCTGAAAAGGCATTGGGAGGCTCTGGCGGACGAGGTAAATGCCGGGAGCATTGCACCACGTGCATGGATGTAATGCAGGAAGAAGTTCAATGATTTGACACGGGTAGTCAAGGTGAGTGCGTTCAACTGTCGCACGCATGTCTTACTTTCTCCTCTCCCCGCACCACAACTCAACTCATGTCCCTTTGTCATTTCAGATACCCAAAAACTGGAACCATCCCAGTCTGAGGAGGCAGAGGAAGAAGATGATGCAAACACACTGTTAATCGATCTTACACTCGCAGCCACCAGCTGAGATACCGACACTGTGCATAGTTTAGAGGCTAGGATAGAGGAGGGATCTGCACGTGGTGAAACACCGGGCACAAATGCGCAGGAGCCGGGGTGGAAGGAACGGATACCACAGGTGCCAGCTCACCGGAGGGCGAGGTCGCACACTAGTTCTGCTGCAGAGTAGTCAGATGATGACTTCAATGGGCCAGGCTACAGAAGAAGGCTGATAGGCGTATATAGCCAAATGCTTAGTGCACTGGAAAGCCTGCCAGAAAGCCTGCGCATAATGTCAAGGGGCATGGAGGAGTCCAGCTCCAACTTGGCACAGGACTTTGCACAGATCTTGGAGCCCATCCTTTCCCACATGGAATGGGTGGACACCTCCATCAGCACACCTGTGGAACGCACCAAGATTCAGCTTCTGATGACCGATGTCACAGCTTCCATTGCAGCATAAACATCTGCCACCCTAGGTCTGACTGCTGCACTTGGAGCTCAGACTGCTGCATTACAGGCTCAGACTGCTGCTACCATGGTTCTGGGTTCCACTGTGGAACGAGGCTTCCACAGCATCACAGCACTCCAGCAATCTGTTCTCCAGCAGATCACCAGGAGTGCTGAGGCGCTGCCCAGGGAGAGTGGCAATGGCACCATTGAAGACGAACCTGCTGCCCTCTCTCAGGATAACAGCATTCCTTCTCCCACCCCCTGCCACTCCGCCAGTGCCCTTGCTGCTGCCTGTTAGCCAGCCAGGCCAGATGGCTGCAGCCCAGGCCGAGATGGTGCAGTCTGAAGCCGGGCCCACCCAGCCCAGAGCTGCTCGAGGTCGTCCTCCAAGGCCATCTGCTCTCTCCTCCATTGAAGGTCAGCAGCCTTCCATCACCCATGCTCCAGTCACTGGGGATGCACCTCGTAGGAGCACTAAGAAAGGTAAAGGCACACGAACAACAGGCACTAAGGGAATGCACGAGGGTGAATAGTATCAGTTTGTTAAAATCATTTCATGTTTAAATTTATAAATGTGGTTATGTATTTGTATTTGGTGTTGGTTTTCATTTTTGCGATGAGCTGAGGGATGAAGCAATGTGTAATCATAAGGAGGATGATTTATGGTCATGTGGGAGATGAAAGGTAAGGAGTGTGGGACTATTGGTGAATGGGGAGGTGTCATTGAGGTTACTGGTATTGCTCATTAATAATCTGATCACGCAGAGCCCTAGCTGACAGGGTGTGTCTACCTTGTTGCCTCCCTGCCTCTTCCTCCTCCGTCTTTTTCTCCTCCTCCTCTTCTGCCTCTTCCTCCTCTTTCTCTGCCTCTGGCTCAGGTTCTCGCTAGATGGGCGGTGGCACGGGTTGTTCCCTCATAATGGCGAGGTTGTGCAGCATGCAGCATACAATGACAAATCTTGATACCCGCTCAGCTGAGTACTGCAGGGCTCCTCCAGAGCGGTCCAGGCAGCAGAAACGTTGCTTGAGGATGCCTATGGTGTGCTCAATAATGTTCTTTGTGGCAGCGTGACTCTAGCAGTTGGCCTGCTGTGCACATGTGCATGCGTTCCGGAGCGCAGTCATGAGCCACTTCATGAGGGGATAACCCTCGTTGCCCAATAGCCAGCCTTTGACTGGCCGTGCTGGTTGAAATATTGGTGGCACGTTGGACAGCCGCAGAATGAAGGAATCATGACTGCTGCCAGGATAGCGGGCATTGACCTGCATGTTGCGCTGTGTGTGGTCGCACACCAGCTGCACATTGAGGGAGTGGAATCCCTTTCTAATCATGAATATGGCTGAGTTCTGATATGGAGCACGCATGGCAATATGCGTGCAGTTAATGGCACCCTGCACCATGGGGAAACCTGCATTGCAAGCAAACCCTCGTGCTCACTCCTGCTGCTTGACTCTGGGAAGAGGGAACAAGATGAATCTGTTTTGGAGTGTGTACAGAGCCTCAGTGACCTCCCTTATCCAGCATTGCACTGCAAACTGCAAGATGTTGCTTATATCTCCAGCAGCCACCTAAAAGGAGCCAGAGCCATAAAAATTAAGCACCACAGTCAACTTGATAGCCACAGGCAATGCTGTCCTTGCCCTGCTCTGAGGCTGCAGTTGTGGCTGCAGCAGTTGACATATTTCAGTCACGACCTCTTTAGTGAACCGCAGCCGTCTGATGCACTGGTCGTTGCTGAAGTTGAGGTAAGAGAATTGGTCCCTGAAGACCCTCCTTCGATATGGCCTCCTGCTGAGTTCCCTGCTCCTCCTCCTCCTCCCCCCCTTCTGGCAGCTTGCCCTGCTCTGCGTGGCCTCTCTGCATGCTCCCAGTCATGTTCAATTTCCAGAGGAAGCCCTAGCAGACCACCCATGTCTGGAAGCAGCTTTGGTCAGCACACTATTTTAAATGCCACTAACAGTACTGCAAGGCCAGCCAGATCACTCTCCATATAATATTTCAACTTTCTTCAAGTGTAGAAAACTTCCAAAAATACTTACAATTGTACCAGCAGCCACAATAACTAATCCAGCAACTAACCTGTAAGTATTTTAATGATCCCATCAAATAGCACTGGTGGGGAGGGTTCTTCATGGTTCTGTTCAGCTGTGCGAGGTTAGGACAGTGCGTTGGCTGGAGCATGGAGGTCCAAAATGCCACTGGCACACTGATTTACATCACAATCTCCCTACTATACATACTGCCTGCATTCATTAGGTGCACGTGGGCAACCACCTTTACCATGACGTTCTGCGCATTTCACTTCGGAAGTGTGTGCGCGCATCTCAGACGCCATTTTCAGTGCTTAGGAGTCCACGTAGCGCCGACACAATGGGGGCTACACGGCCCAATCTTGCCCCGGCAATTGCATTTTTGTAGAATGAGTTCTTGAAGAATGTAAAATATAATATGCTCATTGTACCATCAGTAAATGATTAGGACCATTATAGTAAAACCAAGATATTTATGCTGAGAAGAAGATGTAGTTCATTTGGGACAGCCATAGCATTAGGGGCTTGGATGGAGAGAAATTTGTTGAGTGTATTCAGGAGGAATTTCTCATTCAGTATGTGGATGGCCCGACTAGAGAGGGGGCAAAACTTGACCTCCTCTTGGGAAATAAGGAAGGGCAGGTGACAGAAGTGTTAGTGAGGGATCACTTTGGGACCAGTGATCATAATTCCATTAGTTTTAAGATAGCTATGGAGAAGGATAGGTCTGGCCCAAAAGTTAAAATTCTAAATTGGGGAAAGGCCAATTTTGATGGTATTAGACAGGAACTTTCAGAAGTTGATTGGGAGAGTCTGTTGGCAGGCAAAGGGATGTCTGGTAAGTGGGAGGCTTTCAAAAGTGTGTTAACCAGGGTTCAGGGTAAGCACATTCCTTATAAAGTGAAGGGCAAGGCTGGTAGAAGTAGGGAACCTTGGATGACTCGGGAGATTGAGGCACTAGTCAAAAATAAGAAGGAGGCATATGACATGCATAGGCAGCTGGGATCAAGTGGATCCCTTGAAGAGTATAGAGATTGCCGGAGTAGAGTTAAGAGAGAAATCAGGAGGGCAAAAAGGGGATATGAGATTGCTTTGGCAGATCAGGCAAAGGTGAATCCAAAGAGCTTCTACAAATACATAAAGGGCAAAAGGGTAACTAGGGAGAGAGTAGGGCCTCTTAAGGATCAACAAGGTCATCTATGTGCGGAACCACAAGAGATGGGTGAGATCCTGAATGAATATTTCACATCGGTATTTACGGTTGAGAAAGGCATGGATGTTAGGGAACTTGGGGAAATAAATAGTGATGTCTTGAGGAGTGTACATATTACAGAGAGGGAGGTGCTGGAAGTCTTAACGCGCATCAAGGTAGATAAATCTCCGGGACCTGATGAAATGTATCCCAGGACGTTATGGGAGGTTAGGGAGGAAATTGCGGGTCCCCTAGCAGAGATATTTGAATCATCCACCGCTACAGGTGAGGTGCCTGAAGATTGGAGGGTAGCAAATGTTGTGCCTTTGTTTAAGAAGGGCGGCAGGGAAAAGCCTGGGAACTACAGACCAGTGAGCCTGACATCTGTAGTGGGTAAGTTGTTAGAGGGTATTCTGAGGGACAGAATCTACAGGCATTTGGAGAGGCAGGGACTAATTAGGAACAGTCAGCATGGTTTTGTGAGAGGAAAATCATGTCTCACGAATTTGATTGAGTTTTTTGAAGGGGTAACCAAGAAGATAGATGAGGGCTGTGCAGTAGACGTGGTCTACATGGACTTCAGCAAAGCATTTGACAAGGTACCGCATGGTAGGTTGTTACATAAGGTTAAATCTCATGGGATCCAAGGTGAGGTAGCCAATTGGATACAAAATTGGCTTGACGACAGAAGACAGAGGGTGGTTGTCGAGGGTTGTTTTTCAAACTGGATGCCTGTGTCCAGCGGTGTGCCTCAGGGATCGGTGCTGGGTCCGCTGTTATTTGTTATTTATATTAATGATTTGGATGAGAATTTAGGAGGCATGGTTAGTAAGTTTGCAGATGACACCAAGATTGGTGGCATTGTGGACAGTGAAGAAGGTTATCTAGGATTGCAACGGGATCTTGATAAATTGGGCCAGTGGGCCGATGAATGGCAGATGGAGTTTAATTTAGATAAATGTGAGGTGATGCATTTTGGTAGATC
This sequence comes from Heptranchias perlo, assembly GCF_035084215.1. Lineage (NCBI taxonomy): Eukaryota > Metazoa > Chordata > Chondrichthyes > Hexanchiformes > Hexanchidae > Heptranchias > Heptranchias perlo. Next base: position 25,184,616 of record NC_090343.1, read on the forward strand.
GAATCGGGCCAGGACCTACTCCGTTAATGGTAGGGCGTTGGGGAGAGTTATAGAACAAAGAGATCTAGGAGTACAGATTCATAGCTCCTTGAAAGTGGAGTCACAGGTGGATAGGGTGGTGAAGAAGGCATTCAGCATGCTTGGTTTCATTGGTCAGAACATTGAATACAGGAGTTGGGATGTCTTGTTGAAGTTGTACAGGGCATTGGTGAGGCCACACTTGGAGTACTGTGTACAGTTCTGGTCACCCTATTATAGAAAGGATATTATTAAACTAGAAAGAGTGCAGAAAAGATTTACTAGGATGCTACCGGGACTTGATGGTTTGACTTACAGGGAGAGGTTAGACAGACTGGGACTTTATTCCCTGGAGAGTAGGAGGTTAAGGGGTGATCTTATAGAAGTCTATAAAATAATGAGGGGCATAGATAAGGTCGATAGTCAAAATCTTTTCCCAAAGGTAGGGGAGTCTATAACGAGGGGGCACAGATTTAAGGTGAGAGGGGAGAGATACAAAAGGATCCAGAGGGGCAATTTTTTCACTCAAAGGGTGGTGAGTGTCTGGAACGAGCTGCCAGAGGCAGTCGTAGAGGCGGGTACAATTTTGTCTTTTAAAAAGCATTTGGACAGTTACATGGGGAAGATGGGTATCGAGGGATATGGGCCAAGTGCAGGCAATTGGGACTAGCTTAGTGGTATAAACTGGGCGACATGGACATGTTGGGCCGAAGGGCCTGTTTCCATGTTGTAACTTCTATGATTCTATGATTCTATGATTTTATGAAATGTGATATTTTAAGTATGTCTGCTTCAAGTGTGCCGTAGGTCCCAACAGAACGTAGTCCTGATTTCTACAGGTTCAGGAGTTTGCAGAAACTGAATTGCGTATGTTCCCTTTAGGACCCCACAACATGTTGAACATTGTTTACAACTGGGATCGGGTTAGCATCAACCCTCTGGAAATGTTTATATTTCAAGCACGACTGTATTTCAGGATTCTGCTTTAAACAGCATTGCTCTGCTTATGTGGGAATTTAAAAGTCATTCTGATTCTAGAGCCTAATGGTTGGTGGTTAAATAGGGGGGTGGGTGCGAATTTTATTACAGACAGAATTTTGCTCCAAAACTGTATGTAAAATCTGATTGAAATCTTTGCTGTATTGTTTAATTTGGTGAAAATTATACCTAGAATTAAAAGTATTGAAAAAATATTTCAATTATTAGATCTGTTCTTCCATTAGAAGATGGGGGAGTGCGACTAGCTGGATTGCTCTTGCATAGAGCCCGCGCAGACTCGATGGGCCGAATGGCCTCCTTCTGTGCTGTAACCTTTCTATGATTCTGTGATTAGTAGGAATAATGTATCTAACTGCATGATGTAGCTACATGTAAACTAAAACACAAACAAAAACATTGAAAATACAATTAAACTCACTAATATCTTTTTTAGAATTGTTCATCATAAAGTATTTGAATAATGAGAAGTAATCCCTGAAACTTCTTCTCCATCCCTCACTATGTAAAAAGCCTAAAATCTTTACTGCTAACCTGTTAGATTTATCCATCCTTATTCTACAACATTGGTATGCCAATCCACTTCCCCCGCACCACCCCTTCCCCAGCTCCACTACCTTCATCAAATTCAGAAAGAAAGGTAGCCTAACACCCACTATAGGCTCATTTCTCCCCAATTTTAGAGTAGGTGTCCCAATACAACATCTACTGCAAATCCAGGTGGACTTATGCACCAACAGACTCTTCCCACCACAACATGTTTGCTGCATAGTAAGACTTCCTCTGTCCAGGATCACCCAGCAAGGTTCATCACACATCTTCCATATTCCATGTACTTACTGCAGAATCTAATGCAATGGACAATCGCAAAACTGGATATTCTCTCATCTTCACTGTGTTGCTTCCACTGTTTTTCTGAAGAGATGCTGTGGTGTTGGAACAAAGGTGAAGTTATAGATCATGTCAGCTAACATTGAGATGTTACTTCCTGCAGCCCACATCTGCTTCGCATAAATGAAAGTTTTCATTTTGGCACCTGCCACTTGATAAAGATCATGGACTGCAGTGGAAGTCATAGCAAATAATGCCTTAAGAAGTGGATGATTTAAAGAAAAAGCTGGTTCTGGTCTTCCTTCACCAAACAAATACTAAATGGGTCATCTTAATTTTCAGGGATGAATCATTTTAAGAGTTGTGGTGTAGTTTCAGATCCCTGTTTCATTGTGGTGTAATTTCAGATCTCTGTTCACAGAAATCCCTCTTCCTAACACTTTCCCAGTTTATGGTGAAGAATAAATATCAGCTGTGTTTGGAGGAACATCATGTGGAAGTTTAGTTTAAAGTCTATGCTCACAGGAAACATCAGTTCAAGAATCAAAATTGGATCCGTATAGCAGATCAGTTTACGTGAATCATAAATCATCCTTCACCTGACAAAGACTATCTTAAGTCAGACAGCAGAATAGTTAAATTGTGGTAAACCATCAATTCTAATGTGTAGGATTTTTACCTTGCATGGAGCCAGCCCAATCCTTGCTCAAACAAAATGTCAGCTTACCTCAATTGGTTACACCTGAGTTTTGAAGGTTGTGGCTTCAAACCGCACTCCAGAACTTGAACATTTAAGGTGACACACAGTGCAGTACTGAGAAAGTACTACATTGTCAGTAACTCTGTCCTTCAGATAAGATATTAAACTGTCTTCAAGCTCAGATTGACATTAAAGATCCCATGCACCATTTGAAGAAAAGTAGGTTTATCCTGGCCAAAGTTCCTTCCTGAACTGTCACCAACAAAAATAGATTAATTAGTCATTCTTATTTCTTGTGTGAAAAATGGATGCAGCATTTTCCTACACAACATCATTCACTGCACTTCAAAAGTAATATGTGAAAAACTTACAGATCTTTCTGGGGAACATGGAAATATGTTATCATGCTAGATAAATGCAAGTTTTTTTTGTATTGTCTCCATTCTTACACATTGAAATTAAATGATCACCCAGAAATAGGTCTATTGCTCCTGTGACCATGTTAGAGTAAAAGTTTCCAGGGTTAGTCTAGGTAAACACCAGCTAGATCTTGACTTTGTGCGATAGTGTAAAACGGATGATAACGAGTCAGCAGCCCGTTTTATATCTCTCCCAATATGACTTCAATGGAAATAAAAGTTGGGAGAGATGCAAAACAGGCTGCCGATTCGCTATCACCTGTTTTACACTATCGCATAAAGTCAAGATCTATCCCTGTGTGTGTGCGTGTCACTGCACCAAAATAGGTCACAACATTTTTCTTTCATCTCTGGGTCATAGTTGAAAACCTCTTTTTGCTGGTTGCTAAAGGGCTACATGAAATGAGTTGTCCAGCCTCTACCAAGTCTCAGTGGGCACAAGTCCACAAAACAAAAAGCTTTCAAGTCAAGTTGGGAACTGATCTACCAGGAGATGTTCTATTTTGGACAATAGAAACAATGAGAAATAGAGGAGTCCCAATCTGCAGCTCTTTGTTTCAACTATCCTTCTGTATAACTGTGTACAGTTTTGTCTCCTTACCTAAGGAAGGATATATTTGCCTTAGAAGGGTTGCAACGAAAGTTCACTAGATTGATTCCTGGGATGAGAGGGTTATCCAATAAGGAGAGATTGAATAGAATGGGCCTATACTCTCTGGAGTTTAGAAGAATGAGAGGTGATCTCATATCTTATATGAAACATATAAGATTCTTAAAGGGTAGATGCTGAGAGGCTGTTTCCCCTGGCTGGAGAGTCTAGAACTAGGAGTCATAGTCTCAAGACAAGGGGTCGGCCATTTAGGACCGAGATGAGGAAAACTTTCTTCACTCAGCGGGTTGTGAATCTTTGGAATTCTCTGCCCCAGAGGGCTGTGGATGCTCAGTCGTTGAGTATATTCAAGACAAGAGCGACAGATATTTGGACACTAAGGAAATCAAGGGATATGAGGATAGGGCAGGAAAGTAGAGTTGAGGTAGAAGATCAGCCATGATCTTATTGAATGGCAGAGCAGGCTCGAGGGACTGTATGGCCTACTCCTGCTCCTATTTCTTATGTTCTTATATTCTTGCAGCATCATTTTATTTGCCAGTGAGTGTATAAAAAGTATCACTGCCATATCTATCACTGTACCTGGCCTCAGAAGATCATCCAGACAGGTGGGGTTGGCCAAATTGGAAGCATGCTAGACTATAAAATGTAACACAAAAACTAATTTTAAATATTTATATTAGCCATCTGCAGGGATTAGTGTGAGTGAAAGTTTTGCTGTGGAATCTTGCCTTGAATTGGTTGTTTGGACTGTCCCATAACACTGAATGTTTTAAAGAACTTAGAGAGTGTAGAAGACATGCATGGGATTCAATTTCAATGCAGCTTATGTGAATTTTAACATTTTTTAAATTGCAGCTCATATTACTGAAAATGTATTTTAAAGGATACTAAAAACACTTTGAAGATATTAATGATTGTCACATCGGTCTTCCCCAAATTCTAAATCAGCTGCTTTAAAATTTGACCCTATGTAATGTCAAATATATATATAGTACTGTAGTTTCCTTGTAACTCATTGGCCTTCAAACACTGTCAAATAAATATATGAGTGTTTGTAAATTATAGACAGCAATTCAATCTATAGGTTACGTCAATCTTCCACATTTTCCTTTGTGAAAGATTAAATGGCTGCAGTCACTGAAGATTATCATAAAAATCTCAGCATCTAACATTCATAAAAAGCCTTTAATTAAATAACGAAGCAAAAAAACCAACATATGAAAAGAAGGGTGAGAAAAGACCATTAGGCCCATCAATGTTCACCCTACTTGTTAGATGGTGTAATCTCTTGTATTGCCCTCCCCAGTCGCTAGGACTGCTCACTCTTTGGAGAAGGAAAGAAAAAGAGGTAAAAAACTGGGGCTAATTTCAGGAAAAATGATATGGCTGAAGTGCCTAGCAGCACTTTTGTTGTCTAGGATCCATGAACACTGCAAGCAAAGGCTCATGAAAATGTTTTACTTGTGTGGCTGTGTATCTCCAATAGGCCACCTTGGGTTCTCCATCTCTCTTTTCTTGGTCTCCAAAGGCCAATCGTTTTTTGTGCCCCAAACAATTGGGACGGAAGAAAGGCATCTAACAGCTCTTCAATGGCTACTAGTGCCTGAAATCCTGCCCTGTGACCTTGACCCTCTCCCAGTATGGCATGCAGTATGCACTGGGAGTGTTGGAAAATTATGCTAATTGGATAACTTCACATTTTGGAGAGGAGGTGCATGCAGTGCCTGATAAGCAGCAATCCCTGCACCAGGACCACATTATTAGCCCCATAAAGTTTAAACCCATGCTCCCATTATTTGCATATATCTCAAATTGTTGATACTAATAACTCTTATTTAGAATTTAACCACCAAAGTAAGCAACAGCAGCTAAGAACAGCCCTTTCCAAACCTCCAAGCCCATTAAATTTAAACAGGACAAACCAGCAAGTATAAAATATAAGCTCAAATAACACTGAGTTGCCTGGCTTCATGGGCCAGTTTGCCTAGTTTTAGGAGCAAAATGTGTCCATTCAGCTACAGTTTGGACACCCCTGATATAAGCACTAAATTGTACATTTTAAGGATCATTGCCTCCAGTAAAGTCACTGGAAAAAATGTTGCATTTGTGGATCAATATACAATGCAATGACGCAGCTGATGAAATGCGTGTGTACGGCATAATTGTGACATGTGGCTGTCCCAGGACTTCTCTTCTCAAAATTGCAATGATCCTCCTCTTAAATGCCCAATGTACACTTTACATATGCTGTCTAAGGCAAAGTCAGCAGCAGTATGATGGAAGAAACAATCTGATCACCAGGATTTGGTGGCTCATTAATCCGTAAGATGATTCATATTTTTGTTACACAAGGGGGCCAGAATACATGTGTCGTATAATGAACTGCCACCTCACTCGAGTTGGCTAGGCAACACTGCCAGCAGAAATGGCACTCTGCTTCCCTCTGAAAGTTAGTGTACTGTGGCACACGAGGCGGCATACAATAAGTACTCCGGGATACAGTCGGTTGCTTGGTGAGAGAAGACAAATAGCGTTGTGCAGCTATGCTGCACTGGCATTTTTATACAGCAGTGTGAGTAAATTTCAGATGAAAATCCTGGTGTAACACAGGCATTGGGTGTAAAGGCCCTCGTCACTTTTGTTTCCTCGATGAGTTGTTTATTCTGTGTAGGATACTGGATACAATATCACTGATTAGAAATGAATTCTACTGGAATCAGGATTGTTCCACAGCCTCCATTTTGCAGCTAGTCTGGGATCAATTGGTCGTGGCACAGCTGTTCACAAATCTCCATAAGGAATGGGTAAAGCTCACGCACAATTTGGTAACCGGGTTGGCACATGGAATCAAGCAGTGTAGTGAGTTAGAACACTGTCCATTCATCTCTACAAACTGAATTCAAATCTGCCCTATAGAATGGCTCTTTCAGTTTTGGCAGCTTCAGTTCAGTTCACAGTCAGCAAAAATCCATGGCACAATCAACAACCTCACTTAGGCCATAAGAATGGCTCGAGTGGAAAGGCAAAAAATTCACTTTGATGCCGTAACAGGTGCTCCTCTTTAGCTGACATTAACACATACTATTAGGAAAGAGTAGACGGAGCCTGCTGCTGTGTCCAGCCCGGGATTTCCGTGGCCTGGGAGCGCTTGATTTTGACACTGGATTCAAAAAGTAGAGGAATGGTACTGAGGTCCCTGACTTTAATTCAAACACATACAGACACAGACACACACACGCTCACACACACAAAATAGCTGAAATGCCAAAGCACTGTCAAAATTGATATTTATTATCACAGTGAGTTTTCTGCAGCAAATATAAAAGATATGAAGGCTTACAAAATAAGGTCAGTACAGGATTCAAGAGCAGAGCAAAAGCTACAAGAATGATCAGCACTGAAAGTGAAATTGACTGTAAATAGCTTCGACATTCAAACTGCACAAGTATGGAGCCTAGAAGAATGACAGGATGCAAGAATAGACATCATTAGACCTAGCTATTATAAATTGGTGCTATCATTAGTATGTGTTTAGAGAGAAAACTACATAAAAGGTTAATTCCTTTTATACTGTCTACTTTTTATACTTGTTCTTAAGGTGTGGGTAACACTGTCAATGCACCTGGCAAGTGTGGGACTGGAGTCATGTGTAGGCCAGGTTGGGTAGGTGCGGCAGGCTTCCTTTCCTAAAGGACATTAGTGAACTGGGTGGATTTATACAACAATCCAGCATTTCTCATGGTAATTTTCTCTGGTGCCAGTCCACAAGTTACCAGATTTATTGAATTAAATTTCATTGCTAGTCCAGCCCATTACCACTACAGTACCGTGCTTTGGGAAGGATAAAGATTTCGTAACTCACTCATATCGTCATCACCCCACCCTTCCCCCCTCAGGAGCTCCAACATATATTGGAAGGAGATGGTAACAGCATGATTTGAGCTAAGGTAACAGTATGGCTTGAGCAACTGTATATTATTACATGGGCAGCCAATATATGTGTCAATCCAGTAAGGGCTGGAAGGAACTTTCTGATTGATAATACATCAGAGAACAGAGCCAGAGTATACAACACATATGAAACAATCAGAGCACTGAAAAATTTAGCATTACGATTTCAAGCACTTCTTACAGACAAATTTGTCTTGCCTTTGTTGCTACATGAAAGAATACTGTATTGAAATAGAAATTTAAATGTATTAAGATAATCATCCAACACATTTCTGTCATGGATACAAATTAATTTAATGTCTACAGAACAGAAATTGTATATTAGCATCAGATCTAATTAATGTAAATTCCAAAATGAGAAATATTTGCTGGAAACACTTTCTGCAAAGACTTTTTGGATACCATGTTTACAAACTGTGTTAAACTCGATATAATTCAGTTTAATTTAATGTTAATAAAACAATGCATGGTTTCAGTATGCATTTTACTCATATCAAATTTTGGACTTTTAATCAAGTGCTGGGAATTGATTATAGAGTGGAAATCACACTATTCTGCTGAAAGCTCTAATAAATACTAAGTTGACAGAAGTCAATACCTTGAAGTACAATACAGAAGTCATACCTTGTTGCTATGCATTTTATGTTGAAAATGTAGTACACCCTCAGAAATGGACCAATTTTTCTTTTCTTTTTAGGAGCAGGGAGGGGAGATTGAAAGAGCATTTAGTTTTGGTCTGTGGAAATTTGTTGAAACAAACTGACATTTGCATTTATATTATACAACCACACAATAATTTGAGTTAAAAACAGATGTTAAGTTTAAAAAATGATCTGACAAATGTATTCAATGTAGCACGACATTAAAAAATATTAATTCAAAAATGTATATTCATAACTAGACTTGGGATTTCTAATCCAATGTAACCCACAAGAGCAATGATGTCTCCAACATGATTATGCAGCATAGTTTTCTTATTTTAAAAATAGTAATGATGTCTGGTGAAATCACAGGTACCTCTATCACTTTATCTGTACTCTGGTTCTACAGTGCTGCAGTTAAAATTACAGTTCCAGTAGTCAGTATGGATACTATGATGATTTCTGTAAATACATTAAAGAAGCCACTTAATTAATGAAAGTCCATTGCTCTTTCTGGCCAATTTAATTTTCCATAAATGTTAATACTTTGTATTCCATTAGGGGTTTAATTTCCTTTGTTAGCATGCTACTTAATATATTCATGCAAAATTACTTTATTGTAAATGAGTTAATGTACTACACAAAGGAATTTTGCACAAGTGTGTTAAGCAATGCAGTACTAGTGCAAATTAACCCCCTTAGTCTTCAATTTGTTACTTTTCCTCCGGATATCTTCATCCGTTTGCAGTTTTATCCAGTGCTTTAATTCACATGTAATTCACAATGCAATTTGTAATAATTCTGCTCTTATTTATTGGAAACAGCAACAAGAAAATGTCTGATAGTAAAAGATAAGTGATTATTAGCCATAAACCTTTTAATGTACATTTAAAATTCAAAGTAGCATGTTTTACCACATAACAGTGATTACTTCAAACAGTAATTCAATGATTGTGAAGCGTTTTGGAATCTTCTGAGAGATGTGATAAGACACAATATAAATGAAAGTTCTTTATTCTTTTCTTTCTCTTGCATTTATACTGCATCTTATCACATCTCTCAGGGTGTCCCAAAGTATTTCATGCTCAATGAATTACTTTTTTGAAGTGTTGTTATGTGAGCAAATATACTGCTGTGAATTTTGGAAATTCGAGGTCAAAATCTAATTTGTTCAACTTAATTTATCTACCTCTGCAAACTTAAGAGTAAACTTGACTATCTGTTTAAATATTCTGTGTTAATAAGAATAGATTTATAAAAATACATGTATACAAACAAGCACTGACTATTTATTAATGAACCTCCATCACAAGAGGATCAATAAAACTGGAAATAAATATAAACTAGTTGCTACATTCAATAAACTACTACTAATTTTCTGAATTGTTACTTTTCAAACTGCTAGAATGTCCTAAATTGTGTTTTGGATGGAATGATTTATTAATATGTACAGAATACATTCTTACATAATCAATTTGAGATTTACATTGGGGCAAAAGACCTAAACATACTGATTGACTTTAATGTACAGGTCACTTTGTGAGATCATTTGTTGTTGGTCATTATCAAAAATCACTTTAATTTTTTGATTAAAATTGTCATATTGTATAACACACATAATCTTCGTTTGTGTGATTGATGTAAAATACTTACAAGAGCATGGCCTTGAATTTTCAAAATTCCATTGTTTCATGTTCATAATCAATTGTCACAAACAAATTCTAAAGGAGGGAATAAGCAAATCATTAACCTTGTGCAGTACAAACAAGAAAGAAGAGATAATACTAGAACAGGGCGGGTAATGTTGAAGATCTGGAGTTTCCACAATGTTTAATAGACCATCATCATTTTAGTCAGTGACTACAGTTGCAAATGAAGAGCTTGCCAATGATAAAGAAAATTATTGCCTTCACTATTAGGAACAGTTCAGCGGCATTTTCTGATGTGGATCTGTGATAAATTGGTTCTATTTTTCTTCTAGTCAGCACATCAGTTATTTAACCTTTAGGCCAAGATGTGATAGATTATGTAATATAAAAGCTTTGTACAAGAACCAATAATGAGAATATTGATTGAGGTAAGCTGACAGCATATGGGAAAGCAAAAATCACATTGTTGAATACAATTTGTTTAGGCACAGACAGGATATTGTTCAGTCAAGTGTTAGTGTACATTGCTCTGTGAAAGCAGATTTTAAATCTGCACAAAGCATCGATCAAAGAGAGGTAAGTGCTACAACCAAGTCACACCTTAGTGCTCCAGCAGTATGATTAAGTACAGAATTTAAGGACTCTGCGCACCACTGAAAATGTTATTTTCAAAGATAATGGCCTAGAATTTGCTGGGAAAGTAACGGCGGGTTAAATGCGCACGCCGTTATTAGTGTATAAATAACCCAGCAATTTGCGGCGAAGAGATAAGCCGTGAGTAGCGAATCGCCACAGATTGCTAGACTATTTGCACCACTCCGCCGTTAGCTTCGCGAAAACAGGAGCTGGCCTTCAACTTCCCTGTGCGTTTCAAGAAATTGCTGCATTTGCGTTGTTAAAACAAATTAAACTCGCCACAGAAAGTTAGAGCAGGTACTTAACGGCATAAGGACCCTTTTAATGATGAGAATTACATTCCTTCGATACCACTCAACCCTGGAGACCCAGAAAGGGAACAATTGAAACAGTGGCGTCTCATTCCTGCAGGTAGTAAATTGTTCCTAGACATTTTAAAAAATTTAAATTTTTACTTTTCTGTCTTTTTGTTCACTCTCTCTTAATTGAAAAGCAGGGAAGTTATGTTAAACTTGTATAGAACCTAGATTAGGTCACACTGGGAGTACTGTGAACAGTTCTGGTCCCCATATTATGAAAAAGATATGGAGGCACTGGAGAAGGTGCAACAAAGATTTACTAGGATTATACCAGAACTGAGAGGTTATACCTATCAGGAAAGATTGAACAGGCTGGGGCTTTTTTCTCTAGAAAAAAGAAGACTGAGGGGTGAAAGGGTTTGATAGGGTAGACGTAGAAAATATGTTTTCACTTGCGGGGGAGACCAAAATTAGGGGCCATAAATATAAGATGGTCACTAATAAATCCATTAGGGAATTAAGGAGAAACTTCTTTACCCAGAGAGTGATTAGAATGTGGAACTCGCTACCACAAGGAGTAGTTGAGACGACTAGCATTGATACATTTAAGGGGAAGCAAGATAAACACATGAGGGAGAAAGGAATAGAAGGATATGCTGATAGGGTTATGAAGTAGGGAGGGAGGAGGCTCGTCTGCAGCATAAACACCAGCATGGACCTGTTGGGTGGAATGGCCTATTTCTGTGCTGTACATTCTATGTAATCAATCTTTTTTACCTTCCTCATTTCTCTTTCTGTAGATAATTTGACTCTAATTCATCTTATTTCCTTCTCCGCCATTCCTCTGTTTCTTTCTCTATCCTTAAATCTAATTGGTTAAAGAGATAGACTGTTGATCCCACTGTTCACCAAGGTCCCAGATGCCCCGTTAATCTTGCCACGCTGTTAGCAGCTCGCACTTCCAGCAATTTGCGCCCCAAAAATTTTTCGAGCTGAAGGGTGAGGAAAGAAATCTTAGAAATGGGGCACGTTCGAGATGCCCCACTCCAGCAAATTCTGGGCCATATTGAGGAGTTTGTAAATTGTACATGGAACCTATTCTTTCAGTCAAAGTTGCTAAGTTTTTTTAATGTAATAAAGACAAAGATCTTTTAGATACCCTATGCATTAAACATGACATTTGGATTTTGCCTTGAATACTGTATGGAAATTCTTTTCTACCTGTTGTAATCTGCACATTTATACCTATATGTTTATTGATTATAACAGGCTTTGACAAAGCTGAATATTAATTCAACATCTATCAAGATGCCTGTTGCCATTACTATATTCTTGAACCTTTAGAGGATGAAGAAGCTTTAAATTCAGATTATTGAATTTTACTCCGGTCCAGTTAGTTCTAAGTATGACCATTTGTAATGGGGTTGACCTCTTATCTTCCAAACTTAATGAGTTGGCATTTTTTGCTTGCCTCATATCTCTGTTGAATCTTGGGAAGTGGCCAAAGATCTCTATTAGGGAAGACGATGCAATACATGACAGCATACTGTGCAAGAGGCAAAGTGACTTCCTGCATCTGACTAAGGAGTTAGATTATTTTGTTTGCAGCCTGATTTTCTGACAGTTCCAAATGTCTGAGCATTCATCTGCACTTATACATCATTCAAGTAGGAAAAGGGTGAAGGTTCTGAACATCATTCCACCATATATGGGAGCATCTTCTAGCTTGCATCTTTATCCTTCTCTCTGTTCAGTTTAAATATCTGAGTAAGAATAGTGCTGGCTTGGGTTTATATACCATGAGAAGCTGCGCACTGATCTGAACTGGCCATGTTTTATTTATTATGTCAAAGTAGCTGGTTTGTACACCTCACAAGTTCTGATAATAAGGTTGTTCATTCTCTTCAGTTAAACATCTGGGATTGGTTTGTCTCTAGCATCCAGTTGTAACTTGATGGCAAAGATACAATTCAGAGGTTTTCCTTTATCCTTTGTTGTGGAATAATATTTAGCATTCTTGTACAAGGTTGATTACCAATGATTACTGAAGCATCCTACAAGTAATTCTCAGTACATATAATACAGACATGATCAGTCAATTCTACCATTACTTCACATTCCTTTTTGGTCCCCAGCTGAAATGGAAGTCTCCCTACTCCAGGAAAAAAATGAAAATTGTACAGCATTTCAACCTGGGCCATTCTCATGCACCTGCCAGCAGCCATGTACGACAGCTACAATGGCAGAGGTCTGGAGGCATGACATGCTCTGAACAAGGAGAGGAATATAAAATAAAAATAATAATGGCACTACTTTCTCAAATCACAGCCTTCTCTGCACAAGGTTAAAACAGCATGAAAAGGAAACTGTGTCCTATAGAATATTCTCATGTCATAATATTCTGAGATGCAGACTTTAGTACTTAAAAATCATCGACAGGAGTAAAGTGTATCTGTAATCAACAATAAACAAGCATTACTTGGAGCACGTTTGGCACTGCCCGCAACAAAAAAAGTACACATATAAAGCTGGGATGGAATGTTATATAATCAGTTAGTCTGTGTGGGAGTGTTCAGTTTTCAAGATCACAATAGGATAGATAAAAATTTATATATTGAAAGTATATTCTGAACCCCTGGTATTTTCGCTCACATTTGTTATTTTGTAATCTGCAGCTGAAAGATTGGTCTGTTAGAAAGAAAGAGCAATGTTCTTGCAAAATGCCTGAAGACATTTTTTCTCAAAATACATAGATTAGATTTCTATCGGAATATATTTGCAAAAGAACAAAAGTCATATTAACATTTAGCAGTTTAATTAGTGTATTGATGCTTGAAGAATGCTTGTACAGATAACGTCATTTTAATGTAAGGAGCAAAAGTCACACTGGCTTTCCAATCACTTTTTTTCTCCTCCCTTCCTCTTTCGAATGTGTTTACTCCTTGATGGGTACAGTTCATATCGTAACCCTCATGTGTTTTATCCATCTTCCCATTAATCATTTGTGAGTCTTGACAGTGAGTGTCAGCAGACTACCTGATCTCCAGACACACTTACTTTCTCCAAGTGTCAATGGATAGTGATTAAGAGTGGAAACTTTGGCCAATTTCTCCCTCCCTTACCCAGGGGGCAAAGGCCAATTGTAGTGCCACAACTGCATGACTGAGATCAACTAACTCAACAGACTGGGGATTAAACCTGCGACCTTCTTGGCTCAACTACTCACTAAGCCTTCAGAGTAGCTAGTTTTCTAATAATAAAAAGGTTGTTGGTTGATATATCCAATAAATTAATTATATCATATATGATCAGCAAAAACATGAAATAAACGTTTGTTAAGGTATGTGAGATACTGCAATAACTGGAATGTGTCTACCTTTAATACATCCAAAAATCCCAGTGATAGATTGGCTACCATCAGGCAAATCCCAATAACAGGCATGATGAATGAAATTCTTACACTGTCTCTGCTCAAAATAAATTGCACTCTACATTTTGAGCGGCAGACCTAGAATGCTAAACACTTTAAATGCTATATGGATCTGAATCTATGATGTTAGATTTTAATCCTGTACGGCATCTCAGTTTTAAGTTGTTTTTTAAAAATTACATGGCAAATTAAATTAAATGAAGCTCCCAGGATGGAACCTTGCCAAATACATAGACACAGATCGGAGAATGGATCATCAGTTTATAAGCGAATCCTAATCTGCATTCCAATCTAGTGTGAAGCAGAGCCTCGTAGAATTTACTCTTACATTTATTTGTCTTCATATCCTCCGGGACTTGCCTGATCCTCCTAGGGCTTGCCTGACCATTTATGAGGAGTAGGATGGGAATTTCTGAGAGAGGACTCCTGAACTGTGTACAGCTCTTTGTTTTTTGGCAATCCTAGAAGGTGAGGGCAGGGGTAAAGAGGGGGCTGGTACATGGGGATGAGATCTGACAAAAAGCAAGCATGCATGGGCCTAAAGCTCTTTTCTTGTCCTGGGTACATAATATAGTGCCCTTTAAATTGTGCCATCAGGTACTGGTGTACACTCACTTAATGTGTTTAGCTGGAATTCATTTTTCCACTGTGTTGGAAGAGGTGTTAAACTATTTAATATAAATATGTTAATACCTCCACTAAAATAGCAGAAAAAGGAATTTCAGATGAATAGTTTAAGTGTGCTTACACTCATTTATCCAAAGCAAATTTTCTGGGCCCGTGTTTTAGTCCCACCTATCCATGGCTGTCTTGAATTTTTTTCTTCATCTCTGCCAAGGGAATTTTCATGATGTCTACTATTCTGTCTGAGAGATGAGAGGCAGCCACATGGCCCAATGAGGAATATGAAAGTACCCTCATCACAAAATTGTTATCAATAAAGCTGGATAAAATATAAATTTTAATTTTAATTTGCAGGTTGTCAGCTTGCCCCATTTATGCAATAATTTGTATATTCCACATCTGCCCATTGATCAGCCTCTGTTTAGACTGTGACCAGAAATTTCAGTGGCCACAAGCTCGGTAGCCTAGAAATAGCTATTGTCAGTATTAGTGGCTGAATACTTAGTGCAACTGTATGCGTTCCTCTGTCCACTATTTTAACACAGACGTTAGCCTGTTTATTTTAAATGAGTTAACACCCCTGCTACTGAACAGAGTGTGCTATGAACAGATGCCGATATCGCCAAGTGCTATTTCTAAGCTCATACTTCATTTGTGAACTTGAAATTAGAATGAAAAAGAAAGTGTAATTATCATAAGCATACACAACTTCAGTATCCATTTATAGTTCTAGGATTGGAAGCAAAATAAGAATGGGTAACCTGAAACCAGTTCATCATGGCCTTGAATCCAAATTACAACAATATTTCATCACAATAAGTTTAACAAACCCTTCCTCCACTCTGTAGGATCCATAGAATAAATATGTCACCGGAAATTCTCTCTCTCATGTGAAGCACATGATAACTTAAAGTCTGTGGCATTTGAGAGTTATGGGTCTTTCATACTGGTGGAAGAGTGCAGTAACTCAGCATTAAAGGTGTGTAACAGATTCAAACATGACACCAATTGGTAATCAATGTTTCATTTATTAATAGTCAAATCAAACATGTAAAGGTATCAAATATTTAGACAACAAAGATCAAAACAATATTACCCCATTTGATCTCTGGGCAGAGTTCATAATTAAGTTGGCGATGTAATCGTTTCAAGTTTTCTGATAAGGAGGTATTTCTTCTGACAGCGGTGTCGTCTTCAGACAGCTAAGTGTTCTTTCAACAGTTAGGTGATCTTCACTGATTCCTCTGCCCTGAGCTCAAGAGACATTAGGTTTTTTATGTCCACCCTGGCCGAAACCTCACACCATATATGGAACAATATTCATAAGACCCTTAGAGATTAACAAGTTGTTTTTCAAAGAGTTCAAGCTGGTCAGCTTGTTTTAACCACAAGACCCATTGCAAGGTTTTTCAAGGTGGCTAATTTGTTTGACCGCACTCGTCTAGCTATCTTGTCATGGTCCTGATCTTATCGCTATCTTTGGCTTATTGTTCTGCTTTTTGAGTCATTGATCCTCTTTTATCACATAGCTGCCTTGAGTCACAGCAAGGGTCAGTCACTAGTCAAAGGTTAACAGCTTACAATTCAGCAAAATAAGCCACACACTCAGCAAAATACACAGCACAGCCTGAAGAGCTTAATAGATAGTAGCATTAAGAAAAAGATGTCAAGTTTTCGCTATTTCCAATATTCTTCCAGGTAAGACTGGCTCTGTGTCAGCACGCTGCAGGATAAAGGCCATAGGATGTCAAGGAAGTTCATTTTTAAAAAAACAAGTAGTTTTAAAAATTGAAATCTTTATTTTGATGAGATCCTTAATTTAATGATTTGAGGCATAATGCGTGAACAAAGGGTATTCTATATGATACTATTTATATTTGAAAATACATTTCATGATGATATTTAATGCAGTTTTCTATATTTATCCAATTTCTTTTTGAATATAATTTAACTGAAGTAGAATTATTTTCTTATATAAAACTGTTATAGTAAAACATTACCTTTACTCTGTGCATTAGCTGAAATACATATGTGAGAGCAGGTCCACAGCATTCCATCTGATAAGAAAAGCATAACTAAGATTGACCCTCCTTAAAACCCACTTCTTTGACCAAGCTTTTAGTCACTTCTCCTAATATCTCTTTCTTTGGCCTAGTATCCAATTGTTTGATTTCTCTTCTGGGAAGTGCTTTGGGACATTTGTAGATCCTAGTGGATTTTTCATCTTTCCATCTGTGTTACCACTGCTTCCCAGGGTTGCTGGGGAAGGTGGAGGTAGGTCCCGGGAAACGGCAGTAACTACCCTGACATGCCCCCCATGGAGGGAGAGGGCCTTGTAGTCGCCTCTTCTCTCTCCATTCTGTCCTAAATTTCTTACCTGTGGAAGACCTGGGGCTCGATTTTACCGTCGGGTTTCCTGTGGGTTTCCAGCGGGGGGGCCCCGAAAATCCCGATATCCAGTCACGTGACCGGATCGCGCCACGATCCCGCCCACTTCCGGGTTCCCCGATGACGTGCGGGGGTGCGTGCGTGGCCCCCGCTGGTGGGAATCCCGCAGGCAATTAAAGCCAGCGGGATGCCACTTGAGGTTATTTATTTTGCTTGTTCAGGTCATTAACTGACCTGATTAAGGGACTTTGTGTGATTTTGGGGAAACATGGGACTGTTTCACACACTGGGGGAAACAGTCCTAGTTGAACTGGACGTGTTGCAGCCGTCAGCCTGTGGCAGCTGCAAAGGTCCATTTGACAGGTGGGGGGGGAAACCCTCACCCATTGCAGGAGGCCGCTCTGTCACTTGGGACAAAGTGTGGCCTCCACCACCCCCCTCCGGACGGTCAAAGTGACCAACCTGCGCACTCACCCCGGGGTCCGGAGACATGTACCTACCTTGCGGACCCCCTCAGATGTACATATTGCGGATGGGGGCCGCCGTAGCTGCAGTCATGACCTCCTCGGAGGGCGCACAACATCGCCAGCCTCGCCATCCACGCCGTCCACCTCTAACACGTGGAGCTCCACAACAGAGTGCTGTGACACATCCACCTGTACAGCAGGAGGGAGGGCTACCGCAGAGAGAGACGCGTCGCAGAGGGCACTACCCTCGCCACAGGGTCCACAGACCGAGGCGCAGCTCCCCGGACCTCTCCGAGCAGCAGTGCACACGGAGGCGCAGATTCACTCGACATGTAGTCGTGGAGATCTGCAGCCTCTTTCATGCCGAGCTGCTCCTGGCTGGCCCCAGCACCATCTGCTTACCTGTCGCTGCCAAAGTCACCACTACCCTCCACAACTTCTCCACCGCATCCTTCCAGGGTGCAGCTGGGTACACCGCCGATGTCTCTCAGTCATCTGCACGGAAGAGCCCTGCAAATACACCTGCACCTACTCTGCAGTAACACAATGGGTGGCATCAGTGGTGGGTCCTCATAGTAATACCCAGGAGCGGGCATTATTGGACACAACAGACAGGATTCGCGGAGACATGGCAGTGGTGGTGCCAATCTAATGTGTGATGTTTGTTGCACTGAAATTCAATATAGGTAACACCCATGGCAAACCCTCAGACACCCTTGTGCATCCCCTTCATGCTCACGAGACGTTTGCCGTATGCTGCCTACTGCACATATGTGATGCATGCCCTGTGGCTGCAGCACAGGTGGTGGCAGGTTGAGTGAGGCTGGCCGTGAGGGAGATGCACGAGAGGGTGAGTATGGGATAGAGCCATGAGATTGTATGAGGATTGGGTTGCGTGTTAGTGGCGGGGTGAGTACTGGCGAGGTGAGTAGGTGCAGGTAAGATGAGGATGGGGTTTGAGTGGGTATGAGGGGTGATGTGACAGAGTAGTGTTGGCGGTGCCGAAGGAGATGTGGGGTGGGGGCAGTGTTGTGGCAGACGCAGTGTAGGGGAAAGAGTAAGTGTTCTCACTGTGGCTGACCTACTGCGGTCATTGGAGCGCCTCCTGCACTGTATGCAGGTGGGCGATATGTTGGTGGTGCAGGTGACCCCCTCTGCCACCTCGAGCCAGGCCTTCTTGGTGGCAGAGGCAGGCCGCTTCCTCCCGCCCGCCGGGTGGAAGATCTCTGTCCTCCCCCTCCTCCTCACCCCATCTGATGATACCTGGGGTGAGGCATCATTAAACTGGGAGCAGCCTTCCCCCTGGGCTGCTCCATGCTGTAATTTGTTCCATTGGTTGCAGCATCTGTCAGTGGAGGACTGCCCCTTTAACTGGAGAGCCTCCAGCTGACAGATCGTACTGCGCATGCGCAGCCCGCCCGACGCGCAGACCATCAGCGCGGACCCCGGAGGAGCAGGTAAATGATTCCAATTAGTGGATTGCCTGCTACGATCACGCGGGCAACCCACTAATTTCACCGGGCGCGGAGGCCACGCACCCGAAACCCAACCCGCCGGAAACCCGCAGGCCTGCTAAAATCAGGCCCCTGGTCTCCACTGAAGCTTTCAGTGAGTCTCTGTTTCAGATCTTCGAGGTGCTTCTGCCCCTTTAAGGTCCCATACTGCAGCTATATTTGACAGGCAACGCAGCAGTCCCTCAGTACTGCACTGAAATGTTAGTCTAGATTATGTAGTCAAGTCCTGTACTGGGGCTTGAACCTGCAACCTTGTCACTCAGACATGAGCATGCTCCACTGGGCCAAGCTGACACTATTAGATAATGCTGTGTTAATGCCTTTAAAAAAAAGAGCTGGATAAATATTTGATTAGGGATGTGATTGA
Source organism: Heptranchias perlo (assembly GCF_035084215.1). Classification (NCBI taxonomy): domain Eukaryota; kingdom Metazoa; phylum Chordata; class Chondrichthyes; order Hexanchiformes; family Hexanchidae; genus Heptranchias; species Heptranchias perlo. Next base: position 25,204,159 of record NC_090343.1, read on the forward strand.
AGGTTACAGGGATCAGTATAGACAGTATAGCCAGATGATCCAATAGTCCTAATTATAGTGCTGTATCAGTGGGCAAGCCAAGATTTCCTGTAGCTTAATACCATGCTCCAGGAACCCTGATTCAACTAGTGACGGTGATCGTTGTATTTAAACGTCAGCACACAGAGTTCTAGATGATAACATGAGATGGGAGAGAGCTCTATAGGCTGCAGAAGCTCCCTTGAAATTTGGTGCTAATGTTCTGTGCTAACACTTATTACACTAAAATAGAGTCCTACATAATAATTGTTTAAGTGGAATCCACAGTGTCATTGAAGCAGCTATTTTTCATTATTTATTCATTTAACGTATGCAGTCGGCAGGTAATTTCAGCCATTTTACAGCATTGTCATCACCAGCGTGCAAAGCACTTTAGGCCCCCAGATAGTTTAGTTAGTGGGCATGATTCAATAATGTGGAACATAGTTTGTATTTGTGCGCAAGGACATTTGTTGTTGTCATGACGGCCTCATAGGTGAAGATTTGAGGTGCACCATCCCTGTCCTTGTCCCGTTTGAAAGCATTTGAGAAGCGCCCAATTACAAAGTGGCCAGTTGAATGCTGGTTGACAGTCTGAAGGGTAGGAGATGATATGATGATTTATAGCAGCATCTGCTGCTCACTCTTCATGCAAGTTGGTCAGGAAAACTCAATCGAATCAGGAAAGATTGACCACATTGGTGTGTCAAAGAGAGCCATTGGTGGATGGAACAAATTAGAGTGAATTGGCAACATGATTTTGTCACAAAGCCTATTCACCAATTTTGCTACTGCATCTGAACAATGAAGATGTGGAGGCTTTTTATGTTACATGCATGCACACACACACCCAGATCCATAAGCACACACCCACACTAACATACATATCCATACACGTGTACAAACACACCCTTGTGCACACACACACATTTCCCTACATTCATTCAATTCCTTCCGGTGCTAAGAATGTGGTAACATGGAGCGGCTGTTTAAAAAAATCTAATTGTCCTTAACCTTGTAAATGTTGGAAGTAGCATATAGTTAATTATGTGACATACTAGTTAGTTTTGTTTGATGATTCATGAAGATTTTGACCTGCACTAAATTGCCAGCCATGGTTTGTGAGTATCTGGTCAGAAGATCCTCTAGCTTATTCCTAACTAGGCGACTATGAGCCTCTTGTATGTTCTTACTTCTGCATCATCATATTTTGAGAAAATATAAAACCCGGTCACAAGTTCAATTAATGGTCTTAATATACTAGGACTTAGTTGACCAAAATAGCATTAATATCTCAGTCATTTCAAATAAATAAAATCACACTTTATGTTTCTGCTTAACACTGTAGGATCTATTTTTATGAGGCCTTGCTGGCAGCATGGGTGCTCACAGAGCCACGTCAGAAAATTGGACACCCAATTTGTGGGACATCCAATATCCTGACTATTGATTTGGACCAAAATAATGACGAAGCACTGCCGACAGGCATGGCTTAATTTAACTACCTTTATTTCAGGCCCCACGCCAAATTTTATGCCTGCAGACAAGACTACATCCACAGTTTTAAGCCTTGGCCCTTAAAATGTGGGCACACAGAGAGTCCCAGGACCTTGCCTGCTGAAGCAGGCTTCTAAAAGGTAGAAGTTTTTAATATTTTAATTACTTTTGCATGTTTCATTTGCTCCCATTTTGCTCCATGGTTTTGCTGATTCAGTTTCTGTTTAATTTTCCTTTTCTAAATCTTTTTTCATTATTTTCGGTTTCTGCTGACTTTGAAATTGATTTTACAAAGGGGTAAGGATGGGCACTCCCTTGGGGCTTCTGAAGATGCTGTATAATTGAGATGAGGAAGAGGAGTTCCTGAGTGGCCAAGAAATGCAGGTGCAATAATATCTGAGGCAATTTGCCACATCACTACCCCAGCCTGGTAACTGGACTTGTGAGCAGAGACCTGTCGCCGCTGCTTCTGGTTCACAAGACAAACTGCCACAGAGTTGTGCCATCTGCTGCACAATAACCCACACGCAACATCTGGAACAGGAACAGAACCCTGTAAAAGTAAACATTATGTCTATATGAAGTTTTAACGTTGCCATATCTTTCCAAGTCGCTCCAGGAGATATCTGCCACATGAGGCAACCTACGCTTGTATCAGGCGAGTGACACCCACAATGTTTGCATGGGAGTATACCTACATCACTTTTTCCTACACAGAACCATAACTGCTTGGGTGCCCATTGGTGTGGCTGGAACTTCAAGTTCAATCCAGTGTTTAACCAGCACAGGTACTGATGTGAAATAAAAACAGAAAGTGCTGGAAACATTCAACAGGTTAGGCAGCATCTGTGGAGAAAGGAAGGTAGGGTTAATGTTTCAGGTCAATGACCTTACGTCAGAAGGGGGTGGGGGGGTTGCAGAGAGCAATGAAGGTGAACAGAATAAAAGAGACAAATGAAAATCACATCGAAGAGAAGGTGGGCATTCTTGGAAGAGAAGTTGCAGTGAATTAAACAATAAAACAAAAAGCAAAATTTAATGCAAGAAGCAAAAGTAATGTACTGCAGGAGCAGTATTTCAGATTTCCAGCATCTGCAGTGTTTTGCTTCAGGTACTGATGTGTTCTGATTTAAGAGTGATTTTACATAAAAGTGAAAGCAATTACTTATGCTGCATTTTAACAGGTTCTGATGTAAATTCATTAGGAGTCTGGTATGACAAAAGACAAAAATAATGGAATTCGCCCCAGGAATTTCCATTGAAATTTTTCATTAATCATTTCCTTAATAGCAGAACCTGCATCAAGCATTTATCTCCAATGAAAAGGCAAATGAGACATTTTAATAGCAAACATTCTGCTTTAAATTTCTGTTTGAGTCATATTCCTTAACGATGCTACTATAATTAGCCTATCCAAAGTTAGGACATGGCCATCTTAATCAGCTTTCACTAGCATTTATATTCTTACACGACAGCCATCCCAGTCTCAATCCTAACTGAACAAAAGCAAGGTCATTCCTCAAAGTGTCTTTCTCAGCATATCCTTAGGCTTCCATGCAGTAACAAATCACTTCACTGTTTGGACACAATGATAGATATGCTGCATTTATATTATACAAGTACTTCTAATTTTAACAATCCAAATGATCAAATATAAAATTATTTTGCTGATAATCAAACTCTTGATTGTTTACAATTAAATTACTGTGAACAATTTTCCTTTTGAACTGAATCATCTAATTTGTTTTGACAAATGAATAATTATATTTCAGAAAAGAGCAATGTGTTTGCACCAAATAAAATATCTGAGAATGTCATTAATTATAAACTAACCAGATATACTTTAGATGCTACTTTTTAAAAAAGCAGTAGATTAAAAATCCCAATTAAAGCAGTAAAAGAAAGGAGATTCTATCCTTACAATTAATGTTTAGCCAATGTACAATTATAAAGAATTAGTATTGGCTACAAAATTTGTACAGCTTTAAATGAAGTAGTTAATGGCTTAGTTTAGCTTCGAAAATTCTGTATTACTCAATCCCCTTGTTCAGTGTTCAGTAAAGCCCGTATCATTCATAACCTGCAAATTGTTTATTTAACATTAGAAGAGAAAGCATCTGGTAGTAGAATGTGTGATCGGACGCTTACCATAGGCCCAATTTTAACTTGGGGAGGGAATCGGGCAGGTGGGGGGACAGGACATGTGGCAAATCCCCCTGATGTCACCAGCATTCATCATCTTAATATAACTGACAGGCTACCCATCCGATCACATTGGAAACAGGCAGCCCTCCCACTTTATCTGCGCGATTTCTGGTGGGCTACCCAAGGCCTATTTAAAGCGGGAATGCACTTCTTAAAGTGAGGTTGCATTCCCTGCTTTTACAATTCGTTGGAACAGTGTGGTCAGAATTCTCATCACAGTAATGAGTCGTAGGGCTCCCCCCAAGTTTTAAGATGCTTCCCTGGAGGTCCTGGTGGAAGACGTCAGGGCAAGGAAGGAGGTACTGTTCTGCAGCACCCACATGAGCATACTCAGGGCAACTATCCAGCAGGCCTGCACAGAGTTGACTGAAAGGGTCAGTGCTACCAGCACACCCCCAAGACCTGGCTTCACTGCCAAGAGGTTCAATGACCTCACCAGAGCAGCAAGGGTAAGTACAGCTCTTCATCTCTCCATTTCTCTCAACAACACCTGCCAACACGCCTTTCACCCCCTCCCCCAGCACTCTCAACAACTTTCTCCCCTCCATCACATCCTTCAGCATACAATCACAAGGGCACACGGCAACATCTCGTTTTCTCATTCCAAAAACACTTGCCTCTTTCTTTTCTGCCTTCATACTAGACACTAACAGTATTCTCTGCTCAAATCCCAGCACTTGCAGAACCAGTAACTTCTCCCAGGATTCCTTCCTCACTTCACATTCCTTATACTTGGTTTTCCATTCATCACTTCCCCATCCTGATTCAATCTTGCTTCTTCTCCAACTCTCAGCACATGCATTACATGCACAAGCCTTACACATCCCCACTTTCCTTTTCAACAGACACTCACTAACTCTCGCCCTCTCTTTCTGCAGGACAAAACAGCACATAATGCAAAGGAGTGGACCCAGACTGGGGAAGGAGTACCTGCCATCATAGCCTTTACCCAAAAGGAGCAGGAAGTCCTGGAGATTAGTGGCCTGGGTAAAGCATTGGGGAAGGCGAGGCTGGTGGCTTACCGGAGCAGGGTGTCTGCACATTACTTGTAACCCTTCATCTACTTCAGCAAATCTTTAACAAGCTTCACAACTTAATTCTGAAGACTGTCACCTGCTAATGTCCAGCCTCTCAATGCAATCGTAACTCTTGTCCCTCTTCGCTGTCCTCTAAGTCCTTCTCAACAGCAATAACTTCTTGGATGACACCTTGGAGGAGGACGATCCTCCTGAGGAAGCACCGTCACACGCTCCATCTCTCCCAAACACCAGTACAGACATTGGCACTCCACATGGGTTAGATAGTGAGGCGGAGGGGTCTGGACATGGTGAAACACCCAGCACGAGTGAGCAGCAGCAGGTACTACTGGCTGGGACAGCCCAGGAGACAGCTGGCCTGAGGGTGAGGTCCTATCCCAGCTCTAGTGAGCAGCTCATAGATCAGGAATTCAGGAGCCCAGCTATGTAAAGAAACTGCTTGCCTCACACAAACAGTTATATCAGGTATTGGAAGGCCTGCCAAGGGGTTTCAGCACCATGGCTGAAAGTATGGAGGATTCCGCATCCACCTCGCATGGCAACAGTACTCTGCAGTCTAATTGGAGAGTGTGGCCACTTCCAGGAATGCTGCAGCCGGGCCCTCACAAAAGGAGTCAGTGGCAACAGCTTTGGTGGAAGCTCAAACGGCTGCCATGCAGGCTCGGGTCTCCATGTTGGAGAGACAGATGTCCACCTTGGACAGATTGGTGGAGTGAATAGATAGGAGCTTTCAAGGAGTCACTCATCATTTGCAGTCTGCTCTCCCACAGATCAGTGGAAATGATGAGCCCCAGTCCCACGGCTGTGACAGTGGCGCTATGGGAGCAATACATGTTGCCATATCTAAGGATGTCAGCTCCTTTGCCACTCCCACAACCAATATCCACCGTGATGCCAGCAAGTCAGCTGGGCTAGACTGTCCCAGCAGCAGCCCAGGTGCAGCCAGGCTCTCATAGGCTCAAACATCCAATGGCCGCCGGCCAAAAGCATCTCCAGGGTCTGACATAAGCAACAACAGCCTTCCACCAGCTTTGCTGAGGCCATTAGGGGAGCACCTCGGAGGAGTAGTAGACTTAGGAAACCTTATATTAAATGCACACTTGGGTGAGAAATGAATTGAAGGCAATTATTGTGGCATTAAATTCATCACCTTAATCACAATTAACACTTCAGTCTGCAGAGTGGTTTTATAGCAGCTTCTGAGTCTGCATTGTCAGTATATCATTGATATAGAAGTTGCCCGGGCAGGCAGGGTTAAAATCACCCCTGTGTGATACAATTCAGTGGCAGCAACAGAACAGAAAGTAGGTCTGAACTACACTGGCTTATTTTGAGATAGTAAAGATTTGATTTCGTTTACAAGGGTTGAAATATTCCTTGCAGATGTTATAATTTGTCAAATATATTAATTCCCAAGTACATCGATACTGCTGCTAAACAGGTCAAAGGGAATTCATGGCAGCTGCATCTCAGTTAATATAAGGACAATTAATTATATAGAACATTACTCTTTCATGAATGCTCCATTAGTGAGGAATGAATGGTTTTCCAAACCAAACCAATGGGCCGGATATTGCTGTGAAAGTAATGGTGAGGCTAACAGTGCTCACCATTATTTATGCACAAATCAAACAGCCAGTTCCGGCGAGCACACATGCGCAGTTAAACACGAAAATCCGGAAGTTGCTTCCCGAGATGCACTGCCCCGCCATAAGCTGCGCGAAAACGCCATCTCGCCGTCTGGCTCCCCATTTAAATGCATTGAATGGTGTGAAGTTCCTGCACTGACGTCATAGATACGGACCAAACTCACCACAAAAAATGAGGACTTGTCCATTCCAGTGTAAGTACCCTTTTAACGCCATGGTAAGTCTTAATTACTGCCAAACAACCTCTCTGGCACTGAAACTGAACTTTTACAAGTGTGCAGTCTCATTACTGTAGGTTTAAATTATTGTTGGAGATTTTTAAAAAAAATTTAAATACTTTTTTTAAAAACTTTTTTCTTTCTGTCTCTTTTCTCTCTCTCTCTTAATCCAATCTTTCTTTCCCTCTCTTTATTTCGCTTTGTGTACCTGATTTGACATCGAATTCACTATTCTAACTTATAGGGCAAGATTTTAAAAGGGCGGCGGGATGACAGTTGGGGGGGGGGGCGGGGGCGGGGGGGCTGAACGGGCACGCGGATAACCCGAATAATAAAAACTTACCGTTCCCCACGCGATCGTGACTTAATTGGTGGCCATTAACCTTGTCTCCGGATTTGCCGTCCGAAAGTTGCGCAGTGGGCGGACTGGGCACCCGCATGACCTGTTAGCTGGAGCGTCTGGATTTAAAGGGCCATTGCTCCAATGGCTTTTGCTGAAGCAAGGAGCAAGAAGACAGAATGGAGCATCACAGGGGCAAGGCAGCTCCAAGATTCAGCGATGCCTCACTTGAGGTGCTGCTGGCCGGGGTGAGGAGAAGGAGGGAACTATTTTACCCGGCCGACAGGAGGAAGCGCCCTGCCGCTGCCGCCAAGAAGGCCTGGCTTGCGGTGGCAGAGGAGGTCACGAGCAGGAGCAACATATCCCGCACTTAAGTCCAGTGCAGGAAGCGTTTCAATGACCTAACCAGGTCAGCAAAAGTGAGTACACTTACTGATTCTCCTGCATTTCGTGGTGCACATCAGTCCCACCCACCGTGCCCCCCGGCCCCCCACATCATTCTGCACTGCCAAGACTACTCCATCACATCACTCCTCACACCCACTTAAGGCTCATCCTCAACTTACCTTCACTTCCTCACCTTCCCATTTGTGACCCCACCACTACCACTCACCCCAAGCCTGATCCAATGTGATGTCTCTGTCTGATATTCACCCTCTGATGCATCTCTTTCATGGTCAGCCTCACCCAAAGCAATGCATTCATCGGCTGACCACTTCATCCTCACTCACTCACACCTCTGTCCTTTCTCCCCTTGTGGGAGAAGAGAACGCAAAATGCACGTGAGAGGGCGAGAGGACTGGAGTGGGGGGTCACAACAAATAGTGGTCCTCACAGAGGCGGAGGAGGAGGCCCTGGAGATCAGCCGCACTCTCGGGTGCCTGTCCGTCGGGGACACCGAGACTGGCACCCTACAAATGTCTGGTGACACAACTTTAACATTCATCACACACAACATGAATTGATGTTAACAATGATTGGCACGTTGAACATCTGAGTATGCTCATCGCAACATGACACATCTGTGATGATGCTTAATATTGCCTTCTGTTCTCTTCCAGGCCCTTCAACGACCACAGTGACGGGAGAAGGCGATTCCTCAGAGGAGCTCTTGGCCTCTCAGGGCGCACCGTCACATCTTAGTGAGCCATTCACCAATGCAGATACTCACACCTCGGTGGGTCCTAGTAGTCAGTTAGTTTGGTTGGCACCTGTGAGTCACCCCACACAAGTGAGCATGAGCAGACAATGATGGCAGGGGCAACTGTGGAGAGTCTGCATCGGTAAGTGCACTCCTTTCCACTGGACGCAGATGCTGAACCCCGAAGGCTATCCTTTAAAAGGAGAATGATCGAGGGGCAGCAGCACATATGCGAGGTACTGGAACAGGTGCCACGCACACTCTCCACAATAGCGGAGAGGATGGAGGAGTCCAATTCTTGTATTAGTGGAATGGTGGCACAGGTACATGTGGGTACGTCTGAGATAGTGGCGCAGGTACGTGCGGGAATGTCTACAATGGAGAGAAGGCTGGCCTCCATTGAGCTTCAAGCACGGTTCACAAATGAGTCCATTCAGGCCCTGACAACGGCCATTCAGACTCAGAGTGAACAACATTCTGCTGCCTTAAACAGGCAGACTGAAACTTTACAACTGGGCTTACAACATGTCCTCCAAAGTGTTCTCCAGCAGGGTGGTAGGAGTGATGTGGGCCAGCCCAGGGGAGGGATGATGGTGAAAGGGGACATGGAAGGGGGACGCCACTCAAAGCGCTCCTACGTCTCACCCGTTGCCCCCCTCTCAACCGGTACCCACAATGCTGCCTCCTCTCCAGGTGGCCGAGTCTGCCCCTGCACAGGTGCAGGTGGAGCAGTCTTTGGCGGGACCCTCACAGGCACCAAAGCCCAGAGGGCATAGGCCGAAAGCATGGTCATAGGTCAGGGTATGAACATGAGCAACCTGCCACTACCTCTGCTACAGCCACAGGGGATGCACCACTTAGAAGTAGTAGGAAGAGAAAGGCTAAGCTTTTGTAATCATGAAGGGTTTGCACAAGGGTGTTTGACAGACTGTCATGTTTTTCATTTATATTTGGTTTTTGATAAAGTCACATTAAACGTTATCATTCTCACCACTACTGCCACGTCTTGCTCATTCTTGACTGGCTTTTGTGATAGTGCCCTTTCATGTGCTTCATCATGAACAGCGAGATTTGATGTCACCCAGTGGGTGACTTTACAGTGGGTGTATGTGTAGTTGCAGGACTGTTTTGTGCAGAGGGAAAGGGGGGGTTGGTGTTGGCACTGCTCTTTCCAGGTGGTCTGAGGATTGGACTATTCTCACTTTGTGATCTCCTTATGAGAAGCGTTCAAATATTAGTGTCTCCCTGGCCTCACGAACCAGGTGAGCCGCTGCTCTGCCGATGGGTTCCTCCTCCTCCTCCTCCTCCTCCCCCTCAATATTCATGGCAGATGTGGATGTTGGATGAGGGCATGGGGCCTCATCAATCTGTACCCCTCTCCATTGCACCATGTTGTGAAGGACACAACACACTACTATAATTCGATCCACTCTCGATGGTGCGTATTGAAATGCTCCCCCAGACCGATCCAGGCACTGAAATCACATCTTCAGCTATCCTATGGCATGTTCAATTACAGACCTGGTATCAACACTATTCCTCGCTGATGGGGTTCTTCAGAGGTGTCATGAGCCATGTGTACAGGGGGTATCCATTGTCCCCGAGGAGCCAGCCCTTAAGGCTGTTTGGTGCGTGGAAGAGAGCCAGGATGTTGGATTCCCTCAGAATGAATGAATCATTGCCGCTGCCAGGGAATCTCGCACACGTGAAGAAATCTTTTGTGGTGGTCACAAACAAGCTGCGCACTGATGGAATGATATCCCTTTCTGTTAATGAACAGTCCTGGCTCACGTGGAGGTGCTGGGATTGCTATATGCATGCAATCGATTGCACCCTGTACCTGTGAGAAGCCAGCCACAGAGTGGAAACCCACTGCCCTCTCCGTCTGGCTGAGGTCATCCATGGGGAAGTTGACATATTGCGACGTCCTGCGAAACAAACTGTGGGTGACCTGTCTTATGCACTTGTGGACAGACGACTGAGAAACCCCGGCGATGTCACTGGTGGTACCCTGGAATTATCCAGAGCTGAAGTTGAGGGCAGTGGTCACTAACTGCGATGGGCAATGAGATGCCGCCAGGTCCACCCGGGTGCAGCTCGGCATGAAGGAGGCTGTAGATGTCTGCGACCTCCTGGCGATTCACTCTCAGCCTCCGTAGGCACTGCTCCTCAGAGAGGTCCAGGAGGCTCAGCCTTATTCTGTAGATCCTCTCACGAGGGTAGTGCCTCCTGCGACGTCGCTCCCTCTGTTGTTTCCCTCTCTGCTCTTGTGTAGGTGCCTGTGGTGTACCACTATGTTCTGGAGCTACAAGTGGCGGAAGTGCATGCCGTGCCTGGCGATGATGGTGATGTTCCTCCTCCTCGGATGTACTCGTGAATGCAGCCATTCCGCCCCCCATCCTGATGATGTCAGTTTGAGGGGGCTCGAAAAGTTGATAAATATGTGTAAACAGAACAATTCTGAGTGTAAACCAAGAATTTTCAGTCTAAACACAAAGATCTCCCAGCCAAAAACTTGTCTGAGAGAACTGAGTGCCCTGCTGCAATAACTCACCTTTTATCCCCATCTGTCAAACAGGGATTTAAATGTACAAATGGCTGCCGGTTGAAACCCAACTACTTTCCCATGGTGGGCTTCACACAACACGGGGAACATGTTGAGGCAGCGTTGAAATCGCTTGCCATCATTCTTAATTGTATTTATGCACATTTCAAGTACTTTAAGTACTTGATTTACTCCTTTAAATATTGTCCCGTCTGCTTTAATTGCCGACGGTGCTTCCGGGTTCAGGAATGGCGCGCGCACTCAGATGACCCTGGGTCATGCGTGTTTTTCGGCGGGTTGGAGCGGGATTCCTTCCCGCTCCAGAAAATCCTGATTTTCTTTGCCCTCTCCCCCCGTCGCCCTCAAAGCACCCGCACTTTCCTTTTAAAATCGTACCCATACTTCCTGGTTCAGACTCTGCGCTGCTCATTAACAATTCTTCAATATGATTGGTTGAGGAGATACACAGTTGCTTGCCCTGTTTACACAGGTCCCAGATGCCCTGTAGAGAGCACTGTGCTGTGTGGATCTCTAATTTACAGTAATTTGCCGTGCAAAACCCCATTGAAAGTCTATGGGCAAGTGCAAGTCTAGCCGTTCGTTCGCTACTCACAGCAAAATCCGGCCCATTGTATTGTTAATTGGGACCTTCCAGGGGACAAACACACACTGACTTACTTATGGAAACTGGCCAATGTATATTCTTATAATTAATCATTGAGGAGGATAAATTAGGAAGTAATACTGGAGAGAACATACATTAATGTTTTCAGGACATATTGGAATGGGTGGAAATTAAACAGATACCAAGATTAATATTTAAGTCTAGACATAAACGGTTAAAAATGGAGGCAAAATAGCTTAGAAGAAAAACAAAGGCTTGGGCCAGGAAATTCCTTGGAGCTGCTCCCACTCCGCCATCGTTACTTCGCTGGAAATGCAGCAGAAACCCCGGGCTTTCTGCTGCACTTCTAGCAAAGTAACACCGGCAGCTCTGAGAAATTTACGGCACTTTGTAAATTTTCAATAATTCATTGAGCACAGTTTTTTTTAAAAAGAGGGACTGGGTGATGTAGTGAGTTAGTGCACTTATCCTTTCACCTCTGGGATCTCCCTAGCATTCAGTGTTGACCAATAGGATGAAAATTTAATCTGTTTTCTGATTGAAAGGATCAGACATGAAAGGACTCTGTCCAGACTGATCTCAGTTTCTATTGGGTGGGAACCCACAGCATGCAACTACTCTTAATTAGGCAGCAAATTGGCAACGTCACTCAAACAGTCCATAAGAATAGATGAAGTGGAAATAGGAAGTGTCAGAGTGGTGCTGTTTTGAGGTTGGCATTAAGGCACATTGTCGTGCAGAGCAGAGAAAGCTTTATACTGAATTAAACATGTGTTAAACTTGACATTGGGGTGTTTATTACTGACATTGGGTGCCTGATATAAGAAAGTGTTTCATTTCCTTCAAGTAACATCCCTCACCTTAATAAGCACAAAAATCACTGAAAAAATTTGATCCTGGGAACACAGGAACAAAGGAAAAGGAGTCGGCCATTTAGCCCCTCGAGCCTGTTCAGCCATTCAATGAGATCATGGCCGATCTGTGACCTAAATCCATGTACCTGCCTTAGCCCCATATCCCTTAATACCTTTGGTTAACAAAAATCTATCAATCTCAGATTTAAAATTAATAATTGAGCTGGCAATAACTGCCATTTGCAGAAGAAAGTTCCAAACTTCTACCACCTTTTGTGTGTAGAAGTGTTTTCTAATTCACCCCTGAAAGTCCTGGCTCTAATTTTTAGGCTATGTCCCCTAGTCCTAAACTCCCCAACCAGCGGAAATAGTTTCTCTCTATCCACTCAATTAGTTCCCCTTAATACCTTGAAAACTTCGATCTAAATTCCAGGGAATACAACCCCAATCTGTGTAATCTCTCCTCATAATTTAACCCTTGGAGTCCAGGTATAATTCTAGTAAATCTAGAACCATAGGCCTGCTTGCCTAACTTCTGTGATAAAGGAAGGAATTCAAATACACATTTTGTGAATGAAGGCAACACCAGCCACAATGGGTTTATCAATGGAATTCACTGTGGATGCAACTATACTGCAGCAGGGAGGCACAGCGAATAAGGCTCCTCACAAGAAACTCATGGCTGAAATGAAAGCGTATGGGACAAAAGAAATTGCATGATAATCAATTGGCTGAATGATATGACATAAAGGATGGCCATTATTGGTAGTAACAGTAACTACACAGTCATGGATAATAGAGTTATAAAGTACTTGTGTTTATATTATTTATCATGTTTACTTTTGAAATGCAATGATGGTTGTTATGTACGCAAATAAGGCGTATTGCTAGGCTCCTTATAAATCATCAATAAGGTGAATAAACAGTTAATATGTTTTTGAACCCGTCTTTTGGATGAGATGTTAAACCAAGGTCATGTCTGCCCTCTCAGGTGGGTGTAAAAGATCCATGACTGGCCAGTGTACTGGCCAATATTCATCCCTCAACCAACATCACATAAAACTGATTATCTGGTCACGTCTCTCATTGCTGCTGGTGGGATCGAACTGTGTGCAAATTGACTGCCGCATTTCCCTGTATTACAACTGTGACTGCATTTCAAAAGTACTTCATTGGCTGTAAAGCACTTTGAGATGTTCTGGGGTCGTTAAAGGCACTATGTAAATGCAAGGGTGTCTTTCCTTAATGGTGTTGGTTGAAAGAGGAATATTGGGCAGGATACCAGGAGAATTCCCTACTCTTCTTCAAGTAGTGTCATGAGATCTTTTGCATTCCCTGAACAGATAGATGGGGTTTTAGTTTATTATCTCATCTGACTGATTGCATCTTCAACAATGTACCACTCCTTCAGTACTGTACTAAAGTGTCGGCTTAGTCTATATTTACGTCTGTAGTTGGGTTTCTACCCATAATAGTATGGCTCAGAGGCAAGAGTGCTACCAACTGAGCCAAGCTGACATTCAAGTATGATACCATGGGAATCACTCCTGGAACCCCGTGATATTCGTAAATAATCTTGATCAAAATATTGCATTTAGAATGTGTAAGTTTGCAGACAATAAATTATGTGGGAAATAAGAACATTCAAGAGAAAATTATAAAATTCTGAAAGCAAGGGAGTCTAAGCAGCTCAGCAAGTGAATTGCATGTAGTTCTTAAATCTGAAAAAACAAGTCAGAGCAAATCGGAATTTGCTCTGACCGGCGAACAAACAGCGCCTGTCACTCATTAGATTTAAACCCGCCCACAAACGATCCACAGGCTTTAGTGCGGGAACTTCCTCTAATGGTGAGCTGCAAAAAGTGCAGCGTCTTCTCCTGGGCATCTGAGCACTGTGTGAGCGGGGAAAGGATCTCACTGTCCCCTAAACCAATCAGATTGAAGCATCCTTGACAAGCCGCGCAGAGTCAGAACCAGGAAGTGAAAACTACAACAGTTAATTCAATGTAAAATCAGTTAGAGAAAGCAAAATAAAGAGAGGGTAAGAAATATTGAATTAAAAGACAGAGATAAAAGAGACAGAAACAAAAAGTAAAAAAAAAACATTTAAAAAAAATCTCCAACAACAATTAAAATTAGAAGGAATGAGACTTTGCACTTGTAAAAGTTAATTTTCAGTGCCAATGTGGTTATTTGGCAATCATTAAGGCTTATCACGCCGTTAAAAGTTAGTTTAGACCTAAAAAATCCAGCGTACCTTTTTCTGTGTAGATTAGTTCATTTCCAGCAGCTTTGCGCTGGTCCATTCATTTCACTGATGAGCTGTCCTTCCCGCGCAGCTTTCAAACGAGCAGGGAATCTCGTCGAGCAACTTCCGGATTTGCGCGTTTGACTGTGCGCGCCCTCGCCAAAAGCTTCTCTTCCATTTGCCCTTAAATAATGGTGAGCGCTGTTCGGCTCGCCGTTATTTTTGGAGCAAATTCCGGACCATTGTATGTAAACGTGATATATCTGTAAAAAGATAGATCAAGCAGAGATCTTAGTGTGACAACTGGCCAAACACTGAAAGCATCATAACAGTATATGTAACAGTTGCAAGGACAAATAGAATGTCAGGTGTATAAATAGTTCCACAGAATACAAATCCAAGGAAGTTACATTGACACTCAATAAAGCATTTGTGAGACCACAAGTGAAATATTATGTGACCATAATCAAAAAATATATGAAAGCACTGGCAAGGAATCAATGAAGGGCAATGGAGATGGTTCAAAGTCTTAAATTATTGAGCTATGAAGAATGGTTAAGGGAGGTAAATCTCAGCTCATTTGAAAAACGATTAAGGGAGAATGACCTGTTCTCAAAGTAATGAAAGAAACTTATGTTAGATGCAGTGAGGTATTTTTAGCCAAACAAAGATGAGTTATCTGAACTAAATATCAATTAAGGACCATGTTTTTATGCTCAGAGTCACTGTCATGTGGAATTGCTCCTCCCAAGTATGTGAATGCTGGTTCAGTTGTAGCGTTCAAAATGAAAATGGATTGATCGCTGATTCAGCAGGGAATGGAAGAATATGCGATTGGTTAGGGGAGGAGGGAAATTAAAATGGGCAGTGAAGCTCTTAAAAGGACCATATGTAACAGGGTAGGCTAGAAAGGTGTAATAACCTCTCTCATATATTTTGTTTCCTGAAACTAACCTTTTTTGGAAAAAAAGTAAAAACATTTCAAACTAGTAGCAATTTCCTTTTGGGTTTAGTTGCCTTATAACAAAATGAAACTCAAAAGATTTGTATTAAATATTCTGATTTTGTAAGCGAACTGACCTCTGCTCTATATATTGATTCTACTTAATTCCTGGATAGATGTATTAAGGAGTTTTGAATTCAACATCCAAACTGATGTGCAATTTATATTTACTCTCTTTTCATTGGGCCATCAGTCATTTATAAGATAAAGAGCATGGAACATTTCGGACAGCTCTCGGTACAGAACAAAGGATTAATTAGCATTGATCATTTCTACTTTCAGGGGTGATGTTCAGTAGGACATGTTTGCAAATACTGAACTGCAGTACAATATTATAAATCCTGTTAAAATACATCTGTGGATGTGAGGGAGTGAGCACAGATATATGGTTTTGAAAATATCTGAACGGGTTCCCAGTGAGAGGAGATGGTTGAGTCAGTAGGGCACTGATCTCCTTTATCTCTGAAATACCTGTTTATTCCAGTTTGAACACACACAATGAAAATCACCTCCTGTCTCTTATGGCTCAAGTAAAATTAGTTTGAGCAATCTCAATCTTGATCTATTTTCCACTGAACACAATTCCTCAACACAAATCCACCCTTAAAAAAGGAATGCCTGTTATCCAAGAATGTTTAACCAACTATTTTGTTCCCCAGAGGTTCCATACAATGATGTAAATCACATTGAAGAGAGTTACAGTACTGTAAAAATGTAAATATCAAATGGTCCTTGGCTTTTTTGCTTATTCTCCCTGCCAAGCACTGAAGACAGCTCTTTAATTTGATATTGAAGAGACAATCGCATCAGAAACAGCATAAAAAATGAGGGAGTTGGAAGTGAAGTTATCTCGCTATGAGGTTGGAATTAGGGTACAGTGTGGAGGCTATGAATATTCTGCGCTCTATCTAAGCCTTGCTTTACTGATCAAAGACAGATTGGTGTTATGCTCATCAAGGTAGAAAAGGAGTGTAACATTTACAAAGTAGTTCATATATTACTAGGTGAATCTGAGTTTTTATACTATAAATTTTCACATGCTTTCTGTTGATGATTCAATTAAAATCTGTTGTTGTAAATTAGTATTACCATGAATAGTAATATACTGAAGTCAATGATATAAAACTAACGGGTGAAATTACTTAGTGTAATATTAGTTTCATACATTTTTATAAAATGCCCCCACTCACTATTTTAACAAAGGTAGTAACTTACTTTAAATTAAATATAAATTAACACCTCTGTTAAAAGAGTGGACAAGAGAATGTGTAAAATCATTTAGGTGTTAACATCACACAGCGCGATTTCACCGTATTTGGGCGTTATCATCACACAGCGTGATTTCACCGTATTTGGGTGTTAACATCACACAGCGCGATTTCACCGTATTTGGGTGTTAACATCACACAGCGTGATTTCACCGTATTTGGGCGTAATCATCACACAGCGTGATTTCACCGTATTTGGGCGTTATCATCACACAGCATGATTTCACCGTATTTGGGCGTTAACATCACACAGCGTGATTTCACCGTATTTGGGCGTTATCATCACATAGCGTGATTTCACCGTATTTGGGCGTTATCATCACACAGCGTGATTTCACCGTATTTGGGCATTAACATCACACAGCGTGATTTCACCGTATTTGGGCATTAACATCACACAGCGCAATTTCACTCCACAAGTTTTCTATAGAATTGTCAACCAGCTGACTCCTGAAGAAGCTACTCAGCACTGCTAATTCACTCTATTTCTTCAACACTTACTGTACCATTAGATATCCACGTCTGAGTATGCTTATCTATGGAAATTGTACCCACAAGTCTAATATGCAGATATTGGTGGCAGCCCTCTGGATATATATTTATTGGACACTGGTTTGTGCATTGGTAATGGCTTAAATACAGGTTGTCTATAAAAAATTTAACATGGACAGTTCAGACTTTATAAAATATTACTGAGTGACTGACATTAACCCCAGGACCTCTAGTAATTACTTGGCACTCTTCTGATGAAGGAATGCAATCCTCAGAATGTATAAGATGGATATTTTAGCACTGCAAAACGTAGGACCTGGAAGTGCACTATTCTAGTGACTTAAGGGAGGACAGATGCTAAGTAGTTTCATTGTCCTTTCCTACTGCAGATTGGTCCTGGGCCTGTGCTGGTGGCTATGCAAGGCATTAGGTACAAAACTATACACATTTGTATCTAATAATAAGCACTATTGGTGACTATGCTGCAGATTACATGCAAAGTTGTCTAAAGAGTGTCAGCAGTGAGCGCTTGGTTGGCATCTGCATTTTTAACTTTCCTCCAAACAGTATTTTGTTTTTTATTGTTAATATTTGAAAGCTGTGGAACACTCAAATCATTTAGAAAACTATCCGTAATCTTGGCACCTCCTTATTGGTCCCTGATGTATCATAAATACCAAATTCTCTGACTAACTAAGAATGTCAAGTGCCTGAGCAACTTCAATCATACTTAACTGCATTAGATAATTGGCCTTTTCCCCCCATCAGCCTCCAATCCTAACTGTTGTGTGAGAAGATAGGATACTGTAGGCTTTCTTCATGTATCATAAATACACCACAACACAGCAATACTATTAAGTGAATCCTTCTTATGTTGATTGTTCACAGACACATATAATTGAAGTAAAAAACTGATTCAGTTACGGGCCAAATTTCCTCCGCAATTTCACTGAACTCCCGCTGTAACTCCGGGGGGGGGGGGGGGGGGGGGAGGCGGCGGCATTTAACCCCCAAGAATGGGTGGGTTGGGGGTGGGTGAGAAGTTAAAATAATAGATTTTTCCAGCCGGACCGCAACCTGGCTCCAACTTTCGGATTTAACGGAGGCACTTTTGGATGCATGCGAGAAGTCTACTCTCCGGAGGCGGCTCCATAATTAGTGCAGGCAGGCAGCTATTTATAGGAGCAATTTACCTCATTATGAGATGTTTATAAACATATAAATAGTAAAAGGGTAGTCAAAAGAAGGGTGGGACCAATTGGGGATTAAAAAAGGAAATCTTCTTGTGGAGGCAGAGGGCGTGGCTGAGGTACTAAATTAATACTTCACATCGGTCTTCACTAGAGAAGAGGATGCTGCCATTGTAGCAGTAAAGGAGGAGGTAGTAGTGATATTGGATAGGATAAAAATAGATAAAGATGAGGTACTAAAAGTTTGGCAGTACTCAAAGTAGAAAAGTCACCCGGTCCAGATTGGATGCATCCTAGGTTGCTGAGGGAAGTAAGGGTGGAAATTGCTGAGGCTCTGGCCAGAATCTTCCAATCCTCCTTAGATATGGGGGTGGTGCTGGAGGACTGAAGGATTGCAAATGTTAAAGCCCTGTTCAAAAAAGGGGAGAGGGAAAAACCCGGTAATTACAGGCCTGTCAGCCTAACATCGGTGGTTGGGAATCTTTTAGAGACAATAATCTGGGACAAAATTAATTGGCACTTGGAAAAGTATGGGCTAATAAATGAAAGTCAGCACGGATTTGTTAAAGGAAAATCGTGTTTGACTGACTTGATTGAGTTCTTTGATGAAATAATGGAGAGGGTTGTTGATGAGGGTAGTGCTTTTGATGTTGTGTATATGGACTTTCAAAATGCATTTGCTAAAGTACCACATAATAGACTTATCAAAATTAAAGCCCATGGGATCAAAGGGATAGTGGCAGTGTGGCTACAAAATTGGCCTAAGGGACAGAAAGCAGAGAGTAATGGTGTACGGTTGTTTTTCAGACTGGACGGAAGTATACAGTGGTGTTCCCCAGGGGTCAGTATTAGGACCACTGCTCTTTTTGATATATATTAATGACCTGGACTTGGGTATAATTTCAAAGTTTGCAGATGACACGAAACTCGGAAATGTAAATGAAGGATAGTAACAGACTTCAGGAGGACATAAACAGACTGGTGGAATGGGCAGACACATGGCAGATGAAATTTAGCGCAGAGAAGTGTGAAGTGATACATTTTGGTAGGAAGAATGAGGAGAGGTAATATAAACTAAATGGTACAATTTTAAAGGGGATGCAGGAACACAGAAACTTGAGGGTGCACATACACAAATCTTTGAAGGTGACAGGACAAGTTGAGAAGGCTGTTAAAAAAGCATATGGGATCCTGAGCTTTATTAATAGAGGCATAGAACACAAAAGCAAAGAAGTTATGCTAAACCTTTATACATCACTGGTTAGGCCTCAGCTGGAGTATTGTGGCCAATTCTGGGCACCACACTTTAGGAAGGATGTCAAAGCCTTAGAAAGGGTGCAGAAGAGATTTACTAGAATACTACCAGGGATGAGGGACTTCAATTACGTGACTGGAGAAGGTGGGATTGTTCTACTTAGAACAGAGAAGGTTAAGGGGAGATTTGATAGAGGTGTTCAAATTCATGAACAGTTTTGATAGAGTAAACAAGGAGAAACTGTTTCCAGTGGCAGAAAGGTCGGTAACCAGAGGACACAGATTGTGAATCTTGCCAGTAAAACAGAGGCGAGAAGGGTTAGGTCCATGAGGTGAGTGCCTTTATTGCACTGTGGGCCAGGAGGAGTAGGAGTGCTTCCCCGCAGCTCATCAAGCTGACCGTTTAAACACCCTGCGATCCGCCGACCCCTCTACGATGTCCGACTTCCCCATCCCAACCCCGCGATCACCCCCCCCCCCCCATACAAATCCCAAAGATCCAATCTTTCCCCGACCTCCCCCATAAAAACCCCGAAGCCTCAGATGTCTCCCTGGCTGCCTTCCCGCCCAACAGGCAGCCAGTCTGTCAAACTGGCTGGCTGCCAGGCGCAAAACCTGTTGAAAAATTCTTAAAAATCGTCACCATGTGCGGGAAACCCTTACACCCTTACTTGCGGATTTCCCGTTCGAAAATCCTCCCACCCCCCTCGTCACTCTCTTCCCGGCTCCAAGTTAATATCCAGGTGCAGGAGTCTGGCAGAACCGCTGGGAAATAGACTGTTATTCAATGCAGTAGGGAAATCCCAATCAGCCTTATAAGGGACAGAGCCTCCATCCACTCCTTACAAGGCATGTCAAAGAGGGTGGGAGTGGGGACTCCCTACCTACATTGGGGGTTCCTACTTCCCCAGGCCATAAGGGATCCAGTATAAGATTTGAGACCAGTAAGCCAAGAGAGATTAAGTGTATAGGCCTCTACAAGAGTGGAAGTAGGTGACACCTAGAGGGAGAAAGGGTCAAAAATCAAGAAAATGACCTGTACCCCTTTCTGGTCCTGTTAAAAAGTTCTTGCAGGGATAAAGGAAGAGAGGAAAGCTAGGCTTCCATTCAGCTCTTAGGTTATATCAGGCTGCATTTTCAGAGTAGGATGATTGTTCCAATATATTTCAAATCCTAATTACTGGGGAAAATCCTAATGTTCCACAGCAGATGTGCATCGGTGCAAATGCAAATGCAAGTGCTGTTCAATTCGCTTGCATCCAATATGGAAGATCCACAAAAAGCAGATCAGAATGTAATGCTGCACAAAGATTAGGAAATTCCATTTGAATTTTAGCCATTGAAACAAAGTAACACCAGTGTGGTTTGCTGAACAAATAGCAGTGAATCCCTAATATAAAACCATAGAAGTTTACAGCACAGAAGGAGGCCTTTCAGTCAATAATGTCTGTGCCACCTATTTACAGAACAATGTAAAACTAATCCCACTACCATACGCTCTTCCTATAGCCTTGTATCTTCTCTAAAAAGATGCAGTGATATCTGCCTCAATTACTCCCTGTGGTAAAGTATTCCATGCTCTTACAACCCTCTGCATAAAGAAATTTCTCCTAACCTAATAGTTGAAATACCAGGTGAATTATATATAAATGTAGAGTAAAAATGCCCATTTTCTCTTCTCTGTGAAGCATCTTGTGACATTATTCTGTGTTAAAGGCACTATATAAATGCAAGTTTATTGTTGTATAGGAGGAATGAGCGATGCTAATGTGGTTTAAAGTGAGATCATTCAAAGACAGACACACCAAAAGAATTTGCAATGGGGAGCATTAGCATGTTATTAATTAATTTATTCATATTTTTTGCCATATCTATAATGCTAACATGATTATTACCACATTTGCACTAAAATACTCCCAATAAAAAGAATCAGGATCTATGCTAATTGCTAAATTTGGGTTGAGTTGAATTTCTAGTTTGGTTTGGAGTTCGTCCCTGTTAAATCCCTTGTTGGTGGTTATTCCTGTAACAACATAACATTATCATTCAAAACATGTGCTTCATTACAATAAAACTATGTAATATTAGTCTGCGGGTGATATACTGAGCAGTTTTCCCTTCTTATATCTTGAAACCATTATTCCATGCTTTATTCAATGCAGTTGACAGAAGGCAGTCCTGCTATTAATAAACTGTCATCAGTGTTTGACTACGCTTTGTGCGTCTGACAGAGGAGCTCATAATATAAGTTGAACTTTACTAAAGCCATATTGTTTGATGGAAAACAGAGATAACAGTAGGCAAATCCCATTGTGCAGCAGGTTTCAATTATTTCTGCATTTTTAGCTCACTCATTTAAACTAATGTAGCTGTGGTGTTTATTTTGTAAAAAATTTTCAATACACTTTCTCAATCTATGTATAAAATATTATCACATTGCAGCGTTTTTCAGACTTTTCTGTACAGATAGTCCTCTCCCCTCCCCATTTATTGACACACAACATAGAACCCCTAAAAAAGATTCACCATTTACATAAATGATCTGGACTCAGGAATCGGAAATACAATCTCCAAATTTGCGGACGACACCAAATTGGAGGGTGTGGTTAATACTGAGAAAGACTGCGACAAAATACAGAAGGCGTTAACAAACTTGCAGAATTGGCAGGTAAATGGTAAATGATTTTGGTAGGAGGAATAAGGAGGCCACCTACTCCTTGGAAAATAAGAGTCTAAATGGGGTAGAAAAGCAAAGGGATCTAAGGATACAGATTCACAAATCATTAAAAGTAGCAACGCAGGTTAGCTAACATGAAATAGGGCAGAAACTCAGACAAAAATCTTAACAAGTATGTATATTAGACTTTGTTTAATAAAGAGCAACAGTGTATGTATTACACTAGTTTAATAAGGAGTAACACTGTGGGGGCTAAATTGGGCCACGTAGTGCCAGTTCTGTGGGCACTACGCGGACACCTAAGCCCCGAAAATTCCATCCGAGATGTCCGCGCACTCTTCCGACATGACGTGCGCAGGACGCCATCTTGATAAAGGCATTTGCGCACGCGCACTAACGAACACCAGCAGCACGTAGAGTAGGGGGGAGAATAATATAAATCAGTGTGCGGCGCTGATTTGAAGCAGCCGGCGGCATTTTGAACCTCCCCGCTCCAGCCAACGCACTGTCCTAACCGCGCACAGCTGAACAGGAGTTAAAGGGCATGAAGGACCCGCCCCCCCGCCACCGGCTCCTGCGCACTCCTGTGTCTCACCACGTGCAGATCCCTCTTCTATCCTCGCCTCTAAAGTACACGCAGTGTCAGTCTCTGAACTGGTGGTTGCGAGTGTAAGATCGAGCGACTGTGTGTTTGCATTATCGCTGTTGTCTGCATCTATCTCCTTGGACAGCGCCGGTTCCAGTTCTTGGCTATCTGAAATGACAAAGGGAGACGGGTTGAGTTGTAGTGAGGAGAGAGGAGAAAGTAAGACGTGAGTCAGAAAAGATTGTGGGCTGAGGGAAAAGTGGGAAGCGAGAAGGAGGATTAGGTATGCAGAGACCCTCATCATTGATACCTCTGGCACCGCCAGTGGCCATGGTCTCAGCCACGGTCCTTTCAACGATGGACAGCACTGTCTCCTCTGTGGGGATGAGGATGTGTAGGTGTGCCTGTCCTCTGTCCATTCTTTCTTGCTGCCTAGTGTTGTGCGCCACCTTCTTCTGCAAGAAAGAGGGAAGTGTGTCTATGTGTGTCCTGCAAGATGTTGGGGTGATGTGGCTGTCGTGGTTGAATAGCTGCCAGTGTGTGTGACCTGTGAGTTGTGGGTGTGCGACTTGCCAGAGCTCAGCGTGGGAGGGTGAGATGCAGCATCTAATTTAAAGAGTTGCGTACTGGTGGAAAGAGTTTGTTGGTAGGTGGGTGACGGGGGGCGTAGTGCGTGGAGCAGTGGATGAGGCTAGTGATGCAATTGGTAGGATATGCCACGTGACAGTTGAACTCACTCACCTTGACCACTCGTGTCAAATCATTGGATTTCTTCCTGCACTGCAGCCATGTGTGGGGTGTGATGCTCCTGGCATTTACCTCGTGCACAACTTCCTCCCACTGCCTCTTCAGCATGTGTCTGGAGGGCCTCCTGCCCCCCCTGCAATTAAAGGATGCACCTCCGTGCCTCCACCTCTTCCACCAAGGCCTCTAGTGCATCATCCGAGAACCTTGGTTCATGCACTCTCGCAGGCACAGCCATTCTTCACTATTTGCAGCACAGAGTTACTTGACAAATGAATTCCAGCTCTTTCTGCAGCCACAGTGCACCTCCCCTTTAAGAGGTGCAGACTGCCTTTAAGTAGTCCTAGCCACCCCCGACATTAGGGCCTCCTGTTGGTGCGTGCAGCCAATCAGCAGCACAGATAGCGCTGGCGACACGCAGCAATCATTGAAATCATCAGGCAGCACGAATGTTATGTGCTACCTGCATTACAACCAACGGGAGCGGGATAACCTTTTCCAAAGAGTCTCCTTTTGTTTCAATAGGACAAGTTTATTCCTTTTCCAATTTTACATCCTCTTCACTTTCTATAGTGGGATGCAGTACTAGGTTGCCGGAAGCCCTCATGTAACTCTCCAAAATGACTGCTCTTCATTAGGGAATGTCAACTGGCTATTCAAAATTGGGGGCATTGGAGCCAAGTTCTGTGCTCAATGTCCAAAGACACACATTCCATCCAATTTCTACAGGTGTCATTGGATCGCAATCAGGAGCTGGACCTTGGCCTACTTTTTTTCCATGGCCTAGCTCAAGAACATTGAGATAAGTTGCAGTATCCCTATTGCTACCCTGGTTTAGATCAGCTGGGCCTATCCTAGAGATGAAACCTAGGACATTTATTTCCTAAGCCATTTAGGCAAGCCATGTGGACTCATTTAATCATTGTCACTAAGAGCTCTAGAGGAGATGTAGATGTTTGCTGAAGGTGACCCAAGTCCAGAAGGTACTAAATTTTGTCTTTAAAATTAGTCTCGTTATAGACTTCAAAATGCATTGTTGAAACTGATGCGCAAATGGACCATGGGTTTCAGATCTAAATTCAGAATCTGACATTGGTCCTCAGATGCTCTTTTCCACATGTCTAACTCGGATAATGGACCATTTGGTCATTAATAATTAACAAGCATTACTTTTTGCCTCTCATATGAAAACTTCCTTGTTTTAGATATCTTAAACGTGATCAGATTGTGTGTTTCAATTGGAAAGACTTATTGTTCAATCAGTTAAACGAATGTTCAACTATGTCTTTAACGGCATAATGGACTATCATTTTGCTAGTATAATTTATATATTATTCTTGCCAAATTTAAGTGCTTAGACAAGCTAAGTCTTATACACTTGCCTGTCTCTAACAATATTAATGATCTCTTCCCACACAAACAAGAACTTCCTGACACCTGCTAGACTAAAGAAAGTGAAATTATTTCCTTTTTAACCCTTACATTATTGTTATGAGTTTTGTAGGGTTTTTAAATGTAGCTGGATTCAATGTTAATATTAAATAATTAACACTGTAATTTGCATATATCTCCTATACATGGCAATCATTTTTAAAGTAGATTTCTTACGCAACAGGAAAATTTAAATCCAAGGGTGATGACTGACAGAACTATGTCTCCAAAATACAATGGGACTGATAACATGGGCTGCCCATTATCGCATTATCAGGCATGGAGGTCTATGCACTAGGATAGAGTCAGCTCAGCCCAAAGCCAGTCGGCATGAAGAGTACTTGGAACCTGTGCACAAAACTTATTAGGGTCATCAACAATATTTAAAATGGGAGTCTTCTCAATGCAACTGGAGCATCTGAGCAGCACACCAGTTGCCTAGTACCTGTTTCCAATGGGTGCTGAAGGGAAGTCCCAATAAGAAAAAAGAATTGCCTGGGTGGCCCTTGTCGTTCTCTAGGACCACCCAACTTGCTTCCTCTTCTGCACTGCAGCCTTAACAGGCAAAGTGCTCTGCTGCCATTGTCATGGTTCCCCATCTCTTTCACAGGCAGCTAGCAGCCCTTCAGTGGCTGATGGTACCTGAAATTTCAGGCTTTGCCTGCCCTGACACTCCCAGTATATCATGTGCTATATTTAATGAGCTGACTTCTCATTATGTGGTGAATTCAGCTCATTCGTGTGCAGGCGCATGGTATCCCTGAATCCCATAGGCCCCGGTAACACTTTGCCTTACTGTTTCAGAACACAGGCTGCTGCAGTGTATTTTGATTCAACTTTTGAAAGGGAAGTAAATCTATTGGAAATCTATAAAGTCCCATGATGCATAAACAAGCAAACATGATACTAGTCTTTATTTATGACAGAGGTCAGATAAAAATACATCACAAAAGTTTAACAATATATTTTGGTACATCTGTAGTGGCAACACTATATTGTGATATAAATTCCTATGTTGTGGACTATTGGTATTCCCGCCTTCACCTGCCCCACATTTTATTTGAAGAAACTGAACATTACAAACAGATAACAAGCTGAAACATGAAAACTGGCAAGCATGTAACAATGAACAGTCCAGGTGCATAAACTTTGGATTTATCTGGCTTTCAGCTTTAGATCCAACTTTAGAAGGCACAAAGTTCAAAATCAAACTCAGACCATCACAAGACCTCCTAGATCAGGTGCATATTCTAAAGGGTAAATTTACATAGAATTACATGGAATGTACAACACAGAAACAGGCCATTTGGCCCAAGCCGGTGTTTATGCTCCACACGAGCCTCCTCCCTAGCTACCTCATCTAACCCTATCAGCATATCCTTCTATTCCTTTCTTCCTCATGTGTTTATCTGGCTTCCCCTTAAATGCATCTATGCTATTCGCCTCAACTACTCTTTGTTGTAGCGAGTTCCACATTTTTACCACTCTCTGGGTAAAGAAGTTTCTCCTGAATTCTCGATTGAATTTATTAGTGATTATCTTATATTTATGGCCCCTAGTTCTGGTCTTGCCTGCAAATGGAAACACCTTCTCTACATCTATCAAATCCTTTCATAATCTTAAAGACCTCTATCAGGTCACCCCTCAATCTTCTCTTTTCTAGAGAAAAGAGCCCCAGCCTGCTCAATCTTTCCTCATAGGTAGAACCTCACAGTTCTGGTATCATAGAATAGAATCGTAGAATGGTTACAGCACGGAAGGAGGTCACTCGGCCCATCAAGTCCGTGCCAGCTCTCTGAAAGAGCAATCCAGCTAGTCCCACTTCCCCGCCCTATCCCTGTAGCCTTCCAAATTTTTTCCCTTCAAGTACGTAGCCAATTCCCTTTAGAAAGCCACAATTGAATCTGCTTCCACCACCCCCTCAGGCAGTGCATTCCAGATCACAACCACTCGCTGTGTAAAAAGTTTTTTCTCATGTCGCCTTTGGTTCTTTTGCCAATCACTTTAAACCTATGTCCTCTGGTTCTTGACCCCTCTGTCAATGGGAACAGTTTCTCTCTACTTACTCTGTCCAGACCCTTCATGATTTTGAATACCTGTGTCAAATCTCCTCTCAACCTGCTCTAAGGAGAACAACCCCAGCTTCTCCAGTCTATCCACATAACTGAAGTCCCTCATCCCTGGAATCATTCTAGTAAATCTCTTCTGCACCCTCTCTAAGGCCTTCACATCCTTCCTAGAGTGCAGTGCCCAGAACTGGACACAATAATCCAGTTGTGGCCATACCAGTGTTTTATAAAGGTTCATCATAACCTCCTTGCTTTTGTACTTTATACCTCTATTTATAAAGCCCATCATCCGAGTAAATCTTTTTTGCACCTTCTCTAGTACCTCTATTTCCTTTTCACAATTTTGAGACCAGAACTGTTCACATTATTCCAAGTGTGGTCTAACCATAGTCTATACAAGTTTAACATAACTTCTCTGCTTTTCAATTCTATCCCTCTAGAAATGAACCCCAGCGCATGGTTTGCTTTTTTTTTTAAATGCCTTATTAACCTGCATTGCTACTTTTAGTGATTTATGTATCTGTTCCCCCAGATCCCTCTGCTCCTTTACCCAACTTAGACTCTTATTATCCAAGCAGTATGTAGCCCCTTATTTTTCCTACCAAAATGTAATACTCACTGTTATCTATATTGAAATTTATTTGCAATTACATGCTCATTCTGCAAGTTTATTAATGTCTTTCTGTATTTTGTCGCAGTCCTCCTCAGTATTAACTATACCCCCAAATTTGGTGTCAGCCGCAAATTTTGCAATTGTACTTTCAATTCCCAAGTCCAAATCATTTATGTAAATGGTGAACAACAGTGGTCCCAGCATCAATCCTTATGGAACGCCACTTCCCACCTTTTGCCAGACTGAGTAGCTACCTTTCACCCCTACTTTCTGTTTTCTGTTTTGTAGCCAGCTTGCTATCCATTCTGTTACTTGTCTCCTGACTCCACATGCTCTGACCTTAGTCATGAATCTACTATGCAGTACCTTATCGAAGGCCTGTTGAAAATCCAAATATATTACATCTAATGCATTACCCTTGTCTACCCTTTCTGTTACTTCTTCAAAGAATTCAATAAGGTTGGTCAAGCATGACCTTCCCTTTTGAGATCCACGCTGACTATTCTTTATTATATTTTTGATTTCTAAATGTTTTTCTGTTACATCTTTGAGTAAGGATTCCATTATCTTTCCTACCACCGACATTAAGCTAATTGGTCTATAGTTCCCTGGACTGGTTCTCTCTCCCTTTTTAAATATAGGAATCACATTAGCTGTCCGCCAGTCCTCTGGCACTTTTCCCTTTTCTAATGAATTGTGTATATATATATATATATATATATATGTGTGTGTGTGTGTGTAATGGTGCCTCTGCTATCTCTTCCCTAATTTCTGTTAATATGCACTGATGCAATCCATCCGGACCAAGGGTTTTATCCTCCTCTAGTTTATCAATTATCTGCCCCCTCTCTATCTTGAATGTCTTTATATCTTTTTTGATCTCTTCTTCTAATGTCATATCCACTATGTTAGTTTCTCTGGTAAATACTGAGGCAAAGTAATTATTTAATATTTCTGCTATTTCACTGTCATTACCTGTGAGTTTATTGCGTGTATCCCATTTTGGCCCTATCCCTATCCTGATTTTTCTTTTGTTATTTATGTGTTTGTAGAATACCTTACTATTTCTTTTTATATTCCTTGATAATTTAATTTCGTAGTATCTCTTTGCCTTCCTAATTGTTTTTTTAACTTCTTTCCTAACCTTTTCGTATTCTCTTTTGTCATCCTCTCCTTTGTTGTCTATGCACTTATTGTACGCCTTTTTCTTTAGTTTCAATTTTGCCCTTATTTCTTTATTCATCCATGGTGTATCATTACTGGCTAGATTGTTCTGGCTTTTTAGTGGGATATATTTTTCCTGGACTCTATTGACCACCGTTTTAAATGTTTCCCACTGCTGTCCTATTTCTTTGTTTATCAGTAAATTTCTCCAGTTTATTTTCCCTAGTTCCATTCTCATCCCCTGAAAATCAGCATTTTTCCAATTTAGTCTTTTTTCCAATTTAGTCTTTATCTTACTTATATCCTTCTCAATCTTTATCTTAAACCTTATTATGTTGTGATCGCTATTTCCTAGCTGTTCACCTTTGCTTACTTCTCTTATCTGTTCTGGTTCATTTCCCATTACTAGATCCAGCAGTGCTTCCTCTCTTGTTGGGCTTTTTACATACTGGGTAAGAAAGGAGTCTTGTACACATTGTAAAAACTCCATTCCCTGTATCCTTTACTTACCTCTTCTTACCAGTTTATTTGGGGACACTTAAAATCTCCCATCATTATTATTCTATGTCCTTTACTCATTTCACATATTTGCTTACATATTTCTTCCTCCACCTCCTTTCCACTATTAGGTGGCCTGTAGTATACCCCTATTAGCATGATCGATCCCTTATCTTTTATTTCAATCCATATGGATTCTGTTTCTATCCTTCAGTTAGTTTTGTCCCTTTTTCCTACTGCCACGTTATCTCTAATTAGTACAGCTACTCCACCCCCTTCTTCCTTCCCTATCCTTTCTGATTATGTTATAGCCTGCAATGTTTAGTTACCAGTCCTGTTCTTTATGTAGCCATGTTTCAGTTATTCCTACTACTACATCTGGTTCCTGACTGCGGATTATTGCCTCCAGTTCCCCCATTTTATTTTGGACGCTGTGCACATTGCTGTACAGGCAGATTAATTCATCTTCAATAGTTGTTCCTTTTATTTCATTTTTAACAGTCCTTTTATTCTTCTGTTTTATAACTGTGTTTGTTCCTTTATTCCTTACTCTGGTCTGACCTTTACACTCATCTCCTGATTCTTTTATCTTTAAGCTTTTGTTATTGCTACCAGATCCCTCCCCCATCTTGCTAGTTTAAAGCTTTATGCACCGCCCTATTTATCCTTTCCACTAGGACTCTGGTCCCATTTCTAACATCACGCTTCTGGGGGAGGAGTTTAATTGCCGAAAGTATATATGGGGAATTTGGATGTGGACTGCCCATTATTCTCTGATCATTTTGTGCAAAATTGCAAAAATTACCCCTTAACTGTTACTTGACCACCATGGAACAAATTTTTGCTCCACTCTTCTGCTGGGATAGCATAAATAACATCACCCCATCAGAGGGACATCTTGTCCCTTTGCAGACATGCATGATCTTTTTATATATAAAACAGACAGATAAATCTGAAACAGAAGTTGTTTGATTTATGCTAAATTCAGATACTGGTAACTGAAAGACCCAATTCAGGTCGCTTCAGATTAGAAATTTGGTTTCATCTGTATCCTAACACTTACCACAGAGTGAGGAAGGCATAAAAAGTTTGTTTCCCTAAACAGAACAAAACCAGTACAAGATTGAAATACACTCTTATCAGGTAACAATCGTTGTGTGGTATATTTTGCACTGCTCTAGAATCTGATAGTCTAGTCAATGATTACAGCAATTGCAAAAGGTTTCACTTCACTAAAATGGGACTGTAATCATTCCTTACTTTCCCTGGCAAATAAGTCATTAATAGTCATCTGCTCTGCAACATTAGGTCTGAGAATATAATTTATAGAAAAAATGGGCCTGATATTTACAGGGAGGCGGAGAGGGAGCGGGGGAGGTTCGTAGAGACTGGGAAATTCAGATATGCGGGTAACGCGGAGGCCCTGCTGAATTTAACAGCAGGACCTCATTTCAATTCTTTTCTCCATTTCCTGGCCGGCAGCCAGCCAGATTGTGAGGCTGGCTGGCTGTCATGCGAGAAGGCCTGCTTTGATAGGCTGAAGCTGGGGAGCGGAGAGGAGGGAGGGATGGAGGGAGAAATTGTAGGTCCGGTGGGGGGGGGGGGGGGGGGGGGGAGGAGCGGGGGAGATCGTGGCTCGGGTGGGGAGGGGAGGAGATCGCGGCTCGGGAGGGGGGAGGGGGCCGATCGCGGCAGGTTTGCTTGGGGGGGGGGGCAGGGAAGATGGGGGGGGGGGGGAAGCACGCCTGCTCCTCCTGGCCCACAAGCAGTGCTGGAGAGGCACTTACCTGCTGGATGCGGCTGTTCTCGCCTCCCTTCAGCTGTTGGGTTTCCCGAGCCCTGGGTGACCTGGCCCGTAGCCATCAAATGTAAAAGTCTGTTAAAATTTGAGGCACGTAGCCTCATTAACATATTGAAATAACTGACCCAACTCTCGAGAGCAGTTTGGTCACCGCCTCCCAACACACCTCCCCAACATATCTCTTGCACTGTAATGACCTGTTCCAGGCTATACAACGTTCCTCTTTCAAATTTAAGACACATCAGGTTTATAACAAACAAGGCTTTGGCTGCTCTTTTAAAATTTGGCTGCTGTTCCTTTCCAAATACACCTAGTCCATTCCCTCACACAGAATGCTCTGCTTAAAACATAATCCGATCTTTACTTTTACTTCTAAGTATCATCTCACAGGAAGCATGAATGAATACATGAAGATTAATTACAAATGAGTTTGGGAATGGGGTATAAAAGTTACATGAGGGGACCGAGTGTAATGTATCCAAGTTTGCTGATGATACAAAGCTAGGTGGGAAAGTAAGCTGTGAAGAGGACACAAAGAGGCTGCAAAGGGATATAGACAGGTTAAGTGAGTGGGCGAGAAGGTGGCAGATGGATCATATCGTGGGGAAATGTGAAATTATTCACTTTGGTAGGACGAATAGAAAAGCAGAATATTTTTTAAAAGGTGAGAGACTAAGAAATGTTCGTATTCAAAGGGATTTGGATGTCTTGTACACAAATCACACAAAGTTAACATGCAGGTACAGCAAGCAATTAGGAAGGCAAATGGCATGTTAGCCATTATTGCAAGGGGGTTGGAGTATAAGAGTAAGGAGGTCTTGCTACAATTATATAGGGCTCTGGTGAGACTACACCTGGAGTACTGCGTACAGTTTTGGTCTCCTTATCTAAGGAGGGATATAATACTATAGTGGAGTTGAGGTAGAAGATCAGCCATGATCTTATTGAATGGCAGAGCAGGCTCGAGGGGCCGTATGGCCTACTCCTGCTCTTATTTCTTATGTTCTTACGTTCTAAATTGTTATTGAAGCAGATATTATAATAGCACTTGAAGATGAATTAGATAAATACTTGAAAAGGAAGAATATAAAAGGATACAGGGGAAGTGCAGAGAAATGATGTTAGGATAGATAACTCCAGTTGAAAAGTTGGCACTGGGACAGGCATAATGGGCCAAATGGCCTCCTTCTCTCTATAAATTCATATAATTCTATAAGTCTAATCGATAAGTTGAGAGAA
Organism: Heptranchias perlo; assembly: GCF_035084215.1. Lineage (NCBI taxonomy): Eukaryota > Metazoa > Chordata > Chondrichthyes > Hexanchiformes > Hexanchidae > Heptranchias > Heptranchias perlo. The sequence continues at coordinate 25,236,565 of NC_090343.1, forward strand.
ACACTACAATGAACACACACACACAGGTGAGAAGCTCACTATAGTATTATAAATATTCTATTTGTGAGCCCTCTATCTTTCAATATCAGTAAGATATGTAACATTTTTATCTCATGTCAGTCATCTGGGTCAACCAGTCAGATATATTATGAAACTAGGTAGGCTCTGTTGGCATGATGTTTGCTATGTCATGCTCCCATATCTAGGTGTATAGAGGCTTCCTTCACGTGATTATACAGTTACTATGAACTATGGGGCTCTCCTGACTGTTTTCAATGAAAGCTAATTAATCATCACTCATTTCTTGTCAATTAGATTGATAATGAAATTTAACTTATGAACATAGTGAACAAACCAAAAGCTATTTTGTAGCCAATGCAATGTCTCTGGATGATAATAAATCACCAATCAATATTATTAAGGTGAAACTAGTGATAAAATGTTCAAATGTATGGCTAATTAGCGACTAAAAAGTAAAATTATGACAAGAATCTTCCCTGGTCCTCACTGTTCAATTATTCTCACCGTTGATCGTTCTGAAAGCAGCCGTATGTTACTTATTGTATTTGCAATTGATGCTAAGGAAGAGCTTTTGATTGCTTATATAGTATTTCTCATTAATGGTATATTATACTAGAAGATCTCCTGTGGCACTGCTCAGTAGTGCGGTTTCTGATGTTTACTGCTGATATGTTGCAGCCTATATGCAACAGCGGTTCACCCATTGCATCAATACAGCAAATATACTGAAGTATTGGGCCGGATCTTGCTGGAGCAGGGCATCTCGCAGCATGCCCTGTCAGTTAGACTTTTTTCTGCACCTTCAGCTCAAAAATTTTTGTGGCGTAACTTGCTGGAAGTGCGAGCTGATAACGGCATGGCCAAGGCAACAAGGCATCTGGAACCTCAGTGAACGGTGGGACCAACAGTGTATCTCATAAACCAATTAAATTTAAGGATTGAGAAAGAAACAGAGGAACAATTGAGAAGGAGGGTGAATTAGAGTCATATCAGCTATAGAAAAGGAAATAAAGATTGCATTGAGAGAGAGAGAAAAGAGACAGAAAGGAAAGGTAAGAAAAAAAATGTAAAATTTGAAATTTTTTTAAAAACTATTAAAATAAGGAGTAATGAGACTCCACATTTTTAAAAGTTAATGACAGCCAAAAAACTAAAAATTAAGACTTACTAACTATTAAAACTTAGTTTAGACCTGGTATTTTTAAGCGTACCTGTTTTGTGGTGATATTAGTTACTTTCCAGCTGTGTCGATGAGCAAGTTGGCGCTGGTTCAGCCATTTCACTGAATGCAGCAGGCGATATCCCTTTAATTCAAAGCTGTCATATCGCCGGCGAGGAGTAAGTTCCGGATTTCCACGTTTCACTGCGCATGTGCGAACACCGGAACTTGCTCCTCGATTTCGCCACTAACAATGGAGAGCGCTGTTGAGTTCACCGTTCTTTTCTAAGCAATTTTTGGGCCAATGTGTTGGAGACAAAAGAGCTAAGGAAGGGAGCTCTATAATAATGTTACTATTCTAAAAATTAGAGAAGGTGCCTGGCAGTCTATTCAGTTTCCAAAATGATGGTAATACATATACATAATAATACATATCTTACTGATATCACAGCTGTATCGCTGTGAATAATATTTACTCCTGTTAACCCCTACCTTAATGTACTAAGCACTTTTCCCTACATGTGTGTAGTTAGTGCTGTGACTGGTATAGATCTTGCCCTAAAATTAATTTAAGTGTTGTGTTAGCATTACATTTGGTGGAAATGTGATGCAAATTAGACTCTCTTTGTACTGGTGAAAAATGTTGCATTTTCTGTGCTACCCAAATCAAAAGGCATTTTCATACACGATGGCTGTGCAGGAACAAGTATTTGTTGAACTTCAGCAGTCACATAGGAGTCAAACACTGTTTGCAATTGGTTGGATAATATTTTCAGCTATTTCAAAGACAATAATTTTAGAATCCTCTTTCCCCTACCCTTGCATCAGCAGTGAGGAACTGGTAGCTTGGCAACACATGCTGGCATGCTGGTTGAGATATGATCAGATAACTGCATAAAGTGTTTGGTCATGCAGTTATTACTGGCGGCACTTTCCTCTCACTAGAAATGATTAACTTGAATGGAAGCTTTTTTTTCTCCTGGCTCTTTATTCATTCTCAGGATGTGGGCGTCGTTGTAAAGGCAATCATTTATTGCCCGTCACTAACAACCGAATGGCTTGCTAGGCCACCTCAGAGTGCAGTTAACTGTCATCCACGCAGGTGTATGACTGGAGTTACATATAGGCCACACCAGGTAAGGATTTCCTTCCCTAAAGGATATTAGTGAACCAGTTGGGTTTTTACAACAATCTGACCGTTTTGTGGTCACTTTTTACTAATACCAGCTTTTTATTTCCAGATTGTTTACAAACTGAATTCAAATACTCAAACTGCCTTGATGGGATTTGAATTTACATTCTCTGGATTATTAGTCCAGGCCTCTGGATTACTAGTCCAGTAACATATCCACTACACTCCAGTACCCTTCAGTGAAGGCAAAAGGCAAATGTAATCATTGTCGATGATGTCTAGTAATGTTAAAAGAAAAAGAAAGTCTTACATTTATGTAACGCTTTGTCACATTTCTCAGAAAAATCTCAAAGTGCTTTGCATGCAATTTCTTTGACATGCAGTGACGATTATGTAGGAAAACACAGCAACCATTCTGTGCACAGAAATAGAGAATGGTTTCTTCACTTTCTAGCTTAATCACTCTCTTTGCTCCTTGTAGGCTCTTCAGTGAAGACCCTGGGTATAGGAGGAACAGGTTTCATGTCAGTGCTGTCCTATACTTGATAACAAGAATTGCATTAGTTGAAAAATTAGATGAAAAGGCAACTGTTAATTTTTCATCTCAAATACCACAGGGAGCTCACCACTCAGCCTAGATGAAACTTTCCACATCTGTGCTTCACAGATTAAAATGTCAGGATGCCCTGTGACTTAATCCAGCACCACAGAGTTGTAAAGGAAGCGTCTTTATTAGCACCATATATCTACGGCTCTACAGTTTCTCATCTAGTGCATGTCACACAGTAAATGTGTACATCACACCCAGGGGCTCATACTTTAAATGTGTATGTAGCATTGCTCTTATTGACTTAACTAATCAGTTCAGTTGATAATGCTGATTTGCTCAAATGTCCGATTCTCACTATAAAGGTAAAATCATAGAAATTACTGCAATGTAGATGGCAATTCAGCCCATTGTTTTTGTGTCAGCACTAACCCCCAGGGCTGTCTACACTAATACCACTTCCCTGGTATTTCTCCAGGGATAAAGCTACCACTACCAATCAGAAATCAGCAATCTGTGTAAACTCAACTAATCAAATTGCTCAAAGTTACAATTCACAAACCAGCAACAAACAAAAATTAAAGCAATCAAAATGTTCATACGATTTTTCCCAGTTGATTTGAGTTGTTTCCTCAGTCAGCTGATTACATACAGCTTAATGTAATGTTTTTTATTCTGTGCCTATCAGTAATAAACAATAAGACTTCAAAGCAAATTAAATGTGCTCTTTACTGCATAGCCATCTATATTGCAGGTGTCAATCATAAAACAATTTCCTGGTCGGGAACAGTCAGGGGCCTCTTTATAATTCAATATCAATATAAGCTTTCAATTTAATCTTGATACACACCTAATAAAAGAAAATTATACATAACATTACATGATATTTTCAGCCTTCTGTGCATGTGCAATTTCAGTGACCAATAACATCAGTGTAGACCCTCAAAGAGCAATTCTAGCCTCTTCACAGGTACTTTTCTGAATGTGCTTTCTTCAAGTCCTAATGCTTTATGGGCCAACCCCCTACAGTGCTTCCTAGGCTGACCTACACTCTTCCCCCAAATGCTTCCTGGCCTGGCCCAACCCTGTGTGCTTCCTAACCCAGCCCCATGTGATTTATGGCCTGGCTTGGCTCAACCTTGTATGAATCCTGGCCTGACCCAGCCTTGTGAGATTTTTTTTGGAAGTCCTAGCACAGACCCATTCTCAGCTGCACTATCACATCAAATCTGAGGAGCACTCAGCCTGCCTGCTACATTCCAAACTTTAAGCATCACAGAGGATAGCAAAATTTTTTTTCTTTTAAACCCCAGAATGTCAAGAAAAAATTCAAATTCAACTTATGACTGAAGCCCTCCCCTCTCTGATGGTTACTAGGTACCTGCAATAGATCCAATATAGATGGGCTCCAGGTCTCAAGATATCCATTTTATCAGTGCTCAGAATTCAATACATAAAAAGAGAAAACTTACATTTATGTTGTGCTGTATCATGTCCTTGGGATGTCCCAAGCACTTCGCTTCCAATAAATTACTTTTGAAGGTTAGGCAAACACAGAATCCAATTCATGAACTGAAACAGTAGTGAGATAAACTATCAGTAAATCTGTTTTTGATTGAAAGAAGCACTTTGGACAGGACACCAGGAGACTCCCTATGCTTCTTCAAAAGTAAGTCAGATCTTTTAAATCCACCTCAACCACTGGAACAGGCAGTCAGGGCATTGGTTTAATGTCTCATCTAAAAGGCAGCATTACTGACAATGTAGTACCTCACAGTACTGTACTGCTGTTTCCACCTAGATTATATGCTCAAATCTGGGAGTGGGGCTTGAACCCATCACTGCTGATGCAACGGTAAGAGTGCTACTAACTAGATAATGGCACTTGATAATTTCAATTTTGGTTGCAAACCTCACCTGGTTATAGCCTGATTTGTAATGTGTGGTGATTCTGTGATCGCGTGCTTTCAGTAGGGAGCAGCATCAACACCAAGGAGCAATATCTCAAGGTTGCCCGGATTCTCCGACCCACATTTCCTGTGAATGTGGCTACGAAATGGCGAGCATGGCACCATAGAATCTCCTGATCCATGAAGAATGCTAAAACAGGGCACCTTGTACATTTCTGTTGCTAGTGAATAAAGTTGAACAATTTAATTAAATCAGTGAAGGTTGAAGCACAAAGCATGATTTCTTCATTTCAAAGCTGCAGATTTGTGTTTCATACAGTACAATGGCAGTAATGTCATTTATCAATTTTTAAAGAGTGCATTGTTTCTGTTCAGCCTTTTCCTGTGATTTTTGGCATTTGTTCAAAGTGAATTTATTGCTAGTCTTTAAAATATTTGGTTTAGTAGAGCTTTTTTCTCTTGTTGATGGGATTAAGTACTCCTAACTCAAGTATGGTCTGGGCATCATCTAACTATTACTGCTTATTTTAACTGGGTCTTGAAGTTACACTGTGGGATAAATGCTTAATACGTTTGTCTAAAATTCCTTTGTCTACTATTTTAGCGAAGGTGTTAACTCATTTATTTAAAGTAGGTTGACACCTCAGCTAGAATAATGGACAAAGAAATTGCAAACACATTGCACATCTTTTTTGCTATTGTGCCACAGCATTTAAGACCTCCTCCTCTCTTCTACTCATTTCAGAACTACTGATGTGCTACACTGTGGGCCTTGGTAATTCACCCAGGTGTCTAAGTTGTTCACATTGTACTGACTGCAATTCAGGAACTCAATATCCAATGACGGTTTATTTTTTACTCATTTTTTTTTGGATTGGGATAATGGGATGCATGAGCCTTCATTTCTTCCAATGAAATAGTGACAAAGCCAAAACCATCCTCTTTGGTTCCCATATACACGCAAGTGCCCCTGATCATGATACCATCAACCTCCCTGGATGCTACCTCATGCTAAACCCAGAGGTGCAGAACTCAACTTTCTCTTCCACATCTTCCCTTACCTCCCCACCCCCACCAGTGTTGAAACCTTAACGCTCTCCTTTATCACACTTATGCTCAATTTCTTCTTGCCGGTGTCCCTGTTTCCACCTTCCACAAACTCCAAGCAGCTGTTACACATGTCCTCACCTGGTCAAAAGCCCAACTCCAACACTCACTATTCATAAAGCTCCCTGTCCCCAACAAATTTGTTTTGCTCATCTTCAAGTTCCTCCTTAGTCTTGCCCCACCTGATTTTGCTGATCTCCTCCACGTGTACATCACTACTCGCACCCTGTTCTTCCTCTGAAAGTTGCTTACTCATTATTCCCTGCTCTACCATCAGTGCTCACTTGCTCTACCACTATGCCCCCACTCTAACATCTCTGCCTAGTCACCTCCCTCCCTGCTTTCAAAACCTTCCTAAGGACGTTTCTCTTTAAAGGTGCTTTTGCCATGCTTCCCCAATTCTTCTGCTCTTATTCTATCTATTTCTTGATGTATAGGGTTATGTCCATCACCCTATAAGACACTGAGACCTGCATGACAGGAGCTTTATAGAAATGAAAGTTGTTGTATCTGAATTAACGTTATGGATTAATTTGAATTCCTAATTAGCTTTTGGTTGATGTTCTGCTTCTGCAGTGGCATGAAGAGATCCAATGCAGTTTGATTATCTGCATCACTTTGATAAATATTTTGTTCTCACCAGATATTTTTTCAGCAATAGAATGCTTTTTAGGACATTGTTTATGACAGGAAGGTCAAAAGGTTAAATGCTGCTCAGAAACGACAGAAGCATCTTCAGCAGAAAGGTACCAGTAGACAGGATTATGTGCTGATCAGCAAGCTCAAAGCTGTATTCAATCTTTCTACTGATGCTTTTTAAATAAACTTACTGAGATTTATATCTCTACCAGCAAAATCTAAATTTTGTTCATACATTATCCCATTAACTCAATCACTTTATAAATCTTAAGCTCTAGGGAACAGAGCCAAATGAAGAGATATAACAATAATAATTATTAAAAACTAAGGAGAAATCTGTACAAATATTAATCTACTTCAGCCTGCAGCAGCATTTCTAAAATGTTAATGGGGAATCACAAATTTTCAAATAAAGAGAGCTGTGTGAATTTGCATTATTCAATTATAAATTTAACAAATACTATGTTAATGAATTGAAAACATATTAAAATACATTTCTTGTGCATGGAATATCACAATGATTTCTTTTTGTTATCTTTGATTCCAGTCATTTACTAGTTGCCTACAGGGTGTGTTCTCTGTCATGGTTTATGCAACAACAATGGAGCAATAAATGCCACATAAAGAAAGATTTGCTATTACTTGCCCTTCCTTAATGACATGAAAGTCTTGTGCCACTGTTATTGGAAGGGATAAGACAGCTGGGTATTTTGCATGTGATAACCACCATTCGTGCCAACTATCATTCCGTTAAGGCCATTTAGAGATGCCACAAAGGATATACAGCCTTGGCCCATAGATTCCTACATAACTGATATTATTTTTTAAAAATTAAACATTTTATAAATGTTGCTTTTTGTGTTTTATCCAAGCATTCTCCCTTCAAAATCCTTGTTCCAGTTGTTGCATGCGTGGTGTAATCTGCCTTTGCTCCTCCTCTACCATTGGCTGTTAGTCACAGAGATCAACTTCGAACCAATTAAAATGTGAAGCATTCCAATGAATTCTGTAAATGTTGAATATTGTCCTGATCACATGCCTTGGCTTCACAAGGCTTGTTACTTTTGAAAATGTCACAGACTTAATTAGCTTTCATTACTGAAAGCTACAGAGCCCTAAAGCATTTTAGTTGTGAAAAGTAAGAGCTGAAGTTTTTATTGCGAATATATTAAATGATTTTAAACCCAAGTGAAATGTGCTGTTAACATCTGTGCTTCTGCCAAAGCAATAAACAATCTTATGCACCAAAAGGCAAAGTTCCACTCCATAAGATTCTGCAATACAGTACTGAATGCCATTAGATGAATATAATTTGAAGCTTTCTCCCCATATATTTTTATGATGGGGCTAACTTAAATATATTTAGTACCATCACAAAATGTGTAGAATTATTACATTTGACTTTAGTGACAAACAAATCAAGGGAAAAAGTGAAGTGAAATTAAGTTGTTCTTAAATTCTAAACACCAGTTAATAATAATTTTATATCATATCCTGAGCTGATTATTTACATTTATTATTATTCTTTCTGTGATATATTTTAGTTTCAGACTGTTTTACTTTATCTCCCATTTAAAATAATGGGGAGTGTTATTGTGCATACTAAACTCATCCCATGTATGGCGAGGTATAGCTTTTCTGCCCTATTGTGCTCTCATTATTCTTCAATGGGATAATATGGTTGGATTTGTTAGAAGAGGTCTCACTATGAATCTTGATGAAGATTATATTCCCGTTGGGATTACATTGTGGCTTTGAATTTCCTGTGTGGGCGCGTCCCGGAAGTTAGACTCAAAATTGCGCCAATTCCCATGCTCATTCTCCCAATCTCAAGATACGCTGGATTCCCTGCCAATCTAATTGAATACTCTCGAACATAAAAATGGGCGTAAATAAGAGTAAACAATCGGGGCCCAAGGAAAGCACTGAACTCACACCATATATTCCTTCTTTAAGTATGAAAATTAAAGTTTCAACTCATTCAACCATCATTCATGCACATTAGGCATTCGTCTTTAAGAAGCTACAGTCAAGGAAGCTTTAAAATTTTTCATGTGGCTTATACTTATGCCATAAAAATGCATTAAAAGAAACAGAAAATACAGAGCAGGCCTCAGTGAAGATAAATAAAAACTCGTTCAAAAAATTGCAATATAACACCAGAAAAGTGATTTTGTTCCCTTCTGCACCTGAAAGTCTGGTCATAACTTTGAGAGAGCCTCTGAGCAAGCACAATTACAGGAATCCCGTACAGGAGGCTTTGTAACTTGGAGGCGTGGCCACTTTTATGGGCACAGATGCGTTTGGGCGGAGAGTTCAATAAACGGCTGTAAAATTTGGGCATGTTGTAGTTACGCGCATAACTCACGGCCAAAATTCCACGACCTTTTAAGCAACATAATTGGTTTGCACCCAGTTTTCGCGAGTCTCTGGGCACATATACGGAAGCATTTCAAGGCTTGCATTTGGATTAACTGTGCTTAACTCCCAGTATTCGGAGCTTCATCAAAGACTGAGATTCATTAGGTGTTCTTTTGAAACATTTAGCCAAGTATGTAGCAATTGATCCTAAACATGAATCTTCAGTTGTTTTTGGGGGGCATGGGGAGGGGGGGGGGTGGCAGGTGAAATCATTTGAATGGTCCAAATTCAAGCCATGAAGGAAAAACATGATGCACAATGGGATTTGGTGAAAGAATCTTCTTGATTGGAAGTGAGGTCAATTCTTAGATTCATTGATACTCCCAGCTTGCCAGGAAAAAGAATCTTCAGGCAAGAAATCCCCAGGATATCCTGAATAATGTATGCCTAAAATAAATATCCCCAACATCGATCATCAGTGACACGTACATGAAGACCTCAGATATATAACTGCTAAACCACTAGAGCAGATCAGATCAAATAGCAATACAAATGCCATAAAGGAATAGCTGCCTGTCACTCTCTTCCAGTTGTTTAATACCAGGAGCCAACAAAGAAAGACAGTGGTATGTAAGTTACTGCCATCAAAATATTCTGCATACACAGAATGAATATTATCTGCTAAACTGTCTCAATGTATATGTACAAGATATTTTTTTCTTAAAAGGGCAAACTTACCTAAACCTGAATTCTCCAAATTTGGACAACATTTAAATTGTTTTAATTAAAATATGGATTTATTTTTAAGGGAGAACACACTTGCAATAGGTAATATAAAAATAGTTGACAAAATGATCAGGGAACAGCTATTACAATTGCATAGGTTTCCATTCACTGGATCCACTCAAGGGCCCCTGACTGGCTTGGGGCCTTGTGCAATTTCATGGGTTGCATGGTCCTAACACTGCTCCTGATTGCATGAATTCAGCTTGCACCATTTCTCAGTGAAGTTGAGGATATAACAATTGTCAAGTACATTGTTCCTGCTTCACAAGACAGAAACTTAACAAGATGGACAGGGGCTGGGCTAGATCCATGGCCAGGTGTAGCCTCAATTTCTTTTGATAGATGCCATTATATTAAAGGGAAGGAAACAAAAAGAATCTAATGCCAGTTATGTATTGTGGGAAGGAGGAGGCAATATTGAAAATCATTATTCTTTCATTTACTACCATACATATATACATACAGTGCAGACTCCATACAATTTTTTAATGGAGGGTTACTCCAAAATCATACTTTGCTTTGCAAATAATTGGTGATGCTTAGGACAACTGGATAGGACAGTGGCACCTATAGGGGTATTGTTGCCATATTGGGGAGTTTTGTGCACAAGAAAAGCATTTCACAGCTTTTACAAAACATTTTTTTACAGTTTTATCTTATTTTCTCTGTGTTGCCATTAAGCCTGGGATTAAACTGTGATCTCTTGATGCGGAATCCAACTTTCTGTCAGGGTTAGCCCTTGAAATGTTCATAAATTAGTATTCTGTATTATAAGATGCTGAATCTACAGATATTTTATCAGGTCTTCCATTGTAACATATCAACACAGAAGCATTGATTGGAAGCCTACAGTGTGCCTGAAAATCTCAAATAACCTGTACATCCAATGAGTTTACTTCCATGATGCTGCTTGCTAGTTTATCTTTTTAATACTACAACAATAAAACACTGGAATCGTGTAACACTGGGGAAAATGCTGCTGATCTTAGTGTAACATTTATGATATATTCCACCCTCGGGTATTGTCTGGGGCCCTGCTTATATAACCTGTAAATGTATAGATTCAGTGTCTAGGAGGAACAGACTCATTTCCTTTTGCTGTAGGGAATGGAGTTTTGGTCCAATATGGGAAGCAGTATTGTTCCAGTAACCTCCTACTCTGTTGCAAGCTTCGTATAATAGTTGGTTTTGGATGTGCTTGTCATGTAAAGTAGAAATAGGCACCAATGTATAACAGTAAATATTACATCACATTAGTGCTGAAATGCACCAAGTGCTATTGCTTAAAATAAATACCCAATCCAATGGTCAGACCTTTTAAATTCTAACATCTAATGAGTCCCTTCAGGAAAACTTAATTAAAATGCAATCAACTCCTTAATATTTACTGCCAAAATGATGTTATTCTGCTCTTTAGATGTCAGCTATTTCATTGAATGATGCCACATTTGAATGGGTTCAATATAACAATAACTTGCATTAACATATCATTCTTCATGCAGAAGAACAATTCGGAGCAGTTTAAAGTGCTAAACAGGAGCAGGAAAGATTACGAGGGAAGAAAGAGATTTTTAAGAGGCTTTTGATGGAAATAAGAGACATTAGGGTCAAAGTGGGTTTGAGAGAAAGATCCAAATAGCAGGAACACGGCTAAGAAATTGGCCCCCAATGGTGGAACAGGGAATGGGTGGATGAGTCATAAGTGAAAGTTTGAGGAATGGAGATAGAGAACTAGGAAATATGGCTTCCAATGATGGAGCAGTGGTATTGGGGTCTGACAAGCAGTAATTCAGAGGAGCAGAGAGTGATGCCTAGGACATAGAGCTGGAGAATTCCAAAGGAGGCTGGAGAGACTTAAAAATGAAGATGAGAACCTTGAAATCAATAATCTGGGGAACAGGAAGCCTGTAGATTGTCATGGAGATGAGTGATGGTATACATTACTTTGTGTGAGAGAGACCTCGAGCCAGAGTTTTCTGGATTCACTCAAGATTGTGAAGGATGTCAAAATAGACACCAGCAAGGAGGGGATTTGGGAAATAAAGAATGTGGTAAGGTTTAACCTGTGATATTAGCCATGGAACAGAATTTTGAAAGTTAGGTTAGCAATTTGCATTGACAATTCAATTGAAGACACACAAGGTTGGATGTTAATTTTAATCTGCATTTGGTCTATGGGAGAGCAGATCGGAGAATCAGCGTAGAGATCAGTGTACATTGTTTGTGCCCTTTGAGACTGACCAAGCTCATTTCACAAATGACCCTTGTCACCAGCAAAGAGAGAAGACTTTTGCCCCATCAGCCTGGACTGGATTCATACCCAAGTCTCAAAGGTAAAAGGACAATGTGCAAACTTACTGTATTGCCCAGTTCAAGGGAACCCTTTTAAAAAAAATTGTGCTACTTTCCTTAGACAGTAACAGAGGTGTAAATGCCAACTTTACTGCATGCTAGCTACTGAGCAAATTATATTTAATTAAAATTTCTACAATTCCTTTAAACAGTGGAGGGACTGGTTATTACAGTAAGTAGGATCATTCCATCTTAATAAAGCACCAACTAAGATTTATGTGATATATTTGTAAAATGCTGGAATATCTGAATATGGACAATTTATATCATGACGAACTATAGGTGCCCATCTTATTTTCATTATTACTTTAGTCCTATAACAGGGATTTTTAAAGTAGTGATGAGAATTTCCGAGTATTATTTTGGTCTTTAGTCATTATTAATATAGCCTCAAAAAAGTGCATGCGTAACTTTTGTCCCTGAAAGATTTATGTAGAAAGCAGTGAGATACTGACCTGATCTTCCAAAGTTTGATTTCCTGAAAGGTGAGGCTGTAAAAATCCAAAGTGTTTGCATCTGTATTCTGAGGCAAGATCCAGATTTTTCAAAAATATAGAAAGATATTAGAGAACCAGGTTAACTGGCCAAAACAAAAACACATTGATGAAGAATACAAAGGTGCCTCAAGAGGATGGTAGAAAAGATGAGGACCAAAATTAAACAGAAAATTAAGTTATGTAGTTTATCATAATAACCACCAAAAGATGTAGGGCTAATTGGGCAATCATGCTCCCAGAGAGGAAGCTGCTCTCACATGGAAGATGGGTCAGAGAATTGGAGCTATGATGTTGTAGCCCTATCTTCAACCCATGCTCCTTTCAAACACAGTTTCAACGCTAGGAGTACAGGATCACAGCATTAACACTAATAACTCCATATCATTCAAAGTTTTCAAATAAACATTACTCTGTTTCAGGGGATAACCATGCTGCTGAGTGACATGTGCTGTTCACATTTCACATATACTCACAAACAGGTCTTACACACACCAGTATATCTGTCATACATACCATACAGTTATATCCTCTGTAAGTACCTCACCCTGTTCCACTCCTCTCACCTCTCCTTTAAAATCGTTCCTTCTATGTCAATTCCTGAAAAAGAGGCTCCTCCACATCACTCCCAACTGCACTTTCAAACTCCCAACTGTCTAGCCTTTGGTCCTCCATTCAACACAATTTCTTTATTACTGTAATATTAGTTTTTATTTCAGCATCATGAATTGTGAGATGGAAATCTATAAACAAATGACCAGAGACTGGAATTTCCCAAGGTCTGCCAGTGGTCTAAGGTTAATAGAACTTTTATTGGTATATCTAAGCAATAAGACAAGTGGAGACAGGAATCATAATTCTTTGTACCCACAATCAAGTCACCATTCATTATTTTCAATTTGATTCACTATGTCTCATCTGAAGCAATGGAGTGATTGACTGCCAGTTGCAATCAAATCACATTATATGGGTCACCTGTCATATTAATACACAACCATCTACTGACTATTCTTAATCACATGACATGAAACTATCTGTAGAAAAAGATTTTTCAACTCACCAACTGCTACCAGGTTTCTTACCTGGTTCCTTACAGATGCCAATTCCTATTCAGATCTCCATTACTACCTTTGCATAGCAACAGGTACCAGTCCCAACACAGTAGAGAAAATTACCAGTGTCATTCAAGGTGATAACATAAATTCTTTTGCAAATATTTTTCTCCACGTAAATGGGGGGGGGGGGGGGGGGAGGGGAGGGGAAGATTTTCTCTATGGCCTACCCGGAGTGAAATCATAAACCTATTCTTTATAAATGAGTTTATAATTTTGCGAGAGCTAACCATTGAATAAATATTTCCTTGAAAGTATCATAAAGATGTGGAGTTGTATGTTTCACTTACACATGCAGAATTTTTTGGATAACATAAAAACAGCAGAAGTCATTTTCTTCCTTGTCTGTAAATTGTAGCACATGAAGCGAGATTTGCAAGGTACCCTCTGAAATTGAATAATATTTGCACTTATTTTTCACACAGATAGCAAACAAATCCATTTTTGGTAAAGAAAATAACATTTTACAAATGTGCTGGAAATATGAGACACTTGGGGGAAAATCATATTTAGATTCTGAGCAACTAAGAGTCTGTTCAGATTTTGCTTTTTACTATTTTAATCAACATCTGTTGTTGAAACATTTATTGGGACTTCTGAACACGCTACCTAACATTTCAAATAATTTGTGGAACTTATCCTTATGTAAATCGTAAAGAGGACACTCTCTGTAACATATCAGAAATTCCATATTATTTCCAAGCGATTATTGTAGAGAAACTGTGTTGGTATATAGTCCCAATTTTAACTCCCCATGCCCAAGGAGAACAGGACATGCAAGAGGTTAAAATAAAGGTAGGGAGTCACTCACCGGTTCAATGCTGCACCCAGCGGGCAGGGTGTGAGGCCCTCGCCCCATGCAGGTGAGGGCCTCTTTGAGATTCTGCGTCTGTTAGGGTCCGATAACATCATTCAGATCCCAATGACATTTTAACCTACAACAGCAAGGACGTTGCTTTGTGCCAGCTGGCCTTGCCAGGGAAACCCGGCGCCAAGGAGGAGCAGGCCCATAAGAGGCTGAAAAAGTAAGTTAATTTTTTTTTTTAAGTTCTCCTTGTGGGCCATGAGAAGCAGGAGTGCTTCTCTGGGCCCCAAAAAGAATCCTTGGGCCTTCCCTGCCTCTGGATTCCTGTGGTCGCCTCGCTCGCCCCCCCCCCCCAACATTTATCTTTGCCGGGGACCTTAGCCGCGGATTGCTGGTGGCAGCCACCTGCCACGCTCCCCCACTTCCCGTTCCTGCCCGCTGGCGTCATATCATTGATGCCAGGTTCAGGTGGAAGTCGGGTTTAATTTATTTAAATGAGGCCCAGGAGTTAAAATGGCCTGGGCCTCACATTGGTGAACCGGGGCAAGCCTGACGCTCGCCCTGCTGGCCCCACAATTGGGGATCCAATTGGAAACTTGTGACCATTACAAAATAGTGAGAGAAATAAAGCCTGGAACTAATTGAAAAAATGAGCTACAATTGTTTTTTTCTGCAAGTCCAAAGCCATTTGATATCAATCAGGCACACCTTGACCTCCATGGGCTATTTACAAATCAAGAATCTAAATATTCTTATAAAAACGTAAGAATGATTTACGACTGTTTAAAACATCTGGTAATTAGATGAATAATAGAGGAGATTGGAAATTTTTATTTTGTTTCTATTTATTCCCCACTTTTGTTTCAAATTTTTCCTATACCACTATTCCCCAATAAACACCTGTCAGATACCAGGGGCCCGAATTTAGCAGGCCTGCGGGTTCCCAGCGGGTGGTCCTCCGGGAGCGTGGTCAACACGCTCGGCGAAATTAGTGGGTTGCCCACGCGATCGTAGCAGGCAACCCACTAATAGGAATCAATTACCTGCTCCTCCGGGGTCCACGGCGCTGGCCTGCGCGTCGGTCGGGCTGCGCATGCGCAGTACGATCTGTCAGCTGGAGGCTCTCTAGTTAAAGGGGCAGTCCTCCACTGACAGATGCTGCAACCAATGGGACAAATTGCAGCATGGATCAGCCCAGGGGGAAGGCTGCTCCCAGTTTAATGATGCCTCACCCCAGGTATCATCAGATGGGGTGAGGAGGAGGGGGAGGACACAGATCTTCCCCCCGGCGGGCGGGAGGAAGCGGCCTGCCTCTGCCACCAAGAAGGCCTGGCTCGAGGTGGCAGAGGGGGTCACCTGCGCCACCAACATATCGCCCACCTGCATACAGTGCAGGAGGCGCTGCAATGACCGCAGTAGGTCAGCCGCAGTGAGAACACGAAGTCTTTCCCCTACACTCCGTCTGCCACAACACTGCCCCCACCCCACATCTCCTTCGGCACCGCCAACACTATTCTGTCACATCACCCTTCATACCCACTCACACCCCATCCTCATCTTACCTCCACCTACTCACCTCGCCAGTACTCACCCTGCCACTAACACGCAACCCAATCCTCATACAATCTCATTGCTCCATCCCATACTCACCCTCTCGTGCATCTCCCTCACGGCCAGCCTCACTCAACCTGCCACCACCTGTGCTGCAGCCACAGGGCATGCATCACATATGTGCAGTAGGCAGCGTAAGGCAAACGTCTCGTCAGCATGAAGGGGGTGCACAAGGGTGTCTGAGGGTTTGTCATGGGTGTTACCCATATTGAATTTCAGAGCAACAAACAGCACACATTATATTGACACCACCACCGCCATGTCTCCGCGAATCCTGTCCGTTGTGTCCAATAATGCCCGCTCCTGGGTATCACTATGAGGACCCACCACTGATGCCACCCATCGTGTTACTGCAGAGTAGGTGCAGATGTATTTGCAGGGCTCGTCCGCGCAGACGACTGAGAGACATCGGCGGTGTAGCCGGCTGCACCCTGGAAGGATGCGGAGGAGAAGGTGTGGAGGGCAGTGGTGACTTTGCCAGCGACAGGTAAGCAGTTGGTGCTGGGGCCAGCCAGGAGCAGCTCGGCATGAAAGAGGCTGCAGATCTCCACGACTACATGTCGAGCGAATCTGCGCCTCCCTGTGCACTGCTGCTCGGAGAGATCCGGGGAGCTGCGCCTCGGTCTGTGGACCCTGTGGCGAGGGTAGTGCCCTCTGCGACGCGTCTCTCTCTGCGGTAGCCCTCCCTCCTGCTGTGCAGGTGGGCGTGCAACAACACCGTGTTGGGGGGATCCACGTCCCTGCGGCGGACGGCGTGGACTGCGAGGCTGCTGGTGCTGGTCATGCTCTTCGTCCTCCGAGGGTCTCAACACACCACCCAACTGGCAGGTGTTGGTCTGAGGGGTTGTGCAGGGTAGGTGTGTGGTTCCTCGGACTGGGGCTGCGGTTTCGTGTCGGTCTGTCCTCTGGCTTGGCGGGGGGTGGTGGAGGGCAGGGGTTGCCCTATGTGACGCGGTGGCCTCCTGCGTGGGTGAGGGCTCTCCCCCGTGGAGCGCACCTTGGCACCTGCCACAGGCTGCTGGCTGCAACACGCCTGGTTGGAGGGAGACTGTTTCCCCCAGTGTGGGAAACTCACTGCCTTGAACCTAAAATCCCACACTTCCTCTTTTGACAGCTGCTTCAGCTCATTAACTGACCACAACGAGCAAGGTAAGTACTCTCAAGTGGAACCCCGCTGGCTTTAATTGCCTGCGGGATTCCCACCAGCGGGGCTTGCGCGCGCAGCCCCGCACGTCAGCGCGGTACCCGGAAGTGGCCGGGATTTCGTCGCGATCCGGTCACGTGACCGGAGATCGGGATTTTCGGGGCCACCCCGCTGGGAACCCGCCGGAAACACGCTCCTAAAATCGAGCCCCAGTTCCTTAGTCTACCACAATATAATTGGCCTCTAGAAGGCTCTTAAGAGCAGCCCCAGGAGACTCACTCACTAAGGTAAATTAATTTTAATCATTTCCATGCCAAATATTCAATCCACATTCACACTGAGCGAGACTTCCTATTGAGAATGGAGTCTCCAGAATTTTAACCCATTAATATTTCTCTCTCAGTAGGCATGTCAATTAGGACTAAAATGATTAACAAGTCCATATTGTGACTTGTATTGATGGGGGACTGGATTAAGACAACACAAATAATTATGTTTGGGACCTTTGCAAGTGGCAGAGAGGGAGTTTCCATCAGTTTGGGCTGGATTCAAATCCAGATCCAAAAGCTGAAAGGTTAGTACTTTAGTTCCACACAGTCCCTCATGTTTCACTTAAAACATTACTAATTTTACCATTTTCATTAAACTGTTTTTATTCCACATTTTTATGTTGATACAAAGGGCTCAGAAAAGTAGGAAAGTATCCCTCCCAGCACAGAATTTTGAGCAATGGGAGCACAGTGGCTGTAAAATCGTGCAGGTCACATTGAGCTCTGTGCCTGAATTCCCAATATGCACTCCCATTGCACAAAATCCCCAGGACCTGTTGGTTTCCACCCCAGGGTTTTAAAGGAAGTAGGTGAGGGAATTGCAGATGCTTTAACCATAATCTTCCAAAGTGCTCTCAATTCAGGAATTGTCCCTTTTGATTGGAAAATTGCAAATTCATTAATTAAAAAAGGTGAGAGAGAAACCAGGAAATTATAGACCTGTTAGTCCTACATCTTTTATGGGGAAGTTATTGGAATCTATAATTAAGGATAGTGTGAATGAGCACTTAGAGAAATTTGAGCTGATTAGAGAGCGCCAACATGGATTTGTAAAGGGTAGATCATGTCTAACAAACCTAATTGACTTTTTGGAGGAAGTAACTAAAGTAGTAGACAGAGGAATGTCTATGGATATAGTTTATTTGGCATTCAGAAGGCATTCAATAAGGTACCCTCCACATAAGAGACTGTTAGCTAAAATTAAAGCTCATGGAATTGAAGGCAAATTATTGACCTGGCTAGGAGATTGGTTAGGTGATTAAAGACAGAGAGTAGGGATCATGCGTATGTACTTGAAGTGACTAGTGATGTCCCACAGGATCTGTACTGGGGCCTCAACTATTCACTAAATTTATTAATGACTTAGGTAACACAATAGAGAGCCATATATCCAAGTTTGCCAATGACACAAAAATTGGTGGTAAGTAATGTAGACGGGAGCATAAAATTACAAAGACACATTGATAGATTATGTGAGTGGGCAAAACTGTGGCAGATGGATTTCAACGCAGGTCAGTGTGAAGTCATCCATTTTGGATCAAAAAAGGATAGATCTGAGTTTTTTAAATGGTGAAAAGCTAGAAACAGTGGAGGCCCAAAGAGATTTAGGAGTCTGTGTACACAGATCACTAAAATGTAGTGGTCAGGTACAATAAATAATTTTAAAAGGCTAATGGACTGTTAGCCTTTATATCTAGAGGACTAGAATAAAAAGGGGAGGAAGTTTTGCTACAGTTATACAAAGCCCTGGTTAGACCATATCTGGAGTATTGTGTACAGTTCTGGGCACCGTACCTTAGAAAGAATATATTGGCCCTGGAAGGAGTGCAGTGCAGATTCACCAGAATGTTACCAGGGCTCCAAGAGTTAAATTATGAGGAGAGATTACATAAACTAGGCTTGTATTCTCTGGAATACAGAAGGTTAAGAGGTGATTTGAGTGAAGTTTTTAGGATTTTGAATGGAATTGATAGGGTAGAATCTTTTTCTGCTGGTGGGGAGTCTAGAACAAGGGGACATAACCTTAAAATCAGAGCCAGACCATTCAGGAGAGAAGTTACGAAACACTTCTTTACAAAAAGGGTGATAGAAGTGTGGAACTCTCTCCCACAAAAAGCAGTAGATGCTAGCTCAATTAATAATTTTAAATCTGAGAGTGATAGAATTTTGCTAGCCAAGGGTATTAAGGGATATTGAGTTAGAATACAGATCAGCCGTAATCTCATTGAATGGTGGAACAGGCTCGAGGGGCTGAATGGCCAATGCCTGTCCTTGTGTTCCTATTTTTCTGACATTTAAGTATAGACAGCTGCTTGAAAATAGGTTGAAATGCATTTCCACAGATCTGTTAAATTCTGTATGATATAAAGGATTGTTTAGGCTGGCATAACAGGGCATAAAATACATTAGTCACCAGTTCAGAAAAGTTTTTAAAACCTGCTGTACCTTATTTCAAAGACATTTGTTCTGAATATAACATTTCTTGAGATGTTGACATGTGATTCTGAATGAAGTGACCCTTGTTAATACCTTAAAGTTTCTTAGATGAACAAAAATCCAAATGTATGTATTAATCTTCTTACTTTCAATGAGATACATTAGGGTTTATGCGGTGTGACTGTGGAGGGTCATTATTCTCTTGTTGTCCCAAGATTACCAAAAGATGTTTTTCTTTTCTAAGTTAACATATTTAATCTGCAATAAGCAGAGACAACAGAATACTCTGGCCTCCTTCGGCAGGTTGTGTGATCTCTGCACATTACATTCTCCCAAATCATTTGATATGTTATTCTCCAGATTGTAGACATACAGGAATAATTCTAAGTTTATTATATTTCACACAAGTAAGATATTTATCCTGAAAATCATCCTGCATTAAATTCTTTATACACTTCATTGATTCATTTTAAAGTTCTAGACTCCTTTAAAGCATATCAGGAAACTTTAAAGAAAATTAATTTATTTGTAACCCCACCTCCTCTAATCTGTAATAATATCATTCTGTTTTTCTTTTGAAGTTCAGTTTTTAACTGTCATGGTCTACTCACTGTCAACCCAGCAACTAAATCAGCCCAGCTCAGAGATCAGTAGCTGCTTAGTACTTTCTGAAAAGGAGATGATCCAGTCAGAAACAATTTAGCACTTTCCTCCCTGCCACAGGTCAATGGTTTGAGTTTGTGTCTCTGTGCCTGGTACTTAGACATGACTTGGGTGACCTCTAGCAATTTTAAATTGGAACAGATCTCCTTTGGCATTGTTCAGTGAGTCTGAGGATATGCTATTTTATAAGAACAGGAGCATTAAAATGTGTAACGCAGGATGGATTATTCTGCTGCTAAGATGCAGTTGTGTGTAACTGAACCTGTCTGTTTAAGGCTGCATAGTCTAATAGCTGCAAATAGGCATTACCAGAGTTTAATTATAGGTTATTTAGAAGATAATTACTCTTGGGTACTTCCTAAGGTAATTTAGAGGGTACTTTCTGTTGCTGGGAATTTTTTTTCTGTAGATTGGCAGCTGCTTGTAAATCCCAAATCCCTTCTAATATCAGAAGAAACTTGTGACATCATAAAATTACAAGATGGAAACAGGCTGTTTGGCCCAAGCAGTCCTGGTTGCTGTTTATCCTCCACATGAACAGTAGTTCATTGGGAAATGTTGATGTACAAAAGGGACCTGGGTGTCCTTGTACACCAGTCACTGAAAGCAAACATGCTGGTGTAGCAAGCAGTTAGGAAGGCAAATGGTATGTTGGCCTTCATTGCAAGAGGATTTGAGTACAGGAGCAAGGATGTCTTACTGCAGGGCCTTGGTGAGACCACACCTGGAATATTGTGTGCAGTTTTGGTCTCCTTACCTAAGAAAGGATATACTTGCCATAGAGGGAGTGCAGCGAAGGTTCATCAGACTGATTCCTGTGATGGCAGGACTGTCATATGAGGAGAGATTGGGTCGACTCGGCCTGTATTCATTTGAGTTCAGAAGAATGAGAGGGGATCTCATTGAAACATATAAAATACTGACAGGTCTAGACAGACTGGATGCAGGGAGGATGTTTCCCCTGGCTGGGGGGTCTAGAATGAGGGGTCACAGTCTCAGGATATGGGGTAGGACATTTAGGACTGAGATGAGGAGAAATTTCTTCACTCAGATGGTGGTGAGCCTGTGGAATTCTCTACCAGAGAAGGCTGTGGAGGCCAAGTCACTGAATATATTTAATTGTAAACAATTTTACAACACCAAGTTATAGTCCAGCAATTTTATTTTAAATTCACAAGCTTTCGGAGATTTTCTCCTTCCTCAGGCAAATGTTTTTCTCCTTCCTCAGGCAAATCTCCACATCATGAATATATTTAAGGAGGAGCTAGATAGATTTCTAGACACAAAAGGCATCAAAGGGTATGGGGAGAGAGTGGGAATATCGTATTGAGATAGAAGATCAGCCATGATCACATTGAATGGCGCAGTAGGCTTGAAGGGCCGAATGGACTACTCCTGCTCCTATTTTCTATGTTTCTATGTAGTCCTAATTCCATGTGCCTGCCCTGTTCCCTTTATCCCCCTTTCCTTCAACCATCTATCCACCTAGCGAACCTATTCTTCAATGTTGACATGACCTCTGCTTCAATCAGTAACTCCAGTAGTGCATTTCTCAGCTTCAGAACCTTCTGTGCAGAAACATTTCTCCTGCTCTCTGTCCTAAATCCCTTACATGTAACCTCAAACCTATGTCCCTTCTTTCTAGACTCCTCTATCACCGGAAACAGTCTATTTCTATCTACTTGATCCCACCTTTTCATAATTTAAACAGCTCTATCAAATCACCCTGTAATCTCCTTTGTTCTAATAAAAACAGCCCCAATTTTTCAACTCTTTCTTTGTATTTGTATTTCCTCACATCAGGCAATTTTGTCGTGAATCTGAGCTGTACCTTCTCAATTGCCTCAATATCCTCCCTCTAGTGTGGAGCCTAAATCTGTACACAGTACTCCAACTGTGGTTTTACAATGGTTTTATATAGATTCACCATTATGTCTCAACTTTTATATTCTATACCTCTTGCAATAAAACCCAATATTCTATTAACATTTTTATGGCCTGATCCACTTGAGGTGCTATTTTCATAACTTGTGAACCTGAACCCCCATATCCTTCTGCTCTTCCACATCACCTAGCCTGCCCCAAAGTATAATTATTACCTTTTGTTTTAACAAAAATGTATCACCTCACAATTTCAGACATTGAATTCTGTCTGCCACTTTTTTGCCCAATACCCATTTATCAAAATCCCTTTGCAGCTTCCTTTGGTTCTCAGAATGAGAAAAGCTTGAAACAGTAGAGGTCCAAAGAGACTTCGAAGTGTGTGTACATTTTTTCATTAAAATGTCATGGACAGGTACAGAAAATAATCAAAAAAGGCTAATGGAATGTTGGCCTTTATATCTAGAGGACTTGAATGGACTAGAATACAAGGGGGTACACGTTATGCTACAGCTATACAAAGCCCTGGTTAGACCACACCTTTTTTTTTATTCGTTCATGGGATGTGGGCGTCGCTGGCAAGGCCAGCATTTATTGCCCATCCCTATTGCCCTTGAGAAGGTGGTGGTGAGCCGCCTTCTTGAACCGCTGCAGTCCGTGTGGTGAAGGTTCTCCCACAGTGCTGTTAGGAAGGGAGTTCCAGGATTTTGACCCAGCGACGATGAAGGAACGGCGATATATTTCCAAGTCGGGATGGTGTGTGACTTGGAGGGGAATGTGCAGGTGGTGTTGTTCCCGTGTGCCTGCTGCCCTTGTCCTTCTAGGTGGTAGCGGTCGCAGGTTTGGGAGGTACTGTTGAAGAAGCCTTGGCGAGTTGCTGCAGTGCATCCTGTGGATGGTACACACTGCAGCCACAGTGCGCCGGTGGTGAAGGGAATGAATGTTTAGGGTGGTGGATGGGGTGCCAATCAAGTGGGCTGCTTTGTCCTGGATGGTGTTGAGCTTCTTGAGTGTTGTTGGAGCTGCACTCATCCAGGCAAGTGGAGAGTATTCCATCACACTCCTGAGTACTGTGTTAAGTTCTGGGCACTGCACCTTAGGTAGGATATATTGGCCTTGGAGGACGTGCTGCGTAGATTTACTAGAATGATACCTGGACTCCAAGGGTTAAATTACGAGGCGAGATTACCCAAACTCAGGTGGTATTCCCTGGAATTTAGAAGATCAAGAGGTGATTTGATCAAAGTTTTCAAGATATTAAGGGGAACTGATAGGGTAGATAGAGAGAAACTATTTCTGCTGGTTGGGCAGTCTAGGACCAGGGGACATAGCCCAAAAATTAGAGCCAGGACTTTCAGGAGTGAAGTTAGGAAACACTTCTCCGCGCATAGGGTGGTAGAAGTTTGGAACTCTCTTCCGCAAACGGCAGTTGATGCTAGCTTAATTGTTAATTTTCAATCTGAGATTGATAGATTTTTGTTAACCAAAGATACAAAGAGATATGGGGCTATGGCGGGTATATGGAGTTAGGTCACAGATCAGCCATGATCTCACTGGATGGCAGAACAGGCTCGAGGGGCCAAATGGCCTACTCCTCTTCCTATGTTTCTATGAATGCAAGTTCTTTATTTCTTTTCTTCATAGGACCTCTTTTCGTTTTTAACCTTTTCATTTATCCATGGCAGCCTGAAACTTGAAATGACCTTTTTTAATGATATTTATATATATATAGTACTCTGCAATTTTTCAATCTCCTTTTTAAAAATATTCTATCATTGATTCGTAGTCTTGTATGCTTATATATCTTTCGACATCATCTCAGCTAGCTCACTCCTCATCTTTCTAAAATCTGCCCTATTCCAACTTGGTGCCTTGATTTCATACTATAATTTTCCCTTTCTACTGCGACCTTAAACCATATTATGGTCACTATTCCAGAGGTGATCACCCACACTTAACTTATCAGGAAACATGTAAAAAAAAAGTAGAGATAGATGCTTTATTTCTGGGTACTGGGGTGTTACACTATGAATTATGTTATGACCTGAAAGTAATGTTGATAATGATTGGCTTTCTTTCTCTTTTTAACATCTATTTCAACGGTGACACAGAAATTTGCAAATGTGACAAAGTGTGATGCCTGAAGTGTGACAGAAGCATCTTAAAACCTTGATTTATAGATTAATAAATGTCTGGCTTCTTGAGTATTGAGTGAAATAGTTCGTGAATTCTTTCATGACTTGAAAGTAGTGTTGATGATGTTACATTGGGTGTATGTTTTCCAATTGGCAATTTCTTAATGTGCTCCTACTGCATTCCTCTATATGCTAAATTTTATGTTGGCAAATGTACAAATGAAATAATCAATATGACAATGAGGACGTACACAACAAAATGCAATTATGACACCAGAAAATAGGAAATCGTTCAGCAATTTGTGGAGATTTGCAACTCACGGCATTTCTCTTCTTCGCCACAAATTGCTGAGTTTTTTACACATTAATAACTATGTGCGCTGTGAACTCATTGACCCAGAATTTGCTGCAATTATAACATTGTGTAGCACAAGATACATAATTCTGAATGATTTAATATGTTTATATTAATCTATTGATTTAACAAAGCACCATAAGATGCTCACGTGACAAAGGTTAAACTGTTAATGGACTGAGAGAATTATTTAGCTTGATCATTCTATTTGATTTTGAAATGAGAGCCTAGAAATTAGTGTGTGATATTAATGTGCAAACATTTAGCACGTTCATAGGATATTATTTTGTCCATTGTTGTAATGGAGGAATCAACTGCTTTATTTTAAACGTGTTAAGCATGCATATGTTTAATTTGTTCACAATACCTTAATGTAGTTTGTACACCTGTAGGCATGAAGGTACCGATATTCTACATGTGATCTATGCAGGGTATGACACTGTAACCAAACTGGTAGGAACAAATAAATTCAGCCCTTATCTGAATGACTAAATGTAAGCACCATACCGTTATTAAGTGAAGATAAGTTTATTTATGAGCTAAATATAACCATCACCATTTGGTAGTTTGAGAAAATTTTGCAATATTTAGTACCAGTGAGATGCTATCAACTGACCTGAGTAGAAAACAATTTTGCCAGTGTGGTGATACAATAAAGCAGAATAATTAATATGTGGTATATATAAATATATTAATATTTATATTTTACATTTGACACATATTCTGATTTAATTTTCCATAATAAATAAATATTGAAAGTATAAAATAGAATGAAATTGTTGCTTTAATGGTTACAGCAATTTCTCCAGTTTTTTTTGGTCTTCTAAATTGTCCAGCACTATTATCCCTGCCAAGAATCTCCATTTCTTATATCTAGCTCTGGGGCACCTTATCTCTCAAATGACTACAGTATTAACAAACCCTTTGTATTTAGGCCACTGCATTTTTTGTTAAATTTCTTTAATTGATTCTTTCCAAAGACATTTGACACTTTCATTATTTAATTTCAGTCCGATGGGACTGATGGAGATTTTCCTTTAGCAGAAATTACTGAAAACCAATTGGTTCAATGTCTCTTGACCATTCCAAGGAATCCCATCATTATTCGCTGATCAATTCAAAAGATAATTACAATGATGGAAAAGCTCAGAAAACAGCATTTTTTGTGAGAAATCAATTTAACTCCTTGAGAAGAGTGGAAGTTTCTGGTTCCTGAACAGCATTCAGTTTTTTGTGCAGAAAGAACTTGCCTTTTATGTAGCACTTTATCAAATCCTTAGCACATCTAAGCATGCCACATCCAAAGTATTACTTTTGGAAATTGTAACCTGTCAAAACATAAATGATGGAATAAAGTGTGGGGGAAATTATTATTTTGTACAGCGAGGAAGACCAGACTTCACTGATAGTGAAAAGGGAAGTTACTGTTTTACCACTTTGTTATTCACAAGGTCACAAGATAGGTTCAAATGAAAAAGGCCCCTCAGCCTATTCTTCCAGGTGCTCCTCCTGGTTCTACAGCACATCTGGCCACGTTTGACCCCCCCACCCCCCGCTGTCCTTCCCCTCCCCGGCAATTACCTGTGGCCACTGCCACCGAGGCAGGTGGCCTTTAGATTTCTTGCTGCATAAGCTACCGGTGGAGATGTGACAGGCGCCGGCAACTCACCCAGATTATTCAGATGAGGCCCGAGGCTCAATTTCTGGCCGATCTTGAGCCTCTCGGTTCAGGAACACGTTGCGGCCACATCGCTGCTTTCGTGCCCAAAACCAGGCACTGGTTCTCTGTGTGAATAAAAATCTTCTAACTTCTCCCTTAGAAAAACAGCAGTAATCCTGAATCTATGCCCTCTTGTATTACTCTGCACTGATTCCCCCTTTGTTCTTCTAATCATAAGTCTATACCCCCTTTTTACTGATACACCAACCATTGGAAACTATCTTTCAAGATTTACCTTCTCAAAACACCTTTCATAATTTTGAAAACCTCTAAAAGACCCCCCCCTTGGGCTTCTCTGTTCCAGTGAAAAAATGCCCAATTTTTCAAGCGTTTAATCATTACTAAAATATCTCATTCCTGGTATCATTCTAGTGAACATTTTCTGTACCTTTCCATGGCTTCAATATTTTTTCTCTAATGGTGTAACCAGAGCTGCAGACAATACTCCTACCATGGCCTAACCTATGTCTTGTACAAATTCAACATCATTTCCTTGCTTATGTAAGCAGTGCAACTAACATGAGGATTATTAATTCAAATTTTCTTCAAAATAGCAACTAA
Source organism: Heptranchias perlo (assembly GCF_035084215.1). Lineage (NCBI taxonomy): Eukaryota > Metazoa > Chordata > Chondrichthyes > Hexanchiformes > Hexanchidae > Heptranchias > Heptranchias perlo. Next base: position 25,263,546 of record NC_090343.1, read on the forward strand.
TTTAAATTGATGGTGCAGGAAATAAATTGAATTATAACTATATGATCCTTATGAACAGTCCAGTGTTTCACAGGACTTTTTTTAATATAAAAATTGTTCGAGTCAATTGCTTCCAATACAAGAGAAAAACATCACGATCCCTTTTAAAGTCAGAAAATACCTCATCAAGTATATCCCACTGACCACAGAATGCTCCAGGAATTGTTTTTATGTTGGTCACTGTAAATGATCTTTTTAAGGCCTCTCATTGTGAGGAAACCAGAAATTAATGTGAATTAAAATCCTTCAAACTGTGAATTCTTAAACGGCAGCATATTGCTGCAAATTGGAAACATATTTGAAGTTTGACATCAATAGAGTCTTAGCATTCTACTAATTATTGTAATGAATATTCTAGTATGTTTAATGCTGGAGTAGGAGGTCATAAGATAATTAAAGCACTTCCCTGTGCCTCCTGTTTTCATCAGCTCTGGGTCCTGTATTCTAGCATAACAATGGTGGAGCATTATTTATAGCCACAGTAGTTCTAAATAAAGACCCACTTTTTGTGAATCAGGATTCACCACACAAATATAAAGCGATTTTGCTTTGGGTCAAAAAGATCCAAATTGGCATCACACCCCCCCACAGTGTATTGTACACAGCACCAGTTACTTAATTCAAAGATGTGAGCCTATACTGTTGCCAATATAAGCTGATGAACACTTAACACATTGGTATAACGTTTCTTTGTCTGCTACTTTAATGGAGGCAAAATCCATTTAAAATAACCAGTTAAAATATCAAACAAAAGAATGCCATACAACACATCAGACAGGACTTCCTTGCACTTTTCTGCCCTTGTTTGGATAGTCCCAGGGCATATAAGTGAGTGAAATGGGGCAGGGAGATTGCTGATGTTGTCATTGTCATTTGTTCTTCAAATCCCTACCCTAGAAATGGCACATTCTTTCCTCCTACCCCTTGTGGGGAAGTTACACCACCCAACATTTGCCACCTCACCGCATTTAAATGACAGCAAGTAGATGTGGGTTATTGTTCTCTCGGATTTTCATCCTTTTTCCCCCTCTGCTGTGCCAGTTTGAAAGAACGTTTGCAGGGAAGAGGCATTAGGATGTCTGTGGTAGCAGGAGGGGGGCAGAAGACGGTTAAAGGGCGTGGATTGTTCAGTGCACTTCCCACCCCTCCAGCTACCCATGATATTCAGCCAGGCTTATGCAAAGCTATTTATAAATTTTTCCCCTGTTGAATTTGGAGACCGCTGCTCCCTTTAAATTTTTGCTTATCCATTTCAGCTGCAAAAGCTAACGACACACTGCAGCAATGCACCCCCTCCCGTCCCCTCCCGTCCCGTCCCGTCCCCCACCCCCCCACTCATAGAGCTCCCAAGGAACAGTGGTTATAATGTTGGCAGCCCACCCTTATTATCTAATTGACTGCAACCCAGGAAAATGGGCTGAGGTCACAGCAGGGTCAGAGTAGCGGGTGGACATCCTATCCTGAACCATTTCTGTCAGCAGTCCCACAATCAGGTAGATTTTGCCCATTATGTGTTCAGCTGCTAATTTGGTGAACTGTAATTTCTAAACTGTGGTAAGAATCATAGAATCATAGAATCATAGAATGATACAGCACAGAAGGAGGCCATTAGGCCCATCATGCCTGTGCTGGCTCTTTGAAAAAGTATCCAATTAGTTCCACTCCCCTGCTCTTTCCCCATGGCCCTGCAAATTTTTCCCCTTCATGTATTCATCCAATTCCCTGTTGAAAGTTATTATTGAATCTGCTTCCACCACCCTTTCACGCAGTGCAGTGCATTCCAGGTCATCATAACTTGCTGCATAAAAAAATTTCTCCTCATCATGCCTCTGGTTCTTTTGCCATTTACCTTAAATCTGTGTCCTCTGGTTACCGACCCTTCTGCCACTGCAGTTTCTCCTTATTGGGCCCGATGTTAGCAGGGCTGCGGGTTCTTGGCGGGTGGGCTATTGGGCGCGTGGGTAACGCGCCCGGTGAAATTAGTGGGTTTCCCGCGCGATCGTAGCAGGCAAACCACTAATTGGATCCACTTACCTGCTCTTCCGGGTTCCCCACTGCTGATCTGCGCGTCGGGCGGGCTGCGCATGCGCAGTAAGATCTGTCAGCTGGAGGCGCTCTATGTAAAGGGGCAGTCCTCCACTGACAGATGCTGCAACCAATAGCAAAGATGACTGCATGGAGCAGCCCAGGGGGAAGGCTGCTCCCAGTTTAATGATGCCTCACCCCAGGTATCATCAGATGGGATGAGGAGGAGGGGGAGGACAGAGATCTTCCACCCGGCGGGCGGGAGGAAGCGGCCCACCTCTGCCACCAGGAAGGCCTGGCTCGAGATGGCAGAGGGGGTCACGTGCGCCACCAACATATCGCCCACCTGCACACAGTGCAGGAGGCGCTCCAATGACCTCAGTAGGTCAGCCACAGTGAGTACACATAGTCTTTCCCCTACACTCCGTCTGCCACAGCACTGCCCCCACCCCACATCTCCTTCGGCACTGCCAACACTACTCTGTCACATCACCCCTCATACCCACTCAAACCTCATCCCCATCTTACCTGCACCTACTCACCTCGCCAGTACTCACCCCGCCACTACCACGCAACCCAATCCTCATACAATCTCATGGCTCTCTCCCATACTCACCCTCCCGTGCATCTCTCTCATGGCCAGCTTCACTCAACCTGCCACAACCTGTGCTGCAGCCACAGGGCATGCATCACATATGTGCAGTAGGCAGCGTAAGGCAAACGTGTCGTGAGCACGAAGGGGATGCACAAGGGTGTTTGAGGGCTTGTCATGGGTGTTACTTATATTACATTTCAGAACAACTCACATCACACATTATATTGGCACCACTACTGCCATGTCCTCGCGAATCCTGTCTGGTTTGTGCAATAATGCCCGCTCCTGGGTATCACTATGAGGACCCACCACTGATGCCACCCATTGTGTCACTGCAGAGTGGGTGTAGGTGTATTTGCAGGGCTTTTCTGCGCAGACGACTGAGAGACATCGGCGATGTCCCCGGTTGCTCCCTGGAAGGATGCGGAGGAGAAGTTGTGGAGGGCAGTGGTGACTTTGACAGCGACAGGTAAGAAGATGGTGCTCGTGCCAGCCAGGAGCAGCTCGGCATGAAAGAGGCTGCAGATGTCCATGGCTACATGTCGAGTGACTCTGAGCCTCCGTGTGCACTGCTGCTCAGAGAGGTCCAGGAGGCTGAGCCTCGGTCTGTGGACCCTGTGGCGAGGGTAGTGCCCTCTGCGACGCATCTCTCTCTGCGGTAGCCCTCCCTCCTGCTGTACAGGTGGATGTGTCACAGCACTCTGTTGTGGAGCTCCACGTGTTAGAGGTGGACGGCGTGGATGGCGAGGCTGGTGATGCTGTTCGCCCTCCGAGGAGGTCATGACTGCAGCTACGGTGGCCCCCATCCGCAAGATGTACATCTGAGGGGGTCCGCAAGGTAGGTACATGTCTCCGGACCCCGGGGTACGTGTGCAGGTTGATGACTTTGACCGTCAGGAGGAGGGTGGTGGAGGCCAAACTTTGTCCCAAGAGACAGAGTGGCCTCCTGCAATGGGTGAGGGTCTCCCCCACCCTCCCCCCCCAACCTGTCAAATGGACCTTTGCAGCTGCCACAGGCTGACAGCTGCAACACGTCCATTCAGCTGGGAGTGTTTCCCCCAGTGTGGGAAACAGTCCCATTTTGTTCTAAAATCCCACACAGTCCCTTAATCAGGTCAGTTAATGACCTGAAATACCTAACTAAATACTGTCAAGTGGCATCCTGCTGGCTTTAATTGCCTGCGGGACTCCCACCAGCGGGGGCTGCGCGCGCACGCCGGCGCGTCAGCGGGGAACCCGGAAGTGCGTGGGTTTGGGGCGGGCTCCGGTACCGTGCCGGGATTCTCCGATTTTCGGAGCCCCCCCGCGGGAAACGCACCCGATAGCGGGTGGTAAAATTGAGCCCATTTACTCTTTCAAAACCCTTCATAATCTTGAACACCTCTATTAAATCTAACACTCGTTTGGTTTTGCGTCACTTTGATCCAATCTGACCTCAGTCCATTGAATAGGAGTACAAAGCCAACCTACAGTCAAAGTCACCATTTAAGTTCCGATAATAGTGTGTGGTTTTGATACAATGCAGTCCAACAAACGCTATTTCAAAAGGCACACAATCTGAGCCAAGGCATTGTCTAAGTCAGTCAAAGCAATCAGGTGTGGGAGGGTTTTTCATTTTGACCTAGTGTTATACTTCAATGATGTAAACAGCACAATTCTGGCTTATATTTAGGGGCGCTCACATTGGCCGTACTTAGTTGAAGCCTCCACATCATACTTTCAGTTGGATAGAATGTACCGTATGTCATTTTCATTTAAATGCTCCAAGTTTATTTCAGTTACTCACAAAGCAATTTAAAAATAGGTCACCTGACTCCCCCATTGGTTCTGTTAGTTAAATCGATATGTAACTGAGAAGATTCCAGGTTTGATTCCCTGTCTGCACGACTGATCTTAATTGGGGTGTCAGAACAGTGCTACATTTGGCATTAATGCCCCTGGGCTAAGGAGGGGAGGGCTGGAAATCACTATTCAAAGATTCCTGCTAGAAAGTGCTGTGGAATCATTCCCCAACATGAATCAGCACCCTCAGAAGAGAAGAGGAGAAAATTAGAGAGGGGAAAAAAACAGGAAGTGCCACCTTGCAGAGACATCAGGAGCAGACTTACTGAATCTGTTTTTTGGAGCATACTGTATAAGTACACACACTGATTGTTTGATTTTATTGATAGATAAAGTATCTCATCTTTTCCTTCCTCTTAATGGTCTGGTGAATGTAGACATTCAGGAAAGAACCAACCATTGATTGTAGGTGCACAGAACATTCCTAAGAGAAAACACTATCCAATATTAGATCTAAGTTGAGCATTTAAGTACCATTTAGTTCTGGCCTCTAACATTGAAAATGTCATTGAATTATTGATCATGAGAATTAGAATGCGACTATAATCTCTGAAATACTCTACATACAATTGCTTTTGTCTTGAGTCTGGCCATTTGTTGGAAAGGTTTTCAAAATTCTGCCTCACTTAAGGAAATATAATCATTAGCTTTGATGTATATTCAAATAGTGTATCTTAATGATTTTCAGAATTTAGGGGATAATTTAACCTAATCCGCCTGGTAGGAAGCTGACAGGATCAGATCGGCCACTCATTTTTCACATCGCCTGATTTTACTTATGGAAAGTAAAATCGGACGATATATAAAACAAGTGGCTGATCTGATCACTATAGCTTTGTGCCAGGTGGCTTAGGTTAAAATTACCTCCCCAAGTCCTTGGATAAGGTATTTCATCATTCTTATCACCCAATCAATCAACACTTTAAAAGGATGCGTGCAAGCCCTTAGAGAACTTCATCCTTAACATATTCATTCAGAAGTTTGTCTTTTTACTATTTGATAATGTTAATCTCTTGGAAGGCACAATGGGTCATATGGTCCTCTGTGTATGAACATTAATGAAGAAACAGATATGAGTAAACTGGGGTGCAAGGCCAGGTGAAAGAGTTTCCCTCCATCTTTACTGCTACTCTGAGACGTGAGGGCCAATTCAACAGTCCCATGCACGAGGAGAGTAGGTACACAACTGGTGCAGAGGGTGCACTAAATTAAGTGAACAGGTCCTGCACACATTTCTTTGTGACCTATGATTCTGATACATGGAAGTGGTTAGTCTTACTTTACCAGATCCCTTAAACTGTGCTTCGTTCTCCCACATCTGTTCCCATGCCCGGTTGGTCCTGTAGAAAGTGTTCAACCTGGTTATCATATCCTGCTCGGCATGGTACAGGCCTTATAGGAAGGCTGAAATATCAAAGAGAGCAAGACTGCTCACACCCACCTCATGCAGCAGAATATCCACTGCCATCCATCAAATTGGAATTGGGGTAGAGCCACTCTGCCATTTGCCCACATACTCCGTTTCATGCCTCTATATTGCATTGTCCATCTTTTCAATCTTGCCTGTCATTTCTTCCCACCTCCATACAACTTGAGTGGGTTATTTTTAAAACTTTAAAATTGCTCCAATATTTTTAACTCCACATAGGCAGCTGATCATTTTCAACTGGTCGCATCCCGATAATTCTGAGCAGTGGCCCTTTAAGAGAAATTCTGTGGCACTTCTTTATTATTCTCCTTGTGCAAAGCTCAAGCTCTGCAGGAACATATTTGAATGATATTCATACGCTGGCCTCACAATATCTGACAAGGCTATCTCATCACACTGGCGATATGAAATTTGAGCTCATACTGCATTCTTGGCAGATTTTCACTGCATATACTGGATCAGCCTTTTGCTCCCATCCTCAAATGTGTTTACAAAACTTATCGCAAAGATATCCTCGTTAAGGTCCTATTATAGACTAAACAAGAGAAACATGCAGAATTGTGCAGGGCAAGATAAAATCAGAAATTGAATTGCTCACATTCAGACCTGTGAACTAGTTGTACAATTCTACTTTACCACGTCTGACAAAAGGTATGGTACAGTAGACTTTTCACCCTCACATCATGGGTGCAGCAGCTATTGCAGATAATTTCATAGTGCAGCAAGAGCTTGAGAAGCAGATGGCTGGGAGAGTGCAGCACATAGGAGGGGTACCACACACGGAATAAACTACTTCAGGCTGCGGATTTACCACAACACATACAGCTACCTGAACTTCATATAGGATCAGTGAATAAGTGCCCTCAGGCTCAGTAAGAAGGCTGTGATTTAGGTGTGTACTGCAGTAACCTGCAGAGGCAGTCAATCATCCACATTACAGTAACTGCGGAGAAAGTCACCACAGCCTTTTACGCTACAGGATGCTCCCAGGCATTCACTGTGCTACCGACTGCACCATTAAAGGTGTTAACTGAAGCCTCAATTCACCATTGGCCTACCTAAATAAACTTCAGCAGGGACCAATAACAGAAACAGTAGGAGGAGTTTGCCCATTGCTAGCTTCCCCAAGTTACAAGGTATCACTAACTGAATGTATGTCGTAATTTGTTCACCTGCCAACAATTCTGTGGAATACCGAAATAGGAAAGGTATAAGGAATGATTCCACAATCCTCCACTCCCAGAAGGGTCCGCTGCTCCCAGGAAGCACATTGCAGGAAATCGTAGACAGCAATTTTCCATCCATTAAATTAATAAAGATGCATCCCCGCAGATACCACTCCCCACTGGGAGCATCAGATTGCGGAATCACCCCTAAATAATGTGCAACCATTCAGAGAAAATAATACAGGTCAGTGCAGCTTTCTCAGAGGTGCTACACCTTCTGGGGCAATGAAAAGTGACAAGTCTTTGACAAATCAACTGTCCATCTTTCCTTCCTTCCTCAAAGAAATGGGCTATGCAGTACAACTGTGGCTGATGATACCTCTGCAGGCCAAAGGCACTAAAGCTATTTTAGTCAATTGTAGACACAATGGGCACCATTTTAACATTGAGAAATGGGTGGGTTGGGGGCGGAGGGTATTCAAAATCGCAACCATTTCAGACCCACCCCCAACACTCCCATTTCTGGTTTTCACCGGGGTGGGCGACCAATCCGCTTCCAGGAGGCAGGTTGGTGACTAAAACCTTTCAAGGAGGCTGCAGGCCTCCATTTTTGCAGAATTTGCAATTTCAACCTCTGGGGGGGGGGGGGTGGGGGCGCTAAGATTCCTGGGCCTTCTCCTTCACGCCATGTGAAGGGAGGCGAGAAGGCCCGAAACTGCAGGAAAATGCCTTTCTGGGACAGCTTGTGGGCCAGCAGGAGCAGGAGTGCTTCCCCCAGGCCTAACAAGCCTACCTGCAACAACCCCACAATGGTCGCGGACCCCACCCCCCCCCATCTCTGACCCCCCCCCAACGATCGCTGACGCTCCCCAACGATGATCGCGGACCTCCCCCTTGATACCCCCCAATGATCGCAGACCTCCCCCCACCGATCTCCGACGCCTCCCAACGATCGTGAACCCCCCTTCTGATCTCCGCCCCCCCCCCCAATGTTCATGGACCCCCCGCGATGACCCCCGACCTCCCTCACAACGATCGCGGACCTCAGCGATGACCCCCGACCTCCCCCCACCCCATGACCGCGGACCTTAGCGATGACCCCCGACCTCCTCCCACAACGATCGCAGGCCCCCGTGATGACCCCCAATCCCGATGCCCCACCTCCGTGACTGACCCCCATGATTGACTCCCCATGACCCCAGTGCCCCCATGCCCACCGATGCCCATCAGTGCCCCCTCAAGCTCCCATGCCCACCCATGCTCCCCCATCCATACAATGAAAGACTTACCTGAAGACTTACCTGAAGACGTCCTCTCCCTGGCTGCTCTCCCATCCGACTGAGGCCAGCCTGTCAATCAGGCAAACCGACAAAAAGACATCCTTACGTCAAAATCATAAGGACGTCTGTGAAACCCGTACTTCCGGTTTTCCCATCTGCAATTTGACCCCCCCGCCCCTTTCCTGGCTCAGGATCAGAATCATGCCCAATGGGTTGAATAGACTTCGTATGTATTGTAAAATTCTATGAAAAATATAATTAATTCTATCCCTGAAGTCTGTTATTTCAGCTCACTGATCAAGTAGCTTACAAGTATAATCATTTATGGAATGTTTGCAATACACATCTGATTGTAATTATGAATGAATACACAACAGTCACTAGCCTAGGCTGGATTAAGCCCAGTGTCATCAACCTTGGTTATTTAATCCACTGAGTAATAGGAAAAGTTGGTGAGAATTTCAAAATGGATAGTTCAGAACCACAAAGATTGTTGAATTTTTACAATTGTAAACAATTTTACAACACCAAGTTATAGTCCAGCAATTTTATTTGAAATTCACAAGCTTTCGGAGGCTTCCCCTGAGGAAGGAGGAAGCTTCCGAAAGCTTGTGAATTTCAAATAAAATTGCTGGACTATAACTTGGTGTTGTAAAATTGTTTACAATTGTCAACCCCAGTCCATCACCGGCATCTCCACATCATGGCTACCATCGAATTTTTACAAGGCATTGGTTAGGCTGCAGTTAAAGTATTGTGTGCAGTTCTGAGCACCTCAAAATAGGAAGGTGCTATAGAAATTTCCAGCGAAGATTCACTGGAATCAAACCAGCAGTTATAATTATGAAGAAAGGCTTGAAAAATTGGGGCTTTTCCACTGGAACAGATACGGCTCAGGGAACATCTGATAAAAGGTTTTCAAAATTGTGAAAGATTTTGAGGGTATATAATGAAAGATTGTTTCCACTGGTTGGTGAATTGGTAACAAGGGAGTTTGGACTCAAAATTAGAAGATCATGGCTGATCTTCTACCACAACGCCACTTTCCTGCCCTATACCCACATCCCTTGATTCCAGGGAAATAGAATTATTCAGCCCTACCTGAAGAGCTAGCATCCAGCACAGGTGCAATGGGCTGAAAAATCTACTCCTGTGCTGTAATTTCTATGATTCTATGATAACTATAAGTTCTAAATTAAAGCACTCTGTTTATAAAGCTAACAAAATGGTAGAGTAGACTCGATGGGTTGAATGACCTACTTCTGTTCCCAAAGCCTTTCATCCAATTTGATTCTTCCCTGGCGTATTTCCTGGCTCAAGGCTGCAATATTATGTTTATTAACTATAGATGTACATCATCCACTTTAATTTAATCAAGTAGTGCTTACTCATCATTAGTTAAAACTCAGTCACTGTAAAGAATGAAATTCATGGCACTTCATTTCTAATCACAGTAATCAGTATTTACAAACCAAGTATCATGTAGGCCCATAACAATATAAGAAGCCCTTGTCTTTGGCTCAACAGTGTGACTTTAAAATTATCTCGTTCTTTTTGGAGCTAAATTGATCATGTTAGCAATTATGTTGTTGACTTAGTAACTATAATACAACTATAATTTGTTATTCTGAGTTACATTTATTTTATAAAAAATAAATATATATAATTTTTTCCAGTCAGTTTGTGGCTTACAAGGAAACCTATCACTATGTTTCAGAATATATAGTTCAAGCTATTGAAAAGCCTCCAACTACCTTAGAGGTTTTTGTTTGTTCAAAACCATTGTCATCTTCCCTTTCCTCAAAAAACCCACACACAATCCATCCGTTGTCAACTACTACACTCTGCAGCCTTCCCTACCTCTCAAAGTCTTTGAGTTTGCCATTCAAGACCCCCTAATTCAGCTTCCGCCCAACTCACAGCACCGAGATTATCCTGGAGAGCAAGGAAAGGCCCACACTCCTTTTCTCTATTACTGCTTGCCTCAATAAACCCTTCTCTCCAGCCCCCTTTCACCTTATTTTTAACAACAAATGCAAAGAGCTCATGGATTTCTTCATCATCAAGATTGAGACCATCTGTTCAGTTGCCTGATTGCCTGACTTGCCCCTCTCCCCCATCCTCCTCCTACCCCAGCTCTGATCCCATCTATCTCTAATTTAACCATCTCCACCAGCTCTTGCTTCCTTAACCTAATTCCCAATAAGCTCCTGTTTACCCAACTCCTCTTTGTGGTCACCCTTCTAGCTGAGATTGTAAATGACTCCTTGTCATCTGGCATTGTGTCCTTCCCTTTCAAATCCACTGTTATCACACCTCTGCTCAACACATCTACCCTTGACCCCTCTGTCCTTGCTAATTATCGCCTCATCTTCAACCTTCCTTTCCTTGGTCCTTGAACATGTTGTTGCCACCCAGCTCTGTACCCATCTTCCCTGCAATTCTCCATTTGAATCCCTCCACTCCAGTTTCCACCCATCCCACAGCACCGAAACTACCCTTACCAAAGTCGCCCATGGTTCCACCCTTAGCTCTATTCTCTTTGGCAGCTATATGCCATCTCTTGGTGATATCATTCACTGACATCAGGTCACCTTCCACAGTACACCAATGACACACAAGTCTACCTCTCCACCACCTCCTCAATCCCTCTGTCACCTGTTTGGTCACCTGCTTTTATGACATAGAGTCCTGGTTGCATCTTAACTTTTTCCAGTTAAATATTGGGAAGACTGAAGCCATTGTCTTCAACCTCTGCCACAGACTATCGACCACCTTAGCCACTGTCTCAGTGTTAACCAAACTGTTCCCATCCTTTGAGTCCTGTTCCATCGATTAACAAGGCTTTTGCTACATCCTCCAGTCGTCTGTTTGGCATTAAGACCTGGATGAGTCAAAATGAGTTTCTGGTCTTGATTCCATCAAGTCCCAGCTGCCACCACAGGCTATGTCCAGCAATGCAGAATCTTGGTATACCACTCACACCTAAGCTGAGCTTCCTGTCCCACAATGTTCCATTAAAAAGACTCAGTTTTCCCACCACTGTAACATCACCAGCCTCTGCCCCATTTATCTCCACTGCTTCCAAAATCGAAATCCATGCCTTTATCACCTCGATGTTGAATTTTTCTAATGCCATCCAAGCTGGCCACCACCCTCCACAAATCACAACTCATTCAGAATTCACGGCCCATGGGGCAAAGAGAGAGTATGAGAATAGATTAGTGGCTAACATAAAAGATACCCCAAAAGTCTTTTATAAACATATAAATAGTAAAAGGGTAGTCAAAGGAAGCATAGAACCAATTAGGGACAAAAAAGGAGATCTTGTGGAGGCAGAGGACATGACTGAGGTATTAAATGAATACTTCGTATCGTTCTTCATTGGAGAAGAGGATGCTGCCATTGTAGCAGTAATGGAGGAAGTAGTAGTGATATTGGCTAGGATAAAAATAGATAAAGAGAAGGTACTTAAAAGTTTGGCAGTACTCAAAGTAGAAAAGTCACATGGTCCAGATGAGATGCATCCTAGGTTACTGAGGGAAGTAAGGGTGGAAATTGCAGAGGCTCTGGCCACAATCCTCCAATCCTCCTTGGATATGTGCGTGGTGCTGGAGGACTGGAGGATTGGAGGATTGCAAATGTTATCACCCCTGTTCAAAAAAAGGGAGAGGGATAAACCTGGCAATTACAGGCCAGTCAGCCTAGCGTCAGTGGTGGGGAAACCTTTAGAGATAATAATCCGGGACAAAATAAATTGGCACTTAGAAAAGAATGGGCTAATAAATGAAAGTCAGCACGGATTTGTTAAAGGAAAATTGTGTTTGACTAACTTGACTGAATTCTTTGATGAAGTAACGGAAAGAGTTGATGAGGGTAATGCGGTTGATGTGTATGTGGACTTTCAAAAGGCATTTGATAAAAATATCACATAATAGACTTGTTAGCAAAATTAAAGCCCAGGGGATTAAAGGAAAAGTGGCAACTAGGGTACAGAAAGCAGAGAGTAGTGGTGAACGGTTGTTTTTCATACTGGAGGGATGTATGCAGTAGGGTTCCCCAGCGGCCAATATTAGGACCACTGCTCTTTTTGATATATATTAACGACCTGGACTTGGGTATAGAGAGTATAATTTCAAAGTTTGCAGATGACACGAAACCCAAAAATGTTGTAAACAATGTGGAGGATAGTAACAGACTTCAGAGGACATAGACAGATTGGTGAAATGGGCAGACACATGACAGATGAAATTTAGTGCAGAGAAGTGTGAAGTGATACATTTTGGGAGGAAGAAAAGGAGAGGCAATATAAACTAAATGGTCTCATTTTAAAGGGGATGCAGGAACAGAGAAACCTGGGGGTGTACATACACAAATCTTTGCAGATGGCAGGACAAGTTGAGAAGACTGTTAAAAAAGCATATGGGATCCTGGGCTTTATTAATAGAGGCATAGAGTATAGCTGGAGTATTGTGATCAATCTGGGCACCTCACCTTAGGAAGGATGTCAAGGCCATACAGAGGGTGCAAAAGAGATTTACTAGAATGGTGCCAGGGATGAGGGACTTCAGTTATGTGGAGAGACTTTAGAAGCTGGGGTCGTTGTTCTTAGAACAGAGAAGGTTAAAGTGAGATTTGATGGAGGTGTTCAAAATCATGAACAGTTTTGACAGAATAAATAAGGAGAAACTGTTTCCAGTGGCAAAGGGTCAGTAACCAGACGACACAGATTTAAGGTGATCGGCAAAAGAGCCTGAGGCGACATGAGGAAACATTTTTTTTACACAGCAAGTTGTAATGATCTGGAATGCACTGCCTGAAAGGGTGGTGGAAGCAGATTCAACAGTAACTTTCAAAAGGGAATTGGATAAATACTTGAAGGGAAAAAATTTACAGGGCTATGGGGAAAGAGCAGGGGAATGGGATTAATCGGATATCTCTTTCAAAGAGCCAGCACGGGCACGATGGACCAAATGGCCTCCTCCTGTGCTGTACCTACATGTATGATACATTCTCACCTACACAAAGTCCTGCACCCCATGACCCCTGCCTTTGCCAAGCTCCACTGATTTCACGTGTCTCAGGGAATTGATTTGAATTAACTTTCAAATCGCTCAAGGGCTCACCCCTCCCTACCTCAATGATGTCCACCAGCTCTACATTCCCACATGCAGCCTTTGCTCCAGTTCATTCCTCATTCCCTGCTCCCTCTGCTCCACCATTTGGAGTCTTTCTTCTTACCCTCTGGAGCTCCCTCCTTTGGCCCCCAATCCTCACAAAATTTCTTTTGTTTTCTCTCTTGCTTCATGTCTATTGTTTGCATCATCCTGTAAAAAATATTTTTAAGACATCTTTCTGTGAGAAACGCTATAGAAAAACAAAAAAATGTTGCTGTCGGAAATAGATGATGGAGTCCGAAAGACAAGAATGAAAATACATCAACCACCAAAATGGTGATCCTGTCTATTTCTGAGACATTTTGAAATTCCTGTCATCAGATCTTGCATTTTCTCAGCGTTTAAAGCTTACACTGTCTTGAGGCCTGCCGTGCTCCTGACTCCGTGACTAGGGTAAATTAGGATTGACAAAAGTAGTAAATATAATTTCGAAGTGTTTCAGTCTCAGAAAAAACACTGATGTCTCAAATGGATTACAGTTGAAACATAGTAGACTAGAAATTACTGCGATTTAGCAAATGAACATTTAACCTATGATGTTCCTCTGCCCACTATTTTAATTGAGGTGTTAACCTATTATACCTCCATTAAAATAGCAGACAGAAGAAGAAACATTCATCTGTTCATCAAAAACAGTCATTTCTAGCCTCGTTTGTGGTCATTTTCTTTCTTACCTTTAAACTTTATAAGCTCATTTATAAAGCATTGAGGCTTTAACAATCACCAAACTCATTTCTTATTTCTTTTATTAGATCTTTAATTTCTTTTGAAAATGGATTTACAGTTAATTGTCCATATGTGCAATGCAGAACAAAAGAACTCATTCCACTCAATCAAGATAAAAATGCTTAGTCAGATTTTTACCGAGCGTGATAGATAACTTCCTTATATAATGCTGCAGGCTGCTTTCTATGTTGAGAACTGTCTATCCATTATTTATAACTTTAAAAAAAAGGTCTAATGGATTTTCACCAACTTCACAAGTCGCTTCTCATCAGACTCTTGGTTCCATTTAAAAATAAACCCAGACACTACAAATTGTTGATCTGACCTTGTGTCTTTGAACATTCACCTACCACTTTAATATCTCAAAAGGTATTTAATCAAATATTGTATTTTTAAAATATATTTGTGCGCTACTCAACGTAATACAGGAACTGGATCCTCTGAACAGTGATAATTCCATGATATATATCAAAATAGATTCAACAACTCCTCACTACCCAACCAAATCACCCAGTCACAACATACAAACTGTGTCATGAGAAGAACATAACACAAGTCAGGGTATAAACTTTCCCATTAAAGCTCATTCCTCCAGTATACAAACTGTCCCAAAGTTTATCCTTCTGGTACATCAACTTTCCCATTAAAGCCCAGCCTTCTCATACATCAACTATTTTATTAAAATCCATACCTCTGGGGTACATTGGGCATGATTTTAGTTCAGAGCCGGGAACCCAGCGAGTCCGCAGATATTCACATGGGGAACCCAGAAGCCAAATGAGTGGGTCGCAATCTGCGATCACAACTTAATTGACAGGTTGGCAGCCTGTCGGATGTCAAAGGAGCCATGAATCGAAGGGGGTGGGGGTGGGAGGGAAGGAGAGAGAGATTGTGGACCATGGAAGAAATCGGAGGGGTAGGGGGAGGTGGGGGCTGTGAACAACATCGGGTGGGCCTTGGAGAAGATCGGGGGTGGGGGGTGCCGGCCAATCGTGGGGGTCCGATCACGCCAGGTGAGCTTGTTGGGCCTGGATGAAGCACTCCTGGTCCTGCAGGCCCACAAGCAGTGCAAGAAAGGCAGTCACCTCATGGATCCGGCCTTTCCCGCCTGCTTTTACCTGACATGAATTGGAAGCGATGGGAAACCTGAACAGGTGAAAGTTAAATTTGTTTGACATTTCTAACACACAAAAAATGCCTCGACTATCGCAATTAGGTACATTGCCCCTTTAAGTATTGGCCCGCCAGGTTTAAGTGGGGGCGGGACTTTCGGGTTCTTGTTGCACATCTGCATCCAAACGTACCCGCGTTAAACCCGGAAATGGGCGTGTTGGAGCCGGGATACAGTCCCACTCCAAAAACCTACCATTTTTACTGTCCACCCGCGCCCACCCACCCATTCTTGGCGATTAAAATTACCCCATTAACTCACATAACAACAACTACCACTTGCAATTATATAGCACCTTTAACATAGTAAAATGTCCCAATACATTTTAAGCCCATCTCGCTGTTTTATTAAAGCCTACATTTTCCAGATTTGCTGGCACTAATGTGGCAGTGCAATGTCCCCAGGATCAGGATTTTAGTTTTTGTCCATGCTCCTGCCAGTGTTTCGGTCCACTCTGCCTCAGGATGGGAATGAAATTGACCTCTGATTGATTCAGTCTTTTGCAGAAAGACGTAAAATTTAAGTTCCAGCTTACTTGCATATACCACTATGGCGGTAATGATGGGAAATATAGCATATGATGTCATCCTGTCCCGTCTACTTTGAATACTCATGCCCATATTTGGGCAGGCTTATTTGATGCCGTCATTTCCAGCTGAAAATCCAGGAAGTGGTGGTGATTAGCAGAGAGCCATGGAACGGCTCCACGCCCAATTCTCCACCACCACCCACCTGAGTTACGGCAAAAAAACTGATGTAACTCAAGATGAAAATCCTCCCTTAACTCTCCCTCTGAAGCTTAAGTACATTAGGTCTCAAATAAAAGGATATGGGAGACCCATATCGCTCCAGCACGTGGAGAGGTGGATTTTTCAGTCCAGTGAGAATTCCAGCAGATTAGAGGCAGAGTGAGCTTTGCACCCATCCCAGTGAGCTCTGACCCTGGAGGATCTCCCAGGATCAGGCTAATTTCCATAACTGTGATAGGGGCTTAAGTAACATCGGGAATCCGTCAGGTCTGGGGTGGGATGAATGAGAATAGCTGAAGATTACATTTTTTTCCTTTGATTTTTGTGCCTTTCCTAGTGCCATCGATCGCTCAGCAGATGGGAGTTTTCCCGTCATTAGCATCTAACCTTTTGCTACATCCTCTGGGGGTAGATTTTAACTATTGGCTGGCCAGCCACCCGCCAATTTTGGCAGCAAAGAGGCCAAAGCCATTTTGAGACTCAGGCCCCATTTAAATAGAGCCGGCAAGCTGAGGGCGCCACCCAGGGGCAATATTGGGCTGAGGAGAAAAGGGGACAAAAACTGGTACAAAAAGAAATTAAATCTTTGCTTCCTAAAATTTGTTGTCAGTCAACATATTCTGCAATAAGTGATTATTGCATTTTGATTAAATGGCTTATTCTGCAGGCTAAGCGTTTTTAACAGCACGGTGGATGTTTTTTTTATTTCAGCTCCTCTTGACATACAGAAGTTAAAGCAATTAATTAAGTTTGGTAAATTACTAGTTCTTCTAGAGAGGACATAATGTACAGATCAATGCGAACTGTAACTTGTTGCCTCTAACTCAAAAATGCTTGATTCAATGTTTAATCCAGAACCATATCAATCATGTGACTATTTTATGGAACTGTATGTATATAAATGATTTAACAGCTTGGATTTATATAGTGCTTTTACTTTTGCCACACACAGTAACAATGAAAGTATCATAGTAGGTACAGCACAGGAGGAGGCCATTCGGCCCATTGTGCCTGGGCCTGCTCTTTGAAAGATCTATCCAATTAGTCCCATTCCCCTGCTCTTTCCCCATAGCCCTGTTAATTTTTCCTTTGAAGTATTTAATCAATTTCCTTTTGAAAGTTACTGTTGAATCTGCTTCCACCACCCTTTCAGGCAGTGCATTCCAGATCATTACAACTTGCTGCGTAAAAAAATGTTTCCTCATGTCACCTCTGGCTCTTTTGTCGATCACCTTAAATCTGTGGCCTCTGGTTACCGACCCTTCTGCCACTGGAAACAGTTTCTCCTTATTTACTCTATCAACACCTCTACTAAATCTCCCCTTAGCCTTCTCATTCTAAGGAGAACAACCCCAGCTTCTCCAATCTCTCCACTTAACTGAAGTCCCTCACCCTTTGTACCATTCTAGTAAATCTCTGCTGCACCATCTCAAAGGACCTTGACATCCTTCCTAAAGTGTGGTGCCCAGAATTGAACACAATACTCCAGCTGAGGCCTAATCAGTGTTTTATAAAGAATTAGAATAACTTCCTTAGTTTTGTACTCTATGCCTCTGTTAATAAAGCCCAGGATCCCATATGCTTTTTTTAACAGCCTTCTCAACTTATCCTGCCACCTTCAATGATTTGTATAGGTGCACCCCCAGGTCTCTTTGGTCCTGCACCCTCTATAAAATTGTACCATTTGGTTTATATTGCCTCTCCTCATTCTTAGTATCTCTTCACACTTCTCTGCATTAAATTTCATCTGCCATATGTCTGCCCATTTCACCAGTCTGTCTATGTCCTCCTGAAGTCTGTTACTATCCTCCACATTGTTTACTACATTTCTGAGTTTAGTGTCATCTGCAAATTTTGAAATTATACCCTCTATACCCAAGTCCAGGTCATTAATTTAAACTGTAAATAAAGATGATATAATCTACAAGATCTGTCTAATAGAATGATATTTGCAAGTCCAGACGTGCAACTTTGCTCATCATATTTGGAATGATTTTTTCATTGATTTCCAAAGCCATTTCTAGCAGCAGATTTTTGACAAGGGATTTTTCTGAGTTTCTCCTTTTTTTGTCAGTTACAAAACCTAGGTGAAAGGCCAGAGCCCATAGTACAGGCTACCACAAAAATTGAAGTGTAGAAGAGAAGATTTTGACCTCCCCATTGAAGGACATGCAGGCGATCACGATGTAGTGATTCAACATTGTAGTGCAAGAGAAATGAGGGTTGTGTGCACGGAGGGTGTAAAATCTGATGGAAGAAGTTGAATGTTGAATCATCAGCAGAAAGATGGACAAGATTGGATAATGTAAAGAGGATCTCATTGATATGAAGAAGGGACAAAGTTGAAAAATGAGAGCCTTGGGGAATCCCTGAATTAACGGCAAGAAAGTCAGAGGGTGAGTCATCAACTGCAGCACAGTAGCAGGCAGATCCTGTAATGGCGAGATAAATCACACTATTTGTGCCAAAACTTTTTATGCAACTTCAAAGTTCATTGTTGAAACATGCATTTCATTACATTCGAAAAGAATCTCAATCAGTGATTTAAAAGGCTCATCAATCACCATCAATTAACTGAAGACTCTTCATGTTAACAGGTTAAACACAAATCAACATAAGTAAAAGTGTATACACAGGATCACTGGGCTACAGATGCAAGTGAATCTTACAATATAAACTTATATACAAATAAAATATGCAGTAATGTGAATTCAAAACAAAACAGATTGCAACTAAGGAGTTTGTAGCACAGTTATAGAAACTAACCCAGTAAAGTCAGTGTTAATTTGAGTAGATATAACAAATAGTCCAATTAGTACCAATACTATCCAGTGAACTACAGAGCACATTCTTTCCCAATCTGTCAGAAATGTTAGTTATAAATTGTAATTTAATTTAAAATATCTTTAATTTTGTTTTCCTTGACAAACTACACATTATGTAAGTGGAAACTTCAGTTCTTCCAAACCTGATATATTGAGCCAAATCGTCCTGGAAAAATAACGACGATTTCACGACGCACACTGTTATTAACGCGCAAATCAGCCAGTAAGTTCAGGGGAAGAAGAGACACGTCCTGAATTGCAAATCTCCAGAACTTGCTGGTTGATTAACATCACCCCACCGTTTGCCTCGCACAATCGGCATCTCTCAACCTCCCCATTATTTGTTGGATTTGCACATTAATTGCCCATTAAACTTGCCGTAGAAAGTTAGGGCTCATACTTAACAGCGTAAGTACCCTTTTAACTACGTGATAATTGTTAATGCAATGCCCATCAACCTGTCTGGCCCAGAAAGGGAACAATTTAAACTGTTGAGTCTCATTCCTGCATGTAGTAAATTCTTCTTTGAGATCTTAAAAATTTCAAATTTTTAATTTTAAATTTTTTTTCTTACTTTTCCTTTTTGTCTCTTTTTTCTCTTTTTCTTAATCCAATCTTTCTTTCCCTCTATTTATTTCTCTTTCCATACCTGATTTGATTCGAATTTACCTACTCTATTTCACCCTCCTTCTCTGTTTCTTTCTCAATTCTTAAATCTCATTGGCTAAGGAGATACACTGTAGGTTCCATTGTTCACTAAGGTCCCAGATGTCCCGTTTGCATCCCCACCCCATTATCAGCTCACATTTCCAGCAAGTTACGGCGCAAATTATATTTGAGCTGAAGGGTGCAGGAGAATGTCTAACTAACGGTGTACGCCGCGCGATGCCCCACTCCAGCAAGATTTGGCCCAGTGACTTTATAGTGAAGCAAAACTGAACACATGAAAGGGAGGATGCAGTGCAAGGCTGATTCATACAAAGACAAAATATTATCAGTGAAACAGAGTTGAACAGGCAATACTGTACTGAAGATAGCTGTCAATAAAAACAGGTTTATGGACAGAATTTTTGGAAAAGAAAACAACAGTTAAAATTCAATTAACCAATCCAGACATAAGGAAATAAATCTCGAATGTCACACAATCTAATTTCAATGGGTACTGATTTTAATGGGAAGCCTCATATTTTGTCTTCAAGTCAAAGCAATTAACTGACTAGCTAGTTTACATGGGCACATAATGGAGTAGATTTTATAAATTACAAATCCCAGCACAGAGCTTTGCGTGACAGTAGCAGCTATTGGGAATTCAGGCAAGGAAGGTCAGCATATCCCACATGATTTTCCATCCATTCATTTAGCCAGGAATGCTAAATTGTAAAAATGACTCTAATATCTATAACTACTTTCTGCCTATGGCCTTCCCACCAGTTCTCAATCCAGCTCAATATATTACCACTTATACTGAAGGCTTTGATCTTGTAGAGAAGCCTCTTGTGCGGTACCTTGTCAAAAGCTTTTTGGAGATCTAAGTAGACAATGTTTACTGGGCTTCCCTCATCTAACATCTTGGTGACTTCTTCAAAAAAATAATCAAATTTGGAAGACATGACCTTTTTTAAGCCATTTTGGATGTCCCTAATATGTTCCTCTATATCTAAGTAATCATATATCGCATCCCTAATGATTCCCTCAAGCATCTTTCCTATTACTGATGGCAAACTAATAGGCCTATAGTTACCCGGGTGCGTCAGGTCTCCTTTTTTAAAGATGGGGACTACATGAGCCTCCTTGCAGTCTAGGGGAACCGTCCCAGAGTGCAGTGAGCTTTTAAAAATACAGACAAGGGGCTCACACAGTACGTGTCCCATCTCCCGGAGCATCCTCGGGTGGATATCATCTATCTATTTTCAGGTTCTTAATTCTATCTAAAACAAAATGTTCATCTATGTTAATATTACTAGTTTTATTATCATCATTAAATTCTAACAGTCGAGCACCATCTTCAAGAGTGAAGACCGATGCAAAGTACTCATTTAATATTTCCGCCATACCCAGTGAGTCCTTCATAACCTGTCTTTAAACATCCTTTAATGGCCCAATACAGTCTTTGACAGTTCTCTGACTCTTCACATAACTGAAAAAGCTCTTCCCATTACTTCCACAATTGTCTACAATCCTCTTTTCCATTATCCTTTTAGCTGACCTAATAGCAGCCTTTGTTTTCTTTAGCTGTTCCTTGTACTTAACTCTGTTTAGTTGAGTATTAGATGCCTTTAGTTTGTAGAAACATTTTTGTTTATATCTTATTTGTCTTTGTACATGACCTGTCAGCCACCTTGGCTTTTTCTTACCATACTCAAAAAGGGTGGGGGGGGGGGGAGAGGCAGGACCCACATCAATACTGAGTAGCCCTGGAGAGGAACGACTGGGCAAGAAATTTAAGAGGTATAGCAGTGTAGATGAAAACATAAGATTACAAAGCGATATTGATAGATTAGGAGAATGGGCAAAACTGTGGCAAATGGAATTCAATGTAGACAAATGTGAGGTCATCCACTTTGGATCCAAAAAAGGATAGAACAGGGTACTTTCTAAATGGTAAAAAGTTAAAAACAGAGGATGTCCAAAGGGACTTAGGGGTTCAGGTACATAGATCATTGAAGTGTCATGAACAGGTGCAAAAAATAATCAATAAGGCTAATGGAATGCTGGCCTTTATATCTAGAGGACTAGAGTACAAGGGGGCAGAAGTTATGCTGCAGCTATACAAAACCCTGGTTAGACTGCTGGAGTACTGTGAGCAGTTCTGGGCACCGCACCTTCGGATAGACATATTGGCCTTGGAGAGGGTGCAGCGTAGGTTTACTAGAATGATACCTGGACTTCAAGGGTTAAGTTACGAGGAGAGATTACACAAATTGGGGTTGTATTCTCTGGAGTTTCAAAGGTTAAGGGGTGATCTGATCGAAGTTTATAAGATATTAAGGGGAACGGATAAGGTGGATAGAGAGAAACTATTTCCACTGGTTGTGGATTTTAGGAGTAGGGGGCACAGTCTAAAAATTAGAGCCAGACCTTTCAGGAACGAGATTAGAAAACATTTCTACACACAAAGGGTGGTAGAAGTTTGGAACTCTCTTCCGCAAACGGCAATTGATACTAGCTCAATTGCTAAATTTAAATCTGAGATAGATAGCTTTTTGGCAACCAAAGGTATTAAGGGATATGGGCCAAAGGCGGGTAAATGGAGTTAGATCACAGATCAGCCATGATCTTATCAAATGGCGGAGCAGGCACAAGGGGCTGAATGGCCTACTCCTGTTCCTATGTTTCCTAGGTGCTGTCGTATCACAATACAGCAAGAACTGTTACTGTCCTTTTTGAATTTATTATTTTCAATAAAATTATAGATTTGTTAAAGTGTTGTTTCATGACTATGACTTTTCCAACTGAAGATAACTAACCCATCCAGCCTGGTACATCAGATGTTGCAGTTAACGCTCTTGCATTTCCCCAGACATTAAATTCTGGGCAAACCACTATGAATTTTGTGTATGGGAAAATTTACTAATTTGAAATATATTGTAACCATTGCAAATGAAATAATCAAAATGAAAAAATGTTGACTATTTGCATGACTATTTGCATGTCAGAAATGTTATAAACTGGAAGTGAAGCTACAGTATATTAAAAGAAATATAAATATTATGAACTAGCCTTCCTAGTGCAGAGATTTACACAATGGGATCGCATAGGTCATTGCACCTGATTCACAGCCTGCACAATTTCCCATCCAGTCATTTGAAATTGTTGGAATGCTCAACCATACCATATTCCACCCCAAATTATTTCCTCCCCTAAAAAACCAGCAGCTATTTGCAATGAAATATGTATTAGATGTATGGAAAGCCAAATACATTTTCAAAAGGTACATTCTTAGGGGTATATGTACTGCATCTAATATAGTCCTAATGGAATAGCATTGTTATAATAGAACTTCAGCAAGTCTCCTATTTAGCATTTTGTTTTATGAAAATTATGTTAAAAAAATTAAATAAAATCCCAACTTAGGTTATTGTGCATTGCTCTTCTACTAAAAAAAATTAAGTTATATAGGAGAGATACCTCAGAGTTAATAATCTATTGCCTGAGTAAGTCAGTACGTTGGGCGAAATGGTAGAATACCCGTACAACAACAAAGCCTCCCCATCGATCTACATTTAAAATGTTATACTTTAGATCTGCCTGAAAAAATCAATTAGGTCTGGTGTTAGATGTACCAAGAATGCCTGTTACTTTCAAGGACAATGCAGCAAGTTAGCATGTTGAACGATTAAGGAGACAATGTCCTTCAGTTTTGGTTTAATCTTAAACTACTCCTGAATCTATAGAAGTGCACAGCTTAGAAATGAAAAGTTTTGTAAATGTTTGTGGTAGGAATGTAAAACTGATTTGTACGACAAGGTTTTCAGAGTTCTACTGATGAAAGAACAACAAAGGGTGATTTAAAAAGCATGAATACATTTGGCAGTTACAAAAGGAAACGTAAAGCAGACAATTTTATTTTATTAGAGTGTGGTCTTGGGAGCTACTGAATATTGGCTATTGAATATAATAGGGTCTGGGACAACTTTCAGATAACTGACAGACTTTTCACTGCATGTGCAATCTATGAATCTGGGAATAATTCCATTGTAAAAAATATAATGTTAAGAAAAGTGTAAGTAACAGGCTCACAGAGCTGGCACTTGCTGAATACAACCAGAGCTCATAGAAAGTCAGGTCACTTGTTTGAATGTTTTTCATGTTTAACAAGTAAAAGCTGCATTCCCCTCCCTTTGTGGGCAATGCTTCACTTTTGTTTGACACTGCCTGCACTGCGCAATTCAAAACGGGAAGTGAGCAGAAAAATGTATGTTTCAAGAAGCTTTTCTAATCAATAAGTTAGCTTAATTAATATGACTGAAATTCAAAACCATTTTGCAGTTCATATTTTTGTCACTAAAGCACCTCATTCAATCATTGTATGCCTTTTAGTTCACTTTGACATATCGGAACTATTCCTTCACGCCACCTATTTTGAGACTCAAAGGATCTGAATTTTTTAATGTTTTGCAAGAGCATGAAGACTTCTAACAACAACTGACCACCTGCAGGAATGAGATTGAACAGTTTAAATTGTTCCCTTTCTGGGCCGAGAAGGTTGATTGGCATTGCATTAACAATTATCACGTCATTAAAAAGATACTTACGCTGTTAAGTTCCAGCCCTAACTTTCGGCGGCGAGTTTAATGGACAATTAACGTGCAAATCCAGCAAGCTCTTAAAAATAACGAGGAGGCTAAAGGCGAGTAAACGTTTGTGCGAAGAAAACAACGGAGCTGCGTAAATCAACCAGCAAGTTCTGGAGATTTGCAACTCACGGCATATCTCTTAATCCCCTGAACCTGCTGGCCGATTTACACATTAATAACGGCGTGCGTTGTTAACACACCATTATGTTTCCAGCAAGATCCGGCCCTTTTTGAAAAATGAATGAGACTGATTTCCTTCTTTGTCACAGTGCAGTACTTGCACTGACACTTTGTTGCAAATTGTACCAGACTTGAGTTTGTGCGTCAAATCATTTTCTCCCCGCTACTGCTGCATCATGCAAAAACGTTACGACATTTAAATTATCATGTGACATATTCTGTGTCTCATTACTAGACATTTTTAGAACTACATGAGATGCAGTAGGGGCAAACAGGTTGTCTCTTCCATTATTTTTTTTAAATCACTTGAAAAAATGTATGCGTATGATCATGTGTGTGAGAGAAACGGAAAGAAAGAACCACAAAGCAGTTCTGTGACATAAGGTAGCTGCAGAGGCAAAACAACATCAACAACTTGGATTTATATAGTGCCTTTAACATAGAAAAATGCCCAAATTACTTCACAGGTCTAATGAAAAAAATTGATACTGAACCAAAAAATGAGATAGTAGGAGGGGCAACCACAAGCTTGGCCAAAGAGGTAGGTTTTAAGGAGGGTCTTAAAAGGGGAGATGGAGGTGGAGAGAGTAGGGGTATATGGTGAGAATTACAGAGCATGGTGCCTAGGTGGCTGAAGGCACGGCTACCAATGGTACGACAAAGGGAAGAAAGGGTGCCAGAATCAGAGGAATGGAGAGTTTGGGGAGGGTTGTAGGGCTGGCGATTAAAGAGATAAGGAAGGGCCAGTCTATGAAGGGAGTTAAACACAAGAATGAGCATTTTAATCTTGAAGTGTTGGGAGACAGGGTGTGAGGACAGCAATGACGGGGGTGATGAATGAGCAAGACTTGATGCGGGATAGAATACGGACAGCCAAGTTTTGGATGAACTGCACCATGGAGGGTGGAGGATAGGAAGCCAGACAGGAGATAATTGGAATCAGCAAGTCTGAAAGTGACACAGACATGGATGAGAGTTTCAGCAGCAGATAGGCTGAGGCAGTGGTGGAGGTGGATGATGTCACAGTGGAGGAATTAGGCAGCCTTTGTGATGGAGCTGGTCTGGGGTTAGAAACTCAGCTCAGCGTAAGTAGAATGCTGAGGTCACCCATCCTAATATCTCCTTCTTTGGCTCAGTGTTAATTTTTGTCTATTACAATATAAATGCAAGTTGTTGAGCTTGCGAACAGCCTGGTTCAGCCTGAGACAGTGGCCAGGGAGAGGGATGGAATTAATGGCAAGGGTACAGCGGGGGTCAGAGACAATGGATTTGGTCTCACCGATGTTTAGCTGTAGGAATTTATGGCTCATCTAAGACTGGATGTCAGACAAATAATCTGACAACACCGGGTCCGTGGAGGGGTTCGAGAGAGTGGAATGGTAGAGCTGGGTGTCATGTGGAAGCTGACAGAACGTGAAGAAATTTCTCCAGTACTTCAATGGTAAGGGGGCAGTAAGAGCGGTGAGAACTTTGAAAGATGCAAATTAGCTTGAAGCAGAGGATAAGCACAAGATAATAAACATTCTGAATGATTACTTCCTCCAAGTATTCACAGGGAAAAACATGAGCACCATGCCCTCCCCAGAGATCACCTCGACAAAATAAATGACTTCACTATAAATGATGAAAGTCCCAGACAAGCTAAAAGGGCTCAAAACAAATAAATCCAAAGAACACTTATCCTAATGTGCTAAGTGAGACTTGTGAACCATTGACAATCATTGAGAGGGAATTACTAAATGCTAGGAAGGAACTAGTAGATTGGTAACAGGCGAATACAATGCCCATGTTTAAAAAGGACAACCAAAAATGGCATAGGCAACGACAGACCCATTGGTCTTGTTTCAATCCCATGTAAAATAATGGAATTAATTATTGGGCGTAAACATGAGGATTATCTGTACAATAACCTACTAAATAGCAGTCATCTTGGATTCAGAAGGGAAAGATTCTGCCTCAACCTTTTTGACTTCTTTGAGGTAGTGACAAGCCAAATGAACTGTGGAAAGTTCTATTATATTTAGCACTTCAGACTCCAAAGGCACTTATTGTTCAAAATGAAGGGCTAATAATTAATCTTATAGCTATAACGTTTCAGAGCAATTCTTGGAAATGAAAAAGAAATTAACTGAGGGGTAGAAAATAAAAGGTACTTGTTAGAGGAGTTATGTCAGGTTGGGTAAGGGGAAGTACAGAGTGGGATGCACTTGGGATCAATGTTGGGACCACAACTGTTTCCAAATGGCTTGGATTCAGATGCTCAATGAAACGTGGCCAAACAACGACAAGCTGTGGATTTGGACAAGGCAGCTGAACAATTACAAAAAAAGTAAGTGGACAGAACAATGGCAGATGAAATTTAATGCAGAGAAGTGTAAAATATTGCACATAGGAAGAAAAAATGGGCAAAACCACATACTCCATGAATGATGTTGAAATAGCTAACGATAAAATTGAAAGAGACCTAAAGAGTCAATGTTCAAAATATCCAGCCAATGCAGAGCAGCAATCAACAAATATAATGCTGAATCATATAGACAAAGCAGCAGAATAGAAGTCGGAAGTGGTCATGCTCAAATTGCATAGTTATTTGGTCACATCATACCTTGCGTACCATGTCCAATTCTAGTCACCGAGATACAAGGGAAACATTCCAGTGCTGGAGGCAGTGCAAAGGCTGATCCCTACTGTTAGAGGTCTAAGTTACAAGGTGAAATGTGGGCTTTTCAGCCATGTAAGGAGGCATCTGAGAGGTGACCTTATACAAAATTGTAAACAGTATGGAAAATTATTTTAAACTAAATTGAAAGTAGTACAAGAGAACAGAGTTTAAACTAATAAAAAGAAAATTTAGGATTGATATCAAAAAGTTCTTCTTCATGCAGCGTGAGCAATACATTGAATTTTTTTAAATTCGTTCACGGGATATGGGCGTCGCTGGCGAGGCCGGCATTTATTGCCCATTCCTAATTGCCCTCGAGAAGGTGGTGGTGAGCCGCCTTCTTGAACCGCTGCAGTCCGCTTGGTGAAGGTTTTCCCACAGTGCTGTTAGGAAGGTAGTTCCAGGATTTTGACCCAGCGACGATGAAGGAACGGCGATATATTTCCAAGTCGGGATGGTGCGTGACTTGGAGGGGAATGTGCAGGTGGTGTTGTTCCCATGTACCTGCTGCTCTTGTCCTTCTAGGTGGTAGAGGTCGCGGGTTTGGGAGGTGCTGTCAAAGAAGCCTTGGCGAGTTGCTGCAGTGCATCCTGTGGATGGTACACCCTGTAGCCACTGTGCGCCGGTGGTGAAGGGAGTGAATGTTTAGGGTGGTGGATGGGGTGCCGATCAAGCGGGCTGCTTTGTCCTGGATGGTGTCGAGCTTCTTGAGTGTTGTTGGAGCTGCACTCATCCAAGCAAGTGGAGAGTATTCCATCACACTCCTGACTTGTGCCTTGTAGATGGTGGAAAGGCTTTGGGGAGTCAGGAGGTGAGTCATTCACCGCAGATTACCGAGCCTCTGACCTGCTCTTGTAGCCACAGTATTTATATGGCTGGTCCAGTTAAGTTTCTGGTCAATGGTGACCCCCAGGATGTTGATGGTGGGGGATTCGGCGATGGTAATGCCGTTGAATGTCAAGGGGAGGTGGTTAGACTCTCTCTTGTTGGAGATGGTCATTGCCTGGCGTGAATGTTACTTGCCACTTATCAGCCCAAGCCTGGATGTTGTCCAGGTTTTGCTGCACGCGGGCTTGGACTGCTTCCTTATTTGAGGGGTTGCAAATGGAACTGAACACTGTGCAATCATCAGCGAACATCCCCATTTCTGACCTTATGATGGAGGGAAGGTCATTGATGAAGCAGCTGAAGATGGTTGGGCCTAGGACACTGCCCTGAGGAACTCCTGCAGCAATGCCCTGGGGCTGAGATGATTGGCATCCAACAACCATTACCATCTTCCTTTGTGTTAGATATGACTCCAGCCACTGGAGAGTTTTCCCCCTGATTCCCATTGACTTCAATTTTACTAGGGCTCCTTGGTGCCACACTCGGTCAAATGCTGCCTTGATGTCAAGAGCAGTCACTCTCACCTCACCTCTGGAATTCAGCTCTTTTGTCCATGTTTGGACCAAGGCTGTAATGAGGTCTGGAGCCGAGTGGTCCTGGCGGAACCCAAACTGAGCATCGTTGAGCAGGTTATTGGTGAGTAAGTGCCGCTTGATAGCACTGTCGATGACACCTTCCATCACTTTGCTGATGATTGAGAGTAAACTGATGGGGCAGTAATTGGCCGGATTGGATTTGTCCTGCTTTCTGTGGACAGGACATACCTGGGCAATTTTCCACATTGTCAGGTAGGTGCCAGTGTTGTAGCTGTACTGGAACAGCTTGGCTAGAGGCGCAGCTAGTTCTGGAGCACAAGTCTTCAGCACTACAGCTGGGATGTTGTCGGGGCCCATAGCCTTTGCTGTATCCAGTGCACTCAGCCGTTTCTTGAGATCACGTGGAGTGAATCGAATTGGCTGAAGACTGGCTTCTGTGATGGTGGGGATATTGGGAGGAGGCCGAGATGGATCATCCACTCGGCACTTCTGGCTGAAGATGGTTGCAAACACTTCAGCCTTGCCTTTGGCACTCACGTGCTGGACTCCACCATCATTGAGGTGGGGATATTTGCAGAGCCTCCTCCTCCTGTTAGTTGTTTAATTGAATGGACTCCTGGATAGACTAGTGGAGGCAACAACTTTGGAATTATGTAAGCAACAATTGGATAAGATATTGGGCAGACTTTAGAGTCTTTTTGGATGAATAAACCAAGATCGAGCAAATGGCCTTCCTCATCTGTAATTACCTTGTGAATCATGAGTGCCAACAGTGAGTTTATTCAATGAATACTTGAGCGATGAAGACCAAGGTGGATGTCCAATCTATTTTGAGTTAGTTGATTTCAGACAGCGCAATAGAAGACAGTGGTCAGGTGCTGTAAATGGCCTCAATATCGCTGCAATAGAAGGAGGAATTCAACGCATCTTTTTGCTCCTGATTGCTATCAAGCAATGCCTCTGAAAGTGTCATGTGTGGGTGTCAGGGGAGGGCTGGATCATTGTGATATCCTCCATGTCAAGGCTTGAATGCAAAGGATGGGTACTTGAACAAATACCTTATGGTGACCAGCATCTATGAGATTAACCCCTTACTGGGAAAAAACACCTTCAGAAGAGAAGAACGGGATAGAGAAAAAATTGGCAGAAGAAAGGGGAAGAAAATAAATTCAAGAAAGGTATTTTCTTAGTTTTTCCTGAATATTTATTTTGTATCTGGATAAAACCTATCTTACCTACACTGTCTTTTTTTTTAAACTGTCATTCCCCTAAACCATAGCTAGAAAAAAAAAGTCATTGAAATGTTGAAAGCCCCAATTTAACCCAGACACATTGACAGCTTTCTTGCACAAGTATTGATGCTGGTCAGGGAAATCAAAGAAGATGCAACAAGCATTTTTGCATCAATGAAAGATACAAACACTATTTTCACTTTTATAAATTGCATTCTGTTATTGCACCCACAATAATGGTTTTAAATTTGTTAAACACCATTCATCTAGTGCTGTGTTGGAATTGGACTATATAGTTACATCCCAAAAATAGTGCATTCCTGGCACCATTCGGAGTTCTTGGAGAAGTGTTGTACTGTGAACATATCCATACACAGACCATTTGTGTAATTGTAGTCCTCTTATGAACCAGGTTTCTAGAAAATGAGTGATGCTTTTTTTGATCAATTATAAAGCAAAGGAACATTGTAAAGAATTCATATTAGGATAGCAAAAATGTTATTGGGTCTTAAATCAATGAGCAATGAAGGAAGGCTGAGGGAGGGAAACTTGTTCACTCTAGAAAACAAGACATATCTAAGCCTTGTTTTGGGAATCAGGAAAGGAAGCAGTGGGGTGAATGTGGAGAATTTTTTTTGTGTGAAACCAGAAGAGAAGTGGGGGCCATGATTAAAGGTTAAAGGAACCTCAAGTGAAATATAAATTAAGGTGTAACTGCTTCACAAAGTTATTTACACTGCGAGTTTAGCATTGGTGCAAAGTGGTTTCTGCTTCACACCAGCACTAAACTTGTACACTATAAATCTGAAGTTAAGATCCAAACTGATGTAGACGGAGACTCTTTGCTCCAAGGAGTCTCACAAAGCTTTGCTGCAGTGTCTGATCAGGCCCTGACTGCATTTAGACTATGGGAGAGAATTTCCAAGGGGTTCTCCCGATTTCCCACTATAACTTCGGTGGAAGATCGGCGGAGTCCCAAAGAAACAATATGAACTGCCATTCACACCGTTTCTGTAGAGTTTCCACCAAATTTACAGCAGGTGATATAGGGGTAGAATTTCTGCAGGTTCTCTCTACGTCTAGCAAAGCAAAAAAAAAGAAATTAACAGATTGCTCATGCAACAGGTGGAGGACTAAGGGCTTAATATCAAGGCAGAAGGGAAATTAAAATGATTTGGGCACTTCCTATACATAGATTGCATTTACACTACAACTGTAGCTTCGGTACAAAACAGTTTTGCTTTACACTAATGATAAGAAGTTGTAGTGTAACTCCAGAGTCAGGTCCAATCTGATACTGGAGTGAAGTGGAGGGAGACTCCCCCCTCCAGGTTGGGCCCTCACTCTGGATTTCCACAACAACTTAGTGTCAGTGTGAAGCAAAACCACTTCACACAAATACAGGTGCACTGTAAATGCAGCCTAAATGGCAAAGTGAGCAATATTGGCAATTGGCCTTTATATGCTCATATGTTAGGTCATTTGGCAAAGGTTACTCAGTACATCATATACACAGACCTTTACTCACTGCATCATATACAAAGACCTTTCATCTGGGGCCTATTTGTTACTTACATTGTCGCCAGTGGCAGAAAACTGTTTCTTTCCAGACTTTTCAACATGCTTTTCTATATTTTCTTTTATTCCTTGAATATCATTGAAATATAGTGCTTATGCTAAATATAAACTGTACAGGGAGAGTACAGAATGGAAACTAGCTGGATTTCATACACAAGTCTTGAAAAGCCACATTGTGACTTCCAACAAGATAGAAATTGTTTATCAAAATTTGGGCCTGATTTTATATTTTGCTTACTAATACACTGTTTGCTTCAGTGAAAAATATATGGGGGTTGATCTTAACTTGAGGCACATGATGGGTGATCAGTGGGCAGAGCATGTCTGCCACTATTCCATTGTTACTGCGTGAGGCCTGAGCCATTCTGAGAACTCAACTTCATTTACAAGCAACCAGCAAGCTGTGGGCACATGGCTCCAAGGTGGCTCTTTGGTTAGGGTGGGAAAACATCTGGCTTCCATGCTGAGCTTACTGACAATCACAGTTGGGCGCGGCAGAGGACGGTGATGCGAGCTGGGGTGGGGGGGCCTTGCATGGGCTGGCAGGGAGCCCAGGAGGAGCACTCCTGAGTTAGGCTACTCGACACCAGTACTCAACACCGCTGCGCATGATCCACCTATTTGTACCTCAGAATTACAATCAGGGTCCTATGTATGACAATGGACCCCCATTTACATATAACAAATGGCCTTCCATCTAAAATGGGCAGCCGCTCCAGCCTCCCATTTCAAGATCCTACCCAAGATGGCGGCAGCTGGAGTGCCAGCACAAAAGGCACAGTAAGTGACTCGACATCAGTTTCAGGCCACTACCATCTTGTTTACGCCAGATAGGGGGACTTAAACTCAGCTTCATGTTTTGTTAGACAAAAAATCTTTAAAAGATGGGTTCCATACCTGAACTGCAAACTTGTATTGCAGTACATCAAAAAGGGCATGTAGGAAGGAAAAATCTGAAGGGCTATGGGGAAAGAGCAGGGCAGTGAGACTAATTGGAAAGTTCTTTCAAAGAGCCGGCAGAGGCATGATGGGCTGAACGGCCTCCTGCTCTGCTGTTTGATTCTGTGATTTTGTACCATGGAAATTGTATTAAATCATTGAGTGAATTTCCATGGACTGTAATTGGATTACTTTTGACAGTGTAGATCCAGTTCTATGACACCTCGTTTTTTTTTCCCCCACAGAAATTTTCCTCTGTAGTGTATTTATTCTGAAAGCGTGGAGACTCCTCGTATTACATAAAGGAACAGGGCAGGCAAGACAAGGAACGACCAGCAGAGTTACACAACTGCAAAGTACAAATGTGACTTCTGTGTCTGCATGTAGTAGAATACAGATGATAATCAAATGAAGTTTTTACTGTGTTCTGTGCTTTGATGCAGAAAGACATCAAACACAAACTTTGTAAAATCGTTACCTTTGCGCTAGTTCACGATTCCAGATAAAGTCCCGTAGGACTTGGTTTAATTGCAACAAGAGGAATCTCCAGTCTCTTTTTAACACGTAATTTTCCAAACAAACTCAGTGGGCTCGAATTTAGCAGGCCTGCGGGTTCCCAGCGGGTGGTCCTCCGGGAGCGTCGAAAACGCGAACGGCGAAATTAGTGGGTTGCCCACGCAATCGTAGCAGGCAACACACTAATAGGAATCAATTACCTGCTCCTCCGGGGTCCACGGCGCTGGCCTGCGCGTCGGTCGGGCTGCGCATGCGCAGTACGATCTGTCAGCTGGAGGCTCTCTAGTTAAAGGGGCAGTCCTCCACTGACAGATGCTGCAACCAATAGAACAAATTGCAGCATGGAGCAGCCCAGGGGGAAGGCTGCTCCCAGTTTAATGATGCCTCACCCCAGGTATCATCAGATGGGGTGAGGAGGACACAGATCTTCCCCCCGGCGGGCGGGAGGAAGCGGCCTGCCTCTGCCACCAAGAAGGCCTGGCTCGAGGTGGCAGAGGGGGTCACCTGCGCCACCAACATATGGCCCACCTGCATACAGTGCAGGAGGCGCTGCAATGACCGCAGTAGGTCCGCCACAGTGAGAACACGAAGTCTTTCCCCTACACTCCGTCTGCCACAACACTGCCCCCACCCCAAATCTCCTTCGGCACCGCCAACACTATTCTGTCACATCACCCTTCATACCCACTCACACCCCATCCTCATCTTACCTCCACCTACTCACCTCGCCAGTACTCATCCTGCCACTAACACGCGACCCAATCCTCATACAATCGCATGGCTCCATCCCATACTCACCCTCTCGTGCATCTCCTTCACGGCCAGCCTCACTCAACCTGCCACCACCTGTGCTGCAGCCACAGGGCATGCATCACATATGTGCAGTAGGCAGCGTAAGGCAAACGTCTCGTCAGCATGAAGGGGGTGCACAAGGGTGTCTGAGGGTTTGTCATGGGTGTTACCCATATTGAATTTCAGAGCAACAAACAGCACACATTATATTGACACCACCACTGCCATGTCTCCACGAATCCTGTCCGTTGTGTCCAATAATGCCCGCTCCTGGGTATCACTATGAGGACCCACCACTGATGCCACCCATCGTGTTACTGCAGAGTAGGTGCAGGTGTTTTTGCAGGGCTCGTCCGCGCAGACGACTGAGAGACATCGGCGGTGTAGCCGGCTGCACCCTGGAAGGATGCGGAGGAGAAGGTGTGGAGGGCAGTGGTGACTTTGCCAGCGACAGGTAAGCAGTTGGTGCTGGGGCCAGCCAGGAGCAGCTCGGCATGAAAGAGGCTGCAGATCTCCACGACTACATGTCGAGCGAATCTGCGCCTCCCTGTGCACTGCTGCTCGGAGAGGTCCGGGGAGCTGCGCCTCGGTCTGTGGACCCTGTGGCGAGGGTAGTGCCCTCTGCGACGCGTCTCTCTCTGCGGTAGCCCTCCCTCCTGCTATGCAGGTGGCCGTGCAACAACACCGTCTTGGGGGGATCCACGTCTCTGCGGCGGACGGCGTGGACTGCGAGGCTGCTGGTGCTGGTCATGCTCTTCGTCCTCCGAGGGTGTCCACACACCACCCAACTGGCAGGTGTTGGTCTGAGGGGTTGTGCAGGGTAGGTGTGTGGTTCCTCGGACTGGGGCTGCGGTTTCGTGTCGGTCTGTCCTCTGGCTTGGCGGGGGGTGGTGGAGGGCAGGGGTTGCCCTATGTGACGCGGTGGCCTCCTGTGTGGGTGAGGGCTCTCCCCCGTGGAGCGCACCTTGGTACCTGCCACAGGCTGCTGGCTGCAACACGCCTGGTTGGAGGGAGTCTGTTTCCCCCAGTGTGGGAAACTGACTGCCTTGAACCTAAAATCCCACACTTCCTCTTTTGACAGCTGCTTCAGCTCATTAACTGACCACAACGAGCAAGTTAAGTACTCTCAAGTGGAACCCCGCTGGCTTTAATTGCCTGCGGGATTCCCACCAGCGGGGCTTGCGCGTGCAGCCCCGCACGTCAGCGCGGTACCCGGAAGTGGCCGGGATTTCGTCGCGATCCGGTCACGTGACCGGAGATCGGGATTTTCGGGGCCAACCCGCTGGAAACCCGCCGGAAACGCGATCGGAAAATCGAGCCCAGTGAGTCAGGATCAAGTCCTAAAACTACAACCTTGAAATAGTCCTTTAGTCAGTGACTGAGTTATAGAGTGTCAGGGTCACAACACATGAAAATCGTTACAGTCATGACGTGATTTAATTTTAGCTCGCCTCATATCAGGTGATAAAAATACTGAAGCCTGAAACCACCCAGTTGCAATTAATTGAAATCTATGGTTTCACATACTAATACTGGCATCTCCAATAGGGAGTATCACTGATGTTAGCATTTACTTATCTATTGTTGTGGGGAAATCACACAGCCCCAGCTGAGAGACGTTGGTGTGGCAGCCATAATTCATTGAAATTATCACACAATTATAGGTAGTTACGACATCAACAAAATAGCTGACGATGGATTTGCAAGTTGGCAAACATTGTTTATCAGTCAAGGCATAATGTTCCTTTTACATGGTACCACTGGCAGCAAAGCAGATCAAATTTGCAATGTGTCATCCTACAGGGACTTTTTTAATTACAGAGCTGAAGTGCACTTTGTCTGGAGACAATAAATTTTATGTTGCTTCATCAGCAAAGTTTTGCCTTACCAAAATATCCCATAGGATGTCATATTAAAAATCCTGTGATACTATATCCTGGTTATCCTATAGAATAGGGCACACCATTATTGAGTTTTGATGCATCTGTAATAATTTCTAATAATGTGAGGGGAGCAAAAAGTTATCTCATGCCATGGGTGTGGGATGTAATTCTTCACACAGTTAATGCACATTATTTCTCCATTACAGTTAACAACAATTTGCATTTCTACAGCGCTTTCAATGTAATAAAACATCACAAGGCGCTTCACAGAGGCGATAATCAGGCTGAGTGGTAGAGAACTTAGGAGTGAATCAGGTCAGTAGTAAAGGATTTAGAAGAGAGACACATCAAATGATAGAGAATTTAGGCGAGAGATAGACTGAGCTGTAGAAGCTTTGGGGAGTTGGCTAAAGATACAATCAAAAAAGTAAGTTTTGAGGAGATTTTTCAAAGGTGGTTAGGGAAATAGCATGTCAGTGAGGTTTAGGAAGAGAGTCCCAGTGAGTGAGGCCAAGATGGCCGAAGGCTCTGCCACCAAGTGAGGAAGTCTTGGGGAGGGGAATGCACAGGAGCCCAGAGTCAGAGAATTGTAGAGCATAGGCTGGAGTGTAGGGTTGGAGCATATTATACACTTAAGATGAGGTAAGCACATGAAAGGATTTGTAAACAAGGACAAAGATTTTAAATTTGGTGTTGGGAGCCAGAGAATCAGTGGTGGAGATCAATGAGGACAGGGGTGATGGGTGAGCTGGACCCAACACAGAGCAAATCATATAAAAGTCGCAGCTACACAGAACTTGGAGAATGCCAACAGATTTCTGAGTTTATGTAGAAATAGCAAGAGGCCTGAGAGCAACTCTTCCAACCCTTGTTCTCTTGGTGTTTAAACTTCAGCAGCAAAACCTCTACTTCCCTCCCAATTCATTACTGACATTTTCCACCATGTGGGATTTTCCTTTGTGTTTTTGCATCAGATCATTTTTCTATACTGCATTCATATTTATCTGCAATGCAAATAGTTTTAAAGGTCTGGCAGAAACATGAAGTACATTACTATATGTACTTTTTTTAAAAAAAAATTTAACAGTATATTTGGATGTACTATATTAGAATTATAAATGCAAAATGTTTCTAAGCTGAATCAAAGTGTTTATTATGTTTGCAACTGATATTAATGACAGGCAGATGTGCCCAATATTTGGAACCTGATAATATCTTAGAACCATTATCTACATCTATTAACCTAAATGAGCAGGAAGATTAACTTTATCTCTATTCCTCTAGCATTTCAAAGTTCTGCTTTCATAGTCCTCTCTGCACAGTTGATGGGCATGACGTTACTGTAAACCAATTTCTCAAAAAATGTTAATTCTGTGCAGCAATGTCTTGGGAAAAGAACTGGAAAAGACGCAGAGGTATAGTACAGAATAACAAGCTGTCTAAAAATAGTGGAGAGAAGCACAAGATTGCATATCAGATGAGAGAGTAGGATCGAAGGTTACAAGTGATGGAAAGGACCACTGATTGGATCAGGGCCCAGTGGCCAAGTGCAGGATAGCTAGAGAAAACCACAAGCAAATTTGTGTTAAGTGAAGTCATGTAAGAAGTTGAGAAGAGAGAGTGACCTATATTGGGATTATTGGGAAAAAAAAGTAGATTTTAACTATGGGCAGACTTCAGGCTGGCTGTGGGAAGAGTGTTTGTGCCACCTGTCCAAAGTCCCAGGGGAAAGACCTGAACTTTATTTATGAATAAATTGAGCTTTATTTCCATAATCCTGGTGAATAGCAAACTCTGTTCGGGTGTCACAGCTCGCCAGATAGGAGGGGGGACAGGAATTCTGGCAGCTCCAACATGGAGCCAAGCCAGAAATGTTCTCCTCAGGAGGGAGGCAATCGCTCGGGGGGGGGGGGTGAATTGGATGGGCTAGTAACGGGCCAGAAGACTTTCATGGATCCAGCCAGGAGCAGCATTCCTGCATCTCCTGGCCCCACAAAAATCTTTTTAAAAATGAAAACTTACCTTCTTCTGAGCATGTGTGGCACACAGTCCGCCCATTTGTACCTAAGAATTGCAAGTGGGTCCTACAAACATATTAGGACCCCGATTAGCACATTGGAATGAGGCTCCCATCTGAAACAGGCAGGCGCCTGTGCTGCCCATGCAGAGGCCTGCAAGAAAACGGTAGCAGGTGGGAATGGAGCTGGAGCTGTACTTAACAAACTTACAGGTTGGTAAGTAAAGCACCGTGATTTTCAGGCTACTACTGCACAATCCTGCCTGACGGAGTCATTTAAAATCAACCCCTATACAGTCCAATTTTGGACCACTTCAGATTGGACAAAATGCCCCAATATGCCCCTCTATACAGGTGTGCATGTGTAGGCATGTGTCCTATTTTTCCTGTAGTTTTTTATGATGATGATGGGCAATGGCTGTGCTCCACCACATCAACAAAAGGTTTTTCATCATTTGATTTTATTTTATAGTTTCGTGAGAGTGTCCAAACATGGAACTCTAATGTATGAAGAATCCAGTTCCAGCTAGTCTACTTGTTTTGATCTAACGCATTGAAGTTTGTATCCATTTTTCTAGTGGCTCTGGATTTGAATCAAATTACTCCAAAGATTCCATTCATACAACCTAGCACTAATTATAGAATCATAGAAATTTACAGCACAGAAGGCCACTCTGCCCATCATGTCTGTGCCGGCTGAAAAAGAGCTATACAGCCTAATCCCACTTTCCAGCTCTTGGTCCATAGCCTTGTAGGTTACGGCACTTCAAGTGAATATCCAAGTACTTTTTAAATGCGATGAGGGTTTCTGCCTCTACCACCCTTTCAGGCAGTGAGTTCCAGACCCCTACCAACCTCTGGGTGAAGATAATTTTCCTCAACTCCCTTCTAATCCTTCTACCAATTACTTTAAATCTATGCCCCCTCATTATTGATCTCTCTGCTAAGGGAAATAGGTCCTTTCTATCCACTCCATCTAGGTCCCTCATGATTTTATACACCTCAATGAAATCTCCCCTCATCCTCCTCTGTTCCAAAGAAAACAACCCCAGCCTATCCAATCTTTCCTCACAGCTAAAATTCCCCAGTCCTGGCAACATTCTCGTAAATCTCCTCTGTACCCTCTCTAGTGCAATCACATCTTTCCTGTAATGTGCTGACCAGAACTGTACACAGTGCTCTAGCTGTGGCCGAACTAGTGTTTTATACAGTTCTAGCATGACCTCCCTGCTCTTATGTTCTATGCCTCGGCTAATAAAGGAAAGTACCCCTTATGCCTTCTTAACCACCTTATCTACCTGTCCTAATACCTTCAGAGATCTGTGGCCATGCACTCCAAGGTCCCTCTGTTCCGCTACACTTCTCAGTATTCTACCATTTATTGTGTACTCCCTTGCCTTGTTTGTCCTCCCCAAATGCATTACCTCACACTTCTCTGGATTGAATTCTATTTGCCACTTATTTGCCCACCTGACCAGTCCACTGATATCTTCCTACTATCGACAGCTTTCTTCTTCACTATCAACCACACGGCCAATTTTTGTATCACCTGCAAACTTCTTAATCGTGCCCTCTACATTTAAGTCTAAATCATTGATATATACACACCACAAAAAGCAAGGGACCTAGTACTGAGCTCACAAAGAAAGACGATAGGGTGGTATCCAGAACTTGAAGAACTTTGAGACTATCAGGATAAATCATGTGGATGTTTGCCTTCCATTCCCCAAATGACTAAACCAGGAATAAATACCCTTGTGGGGTAACTTCTGATAGTTAGTGCCTAACAGACTACAGTTATTAAAAATTAAGCCATTTTTGGTTCCCAGGACTCAATGGTGGGAATTTTAAATCCCCCGCCCAGCAGAAACCAGGCAGGGGTGCAGTTAAAATAGAGTGAGTGAAATATCCATTTAAATGGATTGGGTGCAAATGCAGTTAGAGGAAAGCAATAAAAGAACGCCAATAACATTTTGGGTTTTATAAATAGGGACATAAAGTTCAAGAACAAAGGAATGAGATATTACCGTCGTGAAAGCTTTGATAAGGTGAAGAGGTAAAGAACATTTCCTCTAGTTAGGGATTTAGTGACAAGGGGACATCAATTTAAAATTGTTTCTATGAGAACGAGGAGAAAGGTGAGAAGAAATTTCTTTATGCAGATTGTTACGTGTGTCCAGAATAACTTTTCGGTAAAGTGTCAGTTTATTGCAGGATGAATTTTCTGCAACTTTTCCTCATATACCATTAATGACTTAATAGTTACCACAGCCTCAGTGTCCAATTCAAATTAATATTTACTACCTTCCATCCAGACGGGGATCACAATTTCACATTACCCCTTTCCTTATGGAATATTCAAGGAAATGCATCTCTTCTTCATCCGTCTTACTTTGTTGTATGGTTTCTTCCTCATGTTCCTCGTCACAAACAACATAATGACTGGATTTTTGTCTACTCTTCTTTTGATTCCTCACAGTGCTATGTAATTTGGGGCCTTCTTTTGTTCTTCCTGCCTCCAATCTACTACCACCTACTGGTTTCCGGCAACACGTAGCTAAATGGCTCAATTCCATGCAGTTAGGATATTTAACCTTCTTCCAAAAACATCCATCTGGATGATGATTCTTTTTACCACACCTCCAACATGGTTGACCAACTCTGTTCACTGCAGAGCTGTTAGGCCTTGTGGAATGTAACTCATGAGTATGCCTGGCAGCAATTTCCATCCCAAATGCTATTTTGAGAGCTCTAGCAGACATATATCAGTCTTCTACCAAAAGTTTCTTCTGTATCGATGTATCTTTCAAACCACAGACAAAATGGTCTCTTATTGCATTGTAGATAAACCCACCAAAGTCACATGTTTCAGATAGTTTCCTCAGTTCTGTCATAAACTGAGAAACATTTTCATTAGCCCTTTGGTAACTTGAACTTGATTAAACTTAAACCATTCCGCAATAATGAGTGGCTTTGGGCTCAGATGTTCTTTGGCCACTTGGGCCAACATCTCATACATTTTGTCTTTAGAGTGGGCAGGAGCAATCAG
The DNA here is from genome assembly GCF_035084215.1 of Heptranchias perlo. Classification (NCBI taxonomy): domain Eukaryota; kingdom Metazoa; phylum Chordata; class Chondrichthyes; order Hexanchiformes; family Hexanchidae; genus Heptranchias; species Heptranchias perlo. The sequence continues at coordinate 25,304,139 of NC_090343.1, forward strand.
ATCTTTCATCACTATGGTGTTGCAGGTCCACAGATAGTAAGCAAAACTGCTCTCCTTTTAGGAATCTATTGCAAGTTAATTTGCTACATACTCTAGCTCGACCTCAATCAATATTCTCCAATCTTCCCAACTAATGCAGACATGAGAAAAAAAATTCAGTGACAAGGTAGACCACTACCTAAATAACAAAGATGTCCAATATTCAACCTTTTGAACAATAGGCTGCCCTTTATCCTTGTCACTATTGTTATGTCCGAATAAACACTCAAATTAGTATGGTGATAACGAACTACGTTTATTTCCAGACCCTCTGGAATATTCAGTCAAAGAATAATAAAATCAATAGAAGAGAGACCCTGCAGTATAATTGATACAATGCACTTACTCCCATCAGGAGGCCATCTAGTGTTCAGTTAACAATATGCAAGTACCATACATATCACAAGAGTTATTAGAATATAGAATGCTTTACCACATTGAGTATTAATGGCAGAGACCATTGCATCTTTTAAGGAAGGAGCAGTTTACCATTTGAAGCAGAGGGTGATACAGGGCTATGGAGAGCAGAGCAGTAGGATTAGTTTTAAATTGCTATCAAAGATTCACCTTTATGGCTCTTCCCATGGTTACTCCATAAGTCCATTGCTTCCCTGTAAAATAGTGGAAATGCACATTTTACTGAAACGGAAGGTATTTATTTCTGCATTTTACGTTATGTCTTTTGGTATGGGTTGTTTTCATTCTCAAGATTACCATGTATACTTGAGCTACAAATACACATCTATTGCCAGTTTACAAACTGATCACTCTAAATAGGCAAATGTAATTGGTGCACAGTTCCCATGGTTCAGAGTAAAAACTCCCACATATAGATGCAGCAGTTGACTTAGGCTGTAGATGCATATCTAGCAATATAAATGATCAGTACTAAGGGTAGGAAAACACTGACACACAGTGAGGCTGGTAATTTAATACCACTTGCTGCATGAACTGAAGCCAGCAACCATGTATTTAAATGCTGTGAACAAACATGCACTTTTGATTACCTTTATTCAAAATGAAAGCAGTCTCTACTGGGGCTGCAGTTTAAGAAGAGATTAGATTGTGATGAGGGAAATTTTCAGTCAGGTAACTGGAATGCATTACAGCAGGTAAGTAAATCATGAATGCAGGCAAAAATAGAACTTAGTTTTGCCAGAATAATGCTTTAGTATGGAAGCTACATTGAGTGAGACAGTCACTGGAAACTGTCACTGAAGTTTGAGTTTGTGTTCATTTTAATTTTAAACTATCAAAATGTGAAATATTTTTGCAATAATTAATTGTAATATATACTGTGTATAGACTTTCCTACTAACCAATTGCAGATTATGTCATGAACCTGAACTAACAGCATCACAAATTATTAATACAATTGTGCGGTAGTTTCCGCTGACACCGCGCTAACAGTCACTGTCAAAAATGGACTAAAACCAAACTTGAAAAAACAATTTTTTATATATATATGTTATAAAAAGTTTTATGACAACTTTCATTCTCATGGTATAGGAGGGTTGATTTTCCAAGTACACACTGCCAAACCTTGTTTGCCATTACCCGTGCTTTCCCAATATCCACAGACAGCGGCCAAGGTCCCCCACTGGGAGCATGTACTTCTTAAAATTATGTTGTTTCAATTAATCAATTAGATTAAAACTTTGTAATCACTCCGGGTATCCATCAGCATAAATATTATTTTTGTTCATTATCAATTGCACTTTTTCTTGAAGATAGGGCCCCCTTTGATCTTGGCATTTAGTAGATTGATTAATAATTGACAATGTCCAGAATCAAAGAATCATAGAATCGTACAGCACATAAGGAGCCCATCGTGCCAGTACCAGCTCTTTGAAAGAGCTAGCCAATTAGTCCCACACCCCCACTCTTTCCCCATTGGTCTGCAATTTTTTCTTCTTTAAATATATGTCCAATTCCCCTACTATTGAATCTGCTTCCACCACCCTTTCAGGCAGTGCATTCCAAATCATTACAACTCACTGCATTAAAAAAATTCTCCTCATCTCCCCTCTGGTTCTTTTGCCAATTATATTAAATCGGTGTCCTCTGGTTGTCGACCCACCCGTCAATGGAAATAGTTTCTCCTTATGTACTCTATCAAAACCCCTCATAATTTTGAACACCTCTATTAAATCTCCCCTTAACATTCTCTGCTCCAAAGAGAACAATCCCAGCTTCTCTAATCTATCCACATAACTGAAGTCTCTCATCTTTGGTACCATTCCGGTAAATTTCCTCTGCACCCTTTCCAAAGCCTTGAGATCCTTCCTAAAGTGTGGTGCCCAGCTTTGGACACAATACTCCAGCTGAGGCTTAACCAGTGATTTATAAAGGTTTACCATATCTTCCTTGCTTTTGTACTCTATGGTTCTGTTTATAAAGCCCAGGATCCCATATGCTTTTTTAACAGATTTATCAATCTTCCTTGCTACCTTCAAAGATTTATGTATGTGGACCCCAGGTCTCTCTGTTCCTGCACCTTCTTTAAAATTGTACCATTTAGTTTATATTGCTTCTCCTCATTCTTCTTCCCAAAATGCATCACTTCATAGTTCTCTGCATTAAATTTCGTCTGCCATGTGTCTGACTATTTCACCAGTCTGTTTATGTCCTTCCAAAGTCTACTGCTATCCTCCTCACTGTTTACTACATTTCCAAGTTTTGTGTCATCTGCAAACTTAGAAATTGTGGCTCCTATACCCAAGTCCAGGTCATTAATATATAAAGAGCAGTGGTCCTAATAGCAACTGCTGAGGAACAACACTGTATATTTCCCTCCAGTCTGAAAAACAACCGTTCACCACTCCTCTATGCTTTCTGTCTCCTAGCCAATTTTGTATCCATACTGGCACTGCCCCTTTAATCCCATGAGTTTCAGTCTAGAGTCATTACAAAGCTTTAATGGCAAAATGGTACTTGGGATCACTAAATAAGAAAGTTAGTGCATAAGCACTGACCCAGTAATGCAAGAAAATTCAGACTGTTGTTACTTTACAACCAAACCTAAAGAATCGTTTTCAGAATAAGGTCACAGCTGAGATAATGATTGTTAATTACTAAAAGTAATTGGAACAAAAATTATTGCAAATATATTTCAGAATCTAACCCCTCCTGACTGCTGCTTAGAATGCAACCAGCTGCTCGAATATAGGAAAATGTTGCCCACTATTGAAACATTGGACCGATTTGCATATTTTAAGAAGCAATAGGACACAGAGGATCATTTACAAAGTTGTATGCTTGTTATATTATTGAATTAAGTTATTTTACAATATTCCACTGCTCCCAAGCAAATTATTCTGCTTATACCCCACATATGTTTTGGAAAGTGATAAAATATATTGGCCCAGATTTTCCTTTCAGCAGCGAACAAACGCACCCGCCACTCGTTAGACTTGCACTTGCCCATAAACTTTCCTTGGTTTTCTCACAGTAAGTTCCTCTCATGGGGCTCTGAATCCAAAATGGCGCCTCTACAGGGCATCTGGGACCTGTGTGAACGGGGCAAACAACTGTCTATCCCCTTAACCAATCAGATTAAAGCATCTGATGAGCAGTGAAGAGTCAGAACCAGGAAATGTAAGTTAGAATAGTGAATTCAATGTCAGATCAGGTACAGAAAGAAGAATAAAGAGAGGGTAAGAAATGTTGAATTAAGAGACAGAAAGAAAAAGTAAAAAAATAAAAATGAAAACATTTTTTTTTAAATATCCAACAACAATTAAAATCTGAAGGAATGAGATTCCACACTTGTAAAAGTTAATTTTCAGTGCCAGAAAGGTTGTTTGGCAGTCATTAAGACTTACCACACCATTAACAGGGTGCTTAGATTTAAATGATTTGGTGTACCATTTTTTGGCGAGATTAGTTCATATCCATCAGGGCAGTAGAGGAACTTCACGCTGTTCCATTCATTTGAACGGTGAGTCAGCCGGCGAGATGCTGTTCTCGCAAAGCTTACGGAGGAGCAGGTCATGTGGTAGAACAACTTGTGGATTTCCACATTTAACTGCACATGTGCGGTCGCCGGAAGTTGCTCTGCCGTTTGCACTGAAATAACGGTAAGCGCTGTTAGGCCTTCTGTTATTTTCGCAGCAAAATCTGGCCCATAGTTTTACAGTAACAACTATTTGCATTTATATAATGGGGACTCAACATAAGTTCCAGCATGTGCCCAGCCAGGAGTTCCACCACTTACCCTATCAAAGTTCAGAGGGTCAAGGAGAGGTCTGCTAATTATAATACCAAAGATGGATGAACACCTTGTGCCACAGGCCATCCAAGTCCAGCGAAGGTTGCCCGTCATACCAGGGTTGCCAGGTCCCTCCCGGAAGGAACTTAAATGTGCCTTTAGTGACCCCACCCCGCCACCACCTTGGTAAAGGGGCCACATTGAACTAACATTCTTAAAAACTTTACCCTTTTCTTTGGGGAGCCAAGCCATGCTCCCACCTTGGAACCCCAGGTAGGCCACACTTCCGCCCTTCAGTGGGTAAGTACACCTGGTCTCACCTGGTGTACCTCCACTGTATATATATATTGGATTCCTCAGAGGACCAGGGATCATAGAATCATAGAAAGTTTACAGCACGGAAGGAGGCCATTCGGCCCATCGAGTCCGTGCCGGCTCTATGCAAGAGCAATCCAGCTAGTCCCACTCCCCTGCCGGAGCCCTGCAAATTTTTTCCTTTCAAGTACTTATCCAGTTCCCTTTTGAAGGCCATGATTGAATCTGCCTCCACCATCCCCTTGGGTAGTGCATTCCAGATCCTAACCACTCGCTGTGTAAAAAAGTTTTTCCTCATGTCACCTTTGGTTCTTTTGCCAGTCACCTTAAATCTGTGTCCTTTGGTTCTTGTCCCTTCTGCCAATGGGAACAGTTTCTCTCTATCTACTCTGACTAGACCCTTCATGATTTTGAATACTTCTATCAAATCTCCTCTCAACCTTCTCTGTTCCATTGTAAACAATTTTACAACACCAAGTTATAGTCCAGCAATTTTATTTTAAATTCACAAGCTTTCGGAGACTTCCTCCTTCCTCAGGTAAATGTTTCTCTGTTCCAAGGAGAATAACCCCAGCTTCTCCAGTCTATCCACATAACTGAAGTCCCTCATCCCTGGAATCATTCCAATAATCTCTTATGCACCTTCACATCTTTGCTAAAGTGCAGTGCCCAGAACTGGACACAATACTCCAGGTGTGGCCAAACCAGTGTTTTATAAAGGTTCATCATGATTTCCATGCTTTTGTACTCTATGCTTCTATTTATAAAGCCCAGGGTCCCGTATGCTTTTTTAACCGCTTTCTCAACCTGCCCTGCCACCTTCAATGATTTGTGTATATATACCCCCAGATCTCTCAGTTCCTGTACCCCTTTTAGAATTGTACCCTCTAGTTTATATTGCCTCTCCTCATTCTTCCTACCAAAATGTAAAACCTCGCATTTTTCTGTGTTAAATTTCATCTGCCACCTCTTGAAGTCTATCACTATCCTCCTCACTGTTCACTAAGTGGAAACTCTGGATGTAGGGAGTTTCCATCCCACCCCTCTTATGCCAATGTCCTTCTTTGGGCTAGGCAATGGCTCTGCCCTCATAGGCCAATCAGGAACTCCAGTGCAAGGCCAGGACACTGGCTTAATTTGCTGCTCTTCTGGCAGACTCTCGACAAACATACAGCAGAAGTGTGCCATAACAGAAGAATTTTCGGCCCAATGCCTTTAACATTGTAAAACATCCCAAGTGCTTCACAAAAGTGAGAACACATGGCAAGCAGTAGTAGGGGAAGATTTAGTGAGGTGACCGAAAGCATTATCATAGAGGTAGGTTTTGAGCAGGCTTTTGAAGGTGGAGGGAGATGTAACAAGATGGAGAGATTTAGGGTGAGAGTTCAGGTGGCTGAAGACTTTGTCACTGAACATGGGGCAGACGTGGATGAGGGAGAAAATAAGAAGGAGACCAGAGTTAAAGAATAATGGCTGCCAACTGGCACCTCGGGCTGGAGTTGAATTTGTTTTCACGGTTAAAAATGTCAGTGATTGTCAAAATCTGAAGTTAGCTGAAGTCATGTATCACCAACAGCACTACTCTCTGGTTACAAAATAAACACTTGTAGTTAAACTTTGCTTCTGAGATCACATATGCAAACTTAATCATGGACAGTGGACCTGAATTGGTGATCTACAGTAGAATTTTCACAAATGAAAGATCAATACTTAATCCAATCTATAAGCTTGGCCTTAACAATGTAAAAGAATGCTTGGAATTCACTGACACCAGTAAATGTTAGCTGCAATTTTTAGTACTGGGAAGGTATCGGGAATGTGAATGCAAAACCTCTGATTCTGGTTGGACACAGATACTTCACAAAATGGCGCTAATGACTCATGTTTGCTCCACTCTTCACATAGCATATTCTCAGGTTGTGCTCGATATGGCTGCACAGAGCACCATCTAGGATGACTGATTATTCCTACCAAATTTAGCATTATTCTTTCTAAGAATAATTAGCCAGGAACATCATTCAAAACATAAAGTACATTTAGTGGCATACTACCGGCAGGAAATTTGAAAAATGAATTGCAGATAACACAAATTGCCATGTCGTAAAATTATATATTCCTTTCTATTTTTGTTAGTTACTTTCCTCTCTTCAGGTTTCTTTTCAGTCCCCAACCAATATGACAAGCAACTGACCTGCTCTTAACCCTATGTCGTCATCACCAGAAATGCTGCCTGCAAGGAACAGCCCAGACTCACTCGTACAGATTTTTGAAATTTAAATTTATATTTCAAAATTGCCAGTGTGGAAACCCCCAGCAGAAAACAACTCAGGCTGATTGTTTTGATATGTCATCTATTTTATGAAAGGGATTGCTTCCTGCAAACAAACCAGTGTAATAGGGGACTGTAGGAGTAGGGAGATAAGAGAGAAAAATGAGATCTTTTATTTGCTCTGATGTTTATGCTTAGTTTTTTCCCCGATTAGGTTGTTAGGAGGTGCAAATCTGTCTGATGTATGTGGCTGAGTCCAGGTCTGTCACTTATTCCCTTGTGAGAAGGGAATACCCCTTCAGCAACCCAGCTGGGAACCAATTAAATTCATGGCACACATGGTTACCATGGAGATGAAATATAAGTCTTCATTATCAATGATGTGTCTGGATAATATAACAGCAAAATTTGCTGGCAGTTTAGCCTATAGGCACGATGATTAAGTCATGCACTTTATGGTACTGTGTTCGTAGATTTGAGTCCAAGCTCTCCCAATGTGTAAACCAACCTGCCAAAAATGTCAGGAGCTTTGTCTCTTCACAGAGAATAAGATGAGATACTTTAAAGAAGCAACAATGTTGCAAGCAGTGAGAAAAGTCTAGCTGCAGTAGTTTGTACCCTTCTTACCTGCTCAACATGTCCTTTTCAGTCTTCCATACCTTCCTTAATCTTTTGCGATGACTCAAGCGTCTGCTGTGGCAGTTTGTGGTTTCTTAATGTGGTAATACTGGGTATTAAACTGATTCACATGTGTCTTTGGCTAAAAGGGAATGCACAGATGCAGAGACTTTGGTCTAATGGATAACAATTGTAAAATAATGGTTAGAAACTGCACCAGAGATACCTAGAGGTAGAAATTGGACCTCAATGCATCCATATAACAGGTGTAAGACAGGCACAACAAAGGCCAATTTTGGGGACCAACGTCCCATGCCCAAATAATGCCTGAACAATCCAATATTGGATCAGTCCATTTTTCAGGCATCACTGGCGGCCGCCTAAAACAGGCATTAGGCCACATACATCTGCAATATAAGGGGCCTAACACCTGTTTGAGGCCCCCTCTGGGAAAATGGTTAGTGATGAGCGGAACAAGAGCTTTCTCCCCTCGGGATTCTTCAGTGGCCACTGTGGCCTAAGCAACAGCGCCAACAAAAGGTGAATTGTTTCTTTTTTAATTCAATAATCATTCCTGTGGACCCAGGAGGAGCAAGAGTGCTCCCTCGACTCCAGAGTACTTGCGATCGCCTCCCCCCCATCTCCCTCCGTTGCTCCTTAACCCCCACCCCTAGGACCTACCTATGGGCAAGTGGCCCCACATTCATCTTTTTAAAATAACATTCATGAGGCCCGAGGCCCAGTTTTGGGCTGGCCATGCGCGCTGCCCATTTCAGGCCTGAAAGCAGGTCTAGAGAAAATTCCACCCTCTAGTTTGCAAGCGAGACATTCCTGTACGGGTGCAGTTGTCAATTTCTGGTATTCGGTGATCAAAGTGCAGCTTTTTTGATATTGACGAAACAGTTTGCTGTCTGTAAACAAGATTTCTCAAGTTGCAAGAAGAAATTCCCAAGCACATTGGTAAAAACTGGAGACATTTTATTGAACCAGTGATAAAGTTCAAACGATGCTGAAAGATTTTTTTTCCATAACTGTAAGCATCAATGTTTCATTTTTCAAACTTCCTTTAAGCTTGTAAATTGGCACTGGCACATTTCATGAAATAGGATCAATGTAAATCCTGCACATGTAAAAATGAAACCATGTTATTAAGGTTTTTTTTAAAGATACTTACCTGAATGTGGAGCCGGGAGTTGCAGGTGTGCTACTCCCAGGTCTACGGCAATGCTGTGGCGGTGCCGGCCCCCACTCGGCCCCCTCCCAATCATCCCCTCCCTCTTCCAATACCCTTCCACCCCCCTCCCCACTGATTGCTTTCACCTCCCCTTCCAGGACCTACCTGAGGACCGCTGTCAGCGATGCAGCCACCCAAAAGTGAAATCCTCTTTGCCGCCGAGCTGCCTCAGGACACCTAGCAAATGTCTGCAGCTCATTGGTCTTACGTAAATGAGACCTGATTCCCAATATCGGGTAGGACGTGGACTACCACCCGTTTTACACTATCGCACAAAATCAAAATTGCCCCCAACGAGTTCATGTCCCACCATGGCAAGCTATGAAATTGAACTCAGTGGGGGAATAATTCAATAAGGCCTATTATTGTGCGTAGGTAGCGTGATCCGCTATTAACCCGCGCCCAATGGCCCCTGCGCAGGCAGAACGAGAACTTCGTCCGGCCTCAGTACTCACCGTCAAGCTGCATTGAAATCCACGCCTTGCGTGTCGATTCAATGCAATTTGCACTTTCCACCAGCAGGGGGAGCCCCAATCTCTTAAAGGGAGAATTTCTCTTAAATCTCTTAAAGGTAGCCTGTTCCCATTATTTGCTGAACATAAAGTCTGCTGTCTGCACAGAATCTGAATAGAGATCAGATATTGCACACGTAAAACGCAGATGCAGGTCCTGTCAGTATGGCCCAATTTAGCGCCTGAGTAAATCTAATAATTTGTGGGCAGCAGCACACCAGAAAAAAAGTGGCCATGAAAGCTGCTGGATTATTGTAAAAACCCAACTGGTTAACTAATAGAGAAGAGAACCTGCTACCCCTGCCTGGTCTGGCCTACTCATGTGTGACTCCAATCACATACAATTTGGTTGACTCTAACACTTGGAATTTCCTCAGGGTATCTCCTACTCCGCCATTGTAACTTCAGTGGTGGTTTGGTGGAAACTCCCTTTAAAGCTTAAATGGGGTTTCGGTCAAATAATGGTGGCACAGCAGGAGAAGCCCCAAGGAAATGATCAGCAATGATGTCCTCTAAAGTAACCTAGCAAGTTACTCAAGTGCAAAAACTGTGGCTACAACATTTTGAGAAGAAGGTCCACCACTTTACAGGGCAACTAGGAATGGGCAATAAATGTGGCTTTGCCAGTGTCACCCACATTTTGAGAACAAAAACAATTACAAATATCTCAAGTAGAATAGGTCAGCTACAAAATTAATTTTATTCCAATTCTATTCCACTTTGCAACATGAAAATTGTTTCATAGGAGGGAGAAGCAAAACTGAGTCTTGGTTTTAATCTGTCAATACCAGGACATTGCTAAGAATGTTCTTATGTAAAGACTGCACATACACTCACACCTCATTAACCTGTCTCTCATGGACAAAAATGGTGCCGTATCAAAGCTGTTAAATTATTGAGACACAACCAAGATGCTGTCTTATTCTACATCTCATCTCCTGTTATTTTGCTTGGTCGGTAGATGCATTTCTTTGTTAAATTTTCTCCCTGATTTTCCTACTTTATTAAGTCTACTACCCCGGCTATTAATCAGTCAAACAGACAGTATGTTCCTGGGCTTCTGCCAGTGTGAGTCTGGTGTATAGCTTCCACTCAGAACCCCTCCCAACTGCACAACTGAGATCAGAAACTCAACATGTGGGGACTCATGGGCCTGAACACACATCATAGCACTCCATGACACAACAGGAGCAAACTGATTTTTGCTTACTCGTTCAATCTGATTTGAAAAAGAACATCGATATTAGTCAGAATATCAAAGGCCAAGTGTACAAGAGTATTGAAATGCTAAATAATAACAAACCTTGATCTGACAAGTGTGCTTTGAATGTAACAGCAACTAAATTAATAAAGGACAGGAAAAAGTTATGTGATTCCATGTAGAATTCAACTGCCTATGTATAAAATTAAAAACACAGTTTAGCAGTCCTGGTCGACTCCCAGTCTATCAATTAAGTGGCAGAACTCAATTATAGTGAATTTGGACAGAATCAATAGGGGCAGGGGACAGATCAATAGAAAATGGCACCTTCAGTCATAAAGGAATTAGGGACCAATTTTCAGAGATTTTGCAAGGACATTTAAACTAATCCCAGATCGCCATCAAACTTTATTTGTTGACTACAAATTTCTTGGTTTTTTTGTGCTTTTCCTGTTTATACATCTAAGAAGACTACAAAAAGAATGGAGACAATAGAACTATAATCTAATGAAACTGTGTATTTAGGAATATCTTCAAAAATGACAAATACAGGATGAAAGCTTACAGATAAATACTGATTTTTAAAAAATTAAGTTTTAATTAATATGAATTTCAGACTTTCTTTTCTCTCGTGGGTAAATTTTCTGAGTTAGCGCCAGGGGCTGAAGGCATTGGATGAGAAGACATATTGAACAAATGGGCATGTGGGTCCCAGCACCAATTCACGGCCCTTGCAATTTTCTGATTACTAGAGCCAATTTTCTGTGGCACCAATCCCAGCATGCAATCTCGCTAGTGGTGAAGCAGGGGGACAGGTGAGGGTCAGGTGGGGAGGGGGTGTAGAAAATTGGGGCTACATTTGTAGCCTTCTCTCCAATTGCCACTTGTGATGTTCGATGTCAGGAGTGGTGCCTCACAAAGTTATCCCATTAATTCTAATTTTCTTTGAAAACTTGCTCCAATGTTCATCCTTTATTCAACACTAGCCCTAATCTTGGAGGGCTTCCAATTTCAGTCTGGCCTCCTCCCTCTATGTTCTCAAGCCCTAGGGTGTCAAGTACAGTCCATTCAAACTGACTGAATGATCTAAAATGAGGGGCCTTTCTTCCCATTTGGGTTGGCACCCCTCTGGTACCTATTACCTTGTGCTCCAGACAGAAAAGTAGCGTTGAGGTGTTGGAATTTTCAAGAGCACAGAGTGATACATGAGCTCATCGAAAATTCTGCTGCCCGTATCCTAACTCACACCAAGTCCCGGTCACCCATGCGTGCTGACCTACATTGGCTCCCAGCCTGGCAACTCCTTGATTTTAAAATTCTCATCCTTGTTTTCAAATCACTTCATGACCTTGCCCCTCCCTATCTCTGTAACCTCCTCCAATCCAACAACCCTCCAAGATCTCTGCGCTCCTCCAATTCTGGCCTTTTGCACATCCACGATTTTAATTGCTCCACCATTGGTGACCATTCCTTCAGCCGCCTAGGCCCTAAGCTCTGGAATTCTCTCCCTAAACTTCTCTGCCTTTCTCTCCTCCTTTAAGACGTTCCTTAAAACCTACCTCTTTGACCAAGCTTTTGGCCACATGTCCTAACATGTGGCTCGGTGTCAAATTTTGTTTGATAACGCTTCTGTGAAGCGCCTTAGAACGTTTAACTGCTTTAAAAGCGCTATATAAATGCAAGTTATTATTGTTGTTGCATTAATAAATGAACATACATCGTGCAGGTAGGCTGTGTTATAAGGTCACTTTGTAGGCTCACCTTTTCAAGCAGTAATGCAACAACAGATCCAGTTTGAAGAGCAATAATAAAGTGCTGCAGTGTGGGTACATATGTGAAGCTTGGAAAAAAACTCTTTTCTGAATGCCTAACATTCACCCTCAGTCATATTTTGACAGGGTGAAAGGAAACTCTTGGTAGCATACATAATTTGCCCATCTGCTTGGTATGATGGCTAGCCTTACCGTGACAAATTTTGTGAGGCTGTTAACCTTTTTTCTCATCTGCAACCATATCCTTTGACTATTTCATACAATACTGACTCTCTCTCTGCCACTTCCTGCCAGGCAGAGTGTATTGTGCTCCTTTGGGCAGGGTGCCCTGAGATCCTAAAGAGGACACTCTTCATTTGCTGCACTTTGTGCACAAGCACCTTCAAAGCAGCATCTATTGGAGGTGGTACTCTGTATTATGGTCAGCAATTTTTAATTTTCTGCTCAGCAACAAATCGAGCAGCCCTTTTAAATAGCAGCTGCAACTTTTAAGAGCTCCAGCTGCCTGATATTTCTCACCCCTGTTGACAGCTCCCACCAGCAGTCCCAATCTGGGTTAAGAGCTTGCTGACTTACATAATAAGACCAACTTTGGGAAATCTCCGGAGGTCATTAAATGCAAAACTCACCTCAGTGCCAATAAGAGAAAATCATCCCAATAAAGTTTTCAAAATCTGGAGGAATTACTTTGCTTCCAGGATGCACTATATTTTGTTACATCATAACATCCATTTCTGCTGTACTATTAGTGCTGTGAGAGTATTCATCTTTGATGCTACATGTCATGTAACAGGAAAGAAACAGGTTTCATAAGGAGTAGTGTTATAGTGCCATATCCATATGAAACCTAACAGTTATTAACACACCAGCTGACAGTAAGAAGGGAGATTGCGCTGAAAAAAACTCTGCCATATTTAAAATATACTACATTGGTAATATGTTTTTGTTTGTAAGAATAGACATTGAAAAATTGCTTATCTTTTGGTTTTGTATGGGCGAGTGATTTATTTATGATTGATTCTTACTACTTTGGAGATCATCCTGCAGCGTTCAGAGTGGCATCGTGAGCTGGAAAGGAACAAACCCCATAGAACAGAGAAATTACAGCATAGAGGAGACTATTCAGCTCATTGTGCCTATGGTGGTTCGAACTCTTCAACTGGAGCTATTTACTTTAATCCCATTACCCTGCCCTTTCCCCATTTCCTTTTATATTCTTTTTTTTTCCACATACTTATCCAATTCTCTTGTAAATGATGTTAGTCTCGGTCTCAATAACCACATCTGGTAAAGCGTGCCAATTCCGGGTACGGTAGCATAGTGGTTATGTTACTGGACTAGTAATCCAGAGGCCTGGACTAATAATCCAGAGTCATGAGTGCAAATCCCGCCACGGCAGCTGGGGAATTGAAATTCAATTAATTAAATAAAAATCTGGAATTAAAAAAAAACTAGTATCAGTAACGGTGGCCATGAAACTACCGGATTGTCGTAAAAACTCATCTGGTTCACTAATGCCCTTTAGGGAAGGAAACCTGCCATCCTTACCCAGCCTGGCCTATATGTGACTCCAGACCCAATGTGGTTGATTCTTAATTGCCTTCTAAAATGGCCTAGCAAGCCACTCAGTTGTAAAATCTCACCAAAAAAAAGTCATAATAAGAATAAAACCGGACGGACCACCAGGCATTGGACCACTAGGCACGGACACGACAAAGGCAAACCAAGCCCAGTCGACCCTGCAAAGTCCTCCTCACTAACATCTGGGGACTTGTGCCAAAATTGGGAGAGCTGTCCCACAGATTAGTCAAGCAACAGCCTGACATAGCCATACTCACAGAATCATACCTTTCAGCCAATATCCCAGACTCTTCCATCACCATCCCTGGGTATGCCCTGTCCCATCGGCAGGACAGACTGACCAGAGGTGGTGGTACACTGATATACAGTCAGAAGGGAGTGGCCCTGGGAGTCCTCAACATTGACTCCGGACTCCATGAAATCTCATGGCATCAGGTCAAACATGGGCAAGGAAACCTCCTGCTGATTACCACCAGCCGCCCTCCCTCAGCTGATGAATCAGTCCTCCTCCATGTTGAGCACCACTTGGAGGAAGCACTGGGGGTAGCAAGGGCACAGAATTTACTCTGGGTGGGGGACTTCAATGTCCATCACCAAGAGTGGCTCGGTAGCACCACTACTGACCGAGCTGGCTGAGTCCTGAAGGACATAGCCGCGAGACTGGGCCTACGGCAGGTAGTGAGCCAACCAACATGAGGGAAAAACCTACTTGACCTCGTCCTCACCAATCTACCTGTCGCAAATGCATCTGTCCATGACAGTATTGGTAGGAGTGACCACCGCACAGTCCTCGTGGAGATGAAATCCCGTCTTCGCACTGAGGACACCATCCAACGTGTTGTGTGGCACTATCACTATACTAAATGGGATAGATTCAGAACAGATCTAGCAGCTCAAAACTGGGCATCCATGAGGCGCTGTGGGCCATCAGCAGCAGCAGAATTGTATTCCAGCACAATCTGTAACCTCATGGCCCGGCATATTCCTCACTCTACCATTACCAACAAGCCAGGGGATCAACTCTGGTTCAATTAGGAGTGTAGAAGAGCATGCCAGGAGCAGCACCAGGCATACCTAAAAATGAGGTGCCAACCTGGTGAAGCTACAACTCAGGACTACATGCATGCTAAACAGCGGAAGCAACATGCTATAGACAGAGATAAGCGATTTTACAACCAACGGATCAGAACGAAGCTCTGCAGTCCTGCCACATCCAGTCGTGAATGGTGGTGGACAATTAAACAACTAACGGGAGGAGGAGGCTCTGTAAACATCCCCATCCTCAATGATGGCGGAGTCCAGCACGTGAGTGCAAAAGACAAGGCTGAAGCGTTTGCAACCATCTTCAGCCAGAAGTGCCGAGTGGATGATCCATCTCGACCTCCTCCCAATATCCCCACCATCACAGAAGCCAGTCTTCAGCCAATTCGATTCACTCCACGTGATATCAAGAAACGGCTGAGTGCACTGGATACAGCAAAGGCTATGGGCCCCGACAACATCCCGGCTGTAGTGCTGAAGGCTTGTGCTCCAGAACTAGCTGTGCCTCTAGCAAAGCTGTTCCAGTACAGCTACAACACTGGCATCTACCCGACAATGTGGAAAATTGCCCAGGTATGTCCTGTCCACAAAAAGCAGGACAAATCCAATCCGGCCAATCAGTCTTCTCTCAATCATCAGCAAAGTGATGGAAGGTGTCGTCGACAGTGCTATCAAGCGGCACTTACCCACCAATAACCTGCTCACCGATGCTCAGTTTGGGTTCCGCCAGGACCACTCAGCTCCAGACCTCATTACAGCCTTGTTCCAAACATGGACAAAAGAGCTGAATTCCTGAGGTGAGAGTGACTGCCCTTGACATCAAGGCAGCATTTGATCGAGTGTGGCACCAAGGAGCCCCAGTAAAATTAAAGTCAATGGGAATCAGGGGGAAAACTCTCCAGTGGCTGGAGTCATACCCAGCACAAAGGAAGATGGTAGTGGTTGTTGGAGGCCAATCTTTTCAGCCCCAGGACATTGCTGCAGGAGTTCCTCAGGGCAGTGTCCTAGGCCCAACCATCTTCAGCTGCTTCATCAATGACCTTCCCTCCATCATAAGGTCAGAAATGGGGATGTTCGCTGATGATTGCACAGTGTTCAGTTCCATTCGCAACCGCTCAGATAATGAAGCAGTCCGTGTCCGCAAGCAGCAAGACCTGGACAACATCCAGGCTTGGGCTGATAAGTGGCAAGTAACATTCGCGCCAGACAAGTGCCAGGTAATGACCATCTCCAACAAGAGAGAGTCTAACCACGTCCCCTTGACATTCAACGGCATTACCGTCGCCGAATCCCCCACCATCAACATCCTGGGAGTCACCATTGACCAGAAACTAAACTGGACCAGCCATATAAATACTGTGGCTACAAGAGCAGGTCAGAGGCTGGGTATTCTGCGGCGAGTGACTCACCTCCTGACTCCCCAAAGCCTTTCCACCATCTACAAGGCACAAGTCAGGAGTGTGATGGAATGCTCTCCACTTGCCTGGACGAATGCAGCTCCAATAACACTCAAGAAGCTCAACACCATCCAGGACAAAGCTGCCCGCTTGATTGGCTTCCCATCCACCACCCTAAACATTCACTCCCTTCACCACCAGCGCACCGTGGCTGCAGTGTGTACTATCCACAGGATACACTGCAGCAACTCGCCAAGGCTTCTTCGACAGCACCTCCCAAACCCGCAACCTCTACCACCTAGAAGGATAAGGGCAGCAGGCACATGGGAACAACACCACCTGCACATTCCCCTCCAAGTCACACACCATCCTGACTTGGAAATATATCACCGTTCCTTCATTGTCGCTGGGTCAAAATCCTGGAACTCCCTACCTAGCAGCATTGTGGGAGAACCTTCATCACACGGACTGCAGCAGTTCAAGAAGGCGGCTCATCGCCACCTTCTCGAGGGCAATTATGGATGGGCAATAAATGCTGGCCTCGCCAGCGACGCCCACATCCCATGAACGAATAAAAAAAAAATAACCCTCAATGTAAATAAATTACTTCTAACTCCTCCCTTCATTCTTCTAGTGATCATCCTCAATCTATGTCCCCTTGTTACTGATTCATCAACTCGTAGAAATAATCTTTCACGATTTACCCTCTAAAATCTTGCATAATTTTTAAAAGACTCCATTAGATCCCCTTAACATTCTCCATTCCTGTGATAAAAGCCCCATTTTTGGACCTTAACAGCTGTAACTTCTCTGTTAAAAATTCAGGTCTGTTGTAGATAGTTCCTTGGGTTCAGTAGCATTAGTTCCCCTAAGCAGTCTGAGCTGCTTATTTTATATAGGAGTTGACTCCCACTGCCCAAATCTACTTGTACAATAGCATCCCCTTGTGATTGGGAGCAGATACCTGTGTTTTTTTATGTGTAATTCCTTAATCTCTCCAACAATGGACCAGGTTAGCACTAGTTAAGGTGGGGCTTCATACAAATTGTTAAGTTCCTTTACTTCACAATAAGGTGAACATACAGAGCAATAATTATGATCAGAATCACTTAGTTCAAGCAGTTAAACTTATTTTTGCACAATGGTATAAAACTAATGAAACGCTGTGCTATCCCACTTCAGTCAATCATCTTGCTTGGCTTACAGCTAATTTTTGAACCCCTCTCTCCTGTATTGCATCGTTTTTCTGCCCGACTGCCTGCGCAGCATTCTGATTCCAAAATCCTTGTGCTTGTGTCTGTGTCAGTGACTCTGCTTTATTTTCTGGCTGCTCACACTCACAAAAAGATCAAAAACCTTCCAAAGGCGGTGAAGCATTTATCGATTACTAAGTCAAACTAACTGAGACAAGCTAACAAGTTGTTCATTATTTGCAGTCTGTAATGAAACAACATCAAAGCTAGCTCTTATCTACCTACTATTTCAGTCCCGTTTTCTTTTACTTGCAGGAATATATTAGGCTTCACAATACAATATTCAAAGTACTTGTTTTTTCAAATCATTTCTGTGGAAAAATAAGTCAAAAGATCCTGATCTGTGATACTCTTATTCCTGGTATCAGTCTGGTGTACATACAGTATTCCAGTTACCATTGAAAAGTCTTATTCACTGCCATATTGCCTATACAGATTTGCAAAAAAATACAAAAATATCATTCTAATATTTTGGTAATGGTTTTCCTCAGTGAGCAGTAGCATTTAGGCCCTTAGGAGTCAGCTGAGATTTTTTGCCTTTGTAATATTGACAGGGAGTTGTTGAAGAGATCAATAGATCCCCTGATCTGGAAGAGATAACCTTGCTTGTACACACATTTACCACAACAGTAACTGCTGTATATTATTTAGCAGTGAAGCAACTTAAAATATATTAATTCAGTCACTATGCATGTGTGTACCATTCCTTGTTAAAG
This sequence comes from Heptranchias perlo, assembly GCF_035084215.1. Taxonomy (NCBI): domain Eukaryota; kingdom Metazoa; phylum Chordata; class Chondrichthyes; order Hexanchiformes; family Hexanchidae; genus Heptranchias; species Heptranchias perlo. The sequence continues at coordinate 25,322,297 of NC_090343.1, forward strand.
TACCACTACAAGACTCAATCAAACTCACCTTCTTGTTGGAAAATATTGTTCCATCTTAGAAATATGATAGGGTGAATTCTACAAATTCATGCTCCCTACATGAAAGTTCACCTCCCCTCCAGGAGCATATGTCAGGAATTCAGGTGTAAAGACCAGGAGACCCTGCAGGATTTTCCATGTATGAAAATTAAGCTCAACTCAGAAAATTACCAGCCACAAATATTATTATCTGCCATCTTGAAATGTATGTTAATAGAAGAAAGTACTGGCTTTGAACTCCAATCACATAGCAAACAAAGATTGCTTTATGATTTTATTTGGATTTGTCAAAAAAAAGCCAGGCCATGGAAAGGACAAACTGAGAAATTTCCCAATTCTTTCATATCAGACTAAGTGCCAAGTGGAACAAATACAGCTCACAGACAAAGCTCCTTATTCACAAACACATTTTTTGATCATGGTGTTCATTACCCAAAGTAAAAGAGAGAATAGTAACCACTGTATTTTATTCAGCAGAATAGTAACATAAAACTCATGATCAAAATCTCACGATCTTTTAAGCCATGCAATTTGTTTGCGTCTACATTACGAGTGTATCTGGCTGCAAATGGGGAGGAAACTCCATGCCTACTTTCTAGTATATGTCTTGCTACATGAGCTACATGGTTATAAATCTAGAATCTGCTGCAGAATATAAGCTGCTGCACTTTCTATTTGTTATAAACTGACTTTAGAAAGTGCGCATCTGCAAACAAGGAATATGATTATACAGGGTGGGGTAATGTTTATGATCTGTAACTCATGTTTAGTGCATACTTTGCGCAAGCAAAACAAGTACATACCTGAGAGAAGTAACACAGATGAAAATATTAATGTTTTCATGAGTCAGCTTTTGTAAAATTGTTGTACCCTACAACCTTAGAATCATAGAATCTTACAGCACAGAAGGAGGTCATTCGGCCCATCTTGCCTCTTTGAAAGAGCTGTCCAATTTAGTCCCACTCCCCAGCTTTTTCCCCATAACCCTGCAAATTAGTCCTCTTCTTGTACATGTCCAATTGCCTTTTGAAAGTTCCTATGAAATCTGCTTCCACTGCCCTTTCATATCTTAACCCTCTGTGTGAAAAAAATTCTCCTCATTTCCCCTCTAGTACTTTTGCCAATTATTTTAAATCTATGACCTTTGATTACTGACCCACTTGCCAGTGGAAACAGTTTTTTGTATTTGCTCTATCAAAACCCCTCATTATTTTGAATACCTCTATTAGGTCTCCCCTTAACCTTCTCTGTTCTAAGGAGAACAATCCCAGCTTCTCCAATCTCTCCATTTAATTGAAATCCCTCATCCCTGGTACAATTCTGGTAAACCTCCTCTGTACCCTCTCCAAGGCCTTGACATCTTTCCTAAAGTGTGTTGACCAGAATTGTACACAATACTCCAACTGAGGCCTAATCAGTGATTTGTAAAGGTTTAGCATGGTTTCCTATTTTTTGTATTCAATGCCCCTATTTACAAAGCCAAGTATCTTATACGCTTTCT